>NW_017729025.1:73962547-73982854 GCF_001723915.1 Gavialis gangeticus
TTGCCTTTGCCACCTTGCGTTGAATGGTGAATTCAAGCATTAGGTTCATTACAAAGGATTACATGGGCTGTTGTGCTGCATAGTATAAAAATGGAAGCCATGAGTAAAGCATACAATTAAGCCATAAAATTTATATATAAAATCCTATTAGTTAATTTTAGTCATACTGCCTATTTATAAACTAGAAATACATCCTCAGATGAAGGGAAAAAAGCAGAGAGAAAAATGCATACTGGGTGTCAACACAAAAATATCTAACAATATTATTATCTACAAACAAGCCAACATGGCAGCTGGTCTCTTTCACATACCAGTTAATGACAGGAAAAGAGAGAATCAGTGCCAGCCAATTATAATATCCAGAGCCTGCAATGGAAAGAACAAAGTGAGGTGGGGAGAGCCAGTAATCAGCAGAGACAAGTGTTCACGTTACAGCTACCCTCTTGCTCATGGATGGGGGATGGAACCAGTGCTCCCCCTGTTGCCAGGGCAATAGCAATTCCTATCTTCTGCAGATCTGGCACAGAGGAAGTTTTGTGGGATACATTTACTGGGCAGCCACATCAGTTCAGAGATAGGGCAATGAAGCAGCAAGAGATTCAAGCAAAGGGAGATGCAAAGCCACAAAGGAGTAAGGAAGAGAGCCAAATCCAGAGAGAGGGAGAATTAATTCTGGAAATTTCCTTTATAAATTCCAATTATGAAACAACATCTGACAACACCCAATGCAATAAAAGAGGAATAGTATAATTTATAAATAGTTTGTAAACATCTGTGAAATAGTTCCCATGATCTTGGGACCCAGATTTCCCTTACAGTAACATTGTACTGCTATTGTCTTAGAACCCAGTTATATAATTTTTCCATGAATGATGCATTAAATTGGTCAATTAAGTTTGCAACATGAGATTTAAAAACAGTGATGAACAAAACAGAAAAAAAAATGCTTTCATTTTTAATGGATGGCCAGACACAACCCACTCAAAGTTTAACTGTGTAACTTACAAGTGATGAAGTCTATGTGTAGGTCATAAATATAAAAACAGATATTACATTATTCTTGGCCTCTGTTTAGTTTAGTGTATATATAATGCTATGCTATGGTGATGATATGTATTAATGATAGTATTATCATCTGATAATGTGGCATCTTTAATGGGTCTTTGTGCTCATTAACTTTGCCTATAGAAACTTTCAAGTGGAAATACTATCTACAGAAAATTAGCACAACACAGTACGAGTTCCCTATGATTTCCCAATTAATACATGGCACCACTCCTTTTTGATAAGTGTTTTAGATATAACATTAATTTTTTAAAAGTGCCATTTCTTTTATCATAAAATAAATACTGTGCTGTCAAAAAAACGAGTTTTGATAATGATGGACAAACTTGGTTCAGAGACTTAACAAAGACTTTCCTGCATGAACACCATTATGTTTGCATGGTAATCTTACACAGCTAGTGTTTTCTTAATGTCCTGGGGAGCCTGATCATTGTAAATTACCTGTGACATCTCATTAATCCTCTTTTTCCTCACAAACGCATAATTAATGGTAACATTGACAATAATATACAAATTAGCTAAGTGACGCTTTATGGTGTTGGTTTTGATTAACGTCAGGAACCCAAAAATGACATTAATGTAATGCAGATCCCAAAAGGCAACCCGCACTTTGACCCCAGACATACATTTTGTTTGCACCATCACAAAGATTAATCCTCCTCTGGATGAAGACAAGACAAAACTCTGGCCAGTGGCATTGCGTGCTAGGCTGTCGTTGAAAAACAAACTGCCTCAATTGCATTTGTTTAAGAAGGAAATCTTAATGCATAGAAAACAACGGCTTAGTGTCATTTCTTATTGTCTTGTTAGGACAAAGATAAATGCATTACTGTCATGATTTAGATCAACTGCTTGACTGTTAACTTCTATTATTTGCTTATTTATGGACTACTATTAATTAAAAGCATACCAAGATACATGAAGTACTTAATAAAGTTATTAAAAATACATTCTCACATAATACCAAATACATATTTAAGAGATAAATTTGTATTTAAATAAAATAAATTAGATAAAAATTGTATTTGTACATAAACTATGTATATATGTTACAGATAATTACAGAGTTATCACATGCTATTTTAGTTATCAATATCTAGTATCAAAATAGTACTTTGAAAAATTCTCTTCGTATTAGACCTAACTATTCGAGGTAAAAAGCATTTGAATTATCTGGGATGTATAAACTCCCTCTTTTCAAAATATTTATATAAAGGAGAACATCTGACTCCAAATTTTGTTCTACAAATAAAGAAAAAAAATTGGAGAAAATCCTCAGATTAGTCTAAGTACTGTCTATGACCACAATGCCATCTTAAAATGCACTATCCTTTACTCAGACTTAACTAAATCAAATTCTAAGAAATATATTTAACAGCTTAAAAGATTTTTTTTGTGTGGCACGGTATTATGCTTTTAGCTTCGGAATAACTCTTTTCCTTCGTATTTTTCAACATGCAGTATATCATCTTGCAAAAAGTGATGATTGCCTGTTAGTGTTGATCTGGCATTTATTTACTTGGATAAAACTTTTTTTTTTTTAAATATTGCTAGGATACCTCCGTAAAATGTATTATGCAGGTAATACAGAAATATATTTCAGCAACACAGTAGAGAGCAAAGCCTTTGTAATAAATATGCAACTTCTTCTGTAAAATATTCAGATGAGTGATTCATTTATATAAATAGATTTGGATCTTTTCATGAACACAAGAAAAAAAGAGATGAAAAAGTTATAAAACTGTATACAATCCCACAAATCTGAAAACAGATCTTTAAATTACATTCAGAACCAGTAATAGTGATTATAAACTATCAAAGATCTTGTCTTGTAGGTAAAACAACAGAAATATTTGGCATGATTATTATTAGGCAAATATACATAGATAGAAATTAAGTAGAATAGTTTATATTAAGTGTCATAGTTTTTGGCTGCAAATGCTTTATCTGTGATGAGTAAGTTTAACCTTGCTGTTTTTAAAATAGCAAAGGATATTTTTTAAATGTTGTATAGAGTAAAATTGGATAACTTTTCTAATTTGTGTAAATTTAAGAAAACATTTTAAGTAGCATATAATCTAAACTTTCTCCAATTCACAGGCACATTTTAAAGCGCAGTGGTATTTAAGGGGCAAAAGGAATTCCCACAGAGCCCATATTTTAACTCTAACCAGCCAAGTCATAAATCTAGATTCCAGCAATAAATTATTTTTATTATTTGAACAGAATGCGTACAGTATCACATTTGAAAACATTTGAGTTGAATTCAGAACTGAAAATTGATGAAGATAAACAATCACTTCTACGTCAACTGAAATACACTAATGGGTACAGCATATACAAGTTAGACCTCCAAAAAAGAGATGCATTAATTCTTTATATCATCAAAGTGGCATAAGGTCATTTAACATGTAGCTCTATTTTGTAAAACATAAAAAATAGTTTGGTTGGTGCTGCAAATCTTAAATGGCTCCGTCTGTATAGCAATCCTTTATCAGCTTGCAGAAACTAGTCATTCTTTGTTTCATACATAATTTTCTGGCAAGCTACAGTAGCCATTTGCTACTTTTACTTTGCTGAATTAATATTCAGCCAACTACAAGAAAAACCTCCTAAATGTATGTCTCAAATGAGACCAACCCACTTTTAACCCTTTCAAGTTCATTTTCCGCTTCCCTTATAAATATGACAAATATTACCCTATTAGTCTGACTCTGTCATTTTATTTTTTTCAATTCAATGCCAGCCTTGTAGAAAACAATGTGGTAATAGATATTTTTATAGAAATTATTTGTTTCAGTGCTTAACTATATACATTGGCTATTAATATGAAAAAACAGTTATAGCATGCTGATTTTAAAAAAGACCATAGAATTCTATGCGTGTATAAGGAAAAAAAATGACCTGTAAGAAAGCATAATTTTCTGCTAATCTTTAACAATAACACTTCAGTACTATAACATTTTCAAGAAATCTTGCTTCAAAACATCATCTTATCAGGGTTGTCTATGTAAAATTCCTGTTCACTGTCATACCTTTGATTTTAAGATACACTTTTGTGTTGCAGCTGAGTTATGTTAGCTGGCAAGGCATTTCCTAATTGTAGTTTCACATTAACCTGATTAATATAATAGGCCCAGAAGGCACAAAATAGCAATGTCAGTTTAGGTTTTCTTTATAGCTTAACCTCATCAAAGGTTTCCCTCAATACAAAAGAGTACATAAATTGCTTAAATATGGATTCAGTTTTTATCTTCCCAACGTTTTGCTGTACATATAAATATATTGTTTAAAATAAACACAAAAGCTTCATGCTGTAACAGAAGATTCACAGTGACTTTTTCCCAGCTAAATTTAACACACACATGTATTGTTCTGTCTGTATGTCCTCGTGAAATATGGTATTGTATTTTCAGTAAAGCTACTCATGATAGCATATTTCATCATCTTACATAACCCCTTATACATATTTTATTCAGAGAAGAATGGTTTTAAGAAAAGTACAGCACCCTGCCTTTCAAGCAAGTTAATTCTTATTTTACCCTGAATTGGGAGGAAAAGGGGAGGGCAGAGATGAATTACCATTTTAGACATGTTAATATTTACCTGTTGCTGCATGAAATATTGTACACTGACACCATGTTTAGTAACTTCAACTCACTGTTAGTCAAACAACTACTTCTATAAGCAAATGCAACAATTGGTGTTTTGATTTGTTCTTTAGATGACAATAAAACCAACTAAATAAATAACATTCAGGTTCAAGGCATACTGATAATCTGATGCCTGATATGTGGTGGTGGAGGGGGCAGTTATAACAACCCAGTTGAGACTATACTTTATTAAGTATTTTAATGAGAGTTCTACCTATATTTTTGTACCAAGAATTTCAAATAAGCTTCAAAACAAATGTAAACTGTAATGCTAGTGACACATACTAAAAATAACCCTATAAATCTGTTCATTCTGTTCAGATAGTCTCCTGAGTTGTAAAAAGTGTGACTGCTTAGCTTCATTATATATTTTGGAAAAACTAAATCTGTGGGAAAATAGGTCGCGATAGTGTTATGTTATTTTAGTGCAGATTTGGTAAGAAGCCATCTATTTTCTAATACCTTAGCAATAATTAGACAACCCAAAGAACTCCCTGAAGAAGTCTTGGTATGAGACAGCTAAACATATAACTAAGCTAATAAAAAGAAGGAAGTTGATAAATTTACCTTTTAAACCAAGACTTTGAACTAGTTACATTTGGCTAAAAAGTATCTAAGTGACATTTTGAAGGAAAGTTCTCATTCCCATTTAGCCTGCCAGCCAAAGTATTTCCAGTGTTTCCAATAACACAGCAGTGATATTTTTAATACTATCCTGCTTACTGAAGAATTTTTAAAATAACATCATGAAGACATCTGAAACAAGTCTGCAAAAAAGAAAGTCTGTTCTGTATTTCAATTTGACATACAACTATTTTAAAGTATATGGAGAAAACAGCATTTTACATTTGACCACAATAAATAGTTTGTATGTGTGTGCACATACAAACATAGGTAAGTAAATGACAAAAATATGTCCTTATGGAGAAAAAAGTTTGAAAGCAGTTGTACTTTTCATTTTCCATATCCAAATGATATTTAGCAGGATTGCTAGCATTGGTTGCATTTTTATATGCATGTGCCAACAGTGATTGCAATCTAAGACTGTTTGGAATATCTTAACCAAATATAAGCACATAGAAACTGACCAAATATGGTTGCCATATGACATTTAAAGACAGAGAAGGCTCAAATCCTAGCACCAGTTCTTTTTTTCTATGTCATAACCTAAAACAGGGGGCAATTTCTTATTTTCAAAGTAAGATATGACTTATGTAATGAATCACTTGAAACAATTTGACTGCTCCAGGGTTTCCTCTCTCACCCTAGTTAAGGATATAAGTGTGCAACAGTAGTATCAGTGTGATAGTTATTATGACCATAATGCTCTGTTACACAGTGTCAAGAAGTCATTAATGCAATATATATCTCTTTGATTTCTAAAATGCTGAGTTAATGGGCCAAAATTCATGAGACCTTATTCTTGCATTGCTGTCATTTTTTATAGCTATCAATTTTAAGAGTATTACCGTAGAAGTTAAACATGCATTTCTTGTGCTGACCTCTATTTTGTTCATCGCAGTGAAAGTTAAAAAGATAACTTAATGGAGATCATAGTTTTTAATAAAAGTGTAATCTATATCAAAAAAGGAAATAGCAAAACACATCTTTACATATTTCTTGGTCATAATGTCACTTGCTTCATTAAATAAATTCCTGATTACTTATTCAGAAGCCCCCAGCTGAGGAGAGTTCATGACACTTACATTAAATATGTATGATCAAGTATGAAGCCAGTAGTAAAACATGATATCCATTTTTGAGATCTTTTATATAAAAAATAAAAATATCACATGACAAATAACATCTATTTGCAACATGGAAGAACTAGTCCTTAAAACCCGTGAGTAGTAGAGCCCACAAATTTTGCCTCTAGTGATATGTGGAAAAAAAGACAGCCATGTATTTAAGAAAGCAAAAACCAAAATGAGAGAGAGGTGAACAGCTGTGAAAAAAAGATGGTGCAATATTAAATATAAAATACCCCCAAAATAAAATGTGCATTTGTATATATAATATGTGCAAACAAAAGTCCTATTTAAAGTAGGTAGGTGCTTTGATAACTAGTAGCTACACTCTTGAATATATTTATATTTCATGTACAAGTGACACTGTGGAAAGGGGAAATTTCTTTAAAATCTCAGGGCAATTCACCCAAGGTTTAAAAGGATGAAAATAAAAAGAAAAACTGGAATGATTGCTTATAAGTCTACTAACAGTAATACTCTGTCACAAATTACATTTTTAGCTACTGTAGGGTATGTATAGGCTCATCACAACTAATAAGATTTTTCTTTCATCAGTTTTGTGTTAACATTCTGAAAATCTGAAATGTTTACTGTAATGAAATCATGCAATATATAGATAGCATATGGTTCCTGGTTTTGTTTATGTTGTTTAAAAATATCTAAAAGGACCGCTCAGGCTAAAGAGCAATGTTATTGCTTCCACAGGCAGTTGATGGGTTGTTTAATAGTATTTTAAATGTTTGTTAATGATAGTCTTAAGGAAACACAGAAAAGCACAGAAGCAATGTAGAATGGCAATAACAAAGTAGTCATAAAGATTAACATGCCACTAGGGGACAGTAGAAAGTCACAAAATGAGGTTCTGTTGAAGAAACCAGAACAAAAGGCCTTTCTTTGTCAAAAAAAGAAAAGAAAAAGAAAAGAAAAGAAAAGAAAAGAAAGAAATCACAAATATGCATTTCTAAATCAAAATCATTTTATAAGTGAGAGGTCTGAAACATATATAGGAGGAAAAAACTTTCAGAAGTCTATTTTTATATATTTTATATTTAAAGTTCCCTTATATTGCAAAATATGCATGACTATTTAAAAGAATAAATTCAAGTGGAGACTTTAATTTTTACCAATTTTATATATTGTAAAATTTTCAGATCCAAAAATACGTACACCAGCACATTACTAATTACATACCAGTGACAAAATAAAACTATAATCTTTATGTTTTACTTAGTGAGACATTGTGCAGAGATTAGATTATTTTAATTACTTAAACAGTCCAAATAAATGTCTGTCATTCAGGGAATAAAATATGTTATAAGATATGGAAGAATAAGGGAATAAGCTATTTTTTAAAGCTTGCCATTAATATGGGATGATCTCCTTGTGATATAAACAGAAATAGCACATTTTTCAAGAATGAAGTATGACCCTAAGAAATTAACCAATAGGCCAGATTCTGATACTGTTATTACATTAAATGATTCTAGTAAAGTCCAATGCTTATTGCAAGAAAGAGTAATAAAATCTTCTTTTTTGTGATTATACCATTTATGCATATAATACTGTTATTCTCCACTCAGAAAGTCAGTCAGACTTCAGATCAATGAACTACAGACTAGGTTTTGTCCACAGGTGTGCTTGTCAGTACATCACGAGAGGCCTTGTGTAATTTCTAAGTTTATAAAAAGGAGAATAATCTGATTGGTTGATAATAATTTCAGTCTTTGCAGTTATTGGATATCAACTGAAAAGCTGAGAATTACTTACTAAATTTTATTTCCCAAACTGAACAATAGATTTAAGTCTAAAATCTTAAGAGATTATCAATTTTCCAGATCCTTGGAGCACCTAGTCCTCAGCAAGGTGCCTCTTAGTGAGGATCTTTCATAACTATGTAACTTGGCATGTGTTAGTATTTACAATATGTACACACACTACCAGGGTGGACCTGTTGTGAGATATCTGCATAAACTGAACTTTCAACAAAGCAAAGAACATTTGTCAAAAATAGTTTTCTTCTGACTTTCACTAAGCAGGAAACAAAAAAAACCAAGCCTTTCTATGGAATAAAACACAAACATACACATATACAATGTATGTAGAGAGAGGAAACTAGCTCTTAGATAAATACCCAAACACTATTCTTCAGTAGTTTTAATGAGAATTTCTGTAACACTAAAAGGAAGATTCTCTGGTACAAGAATTCACCATAAACTCTATTAGTCTCATTTTAAGACCAAACCTGCAAAGATATCTCATCCTAAGGGATAAATATTTTGGTGTAATATTTCATGCATAGTAATTTGAACCAGTTATTCATGTACATAAAAAAAATAAATCAAATTTTTGCTTAATTGTTGTGCTGAGATGCATGCATAAAATGACAGTCAGTTCCATAAATTTTACAAAAACAACTTCCTGTCCATATTTAGAGGCATTTTTTGAAAATGTATCTATAAAAATTACCGGATAAGTACCAAGTCACCAGTGATCAATTTAAAACTTTTAATTAAAAAAAAATCACCAAAAAAAATCCTATTAAGACATGAAGCACAAGGGATGCCCATAATAAAAAGAAAACTATAACCTCAAGTTGTGGCACTGCAAAAAGAGAATCACCTCTGATTTACTACGTATTTGATTTACATAGTTTTTTTCTTTCTACAACTCTTCTTCAATTTAGTATTTTATAAATATGTGTGTTTGAAGATGAAGGGGCCACATTCAACAATGCCCTTATGCATATACTGAATTTCAAGCAGTTGCTTAATTTCTCATCTTTCATTATGGTATAAGCATATACTTAAATATTCTGGTGACAGGCATGAACTCAAGCATAGCTTTAGAAGTTACTCACATGCTCAAGTGCTTTAATGAATCAGAACCCAACTTATGAAAGGCAAGAATCCTTTTAATTCCCACTAACATCGCTGAAGTTAGGCGCTACATATCACTCAGTAGAAGTAATCCTTACTTATGTTAATTGCTACAATGACTTCAGCTGTAAAGACCAACAGGATTGGGCACTAAATGTGTAGATGAAGGCTTAAAATAGAAAATCAATAATGTTCTATATCATGAGTTACTGTGTTTAATGAAGTCTTCATAATTTCATGGGCAGTTGTAAGAAATGGTATCATATAGCGAATGCTACATATAAGCAGTTCCAAGTTCTACTGTTCCACCAAACAGAAGACATTACAAAAATGTGAAATCATTTTGTAGCTTTAGCAATGTAATTAAAATTTAAGAATATTTTGTACCTTGTGCCACAATAAAAACTGTCAGGTTCACAGCTGTCTCTGATGTCTCCTAAGTTTCAATCTATCAGTGAAAAAAATTGAGCATGTCCACCCATTTTCAATGCTATTTTCTATTATTTACTTGAACTCCATCTCTGTGCAATAGGATTCCAGAATGTTACCCTTTTACTCCACTCCTTCTCACCTTTCCTAGATTAAAAATCCTTATTTTACTATACTATCTCCCATTTTTCCACTTCCTTCAAGTCATTTCCATCTCCTTGAAGGCCCTTTCTGTTTTTGCTGTCACCCCAAGGCCCTCTCCAAATCTCCAATTCACAGAATTTTTTACTTTCACTGCCACATGTTTTTTTCTGATGAAAATTCTTTTCCATTCCTGCATCTTATGCATGTGTGTCATGGGCATAACAGTCAAAGCATTTGGTAAATCCTAGAAAACAGCATACAACTGTGATGATTTTGCTTTAACAGCATGTTCCAGAGAGCATATGCAACCAAAAATTAAAAGATTACATAACTGTAAACCTGGAAGCCTGTAAGTTAGGAATCATGAGTAAATTTTGCATGCAAGAATCATGCATATAAGTATTTCTAAGAGCAAGCCCCAAGGCTCTAATTTAGGAAAGTGCTTAACCATATGGTTAATTCCATCTATTCAGGACAACATTTAAACACATTTAAGTTCACTGGAGGAGGCGCAAAAGGTCAAATAGGGAAGCATTCCTGAATCAGGTCCCACATTTGCAAAGATTTTGATTCCAATCTTGTGTTGCATTATGTATGGGTGGAAACCTACACCAGCACAAAATCCTACTGAAGTCAATGTTCAGTGATCCAGCTATGCATTGTCCAATCTAGTACTATTGCACTTTAAAGTATTCTCCTCTGTCTACTGAAGAAAGTATTAATTTAACTGTCTCTACAGCAGACAAACTCTCTGTCTTGCTTTTCAGAATACTACATGTTTATTCTTTTAAAACAATTATACTTTGAGTATAATTATTTTATACATTTAAGTTAATGTATGCAACTGCATTTTTGCACTTTGGCACAGCTTGCAAAGTTATTTCTTTAAAATAAACCTATTATGCTAAGAGGCATTTTAAGTAAGCTGCTATGCATTTAATCTGTGGATAAAATAGTGAAAGGCCACATACACCAACATGTGAACAACAAAAAAACATTTATTGAGGGAGTTCTTTTAACCATCATTTGTGTGATATTTTGTAAAATATTGTAAAATTATGGTTAATATTTAACATACAGCCATACTTAAAATAACTGCATTCTTCTACAGAAAATCGGAAGACAATCTGCCTACTAGATTTGGAAACTCTTACCTCCATATTAATACTTTAAGGGATTTAAGGGGGGGATGAGAATCATTTTTATTTTCTTTTTTGCATAAGAATAGAAAATATATATATCCTCTGTAAAAAAGAACTTCACCATGTATGAGTGTAAATCTACTGATCTCCCATTTAATTCTTGGTGCATAGAAAACAATGGATGGATCTGATACAGCACCTGATTGATATTTCCAGGGTGTGAAAACCTCTACCATGAGATTAGGCTGATATTGCATATTCAAACACATACAATGATATATTTGTCATTGCTATTGACCTTTATCTCTCCAGTTTCCTGACAACCTTCTACAGTTATTGACATTACAAATACCAGCGACAACGTGCAGGGCAAAGTATAACCTTTCATTTACCTTCATGTCCCTCAAATGACTCACGTAGGTAGTTTCAACAAAAGCTGCAAACAATGATACTGTTGATTTTTTTTTCTTAACTTGCTAAAATGTTTTCCATTTTCCTCTTGTTCTCTGAAAATCATGCCAATAACTCACTACAAAGGAAACGATTTCAAATGAATACAGGTAATTAGAAGTGTCAAGAAATCAGCAGAGAGTAGGGTGTCTGCCATCATTTCTGTGGAAAGAGTGCCAGACTCCCTTTCAAAAAGGTCTTTGTCATTTTTTAATAGAAGGTAATTAATGTAGACTACAGTAAAGTGTACAGGATCCCAGTCACTTGTCTTTCTTTCCTTAGAAATGGGACCATAAAGATGTTTTGATTTCTAGAAACAATCTTCTGAGGTTATTTAAAAATGACTTTTAATTACAAGAATAGTCTTTTTTAGTCTTCTAAAAGCAAGAAAAGGGAGAATGTAGAAAGGGCACATTGATTACAGTGACAAAAGAAAGCTTTATTTTAAAAAAGTACAGAGCTAAGTTGTTTGTTCCAAAAGTGACACAGGATGATTTGGCACAACTAGTGATATCAGCTGAGGAGAACATCAAAATACAGCCCATGATCATTGAAATCTATCCATCAGTACCCCACAAATCAAATATATTAATAAATCAAATGAAATACAATGCTTCCGTTACTATAATTACAGACTTTCAATGTTATTTGGAAAATGGTATCTATTTGTCCCTGTTAGGGTAACAGAACTAATTATTTTGCCATTTTGAAGAGCACCTCTCTTAGGAATAAGAAAATATCTCCTTAAAAGGCCATTTTTAGCCTGTGGAACACATTCTACTTAGCTTTATAAGTCTTGCTAAAAGCTATAAATTATATTTATCTTTTTAAAAGAAGTATGGGGGAAATATGGAGTGTGGATGTTAAATTATGTCACTTGTCCCTTAAGTTAGGTACCTTGTCTCCAGTAAAGACCCCTGCCTAAGGACAAAGCAAATAAATAAAACCACACAAATAAATAAATAAAGGAAAGAAATCCAATATGGCACAATGATGGAAACTGGAACAAAGGGCAACATTTTTTCCTGAACCTTGCAAGCTCATAAGATTCACTACTAAACATGACATTTAGAAGCCCTTATTTTAGCATACCTGACTACAAATGGTGCCACAGTCATAAAAATTACCCATACATTTTCCAAATATGGATAGAGTTTTCACTTTATATCTTCTAAAACAATCAATTCCACATTTTTTCAAGATGCACAACACAAGAAGGTAAATTCTTTCAGGCTGCATTTCATTGCTAGGTAAAGACTACTCTCAAAGTTGTAAAAAATAAACATATTTCCTCTTAGTTTCATCATGCTGGGTAACAAGATGGCCTATAAAGCACATTTTTCCTGATACAATGAAGTGTATATTAATACTTTGAAATTAGAAATTGTATTTTAAACAATATGAATCAAATGTGTACAAGTCAATCATTGTAAAACAAGGATAGCAAAAACCATTTCAGAATGACACAGGACCCCTAGGATACAGAAGGTTAGTAGTAGAATAAGACAGAGAGTACCAAAATTCAAGTAATTCAAGTACCCAATTTCAAGTGTGTTCAGTCATTTAAAAAAGAATGAGGAAGAAAAAAACCCCAGAAATTTTGAAATTCAACAGAACAAAAATGTTTGCATTATACCAAAACATCAATGTGAATGTTATGGCTGCAAATGCATCTAAAAAGAGGTTGACCAAGCTTCTAACTTAAGGAAATAAAGTATCTTTATCTTAAACATGCTTTAAACACTGCATAATTCTATTATGTAGGACCTGCAAAAAGTCATAACAAATATATAACAACAACCTACATCAACAGTTCTTGGAACATCATTAATGAGCTAGAACCCTTTACCTTAGGCCCTTGTGTACTGTGTACTGAAGTCAAAAGAAAGATTTCCAACAGTTTAAATGAGTAATTAATCAAGTTTTTCACCACCCGGACATCAAGAAGAGGGTAATGCCTGGCAAGATGACTGAAACGAGGGAACCACAGATAATCTCTGACTGCTACACAGTGGGCTCCAATTAAAAGGCTGGGCAACCTCTGCTCTACATAAAGCTTAATTTGCATTCCTAACACTTAAGTAGAAGTGCTGAAGAGCTGAAAGGTTAGAACCATATATCTTTTGACACTAGAAGTGTGTTCAAACATTTGAACTTATGACAAATTTGGAATCACAGCAACAGAGCAATGTTTCAAATAAATGTACTGTGGAGCACCGTATTTAAGTGAGCGTTATGTGTATTGAGCTAAAATCTGCTCTATGTTGGAACAATATAGTTGCATTTATATAATTCTCTCCCATGAAGCTGAGCAGTATTAGAGTATTTGTGACACCATATATATGATGTAATATACTTTATTTTCTCCACATTTTGTATTTTTATGTAAATAAAAGATTGAAGTAATTAGATAAACATTGTAAAATATAGCATGGTACATGTCAAAGAAAAAATGTAACTAAATATGCTTTCATAATGTAATTATGTGTTTGTTTATTTCTATTCCGCCCTACCCAAAAGGCTGAGTGGCTTACATTAACCCCCCTTTCTCCCACATAGGGTTCTACAAACAATACCCCAAAACTTGAGAACTCTAGCTTCCCTGGTTTCCTCCAAACATCAGCTGCCTCCCCATTAATACCAACCATGCCTCTGACCAACACTCATATCCAGATACAAGAAACTTATTCCCACCTCCACCACACTCCCTGCCCATTGCGCTGCCTCACTCCCAGAGAAGATACCCCCAATCCTTCTACATCAGAACTGTAGCTGTCACTCCCTCTTCCAAAAAACACACCTAAATCCTTCTCTTTCCAAACAAACACAACACTAAATTCAAAAGAACTCTAACAAAAGGTAGAAGAAAGTAGAGGTACCCCTACCACTGTCACCACCAAAAGACAATGTCAATGAGTACCCTTAAGCACTATTTCAGCAGCACCCACCAGGGAGGCTTGCAGTCTGGCTGGGTTCTTCTTAATGCCACATAAGGTCTTGAAAGATCATTATGGTGAACAAGACTGTTTCCAAATAATCCCTTGCATTTTGGGTTGCTTTGCACTGCATCACTGGCACAAAGTACCTTAAGAGCAGCAAAGCTTGTCAAAGGGATGATGATAACCTTAATGTTGGAGTGGTGGAGGAGGAAATCCATCAATATCACTCCTATGTAGAATTACCTTCCTACATAAATTTTCAGCATTTTAAAAATATTCCCAATCAGTATCTGGATAAACCTAAGCCTTTTTCAAGTTCACATGAAAAAGCAGAGAAACCCTCCTCATCTCCACTCTAGAATTGCCAATAATCTGATGGTTAGAGTACTCACCTAATATGTGGGAGACCCAGGTTCTCAGGGCTGCTCTGCCGTTCTCCCACATCCCAAGTGAGTGTCTTAATTTCTACATAGTTGCCTATTCTCATGTACGTATCTCAGGCCCCTGCCAAATGTTACACTTAAGATGTGATTAACCAGTTAATCACATCTAAAGTTGTAACCCGGCCATGCATTAAAGCAATTAATGGCATCATAACACAAGAAAGAAGTCACAAACTTATTCCGCAAAAAATACAGCTGGTTCATATGATGCCATTAACTGAATGTGTGGCCAAGTGCTCTTTCCCCTTCCTACCCAGCTGGAAGCCCCATGAGTTGATGGGGCTCTCAACTACACCAGCGCATGATGTGCTCCTATAGGTGGAAGCCTGCAGTTTATGGCGTTCAAAGCCACTGAAGTGCACCATGCGCTCTGGTGGCTGGCAGTTCTGTCAGCTGTGAGCGCCATCAGCAGTGGGCTCCAAGCCATGGGAGCCAGCTACTTGCTGCTGGAAGGGGGAGCCCAGAATCATGATCCCAGGCTGTCCCTGCACTGGCAATAAGGTGTGATAGGATCTGATCCCACAACCACACCTCCTGCCATGCCCATGTCACATGGCAGGAAGCACTACTATGTAGCTTGTGCATCAGATACTATCAAGCCTTTACCTGCATGGCTAGCAGGCGCCTCAATTTCTCCTGTTGGAACTGTTCCACTTTGCAAAAATGCAAAGGATTTGAACCTGAATCCTATATCTTGCATCCAAAGTGAGTGTCTATGCACTGAGCTATAAAGGCTGTCTCTGCCCCTAACTTAATAAATATTTAATTTATACACAGTGGAAAAGCTCTACTTGAAGCAAATGACAAATACCCACCCGTAACAGTTGACAACCTGGTGGCTAAAAGCATCCACCTGGAATTTGCCTTGAATCAAGTAGATTAAGAACATCCCATGGGACTGCCTTGAGCATCAAGTTACTGATCTCCAGAAATTTTATACTGGACCTCAGAAACCTTTCCTGGAAAAATATTTCAGTTTCCTAAATAAACATTTGAATAAACATTTTCTCACTAATTAAAAAAAAAAAGGAAAAAAATATATCCATATTGGCTCTACTCCTACACCTTTTCCCTCTGTGGCCACCAAAGAGGACATAAATGGTGTTTTCTTCAGGCTACTCTAACTTACCCAGAGGGCGTGCCC
This sequence comes from Gavialis gangeticus, assembly GCF_001723915.1. NCBI lineage: Eukaryota > Metazoa > Chordata > Crocodylia > Gavialidae > Gavialis > Gavialis gangeticus. The sequence continues at coordinate 73,978,581 of NW_017729025.1, forward strand.
AAGGCACAGATTTTGAATCATCTCTACCCATCCTGAATCATTCCATGCAGAGATTCTGGGCTTGTTTTGCTCAATAAGAGTGTTTCATGATCACAGACTTTATATATAAGTATTGGTGTATTCCATACTAGCATAAAGTAAATAGACATTACTGTTTATTAGCTTAATAATTTTATATTTCAAAATACTCCAGCATGCTCAAAATGCTCAAAATATCACAATACTGTTTACACTTCCAATTTCTACATTTTCTTCTCCAAATAAATCACTCCATGAACTACTGGCAAAAGTAACAGTAACTTTGCTTGCCATCTTGTGCTCTTGTTTGAATGGTCTACATATTGAGCATGTGCCTTTTGTTTCAAGTTCAAGTATTATTCCTTATCAACAGTAAAGGAAATGTCTGTATTTTATTATAAGCCATTTAAAGTCAAACAATGAATGTAATGGTTTCCCCTGCTAGAGTATTTTAAAGTAAAAGTCAGAACAGCCGGTTTCTGGAACAATAAACGTGTTTCCTCCACAAAAAGCCTTTTTTTATGCAAACCCTATCAATATTTTTCAGTCCAACATATAAAAACAGCATCAATATTTTGAACCTTGACATGCCCTTAAAAAGCATTTGGTCATGAAGACATATGTAGATGTCTTTTGAACTATTTATGCTTCATTTGTCCCGATGGGACTATTGGTCGCTGAACAACGACAAATAAATGAAATAAGAAGATGCTTGAAAAGAATATCAGAAGCTGCTTCAAAACTTTTGTTAATTTGCTTGCTGCAAAAATAGCTCTAATTAGTAAGGCTTTTCCATGGCATTCGTTAATATAGTAGTAAATATAGTCCACATCTTCCTGTTTATATGTGGAGACACGCACATATATTTTATCACCCTGTTGACACTACCAGCTTGTTCTTTGCTTAAGGTACATAAGTTACTTTTATGTAATACAAACAAATATGAACATACAGAGTTAAAAACATTTCCACTACTAAGTGCACTGTGAAAAAACAAACCTCTTCAGCCTGAAACTTTCTCTTTTTTTCACCAATTTCCCAATCTCCCTAAGGAAAGATAAGTAAAATACAGTAAGGTCCATACATTCTGGCTCTTTCAGGCCAAGAGGCAGTGAACTCCAGCATTTAGGACACTTCATTAAGTACACACTAGTATTCCCTTCTCATTTTTCGGAAAGTAGAATTTAATAGTGATTTGCCATTTTCCAGAGATTATAAAATCTTATACTTGACCATCAAGTATAAACATTCTCCTGCATTGGTTCTGCAAAACTAATTGTGCAATAATGCTATCATTTTAAGCTATGGCAATACAAGGTCAAATGTACACCAGCATGAGTGTATACAACTGCATTAATGTCAAAATAATTGTGTCAACTACTTCTAATGGTGAATTTGGTCCACAGCATGGTACCAATAAGAGGTATATACAGCCATACCCAACATCAATCATTATTCAGTTACTTATTTGACATATTATTTAATGACAGTTCTGGATGCCTCTCATTACACTAAGGTAGTTTGAATTAATTTTCAGTGTTGTTACATTTGCTGCAGTGGCTACGTTTAGTGATGAAGAAATGTTCCTTTTGCCTGGCTAATATAGAAAAGCTGCAATAGTGGTTATTCCTTGACATCTTTAAACAACTGATAGTTTGGAGGACTGATCATAAGGGTGGAAGGCAGGTACTCCTGAGTTCTAATTCTGGCTGGGTTGCTAACTCAGTTAATAACCTTGGGAGTTTATCCCAGTAGCTTTCAGTCTCACCATTTGTAATAAAGGAACCTTCCTACTTCATAAACCAAAACAAGATTAAGTACTTAATTCCGTAAAATATTTGTACGTGTCAATTGCTACATAATGCCAAATATTTTTAAACACCAGTCTGAGAAAGTTGGTGAGTTTCATCTGGAAAAGCTGTGCATGAATAAATCTATAGGGTTTTTTTTTAATTTCTCACCTCAAGATTTTGGTTTAAGTTTGGGATTTGAATGAATGCCAAGTGTAAAGCAAAGTGTAGTGCAAAATCTCTCTGTTGCAGGGTTTTAAATCAAAATACCCAAGTTAGCACATTTGCTGTATGGAACCACAGTCTGCCAAGGTTCCTTAAAAGGTTTGCCCAAAAATATGATCAACATGGTTTAATTTATAGCTCAAGTTGGGCCCAAAATTGAATCTGAAATCTTAATTTCTCAAAAAACATTTCATTAATGTTTGAGGAAAACTTTCAAACCTCTAATCGTACCTCTTCTTGTATATCCAAAATGGAATGGATCTGTTTTCTAGAGGTGCTTTGTATTTAATCCAAGATGGCAGAACTCTAATAAGAACAATTCAAAATTGTCAATGCCATCAAACAAATCCAGCTACAGCAGTGATTTGTCCTCATACTTGGACTCTAGCTAATCAAATCCAAATGCAGCTTCCTTGGTTCATAACCTAAAACTTTCATTTACTTTCTCACTTTTACTGTCTCATAAACATACCATTACCTGAAAGAAAGTAAATACGTATGAAATAATATGGGTCAATGCTGAAAACTGTGGAGTAACAAACATAGCCGAAGCAACTGAAACATCATCAATGATGATGACAGAGACCCACCGTGTGAATTAAATATTTTTTATACATCTGAGTAACAACTGCACTGGAACTAAATAACTTGCAATCAAAATCCCATGATTCACCATGAGCATATGAAAAATGTGACCTAAGAAAGTGGCCTAGAGGAAAGAAGAGAACCTGCCTCCAACACAGGTAGGCAACTTAAGAAGATGGAGTGCTGTAACCTTATACTCACATAACCCTCACCTCAAATGTATTAAATGACCTTCTATTTCCCTTCGCATTCAAGTAGTCTAATAAGGTATTTTAGTCCATAGAATTTTGCTATCACTTAATACAATGAGTAGAACAGCCATATAGATATTAACATAATAATTGCTATGCAGTGTATTAAATATGGCTCATTTTAATGCTATATCGATAGGCCTGACCTCATAATAAATATTACTGTCCTTGGTCTTTAAATGTTGAACAGTGATGTTCAGGTCAATGGCATATTAATAGGAGTCAACTACCTTCATGAATTTTTAATTATTTACTTTTGTTGTTTTGCACATTATACCAGTAAGCAAAGAAATTGTGATAACTTTCCCACAAGAGGAAAGAATAACATGAAGATGCAAAATAGCAAAAAGAAAAGGGCAACTTTGATTTAATCTAATGTTTCTGGAGTTGTACTCTGCTTTTATCTGAAATTCTGGTCAAATATTTTGGCTTAGATTCAATTGATAACAACATTTGGTAACTTGTTAATTTTGTATTATGACACAAAAGTGAAATATTTTATTTGGAATACAGTACTACATGATGAGATTTCTTCTCTAAAGTTTTCAGTTTAAATGAAGATTGTGCATAACTCATACAAAGGAATGTAAGTGCAGAAAACATGTTTGTTTCAGATTTAAATTTCTTAAAACACTTATAAGCCAGCATAACGATAGCAAAGTTATATCCACCATGGCTGCATCCAGAAGAGTGCGGCTGTGCAGTACATGGTGCCACAGACATGTCTGATGCACCACATACTGCACATTTAGCTGTTCTCCACACTAGAAGGGAGCAGTGCAGGGTTTTTTTTTTTAGGCCCCTGGATATCCAGGGGTCAAAAACACCTGCCGAAAAAAGTGGAGTGGTACATGCGGGGGGCACTGTTTGCTAATCAAAACTGGAGTCTGGCCAGCTGGAGCCACACTCTGAATGCCAGCCAGGCTCCGCATGCCTGGATTGCTGCTGCTGCAGCCCAGGGAGGCCCCCAGGATCCGATCCCAGGTAAGGCTGCTGGGGCCAATCCAGTGCTAGCCCCAGTCTCCCCTACCCCACCCAGGGTAACTTGCTTAGTGCCAGAGGGCATGTGGCACCAGCATTCCCCAGGCACAAGTAGTTGCAGCATAAGGTGCCCCACTGCTAGATGTCCCCGGGGAACCAAACATCCATGCATGTGTAGAGGCAGCCCATAAGTGTGGTATTAGAAAAGAAAGAATCAGATTCATCAAACCCTTAATAATGCACCTTGAGGCTTATAAATCAATCAGTGGTGGCAAGAATGGGTGCGTAAGCATGCTGAGCCCCAAGAACTGCTTGAAGAAGAGGCATGCCAGAATGGAGTATGGAGCACCTCACCCTTCCATCCCCCCTTTTCTCTTTGGCTTCAGCTCCAGAAGAGGAAAGGGACAGCAACGGTGGCAGTAAA
>NW_017729025.1:73987854-74036971 GCF_001723915.1 Gavialis gangeticus
TCTGATCAACATCAATTTGGAAAGCAATACATTCTGTTCTACAGAATATAAGCATTGTGATATAAAATAAAAGCCCTGTTTTCTGGCATGAGTCGGGGATGGGGAGTGCTGGTAACCTAAAAATGCCGGTTACCTGAGGCACAGGGGTTTCCAGCTGGATGCAGAGTTAGGGAGAGGGGGGGGGAAGGATATCAACTTACTTTCATGTTGCCAAAAACCCTTTTTTTTGGCAACTGGGCACAAGCATCTGTGGCAAAAAAATGAAGTGAAACCTCTCAGTAGCACTAAACCTCCAGATGCTGTTCCTGTCCTGCTACCACTGCTGGAGCTTTCACCAGAGGCTCTGCAAGGAAAGTGCAAGGGGAAGAGGAGAGAGGGGGAGATCTTTAATTATCTTTAATTATTTAATTTAATCTTTAATTAATCAAGGTGTGAAAGATAACAACTGCACTTTAAAATACTCTTAACTGCTCTTTACTAAATTTATCTTTTATTACATCTCACCAAAGAAATTATGTTAAGAACTCATGTTAAGATTGCTTAGTTAAGCAAATCAGGATGTGATAAAGTTAAGCTTAAATAAGAAACATTAACTCTGCCCACTGTTGCCTTAACAATATGCTGCAGTCTTTAATTCCATGTTTATACAATAATACAAAAAATATAGCAGAATATCATTTTTTTAAATGTGTATAAGATGCTATATCTTTTCCATTCTTGTACAGTCTCACAAATCTTGTCATAGTAATCCAGTAAAACATTACTGACAATGTAAAGATACTTTTTTTTAGTGCTCTATGTTTTAATAATTTAATTATCAGCCATTAATTAGTTACTTTTACTTTCCTTAAGTGCAATTCAAGAGAGGAGACACTTAATTATAATTTAGCTTAGAAGTTGGGTGGCCTAATTATATGCCTGCATATTTCCACTATTAATCTTTATATATAATCTGTAGTATATTTAAAAAGAAAATCAGTTTTCAGACTTCAGTGGAATTCCTTTGGCTGTCATATAAAGAGTAGCCCATTACTACATAGGATATGCAATTACACAAGTGCTTAATTGTAAATATTTTAAGCATAAAAATATTACAATATAACATTTTAGGAACTGTATGTATTTTGTTAAATAATATACTGATACAAATAAACAAAGGGCAAAAGTTAAGGTTGCATACATAACTGTCAGACATTCAAGCTCAATTAAAATACCTGCTTTGATAAAATTAACTTTTTAAAGAAAAAAGTATAGCAAATAATACATTCCACTTAAAAATCTTCAGCTAAATATCTCAGAGTATTTACCTTGGCTTCCCAAAAACTTTATCTCCTTTTCCTCAAGAAGAAAGATAATTATAAGATCCACCATTTCTGTAAACCCTAACTTCACTTCCTCTTCACCTAACAAAAAATCAGCAATGAATGTTACAGTGCTTCTCACTACCTCTACCTTATTCACTGCATACCTTAAATACATTTTTTCAATTTGGAACTAGGTACTGGCAACATGGCATGACATGCAATATGGTATTCTTTAGCTATACACTTTATAAAGCTAGCATAAAACCCTTTAGTAGAACTGTTAACAATGCCTATGTTATATTCATGTTCATGCATTTTTGCAGAAAACAGGCCTTTGGATGGAAAACTGTGCAAAATGAGCAGTGCATGCAGAGTAAAATATGAAATGATCTTAAATAGGTCAGGTGAAAATCATGTCAGCCAACTATTGCTCCTTCACACTGAGAGCTATATCCTTACCCAAACTTACTTATATGCCAACTGTTTTGCTACTAAAATTGGGGCTGAGAGAGACCAGAAATTGTATAGAGTAGGTGCATCTACACATCTGCAGTTGACTTATTAGCTATACAGTAAAGTGTCACAGTCTATACGGGTGCCAGTACAAGGGTGCAGCAAGCTAATTAACTCTGCCATAAGATAGTACTGTTGGGCACAGTACTATCTTACATTGGGGTCATTTAGTGCACTGAAACATGTGTAAACATTGAGCACAGGCATAAATTATACCCAGTCAGCCCAGCCACCCCAGCCAGCCTGTTCTGCCCCTGTCAAAGTGCTGCTGTCCTGAACACACATGTAGACACTACACCTAGGAGCAGTGTATTCCAGCTCAAAGAGCTCCAGAGTTTATTAATGCATCACATTAATTGCATGTATAGATGCAGCCAGTAATGAGTAAATTGCTTTGCCCCATTCCTTTCGTACTCTAAAGCAATTAAATAATTTTTACACAAACGTTCATCAAGAAAGAAATCAGCTTACAGCAGAAATTTAAAGTTAAAAGTTGAAGGTTGTGGTAATCAAATACAGGATGTTTGGAAATCCTTATGAAGAATAACAAGTGATCACTCTTGCCCCACTTAAAATGTATTACTATATTAAAAAATAATAGAAATTTTGCATCTTTTGGTAAATACTATTTTTACTTAACTACCTGTATGTATTTAACATTTTTTAAAATAAAAATGGGATATAGAGTGAATATGCATGATACTGAGTATGATTCAAATGCCTCTTTCAAAAAGATTATCTTATAAGAATCTGAAGGTTTCCAGAAACAAATTTAAAAGCATCTTTTTCCATACAGTGACATTTTTAAAGCTATGAAACAGTACACAGCCACAGAAGAAAAAGAAAACCAATTCCACTGGCAACCCCCTAGCCAATCACAGCACATCTGCCTTTTTTCTATGATGACAAGGATGCACAGATGCTTTTTAATATCCATAAACCAATATGCTAAATATGAAAACAAAGGAACATATATAATAAATTGCTAGTAATTCTATTAATCTAAGATACATTCAATTTTCATCTTTGTATCTATCAGTTTCTTCCTGAAACTTCTTCCTACTTATAAATCAGAGCACTAAAGGGAAATAAATACATACGTATCCTAGTGATCTAACACCCATCCCAAGCTAGCCCCATCTTGTGTCACTGCCTAAGTCATGCAAATTACACCAGAACTGCCAGTTGACTAAGATTAATGACACTGCGCCAGCTTCTTTGTTTCTCTCTGCGGCCGTTTAGTGTGAAATACTATCCAAAAACATTATCTATCCTCTATTAATCCCACAAATTTGTTCACACCATGCACATTGTTTAGGGCAATTTACAACAGGAACATACTGAGCACAATTGCATTTAATTACTTGGGTTCTAATTACATTCATTAAAGGCTAATAAAATAAATGAAACAGCTTTAAAAGCTTCTGCAAAACACATGGGTCTTGTCTCCCTCGTGAAGCATACAGTAGATGTTTGATGTGAAATACAGATTTGCTCATATGTGTGTCTATCATATATCTGTAATATACATAAAGACATATATACAGTGCATATTAATATACATAAAACCATATGCATACAGATTTCAAATGAGCCTGAACACTGATATTTACATATATGACTTGCTATAAAGATGCCAAGCACCCCAAACTACTTTGTAATGTGGCATGTAAAGACAGAATATCAGTTTTGAAATTTCAGTCCAATTCTTCTAATTGTTTCCACCTGCACTATAGACATATTTATCCTCTCTCCTCTATATCTGCATTGTAAAGGATGCAAATGACATAAAAAAGGAAAGAAAGAAGAAACATTGTATTTTTGGTCTACATTCTTAAAGATATTTCATTAATGTTCAGTTCTGACACTCACTGAGCCTTTGACTGGTTTCTCTTTAGCAGCCGATGCAGCATATTTAAAAAAACACACAAGCTATTTGTATTAAAACACACGTTCTAAAGCACACTAGGCAGTCTAAGTAAATCCCCCATGGTGGTTAAAAATGCAGCTTTAATAACATCATTTCCTAATTATTACGTGCCTATCCTATTTATGTTGTGCTTAGGAGGCTGTTTGTGGCAAAAAAATGGAATCTAGAACACCATGTTGACCACTATGCCAGCCAGAGTTCAGCGCCCAATGTTCATAAAATATTGTTCAGTATATGCTTATCTTGTTATAACTATTCACTGTCTTTACATTTACTAGAGGATAGCTCTTACAATTCTGTAAAAGAAATAAAGTTCTAGTTGAATATCTTACAAGTCTTGGTCTGTGTGATCATGATGTGTACTCTTAACTGAAAGATGCTATTTGGCAAACTTAGAAATATAATTACTAATTGCAAGTATTCTGCAGTATATTTATAATGACAACCAAATATGCATGGCATCACAATTCCAAAAAACAGGCACTGCACTCATAATCTTGAACTGACTCATCAGAAAACAATTAGCAACTGAAAAGGGAAAAAAAAAATAAATCATAAGCACTGAAATGTAAGGCTTGCCTAGTATGTGTCTCCCTGCAATGAACATTGATCTACAACAGGTAATCCCAAATAAATTGTAAACTTTTAGCTTCTCTTAGCTTCAAGATGTTAGCTGTATAGCTCATCTATCTTTCCCTTAGCCTCTACCTGACTTCTACCTGATTCTGTAAACAAGTTGCACTCTTTAGTAAAGGACTGAAAGATTAATTTTATTTTCCTTTTGGAATGCCATTTATTTATTTATTTATTTCATTTTGGGCACACTTTTAAAGAAGTATGTGGGGATTTATCTATGCAGGCCATTCAACTGAAAGCTCTCAAGTAATTAAAGTTATGGCAACCATTTTAGAAATGTACCTGAAAATGTGTCTAGGTGTACCTCCTAAATCTCATCCTGGGTTTCTTGCTAATGAACTACAATACTTGACCAGCCTTTTTGCAAGCTACAGAAAAGAAGAAATCTTAAAAATATTAATAGCATCCAATCAGATGTATAAATCTTTTATTCATAACTGAATATATCCTTGTGCGGAGGGGAGGGAGTGGTTGAGATGGGAGGGGCATCCCTTCTACCACAGCAAAACTGCTTCATCAGCTCAGCACAGCTGCCACCTGCCCTCCCCTCTGCAGTTCACTGGCTTCCCACTGCAGACAACATTAAAGCGAGGTAGGGAAGGGCTGAAGTCTTTGCCTCACATCTTCATAACCAGGCACTCTACAAACCTCCTCCCTATTAGGAGACTGGAGAGCTCAGAAAATTGGTAATAAGGCAAGAGAGCCCTTCAGTTCTGTGTTTTTTTGGTTCAGATCACAGCTTCCCAGTAGTGACCAAGTACAAGTGCCACCTAGTTGATGGTTTAAATGAAATGGAATGGGTGATCTCAGTTCAATATCTACTGGACAAACATTCATAACACTACATGCCCTGGCAAATAGAATAAAAACTGTCCCACCACACAAAAATTGTTTCCCTTCAGCAGCAGCTAAAAACACCTCAATCCCTGAAACATAAACCAAACTGCTTTAACTATCAGCAGAAGGAAAGCTAGAAGCAGGGTACTGTCAGTAAGGGATTCATAGCAACTTTTTACCTGCATTCATGTAGAATTACTTGAAAATCAACAGAGCATATTTTTCTAGGCTTTTCCTGGGTAATCACAAAAAACACGTGGGTGGAAAATCTAACAGCTTCATGGTTTGGATGGATACCCTAGCCCTGAGAAGGCCTGAATTATTGTGCAGCATTCTTAAATTGCTTCTTGTACTTTATGCAGTATTGCTTGCGCACATATACACAAAATGTTACAATGCCACATTAATTTTTTTCTAAAAACTACCAAATATTAAGACCAAACTCCAACTGCGTAATGTAATGGTGTCAACCAGAGAGGATGAAAACTTTAATCATGTGTTGAAGTACTGATGAAGTAATTCTTTTAGGCAGTGGAATGGATCTAGCTAAATAGGGACTCACTTCTATTCACATTTAACTCCTGTTTACTTCAAGGAGAATCTTTAGAAACAGCCTTCTACTTCCTTGGGGTAAGGCTAGTTTTCATTAAAGTCAATACAATTTTTCCATCGCCTTTACTGGGATTTAATGTATGACTTTACATGCACAAATTATGACACATTCAATCTGCATTAACGCTCACGTAGTTCATTTTATGATGAAATGAAAGATGATTTCTCTGCCTGTATCTGAAAATCAGCACTCTATAGTCAAAGTAAAACAAGCTTTACTTAAAGCCATTATATAGTCACAAAATGTAAATGGTGTTTCTAATACCATGCAATTGAATGGAAAAACCATACAACGTGAATCTATGAAAAGCACCAGAGAAATGACTAAGTACAAACTAAAAGCCAGTGACCTCAATCCTTAGCAGTCCCTTGACCCTTATTACTGCAGCCGTTGGTGTAAGGAAAAATTAAAGATGGCTAGAAATCATCGGGTTAACATACTAGGGCTCAGAAATCTGACCTTGGTTACTTACAGCATATAGCCTCTACTAAAAGTGAGTATATGAGGAGAATTAGAAACAGAGCTAGCAAAGGTCAGCTTGAGTGCAGCTACACTAAGAAAGATGAGGTTGAAATGGCAAAAAATGTGTATCACTTCAAAGTGTTCATCTTTTCTGCTATGGGGAAAAATATCAGAGTAACAGAGAATTTGTTTTTTTCCATCAACCAAAGCGTGGACAAACATGTTAACAATTCTGAATGTTCAGGGCCTTAAAATACAACTTCTGGTTCCTCAGTCACATGGGGACAGACTACTGAGATCTTAGGTGGGCATGTATTTAAAAAAAAAAAAAATCAAACTGTCAATATTGCATTAATTTAAATAAAAAAGTTGCAATGAAAGGATGATGTGGGTGCTAAGGCACATGGTTGACAACCCAGAGCCTCATAAGTTTGAGGCTGTAGCAGAATCCTGTCCAATTCTAACAAATGTGTGAATACTGCTAAATACCTTGTCACACAGACACAGAAAGGAAAGGAAAAGACCAGACTGGTCCAATAGGACAGGACTACATTTCAGCTCAAAAGGGGTCAATGGTTTGTCCTATGCCCAGATGGCATATTGAGCTAACATAAGCATCTGTTGCCAGCAAGTATTGTGACTAACATCATATCCAGGTGCCTTAGACTTCAGCTCAAATGATCATAACCAGTTACAGCTGAGTTAACTGAGTATGGGCATCACAACAAGTCAAGAGCAAAGTTCAAGCTTACACTTCTAGATTTATAGCAAGATACATTAACTATTCTACTACTATTGCACCCCTACTAAGCCTAAGGGTTTCATTAATTTAAATGAGACAGAGCAAAAAACTAGGGCAGATGTTTTCCTTTGCTTCTGTCTGCAACACCTGGGACTTGAATATTTACAATATTTAAAAATACTATAGGAGAGTAGACATTAAAATAAACTCTTATAAACAAATAACTCAATGCTTTCTATGATACTTATCTCTCATACTTAGAGTAAAAAAACTGTGCTAATTTGAAGTATTTATTAGAAAGAGATGATTCTTTAACTATAACCACTGTAGTGAGGTCTATTTCTTTAAACCTAGATTACAAGTTTGCATTAAGGCAAATAGATCAAAGCCTACCTAAAAAAAGAAAGAAAAGAAACAGGTAAAAAAAATTACAATAAGAGAAGCCGCTGAATTCTCACTTTAAGAAAATTAAACACCAGGAGTAATTTGCTGTATTCTAAAAGCTATTTAGTCATACAAAAGTAATAAGCTATTACATGATAATTTTTTTGGAATGCTGAATTAGAAAAATAATCAATCATAATGGGTAATTAATTATTATTTGTAACGGTTTGACACCCTGTCTTCCTCCCCCATTAGCACATGATAATTCTGCTAAAAATGTAACACCGGATGGAGTTGTTATCCTATCAAAATATGAATGAGGAAGTAATAGCTCCCTAGAGAAAAAGAGGAGCCAGCGTGCAGGCTCAGCAGTCTCTACAGTGGAATTCTGGAACCAGCTAAGACTAAGGAGAAATCTGGGATTATTTCATTTCGAGTTTCTCCTATGAATAAAGTCAAATCCTAGATAAAGGATAATGTTTGATCCACCAATTTTTGTAGAAGCATGGAAGCCATCTATTTAATCATGCCATTATAAAATGGGAACAAGATTTCAATTGCGGCCATATTGTAACAATGTAATAATGAACCAAAAACAAGCTCAAGCAGGTCTTTGTATGATTAGGCTGGGCAAAGGGTTCAATAATATGGTGGTATTGTAGGGATAAAAAGGAAAAGAAAAAATTGAGCTATAGACACATGAGATATGACCAAAGGATTCTGAGGAAAAGGAATGAAAGGCATGAACTATGCTTTATCTCAAATATATGTAACAATTTAAAAATGGAGATAGGTGTCTTAGTTTGTAGTGCTTGTAACTACAAAAAGCTAACATGCATACATCCAGGGTATCTGTAATGCTACCAAATGTTAAACAGAAACTTCTTTGTAGTGTTATATTTAGTAATTCTGTGTGTAACATCTGGACATGTTGCGTCACAGAGGGGCTCTTCGTCCTCAAACATCTTACAGTGCTCTGCTCTCTCCTAGATGTCTTCCAAAGGGGAGAGGGAGAGCAGCTGGTTCCACGACAGCCAGCAGAGAGCAGAACTGCAACTGTTCTTAGTAGCAGCTGATACTAGGGGTGTGCAAAATGGGCTGTATTCGATTCAGATTCAGATTAGGCCCAAATTGGGCACAGTGATTCAATTCGTTGATTTGGATCACTGTCCCGACTCAATTCAAACGAATCCGAATCTGAAGATTTGATGCTGATTCAGGGAATCAGCAATTCAGCCACAGACACAGCTTTAAATGTTTTCTCCACATACCTTGAGGTACCAGGCATGGCTCATGAACACTGAGATGCTGGGGCATATGGAGCATCCCACAGGAGCATGGGGGGGTCCCCCATGTACTTGACAGCAAACTTGGAAGTGGACCAGGAGTACTTCTGGTCCACTTCCAGGTCCACCACTGAGTGTGCTGGAGGGCCCCCCCCCCCCCGTACCCGCCCGGCTCAGCTGCGGGGGGACCCCAGGAGCCCCCCCCCCCATACCCAGGAGGCACCAGTCACTGAGCTGGGGGAAGTGTGGTGGGGCCCCCCAGCATGCTCCCCAGTGAACCTGAAAGAGGACCTGAAGTGCTTCTGGTCCGCTTCTGGATCTGCTGCTGAGCACACTGAGGAGGCCCCCACATGCCCGTGGGATGCTCCATGCGCCTCAGCATCGCAGTATTCATGAGCTGCCTGGTACCTTGAGGTATATAGAAAATCTTGATTTGGCAAGATTAAAGGGTCTCCTGATTCAATTTGGATTCTGAGATTCAGCCACTGAATCGGGCTGAATCTCCACCAAACTGAATCAGGGACCAAAGCTTGGCACAGCCCTAGCTGACACCATGAAACTGCTGCCCCAGGCGAGCAGCAATGTTGTTGCCACCACAGTGACAATGACCAGTGCTGCTGCCACCACAGCTTTAAGCTCCATCTCAGTAATAAAATTGGAGCAATGTTGAAAGATGAACAGGGCACAGCAGTGCCACCATCTCTTTAAGCAGAAGCATAGCACCCTGAAAACACTTTGTACCCACCAGAGCCTGCTAGACCCCCTACTCCTCTCTAGCAATGTGCTGCAATTGGGTCTCTTTGCCCATCTCCTGCCCCTAAGTGCCACTTGCATTGAAGGAATGGGGACAGCATGGTCAAAATGATACTGCAGGCAAAGAGAGGGAGAGGCAGAGGGTAGAGGGTCCATGCTAGAATGGCACGGTAGGGCTGCAGGGAGTCAGGTTGGGGGTGGGAGGTAGCATGGTGCTGGTGCAGTTGGGATATCTGAGTGTGGGGTGAGTAGACCCCTCTGGTAGGGGTATCAGGGTATAAACAACTGCTGTGGTCAATGAGGGCTAGCAACCTGAGAAACTGTGGGGGTGTTTTATTGAAAGTAAAAATACATGCCAGGAAAAAACTTTCTCTGTCAATTAAAAAAATGTGCAGACTGTCAAAAATAATGTCTTAGGCTGGCAACCCTGCAGCCAGAAAGCTCTATATGTGTGCACACTCCTATAGAACTTTTTTTTGGTAGCACTACAAGAGTGCTGAGACCATATGTCCATGGACTCATAAAATATAAGTAGGGACCCAATGAAATCGCTATTTTGTAGATTATATGGAAAACACAAAATCCAGCATTGCCTGCAAAAGCAAGCAATATCCTTTTTATCTGTGGGGGTGAAAAAAGAAAACACAATGAAAATAAAATGCTGGCTCCCCATATGGAACTAGTAGCCCTCATGTTGTTGCGGCCCAACCGCACAGCCTGTTGGGGAGAAAGAGGGTAGAGGGGGCTGCTGGCACACAGGGGAGCCCAAGATGGCTGCCACCCTTGCCCCTCACCGCTGACCATCTGAGAGGGCTGTCTGTCATGTGACCCTGCCCCTTTCCACCAACTGGCAGCAAGAGGCAGGTTCACATGACAGGCTTCTGTTGCAGTCAATCAGCGTCAAGAGGCCAGATGATGAACAGACCTTACAGCCAATCAGCAGTGAAGGGCAGGACCCCTGGGCCCTTTGGACAATCAGAGGCATGGTGGGGGGAGGAACTGCGCTATGATCTGCCTTTAAAAATGGTAGCCGGCTCTACGATTTACCCACAAAATCAGCTGGCCACTTCCTTGAGTTGGGTAGACCTCTAAATATAAGACTAGAAGGATCCAATACCTTGCTGTCAGAAGCAACTGGATCCTATAAACATTTTAATAAATTTTATTTTTTTTACCCCCATTATACTTATGAAAAGGCTGTTCATTGCTCTGGAAAGGATTTCTGCAAAGGATTTCATTGCTCTGATATTTAGATACTTACTTTTAATTTCTAGACTAAATTAATTGATTTCCAGTTTATATTCAAATGTCCCAGTTTTGTCCTTCAGTTCAGAGTTCTTCTCCTTTCCTGATGTTTATTAGGGCTGTGTGAAGCTTCAGCAGCCGATTTGATTTGGAGGACATATGGCTCGATTCAGAAACCAAATATCTGAATCCTAATCAAATTGGGAAACCAGTTAAAAAGTCTGAATCAAATTGGAAGCCTCCAAATTGATTCAGAAAAGAAAACTGCAGAAAAACACAGAATCTGCATTTTTCCACAACCAACTGAAAGCATGGCAGTGTTCCACAGCAAGTGGTGCCATTTCTGCTTTTATTTTTGCTACGGTTTTTGTGTCTTAGCCAATAAAGCAGCAGGGGTGGGGGAAGGAGGGGCATAAACTGCACCAAAAATAAAAGAGAGCAAAAAAGGTGCCGCTCTTTGCAGGATACCAACATACTTTCAGATCACGGAAAATCACAGATTTTTGTGTTTTTAGATGGAGATTTTCCGCTTTTTTTATGTGGAAAACTAGGAACCTATTTTTGTTCAATCTCTGCTCCATTACTGTATACTAGCTCAACTTCTTTCCTAGTTCTCCTTTTATTAATATGGATTAAAAAATGCTGCTTAATTCCCTTGGCAAGATCCAACTGGCTTGCCTTTTGGCAATTCTTATATTATTCCCCTGCCTCCTAACTTCTAGGAGATACCTTCTTTGCTGATCAGTTGCTTTTTCTATTTGCTATAAACCTTCTGCTTAGTCTTAATATGGCTTTTTGAGTAAAATAGTCATCTAGTTAGTCTGGATCCTCTTAACAATTTTTTCCTTCCTGGTGGGGTGAGTTTCACGTAGTTTTATACCTTTGACTATACAATGGTATAGTTTTATATCTTTCTTCCATATTAAAGTCCTTGAGCTTCTTAGTGCAGCTTTCTTCACTACATAGTTTCCTTAATTTTCTCACTGTTTACGCTTTTGAAACTGAAAGCTTTAATTACAAGACCTATTTTCTTTTCAAACTTCTTTTAAATCTTGAATCAACTCCTGGTCATTTGATCCAAGTTTATTTATTCCTTTAATCAGCTGTTCTTTAATGTCTTCATTACTTAATAATAACATACACTCTTGTTGGTTTAATAGCTAGTGAAGAAATCCATATCTATTGCATCCAGGAATAACTGGGTCCTATCATTTTTTAAATCTATATTTGGAAAGTAAAAGTCTCCTATTATTACACAATTTCTGGAATTATTTATTTCTTCACTACTATGGGGGAAAAGCCATATCCCACCACAGACTACCATAATGGAGCCACATGTGCTATTTGGAATTTACCATCCTTCCTTGGAGGAGATTTAAGGTTACACTTTATTTTTTCAAGTCTAAAACATTTTGCTGGAATAAGGAGTCTTCATTTGATCTTCTCTTTTATAACAACATTTTCCTTTTCAGGATGCAGAATAAACATGTACACTTTGATTTTAGATGGCACAAGGTAGTTATCCCTCAGAATCAGATATAAAGAGGAAATTAAATTAATTCTGTGCTAAATATTGCTTAAAGTCAAGTCAGTCCTAAGGCCACTGCAGCTACTGGGGCACATTAAATATCATCTCAATATTGTACTAAATATCGCCTCATACATGATCAGTGGGTGAAGAATAGAAAACAGAGAACATGCTTCCACTGTGCTGTATTCAAACAAGGAAATGGGGAACTGTATATTTTTAAGGGAAACCTTCCTTTCCTTTCCTCAGAATAAAGACTTAAGAATTTGCAAATAAAGTCAACCAACTCTGAGCTGTTAAAAGAACAAAAAGGAATCTAATTACAAAGATGCTTTATATATAGTAGTTTTTCATAACTGAGAGACATATAATGAAAGAGACATTATAAACTGAAACTCAACATGAGATATATAACATCTGAATAACATTTAAATGACAAATATGATCAAAAAGTTATTTTCAATAGAATAAATTGTACCAACATATTTTATTAAAACAGCTTCATTTTCTTTTCTTTGTCTTGTTGGTAGAACATGAAACACAGAAAGGCTAACTGAAATTTACAAAAGCAAAATGATTTAACAGTTAAAATTGTTACTTAATTTTACAAGGTGCTTGTCAAGACAGTAGAAATTCAGTATATGAAAATATGGTTTTTTACTTGAAAAAGAAGTACTATTTGCAAAGGTTCTGTGTAATCTTATAATCAGAAAAAACCTGGAAACAGGTCTATACAAGGGAAGGTATCTTAGAGGTTTGGCAACTGAAGCTAATAAACATGTTGTTAGCTGCATTGTGATCGGTCTGGAGGCAGTGGGGACATTTAACATCATCTTCCCCACTACCACCAGAATTGGGAAGACAAATCTTTCTCTCATAGCAAAGAAAGGATTAGGGATAGGGAACATGGCTGGATCCATGATTTACTAACAGGGAGGTGCAGAACACCACCCCTCAGACTATGGAGGTATGGGGGTGAGGTGTGGCTGAAGCCCCCAGATCAGCAAGGGACACTGGGAACTGGGCAAGAGCAGGTACATGAAGGGAGTGGGGGACAAAAAGGCTGGCATGAACCAGGCACATGAAATGAGAGACACCTGTCCACACCACTCCCCACACAGATGTCTCTCCTTGGCTAGAAGGATGAACCTGTGCTCCACCACTGCTGCTGTCCCTCCCTGTACAGCCACTCCCCAAGGTTCTCTTCCCATGCTGATGTCAGCCAGGGACCATGGTTCATAGATTCATAGATGCTAGGGTCGGAAGAGACCTCAACAGATCATTGAGTCCAACCCCCTGCCTAGGTAGGAAAAAGTGCTGGGGTCAGATGACCCCAGCCAGATGCCTATCCAGCCTTCTCTTAAAGACCCCCAAGGTCCCTTGGAAGCCCACACCACCTCCCTTGGAAGCCCATTCCAAATTTTGGCTATCCTTATCATGAAGAAGTTTTTCCTGATATCTAGCCTAAACTGCTCTCTGTCAGTTTGTGACCATTGTTCCTTGTTGCCCCAAGAGGTGCCCTGGTGAACAGAGCATCTCTTATACCTTGATGCACCCTCCCTAATGAATTTGTAGGTGGCCACAAGATCACCTCTCAGCCTTCTCTTGCAGAGGCTGAAGAGGTCCAGGTCCCTCAGTACCTCCTCACAGGGCTTGTCCTGTAAGCCCCTAACTATACAAGTGGCCTCCTATAGACACTCTCAAGTCTATCAACATCCTTCTTGAAGTAAGGAACCTAAACCTGGATACAATACTCCAACTGGAGTCTGACCAATGCCAAATAGAAGGGAAGTATTGGTTCTAATTGTCATGTATCTGCTGATGCATGATAAAGTGCAGTTAGCTTTGCTGATGATTTCATCACACTGATGACTCATGTTCATCCTGAAGTCCACTATGACTCCGAGATCCCATTCTGCTTCTGTGCTACTGAGAGTGTCACTTCTCAGCCAGTAGACGTGCTGGATATTTTTGTGCCCTGGGTGCAGCACTCTGTACTTGTCCTTGTTGTACTGCATCCTATTGTGTACTGCTCACTTCTCTAACCTGTCCAGGTCTGCCTGCAATCGTTCCCTACCCTCCGGAGTGTGCACTTCACCCCACTCTTTAGTATCATCTGCAAATTTGGACAGAGCACACTTCACTCCCACATCCAAGTCACTGATGAAGATATTAAAGAGTACAGGTCCAAGGACCAAACTCTGCAGGACCCCACTACCCACATTCTTCCAGGTCGATACCAACCTGTCTACTACCACTCTCTGGGTGTGACCACTAAGCCAATTTGCCACCCACTGGACCACATAAACATCTGTCACAGCTTCTTAATTTATTGCTGATAATGGGTTGAGATACCATATCAAAGGTCTTGCTAAAATTCAAGAAAAACAACATCCACCTCTACTCCTGTATCTAAGTGTTTTGTGACCCTGTCATAAAATGAAACGATTGGTCAGGCATGATCTACCTGCTACGAATCCATGCTGGTTTCCCTGATGCATTATTTTTCCCACTGGACTCCCACAAATATGATCCCTCATAATCTTTTCAAAGACCTTTCCAAGGATGGAGGTGAGACTGACTGGTCTATAATTACTCCTTCCTCCCCTTCTTGAAAATAGGGACCACACTGGCCCTTTTCCAGTCCTCCAGGACTTGACCCGAGCACCACAAGTGCTTGAACAGCCATGCCAGTGGTTCTGCTATGACACCGGCCAATTCCTTCAGTATTCTCAGATGCAGCTCATTTGGGTCTGCTGACTTGAACACATCCAGTCCATCCAAGTGACTCTGCACTAAGTCAGCATCAACAGTTGGTGGTACACATCGACAGTTGGAGGGCTGGTGTCCCGCTGATGCCTAAAAGCCCATTAGGAGACTTATCTTGACCCCTGTTCAGGAACACTGAGGCAAAAAACTCATTGAATAGCTAAGCCTTGTTCCCCGTCTGTCATTAAGTGCTCCTTCTTGTTTAGTAGGGGTCCTATGCTGCCCTGTACCTTCCTTTTACTCCCTACATACCTAAAAAAAATACATTTTGTTGTCTTTGTGTTGCCAGCCTCAGCTCTGTAGTTCCTTTGGCTTTTCTAACTGCCTCCCTGCAAGTGCAGGCCAAGTAGGTATACTTCTTCTTGGTAGCTTCTCCCTGCTTCTACTGCCTATATGCCTTATTTTTTGCCCTTAGGCTCCCCTGGAGCTCCCTGTTTAGCCAAGGAAGTATTTTGGCTCCTTTCCCCCTTTACCCTCATACTGGAATTGTCTCCATCTGCGCCTAAAGGATTGCATCCTTTAGGAATGACCACCCTTCCTGGACTCCCATCTCGCCAGTGTGTCATTGACTACATTCCTAAGCACACTGAAGTTAACCATCCTAAAGTCAAGCACTTCCACCCTACTAGTTATCTTGATCACCCTATACCGTATGGTGAATTTGATTGATTGATGGTCACTATCCCCAAGGGGACCACAAAGCTGCAGCTCCCCTACCAGGTCTTCTCCTGTAGCCAACACGAAGTCCAGTAAGGCATTCCCCCCAGTGGGACCATATACCTCCTGCATTAGGTAGGTAAGAACCTACATGAACGGTTGGATTCCCACCAGGTTTCCATTAGCCCCACTAAATCAAAGTTATTACCTGGAAGCAGGAGTGCAAGTTCTTCCTGCTTGTTACCCATACTCCTAGCATTAGTATAGAGGCACTTGAACCCTCCGTATGGTGTCTTTTGTGTCCCCCCATTCTGATGCCCAAAGGGCCCCTTGGCACTTACCTGGGGTGTACTGCTGCATGTCTCACAATTTGTAGGTTCCAGATGCTCTCCATCTCCTGCCTCCCCATCCCTAGTGATGGAGCACAGGTTCCTCCTTCCAGAGCATGCTGGGGGCCAGCAAGACATCAACAGGAAGGGGCGGGCAGGGAGCAGAAGCTAGAAGGAGGAACCTGTACATTACTGATGCTATCCCCAGCCAAGCCTATCACCCTGAACTGCAGGCCATGGCTGGAGAAGGACAGGAATGACTATAAGACTCCCCCGAGCCTGCATGAGCCAGGAACAGTAGTGGAAGCAGTGGAAGGGGAAGAGGTGTATTCACACTGCTGCACTCCCCCTGAATCCACACCAGATAGGAAACAGACTTCTGTTTTGCATTTGCTGATAAGTCATCGTTTGGAGGCTATTTTTTCTTGTCTCTCCTGCCTCCTGTATGGAATGGCTGCAGCTTCCATCCAGGGAGCTTGGGCAGTCTTGAGGATATAGAACAAGCTTTACCCTCATACCCATGCTATTGGCACATGGGTGAAGTCCACGGTAGAATAGACCTTCCAGGTAGCTTGGGGGTGTTTCTCCATTGATTAAGAGCTGTTTAATAAAGTCACAACCTCCACACTTAATCATATTGTGGCATATATGTGTCTCTTTTTCCATGTTCACATAATGTGTACAGTGAGGATATGAGAATGAAGAGCAAATTAGATTATACTGATTTAGATGGTTCTGAACTATAATACAGCTATGATGAAATGCTTTCACTATTAAACCAGAAGGCTTGCATCAACGAAACAAAAAAGCAGATAATGTGTATCCTTCATGGTCTTTTTTGATTTGTATAAAGGCTGAGAAATATGAGAACACAGCAGTGAAAACAATAAATATTTACATTGCCCCCTGACAAATGGTTACTCCACCTCCTCTATGTAACACAGCAACTTGCAAATTGTTTAATTAAAAAGCAAATTAAATCAAACATTAGATGTTGCATGTTCTTAATAGCATTGTCACCTACAAAAAAACAAGTACTACTTTAGTCTTTAGAAATTACCTTAAACATCAAAGAACTCCCTCTATTCTAAAATATAGTATTTTAGGATCATTATTCCTTAATACACTAATACTTTTATATGGTGCAAAGAATTACTCAATACAGAAAAAGCTGTGCTATCCAGCACTTTATTAACTGGCATGCTCTATTAACCGGCATGTTGGTCGATGCAGCAAAAACAAAACTGGAAGTCCCACCACATGGCACTTCTGGTTTTGCCGAGTTCTACAGCCCGGTGCAAAGCAGCCTGTGTGGGGCCCCCCTCCCTGTCCTCCAGCACACATTGATATGGGAATAGTAAACTTTTAATTAAAATTCCCTCCTTGCTACTCATTATTTATGTTCGGGCCCCCTCCCCTGTCCCCAACACACTGACGCACCGGACGTGGCAGGAAGGGCAGCGGCCCGAATTGCCTCTCAGATAACCGGCAATTTTGATTAACCAGCACTCCACATTCCCCCTGGATGCCAGATAACACAGCTTTTCCTGTACTACCTTTTCTCTTGAGCTAGCTTATGTATGTTCCTTATATGTTAATATATGGCTTTGCTGACAATGTAGAAATCCATTAATCTAAAATATAATGTAGAATACCTGTGATGTACTACAAATACTAATAGATAAGATTTCCCAATTCTAAACTTCACTTCATTCTTATAAATGTAGTAAATGAAACAGTAGAAGAGGACGAGATCTCATTTTGGATAAGACTCCAGTTCTTGTTAAATGTTATTACTTCAGAGTTGGTTATATATCATCATTGATATAACAATAACAGATGTCTTATTTGCGGATTCCTTTTCTACCTACTTTTCAGTAATGATTTTAGTATTTGTGAAATATTACAAAAAATTACAAAAGGATTTACAAGAAGCACCTGCAGCATTTATCTAGAAGTCAAATATAATACTGTTTTTCCAAGCTCATCAACTAACACAACTTAATTGTGATTCACAAGACCCATATTCTCTTTTACTTTCTTGGTCTGTGAAATTAATTCACTGCTCTTTTCAGAAAAAAAGCACTACAGTTGTGTGAGATGTCTAGTGCCGATGGTCCAATAGTCCTGTAAACACCTGCACCCTCAGGAATGTTACATATTTTATCCAGTGCACCAAATGCCCTGATGGAAAATATGTAGGAGAAACCAAACAGTAACTGCGCATCAGAATAAACGCACACCAAAAATCTATCAAAGAGAATACCCAACTACCTGTGGGTGCCCACTTCTCACAAGACAATCCACTCCCTCTCTGATCTCTTAGTTCTAATCCTCGAAGGGAACTTACAAAACACCTTTTGGAGACAAGCCTACGAACTTCACTTCATAAATCTACTAGATACAAAAAATCATGGACTCAATATAGACATTGGATTTATGACACATTACAACCGGCCTGACATCTGATTCAACAGGTACCTGCCTGATCTGACTTCTTACATTCTTTTTCCCCCACCTTTTCTCCCCTCCTCCCTTACTTTTCTGCCTTTTGTCTTCCTGATTTCCAACCATTTCCTCTCTCTTTTACCTTGTACTATTATCACTGTAGTGTTCCCCTTTGGCCTTTTCCTCCCCTGCTTTCTTCCCCCACTCTTCCCTGTTTTACCTTTTGGTTTTTCTAATTTCTAAATATTTATATTTTCACTGACATCCTGTCACACTTTCTGCATCCCTCATTCCTGTTTTCCTGTTCTTACTAATTCCTTTTTCACTGACAGCTTCTGTCTACCTTGTGTTCTATCACTGCTGTTTCCCTTTGGTGTTTTTTCCCCTGCCTACTTCCCTCTCCCTTAACTGCTTTACCTTTTGTCTTTTTAATTTCTACCTATTTACATTTTCACTGACATCCTGTTACACTTCTGGCTTCTCTCATTCCTTGGAGTCTCAGACCAGCAGAGACTCCCTATGCCTGAAGAAGGGTGACTGCACCCAAAAGCTTGCCTAAAACTTTTTTTCCAGCTACTCAGTTGGTCTAATAAAAGATATCACTCAAAGAACCTTGCCTGCCTGTAAACTCTATACTAGGGCTGTGAGAAGCTTCAGTAGCCAATTCAATTAGGAGGAGATTCAGCCCGATTTGGCGACCAAATCTACGAATCTGAATAGAATTGGGAGACCCATTAAAAGGTCTGAATCGAATCAGAAGCTTCCAAATTGATTCAGAGAGATTCAGAAGGCTTGCAGCAAACAGAAACTGATAAGAGGGAGAGGGATGGGGTGATCTTCCATATATGGAGAAGGCTGAGAGGAGGAGAAAGACTGCTTTGATATTGATATCTGTAGCTGGCCAATGACTGTGATCTTTCTCTGAGTTCCCTTTCTCTGCCTTAACACACACAAGTGATACAAGTTTTGCTTTCAACAGTTTGAGGTGCACTCTTGGAGAACCCCCTGAACCTATCTTCTTGAAACTTGACAGACTTCATGTCCTCAGAAGGAGCTACCATCCCTGCTGTTTTCATCTGACTCTGCAAAAAAAAATGATAAAAGTTATTATAAGTACTTAATGATTCCCCATTATAGTCTATGGCTGAATCTCCAAATCCGAATCAGCTGAATTGAATTGGGACAGTGATTCAAATTACCGAATCGAATCACCGTCCCTCTGAATCAGCCAAATCCGAATCCAAAGTGAATACTTGCTGCTTTGCACAGGCTTACTTTATACATATTTGCAAATAACTTTACATAAGGCACAGCATTATGGCTTCTCAGGGCTAATTTAAATATGTTTTCATCAGTCACTCTAGAAATAATTTTAATTTGCAGGGACTGATTGGAATCAGTTTCTTTTTTCATTCTTTTGCTCTCCTGTTCAACTAGCAGGACAGTTATAATCTTTAACTTAAACTTCCTTAACCTATGTTCTTCTCTGTGGTAGGTTTGAAGTACTGTAGCTATGATGGACCAAGAAATGTCCAAGAGGCAAGGTGGGTTTTTCTTGTTTGTTTGTGATATCTTTTACTGAACCAACTTTCCACTGTCAAAAAATGAGGGCAATGACCAAAAAGAACACTACAAAACTCTGGTTTAGTGATTTTATCTGCTTTTTTCATTTGCTTTCAATCTGCTTGGCTTCATACCTCCCAAATTTTTCTTTGAGTTATAGGTACAAAAATTCCTTCCCCACCCCCATAATTCAAGTAAAAACTCCACACGTAACTCACAATGTTTTCCTGATATCATTTTGGTACTATATAAAAAGTATAGATTTTATAAAATTTTATCAAAAAATCATAAATTGTCCTAGGTTAATGCCAACATTTCATGAATGTTTTAATAAACCTAAGCTGCATTTCAGGCTTGTAAATGAAACTTCTAACCAGCCTACTTTAATACAGTTTTATAATGAATGCTTTTTGCACAACTCTATACTCAAACACTGTCATTCTATGTTTTGAAACTCCCTAGATAATTCCCTGACATATTGTCCTATTCTTTTATTTCTGAAGACCCAAGTTCAAGTGCTACTTAGTTCATAAGGAAAATGAGGTAGGAAGGCATAATGTAATTCAGAATCACAAAACTCCTGTACAGTTTGGCAGGTTGAGAACAGTTTGCTTGGGGGAAGGGGAAATGCATTGAATTTTCAGGTTTTGGGGATGGAGGTTGATTCAGAGTTACACTGCAATGACACAGTTACATAGAAAAGCTATGTGGAATGAGTTAAGAAAACATCAAACATATTTCTGAATTAATAGGAACATATATTCTAATTAATTGACAGCCAGAATTGTTGACAGAACTAGGAAGCATTTTTCCAGTTCCCAAAGCAAGAAGTCTGACATATGTGGAAAAAAAAATGCTGAGGCTCTGGCTTCTGAAAAATACATATCATTCAGTTTCACAAATAATCACTCTAGCACTTATACTTCACACTTGCAAACTCTGAATTTACTAAAACTAACTACACAGAAAAATAAAATGTAAAAAGATAATCACAGTTTGGGTGTTATTTGAAGGGATTTTTAAAAACACATCAAATAACTCCTAGGGAGCATATAGGTTTTTTGTATTTAAGAAACCAACTCTGCAGTGTTCCCACAGGTAGTAGATATGAAATCAATAGGGGTACATATTATGTTCCGAGGAGTACATAATGAAACTATAAATCTATTTACATTTCAGATTCCAGTTGACAGAATCTGAATCTAGTCCAGAGATTATGAATTTTTATTTAAACTACTGTAAATTTATCTGTTCTCAACAATTTTGTTTAGTTATTTTAAAAAGTGTTTGCTTTTATGTTATAATGCATAAATCTAGATAGAAATTAAAAGTAACTAAGTAGAGTCGTGTAGCAATCACCAGTCCGACTTGTGCAGAAAAACAACAATCCTGTTACAATAAAGTGCTTGTAAAATGAAGAAAAAGGTAAGGACAGAAAGATTAGCCATAGTTATTTGCATAATAGCCAAGGGTTTTCCAAATTTTTGTCCCATTAAGTGCACTCTAAAGCAAGACTGAAGAAGTATACGTTAAATGAAAGTTATAATTCTATGTTCAACAATCTTTTCATACTTTCCTGTCTTACACAATCTTACATATGAACTGAATGCAGAGTAGAACTAAGGTACCATGTGGTGTGAGTTCTGTGTGGGTGCACTCCATTTTTCAACTAATCCCATTTTTAAGAAAAATATTTTTTGGTGTGGCATGTACAACACTATAACAAAAACAGTATAAAAACTGTTTTAAAAACCTGATGCTGGTTCAAGACTCCCAGTTTTCAGGGTGACTAATAAGACTGCATGGTGTGCCTGTCGTCTTCTAGCAATGAAGTTACAAGACAGCCATAAGGTTGTCATAGCTGTAGCAGCAAACCCCCCCAGCAAAGCCGTATTATGTGCCAGCAGTATTAGATTTTTTTTTTGCCAGCATAATTACACCATGTCCTTGAATGACATTAGCTACGATCCCGTCTGTTGACTTACCTACATCCAGAATGGGGATCTGTTTCCTAGGAAGTACAACCTTTTCACAGCTTTACCCAGCATAGCAAAACTTCATAGCAGACCAGGCCTAAAAGTCAGCACCAGACTGCGAAGTTGTATTTTCACTCTTTGTTGTTCTTTTTTCTCCCTTTTCTATTTGCCTTTTTTCCTCAAGACACTGAACTGGACTCCAACAGCAGCAGCAGCTTCAGCCCATCTCAACTAACCTTACTCTTTCTCCTAAAAAAGGTTATTTATATAATCACTTTCAGCAGCACCTAAAAGACTGTCAAGTAAGAGCAGCAGGGGGTTCCATTTAAAAAAAACAACCACTGCTGCTAAAAGGAAGGGAATAAAGGATGTTAAAATGAAAGCCCTACTTAATACTCTACGTTGCCAAAGTTTTCTTTCCCATGTTTTTCTGCATCTTTAACAAAATCCCTTTACCAGTGATTGATTGTCATGGGAATAAGCACACGTAGGGCTTTGTTACACATTAATTTTAGACAGCTCAGGGAGCTCCTAACCCCTAGATTGTCCACACACTAAGACACGTAAACTAGTTTTAAGTACTTTTCAGGTATCTTAAAGGTACACCACTCCAGGGTGGGTTTATCTCTGATCTGTGTTACCCAGTTTGTGTTCCACAAATGTGTGGCCATGGCTCAGAGATAAGCCTCTCAAGTTTCAGTCCTTCAGTAACCCTGAATGTAGTGTCCACTTCCCCCACCCTCCTGTTATGTGTGAACAACTCTCAGCTGTAGCTCCTACTCAGACCCCTGCTTGCCAGCCTTTTAGTGACAAGGCACAGCTATGCAGGTCAGGGACAGCTGGAGAAGGTTTTTAGCCTGAACACTATTCTAAACTTGAACTAAAATTAACACTGATCAACATCTGAAAAGATTAAAATGCAGGGTGTAACAAGACCTTTATATCTCTCTACCTGAAACCAAGAACCTTGTTTAACTACTTAGGGCATTTATACATGTGCTCTGGGAGTAGTGGGGGGGAGTGGGGAGAGGGCTTTAATTAGAGCGGCTCTGAGAGCCGCTCTAATTAAAGTTCCTGGAGTGACAGGTGTATCAGCTTCCCTGCACTGAAAAATGGCAGGTGCTTTAACGCTCACTGAATGAGCTTTACTTAAAGCGATCCCACTGCTATTTTTCAGCACAGAGATGCTGATACACGTGATACTGGAGTGTACTGGAGCACAGTAATTACCATGCTCCAGGAGACTCGATTAATCAAGTCTGTTCTGACATGCTGTTATTACAGCATGTTGGAGCAGCCTCACTGCCCATAATGTCACACAGTTCCAGGGTCATGTTAACACACTTGACACCCTATGCCCATTTATTGCACTCAAATTAATATATCGGATCTTTTTTTCAGATCCTATTGTAGCTAAATGTCTCCTACTGGAGTAACCAAATTGCAAATTTTCAGTCTGTCTAAAAAGAGACCCTGAGGCTAAGTACAGATGTTCAAAAAAACCCTGGCAGAAGCACAGAAGCACTCTACTGCACTTTTCTTAAAGTGCTATAAGTTAGAGCAGGAATGAACCAAACAAACATCCGTCATTCAGTGGGGGAGTGGGCAGGGAGAGAGCTCAGTGCCTGTCTGCACTGGCTAAGGCCAGCAGGTGGGGGTTGTTCCCACACACCTCCCAGGAGGCTGCCAAAGCAACCCCCATAGGCGGCGGAAGGAGGAGCTACAGGGGCTCAGCACCCCCCAAATGCAGGGCAGCAGATATAGCTGCAGGGCACCCCAGCCACAGGCTGCTGCAGCAGGGGGAGAGGGGCATGCACACTCAGAAACCCTGCGCAGCCAGGATTGCAGTCTCGGTGTGTGACTCTCCAGAATGGCACGTAAGTTTCAATTTACTTTCTTTGTGGCTGAGCTTGGGTGGGGGTAGACCGGGACCCACACAGTACAGAAGGAAGTGGGGCAGGGGCATATCAGTCACCCCTGCCCCTCCCCGCTCCCTCCTGCACTATGGGGATTGTCCCACGACCCAGCCCGGCCAAGGCTCCATTCACTGTGAACGGGGCCCCGGCCAGGTCAGATCGTGGGACAATCAGAGCCTGGCAGCTCGCCCACAGGCGCAGGGGGGAGGGCTCCCATGTGTGCACCATGAGGAAGCCAAGGGGGGGCACGTGCCCCCCTGATCTCTGCGTGGGGCAAGGGCAGGTGGTTGCTGTGGACTGGGTCTGCTCCCTACCTCTGTGCCTCCCTGATTCTGCTTCAAAAGCAATGCAGTGCCAGGGATGCACATGCACGCAGCACGAGGAAGCCAAGAGGGGGACATGTGCCCCCTCCCCAATCTGTGCACAGGGCAATGGCTTGCTTTGAAGCAGCAGCAGCAAGACGCAGAGGCAGAGCAGATGAGCACTGGGTGAGGCTAGCAAGCCATCCAGCAAGGGGCCCTGGGACACTAGGGGAATGCAGTCTTCAAAAATGTGCTCTAACCTAAAGCACTTTAGTCTAATACCACATCCATCAAGGATCAGCTTAGAGTGGGATCTGCCATTTTTAAAGTGCTCTAAGTGCTGTGAACATCTGTTCTGTTATGGTTTTAAAGTGCTTTCTGCACGCTTAACATGCATTAAGTGTAATATTTGTACCTAGCCTCTAACTCTTAAGCTGGACATGCAAATTTATATGCTCAACATTAGTGAACACTGTTGACCTATATGGTCACCAAAGTTCACCACTTAAACAAATACATAGCCTACATGCATTTCGACAGCAGTAAAAAGAAGTTTCTGGGAAACAAAATCTTAAAATGCTAGAAGAGACACAACAATAAGCCAGTTTTGCTTTTAAAAATATTACAGCACTGTTTCCAAAGCTAATTTGATATTTAGTAGCAGCAGGAGAAGCAGAAGTGAAAAAAGCGTACACGTTTCTAAAAATGGAATAAATGGCTGAGATAGTTCACAGGTAGTGAAAATGTGCTGTACTGAACCACCAAAAAAAAAAAAAAAGAAGCCAAAAAACCAAAAATCAAATCGTTCAGATTTGGTGTCCTGAAAGATACTGGGATAGATGCGTCACCTGGCATTTTCCCCTGACATGTCCAGAGATGTCACCATCATAGCAAAGATGAAAAGCCCAATACTCATTTCATACCTAAGCCCATTTGGGATCCACAAACTACATATTCCTATATGTAACTCACCTGAACTGCCTTATCAAGTCAGGGTTCTCCTAGAACATCCATATACACTGACAGCAATCACATACACATAAAACATAAAACACAGCAATCACAGCCACTTTCATTCGAAAAAATGGCCAGTAATGGTTGTGATGACAGTAGTGGACCCACCCTTTTACATCAGGTGTGCTAAAATTCTGGCCCACAGAACAATGTCATCTCTTCTGCAGAGGCTCTATGGGCCAGAAAATTTAACAGCAGGACAGCAGTGGCAGCATTAAGTGCTGATCCCCTGCTGTTGAATTTCTAGAACCTAGCTGGATCAGGAGTGCAGGGCTGGGACAGCACAGGGCACAATGCAGGCATGTAAGGTGGAATCTGAGAGGCACGAGGCAGGATCTGGGAAGTGTTTAATACAGGATCCAGGCATGCAGAGCCTGAACTGGGCAGCGCAAGGTGGGATCCAGACATACACAACCTGGTTTGGATGGCACACTGTAGGATCTGGGCACACAAGGTTAATTCTGAGTTCTGTTTCCCCCTCCCAATACCATATATATATTTTATCTCATAATTGGTTTTGGCAAAATCCATAAACAGTGTAATTCTGAAAACAGGGACCAGAACCCAAAACTCTTCCTAGCCAGGTAAGTTCCCTTACTGCTGGGTTAGTCATGGCTCTCACTCTCTCTCTCAACTCAAAAGTCTCACGTTGCGGTCTGTAGAGCAGCTCAACTTCAACAGGAAGAGTAGGGGAGGTTTCTACCCAGAATATTCTACAGTATAGCAGAGAGGCAGTACAGACAAGCCCTAAGCTGATTTTTAAGTGTGCCCAAAACCTGTAATCTGGTGCATTGCTCCTCTATATCAACAGTAAATACATCAGAAATCACATCCAGAATACAGAAAAAGACAGAGTATCTCTTGCTTCAGCAGAAGCCTAAGATATACCAAAATCATTAGCCTGAACCTGGTACTCAAGTATCCTGTTTAGTATATCACGCAGCTTCATACTTCTTGGTATCTCAAGGATGGATCCCTCTTCCCCAAATGTGACATTCAGTTTGCTTCTCCCACAATTTGAGATTTGTACTGGAATGCAAAGAAAAGGCTTACTTTAGGAAGAGTATATTTTTCCCCACTGGCATAAATATTTAATTGTTAATATAAGCTAAGTAAATGGTATGGATGTGTCAGAAAATAGCAACTATATCCTTAGACCACATCCAAACAAGTGTGGACGTATAGTTCCCCAGCAGCCTTACCTGGGGTCCTGGAGTTTTGGTGGCTGAGGAAGCCGCAGTCATGGCACTTCCACAGCTGGGAACCTGACTGGCAGCCAGGCTCCAGTTGTTACACAGATTGCCAACTGCTCAAATCATAAGCAAGACCTTATAAAGGGGGATAAGGCAAAATGAGGCGTTTATTGATTACATGAATTAGACATAGAGATTCAGACACACCACTCATACAGATGCACATAAATCATCGTGTACAAAACTTACACACAGGCACACACAAACACAAAACAACCATTCTATTCAGACATTATAGTTACCAGCAGCAGTTGTTCAATAGCACTAGGTGGCTGGCCCTGGCCTTACTGAGAGAACACGCAGATAGCAGGTAGGGTGGTTATTATGAGAGAACGATCCTGTAGATAACAGCTTGGAGCGGGATGAAACAGACATGCCTGCGCTCTGACGAAACAGCAGTTGAGAGAGAGACTCATCCAACTTGGCATTTCTGAAGTCTTCTTTTACAGGGTTTAGCATCCTTTGTTTCAGTGCTTTGGGGTTTTTCCATACTGATCCTGTTTTTGAGGGTGTTCTTCTTTTGTCTTCAGCTTATCCCAGCCTTGGAGTGCTCTTGCTGCCTGTCTGGCAGGATGGGTACATTTTTTCTCCTCGTTATCTTCTTTGTGCCCTAGACCTGAAAGGGATTCTTCTGCCATTCATTAATTAGTTTAGTGACTAGTATTTACACCTGGTGCCTTATTGCTTACATAAACAGTTAAATCTTCTTCTCCCATCTGTATGCCATTCTCTCACCATTCATTCTTTTCCACACACTCATACATAAAGGCTATGCAGAGTTCATTCACTTAGATCAAGCAGAAAGATACAAAATGGAGTTTTCAAGTTGCTTACAGGACAAGACTAACATAGTTATATTTCACTATTATTACACTCTATGTTAACATCAGGTACATTAGTTCAGTTCCTGCTACACAGTTTTGGGTGGCGTGTGCTGCCGCCACGTGTGCCATCCCACTTTTTTTCTGCCTAGGTTTTTTTGACCCTGGGATATTCTGGAGTCAAAAAACCCCTCTGCGCTGCAAGGCAGCAGCACGGGGAATGCCTGAATGGGTAGTGTTTGGCACAGCAGGTGAGTCTGCGGCACCACTTACGGCACAGCCGCACTATTTTGGACGTGGCCTTGATGTCTAAGCTGATACTTCTTTCTTCAAAGAAAGAACAAATGTTTTTGTGTTTAGACTTAAAACTGAAGCAGACAACTGGTTTCCCCAGGCCCATGGAATTATTCAAGAGTAATGTTCTATTCTGCCTTGTCTTATTTTAAATATACAAACAGCTAATACTCAAGCATGCTTGATTTAGTGTTATACTTTGTCATGTCTAGTTTATGTTGAATAGCTGCAGTTTTAGTAAGATGTTTTTACAGCATTAACCTATTAAAAACCTATTCTTGAGCAAAAGAGCTCAAGTCATATGTGTATTCCCAATCAGAGAACCAGGTCTCATTTTTTTCTTTTCTCAAACCAGATACATTTTTCTCAGCCCAGTGTAGGCCTATGACAAGATAAAATATTCAAGAAAGGATAAAGGACTACTTTTCTGTTAACTCCAGACAGAGAACTTAAGAATATCTTTTCTTGAGAGGTTAAAGGAGCAATAGAAAAGTCTCTGGTTTGAGCTGTTGCATGCTTTGATAAGCAAAATTGTTCAGTTTTGCTTTCTCACAAGATGTTTTGTCTGTCCATTGGACCAATACATTGCCAAAGGCTTGGTCACTAATAATGTCTTGTGTGGAGAAATGGTGCACCAGCATAATATACAGCAGAATGGTTCTTGATATATCTTGGCATTCCTGTTGAATTTTTTTACCATAATGGGTGCGCAGCAATCTTCCTATATGCCTAGCTATGGCAATTGTGTTACATTTATTCATATACCACACTCACCTTTTTTCTGAAAATAAGGAATTGAAAACTGATGTCTTAAACAATAAATCTAATTCTGAACAGTTTGGTTAAAAGAGACAATCTTTTTTTTTGCCCCTTCATTCCGCCTTCCCAAAACAAAGTATGTGGGAGCATATGGTGTGCAAATAAGTACAGTTAATTTTACATGTGTTAAAGTTTCCTGTTCGCTAATGAAACTCATTTTCTTATAGCCTCTGTAAACTTCAGTTCTCCAAACTCTAGAGTGAATTAAATACTGTTCCTTGTTTATTTGTACATGCAAAGAAGTTTTAGCATAATATTATCAAACAACTCCAGTTGCACACAATGTATTTCCCATTCCTGGTTCAAACTGGACTCTAATTTTAAAGATCAGCAAGGAATTACAGAGGTTAATGCCAAACCCTGGAGCTTTATTCCCCTCTCACACTGAGGTAAATCAGCTACACTTCCATTGACTTCACTAGAAACATGCTTATCTAAAGAGAATCTGGTCCAAGATGGAAAGAAATTCACTCATCACTGTGCTGTGATCAATTTGCATTAGTTACACTGATGCAAAGAAACCATAAAGCCATCCACAAGGGGATTTCAAATGTGTAGGATTCTCCAAAGTGCATAGAGGGCTTCCTATGCTATCACCGAACTTTCCCAATAGAAGTCCCCAGTGCAGAAGAAATATCAAAACTGAAGAACACATAGCTGGGGTGCTCCTGCTGCATGGAAGCTAGTCTGGACTCCACTAGAATAATATGAGGTATGGCAGCTAGAGTATAAGTAGGAGTACTCTAACTATTTTAGCACCCACAGGGGCAAGTAATAGTCCCTGGTAGGGAGGAAACATAAAACTGCACCCTCCGCATTACACCACCCTTCTTAATACATTTGCAGAAGACAGGACAGATTTTTGCCTTACAGACTAACTAAATCAAAGATGCATAAAGCTTTCATTACCAGCATCTCACTTTATTAGATGCTGAGAAGGGACTGCAGGAAGCAGAGCTTCTAGATAGAGAGCAATGATTAATATACAAACTGTAGGGAAGGGGTGAGAAAAAATGAAGAGGGGCACTGCTGGAAGTGAAAGTGGGAAGGAGAAAGAAAAAACAGCAGTTAACTCACTGAGGGACATAAAGATTATAAAAGCTAATCCAGCTAATGAAATAAGAATCTGTAGTCTCAGTTTAGACCACATGACACAAGGCAGTTTGTCAATAATTTCTTGTTCTGTAATTTCCCGTTTAGGTTGGTTTTTAAAGTTTTGTTGTTTTAGCTACTTTGAGGTCAGCAATGGAACATTCAGGAAGGGAACATCCATCCAGGTGCACTCTGCTGGTGATGGCATATATGATGTTGGTAAAGGAACAGGTAAATTAACCTCAGAAGTAGAGTGCTGATGTGGTCTGCGTTGATGAGGGGACACAGCTGGCATCTGGGCCTCGTGCAAGGTCTAGTGCCTTGGTGAGACTAGGAGTTAGGTGATCGATTGCTGGAAAGATGCCATTTTAAGGTTGGGAAGCTGTCTGTAAGCCAGAATAGGTTTGTCCCCAGTGGCCATCTTGATATGTTCATCATTTTCCAGGAGGGCTTGGAGGTAATTAACATATCCAAGGTGTTCAAGCTGGGGGCTGTAGGTGACAAACAAAGAGATCCTGTTGTCCTTTTCTCACAGCTGGTATTGTAGCAGGTCAGAGCAGGATTTGAGTCCAACCCTGTTGTTTTAAGCTGCTATAGTATTAGGATCCTATTGTAAGTATGTGAATCCCTGCTCCAGATCCTTAAAATATGCATCCTGGTGAATGGAATAAGAGGATGTATGCTTGTAAAGTAGAGGTTGGCTGTAGTAGACAATGGATACAGAGGTGTGTTTAGAATGAGGGCTGCTGACATAGAGACAGCTGTAGCAGTCAGTTGATTTCCAATACAATGTATTAGTGATATGCCCATGGCAAACTTTCACAGTGGGCCCAAGAAATGAATTTGTTGGGTGGCATATTCCAGAGCCAATTTGATGTAGGGGTGAAACCTGATCAAGCCCTGGTAGAATTTGTCTAGAGCAGTGGTTCTCAACCTTTTTAGACCAGAAGCACCCATCAGAAAATGCCAGTTCTTAAGTTTTCACTCTTTTTTTAACTACAGAAAATACTTGAGTAATTGTTCTGTTGCAAAGAACTCAGAAAGACCACAACAGAGTAGAACAATTTTAACACTATGAATTCCTATTTGAACTCTATCTTGTAAATCACATTTGCACATCTACCCATGATAACATTACACGGCACCCCGGGCTCCCCTGAAAGGATCTTAAGGTACTGCAGGGTGCCATGGCTCTTTGGTTAAGAATCACTGCTCTACAGATTCCTTCCCATGTATCCATATGACGATGTTATCAATGTATCTTTGGTATATCAGAGGGATAAGAGGGTACTTGTGGTGGAAGCAGACATCAAGGTCTGACATAAATGGGCGTACTGGAGGGCCATACACATGTCCTCATCAGGGATAATCTTCTTTGTGACTTGTAGTCCAATCTCATGGGGGATGTTGGTATACACTGGTGTGGCATCTATGGTAGCTAATACGGTGGTAGGTAGAAACTTGTTAATGGAACATAGTTTCTGTAGAAAATCTGTGTTGTCTTTCAAATAGCTGGCAGCTCCCATGGCACATGGGAATAGAATAGAATCAACATAGCCAGAAAATCCCTCTGTGATGATGCCAATGTTGAAAACAATGGAGGAAGAATGAATCCTCTCCTGTATCTCCAGAGCCAGCCTATTGTATGATAATGATAGACCTGTTTTTAAGGCCAGCTATGGCTTCCCATTCCATGTGACTGAGGTTGCAACATAAGTATAGTTGTATTTTAACAATCAGAGAGCGGGTGCAGACATGGAAACAGTTTACAGACCCAGAGTGGGACTGCATCCTTAACTCCCTAACCCTTTCCTCCTTTCACCAACCATTCTCTCCATACCACTTTACTGAGGCTGGGCAAAACCCATTTTTTTTTGCTATTCTTAGTAAGCAAAGCAACCTGTCTTTAATTTCAGTTCCATTAAAAAAATAAGTTAAAGCTCTTTTCTGCTTACTTGTATTTAAAAGATAGCACAGTAAGAGATAAATTAATTCCAGTATTGTACTATTTACAGCAAATCTCTAATGACTTTTCAGATGCATTTTGTATGAAACATGCTATAGAAAAAATTATTGGTGCCCCGACTATTTTTGTTATACCATATAATTTATTCAGTTTTAATTCTCATGTATATTATAGTGTTTCTGAAGGGTAGGCTGTAATAAACCCTTTTAACAGCTGGAACCATAACTGTATGAATAAGCAGTGTTCTGTAGAAGAACCTGTGTGAAATACAAAATTTTATCAAGGCCATAAGGTGGATGAATCCACACATGGTTTGTGTTCACACACAACATATTTACCTTATGGTGAGTTATTAGCAACCCTGCTGCTAAGAGAAACTGTAGCACAACTGTCAGACCGATATGAGGTTCTAACATGCACAGAAAGATGTGACTATGGACCATTCCTGGTTTTGTACACTTGTAATCATTTTTCTACCACCCATATCCTTAAAGAACAATCCCCAAACACATAAAGCTATTTGGTACAGGAAGCACTACTCCCCAGCTGCCTAACCTCCTTTGCCAACCATGTCATTAATTTCTCAAGTATGCATAAGGGAAAGAGTCCTATTCAGTGCCCAGATGTCATATGGGCCAGACGAACATGGAGCAGGAGGGGGCTGGCATGGGGCCGGATACGAAGTAGGGGAGGGGTGACTGAGGCTGACTGGTCTGTAGTTTTCTGGATCCTCCCTCTTGCCTTTTAAGAAGATGCTTTTCCAGTGGTCCATGATCTCTCCCAATCATCATAAGATAATAGCCAGCAGCTCTGCAATCACATCAGGCAACTCCTCCAGTATCCTTGGGTGCATCTAGCCCTGTGGACTTGTACACTTCTGGCTTTTCTAAACAGTCCCTAACCTGTTCTTTTGCCACTGTTGCCTGCTCACCTTCTCCCCAAACTGTGTTGCTAGGTGCAGTAATCTGATAGCAGACCTTGCTTGTGAAAACTGAGGTGAAAAAGGCATTGAGTATGACCTTTTCTGAATCATCTGTGACTAGGTTGCCTCCCTCATTCAGTAAGGGACCCACATTTTCCCTGATCTTCCTCTTGTTGCTGACATACTTGTAGAAACCCTTCTTGCTACCTTCACTTCCCTTGCTAGTGGCAACTCCAATTGAGCTTTGGTTTTTCTGATTTATAATCCCTTCTCCAGTAGTTTGTCCAAGTTTCCACTTCTAGTAAGCTCCTTTTTTTGTGTTTTAGCTCACTAAAGAGTTCCCTACTAAATCAAGTTAGTCTTCTGAAATACTAGCTTCCTGCACACTGGGATCGTTCATTCCTGTGCCCTTAAGTAAGGATTCTTTAAAGTACAGCCAACTCTCCTGGACTTTTTTCCTCTCGGAATAGCCTCCCAGGGGATCCTGCCCATTAGCTCCCTGAGTGAGTCAAAGTCTGCTTTTCTGAAGTGCAGGTTACACTGCTGCTCTCCTTCCTTCCTTCCCTCAGGATCCTGAACTCAATCATCTCATGTTTGCTGCTGCCCAAGTTGCCATACACTTCTACATTCCTTACCAATTCTTCTCTGTTTGTGAGCTGGTCAAGAAGAGCATGGCCCCTAGCTGATCTCTCCAACATTTGCATCATGACTCTCCAAAAACTTTCTGGATTGCCTGTACACTGCTGTACTGCCCTCTCTGCAGATGTCAGGGCATAGGCGGCAGAAGGTCAGAGCTAATGGGCCTTTATTCAAATTACTTAGTTGCACTAAGAAGATCCTCTGCCCACTTTTAGGGATAAATTATGTAACTTTTAATTAAAGTATTTCTTAATAGAAGGTTATTTGCCAAGGTATTTGGTATTTGTCCACCTTCCTCTGTGCCATAAGAGGACATTTTAGTGGAGAAAACAAAAGAATAGATGTCCAAGTTGAGTGACAGATGCCTAACTGCACAAATAAATAAGTCCATTACCCTGCTCACTGTGAGATCACAGAATCCTTACACATAGTGAATTTACCCTGGGGAAAACAGAGAAAGAAAGGAGAAAATGTTTGTAGTATTTTCAACATTTCTGATGTTTAAAACCTAATAAGGGGCATTTTGAGAAAGTCAGGCTCCACTACTGAGTCACATTAGGACTATTTCAAATGCTACAAACCTAGATAAAGAAGTTCAGCAGCTACTACTGAATCATTCTGATCATGTCTCAAGTAAGGGACTAGGAGCACCTACCCCTGAAACAGGAGCTCTAAGGTAAGAACATAGGGGACTTCTAGGAAACAGCCCAGGAATAGGCAGTTTGAAGAGAGAGTTTAGGTTTGTATTGTTATAATTAAAATTGTTGATTTGCCCAAGCAACAACAAAACAGCAAGTTCGATTTTTTTTTTTTCTTTTTTGGCATTCAAAGCAGTGTGTAAAATCCATACACAAAAATCCCTGATACTCCAGCTGAAAGGATTGAAGATGTTATACATCTGTGTTCACTTCTGCCCAGATTAGTGAACAATAGTGCAGTGTATCTATATAACTGTAATGCACATACAAAAGTTTACAAACATTCTGGTTTTGCACTCTATGAATGACATTCCATTAAGTCCTGTCAGTTATAAAAAACATTTTAAAATACAGGACCTTAATACAACACTATACATTTTCTATACTAATTCTACATCTTATAGTTATATGTATTTATATTTGTTCAAAGCAAGTATAGATATGGGGTGTGGTAAACAACAAAGTCAACAAATCATCAGTGTAGAGTGATCTGAGCTACCTGGCACAACCAAATAATATACAGTGTATACCCAAACAAAGGTTATACATCTAGGAACCAAAGTCCTAACCCTGGAAAGTAGTAACTCTGAAAGAAACTCAGGAGCAGGACATGAGCTCCCACTACTATGCTGTGAATAAAAGGGTTAATGTGACAAATAAATAAATTATACTGATTTAAAAGCAATGGGGAACTTAACATGGTACAGGAGATGTGCAGTAATTATCTGTGCACCTAGTCTGACAGAGAAATAAAGAGGCAGCATACCAGTTCAGCTTCCACTTATTGCAGGATCAGAAAAGACACACAAAACATTTACTTTGAAACAGTTAATAAGTCTTCCTCTTCTAATTTAATATAATTTATTCATCTGTCCAGACTCTTAGATGTGTTAGCAGAAAGAGTACATGGAGGTTATATTACCTCTGTGTTGGGCACCGGGCTGGAGTACTGTGCCAAGTTCTGGTGTTCACACTTCAGTGAAGATGAAGGAAAAATAGAGAGAATTCAGAAAAGAGTCTTAAGAATAACTGAAGAATTACAAATTTGCCGCATACTAAAAGGCTTAGGGAGCTCAATCTTTTAAATGATCAAAGGCAGCGAGTTGATCGCACTCCGATACATACATAAGAAATAGAAATTTGAT
Organism: Gavialis gangeticus; assembly: GCF_001723915.1. Lineage (NCBI taxonomy): Eukaryota > Metazoa > Chordata > Crocodylia > Gavialidae > Gavialis > Gavialis gangeticus. Next base: position 74,022,711 of record NW_017729025.1, read on the forward strand.
AACAGAAAACTTTCTAACCACAAAGTAAAGATGTAACAAAATACAATGGCTAAAAATTAAGGGGAGAGGGGAGGGGAAGAAACTCAGATTACAAAGAAAGTACTTTTTAAAACAGTGAGAATAATTATCTACAGGCAAAGTTTAGTAAGGTTTGTAGTGGATTCTCTAGAAATCTCTAAATCTCTGAATGTTCTTTTTAGAAGACATGCTTTAATTTCATCACAACTATTAGACTTGATGTGGTACTTAAGAGTATGGTAGACTTATGGTCTGTAATGCAGAAGGTCAGACTAGATGGTACTGATTCCCTTTTCTGTTCTTAAAATCAGTGAAAGCAGGTGTAACAGAATATCAAGTTACACTGTGTTTTACCATCATGGAAGAGATGCAAGGGAATATTCAAGGGGAAATCAAGTAGAATCAAGTCTATGAAATCTAAAACAGACTATCAATGATAGTGTTTAAAACATCAAAATACCTAATACAGCCATAATAAATGTAATTTTAAAACTAAAGTTACTTATATAGTATTACAGTGAGTTATATTTTTGCTTGTATAATCTTATCGCCCTGCCATGAAAGACAAAAAGTATACTATAGCAATATAACATGGCAGTAGGCTACATTTTTAACTTACCCTTAGGGGCTACTTAACCTCTTGTTTTACTTTGTTCAGACCAAATCAATGGTAAGGATAACCAAGTGATGATATACATGTCATAACCACATAAAGGTCAATGAGGTTTAAACATATTGGGTTCTACTCATAAATATTTGACTAGTATGAGCATATTTTTCATCTCTAAACCCCAAGATTGGTGCTTTGGTGAGCAGCACATTTTTCTCAGAATGTACATGTAAAACATACAGACCTATGAACTGACACCTGAGTTTAATTTCTCCAAATGCCAATGTCAAATTTCAAGCAGTGGTAATAATTCTTCTTTTGTCTGCACATTGCAATATACAGGTAATTTAATAAATCAATGAGAATTGTACACAATACATCAATGCGAGTTGCACTATGTGCCTGCTTCTGATCTCATACTACTTTGATGCCAGTGGAACTATTTTGGATTTCTACTGGTATATGAAAGTATGGGATCTGATCCTATCTATTTTATGTTGCAAACAAAGTTGCCACTTTAGTGCAAGTATATGGGGTAGAAAGGTTAGAAACTAGTTTTATGCCAGTTGGGCAGGACATGGCACAGGTCAGTCTGTTTATGCTAAAGCAACTTACACTGCCACTTTTGACAGCTTAAAAGCTGCTGCACTTGGCATTACATGCACTTGAGCAATGATGCAAGGAGCACATTCTGAAACTTCCCTCTTGACAAGAGAAAAATCAATGTCAATCCACAAAGATGATTTTTCTCCATGCAACTAAAATGAAAATTGACTTGATGTGGAACTTAAGTCATTAATGGCTAGCACTCAAGGGAATTATATATTTTTATAAACCTTCATTTATTTAGTGCCTCCACTAATCCACCTGTTCCACTTTAGTGTATTTTGGTTCCTGAATGAAAAATAGTAAATCTGAACAACCAGTCCTATGATTCTGGTAAGAATATCATTACAGAACCCAAAATTATTTGTCTCTATTTAAAACAAATGCAGACTTTAAACAGCAAATTTATATAGCTAGGATTTGTTCAGGCTGTTGGATCAGAACGATTTTTTTTTAGTTGGTATGGCTTGAGTTAGATTTAAAAACAGGTCCCAGAGGAGGTTGACAAATGGATTAAAGTGGAACATAAATTCCTTATGTCACCCAGTCCCTTAAACCTTGATGTCAGTAACATGCCTAATCATTCCATTATTATAAATGTCAAATATGCTTTACATGTGTTAAAAAGGACTGTAAGAGTGAATAGATATGAGAAGACAATCTCAAAATAAGCTGTTTGTACTGTTAGTCATACACACATACATCAAAAATAGTTTTAAATGATAAGTTTTTGCATTTCATAATATATGCTAATATTTCTTTCTTTTTTTTTTTTTTTACTTATCATTAATATATTGAATTCTAGGGGTTGAATCTCTCACCATTTCAGTGTGAAAAAATAGACATTGCTTTGTCTTCCCATATTGTGCTACACATTTTGTCTCCACTTAGTACTACTGCTATTTCTCTACCCACCATAGCAAATAAGCCTTCAGGTATTTGGTGCAAAACTCCAGAAGAAAAAAATATCTGGAGGAAGACTACATACTGAATAGGTCAATGAAGTGATCCCATTTGGAAAAAATGGGAGGCAACAGTCATTCAGGGATGTAGAAACCTGAGTCTTACAAACAAGACATGGAAAGCAATTCATCTGCCCTACTTGCAACAGGTCAGGCTTCAAATGGTGTACTCTGTCCATTTTTGGATGCCATACTTAAAGGGAATGGGAACATAAACAGAAACCAAGGAATGGGATATATACTGTATTTAGTCAATTCCAAGACAAAAATTTTTCCCCCATTTACATGGGAGAAAAAGCCCCTAATCTTGGAACTGAGTATAAGGTAGCAGGGGACATGCCTGGAGCACTGAAGCATGGAGAAGGGATAGGGTATGCAGTACTGCAGCACAAGAAGTGGCAGGAGTGGGGTGGGGCAGCAGGAGGGAAATGGGGCTAGGGGTCCTGAGGCTGTAGGAGGGCAGAGGCAGTGGACAGATGGGCACGGGGGGGGTAAGTGATGGAGCAAACAGGATGCAGGGCAAAAGGTGATGGGGGGGGAAGCAAGCAGCAGAGCTCAAGCTTTTTAATGCCACCCCACCGCATCCCCCCTAACACACACACCTGCCTCCTTGTCACGGCTTCCTCTGCTGCAGTAGTGGGCAGGTGCAAATTTAAGATTACTTCCAATATTTAGATTCTACACACAGAAAATTATAACAAATTTATACATTTTCCACATATAGAATCTTAATTATTGGGGAGGTGATCTTAAATTCAGGGTTGTCTTGTACTCAGGCAAATACAAGTACATCAGCTACTCTGCAGTAGATGCCTGTATGCATGCTTTTATCCCATGAAATAAAAGCTAGCCTGCAACAGCTTGCTCTTGTTCATGTGCCCACGCACTAAAAAGATACAGATAAACTGAAGAGAGGCAAGAGGAGAACAGCAAAAATTAATTTAAGAAACATTACCCATGAAGAAAATTTGAAAGAACTGGGGGGTTCTTTATTTAAGAAAAGAGCAGGCTGAATGGGACACAACTATGTCATAAAAACCTGCGACACAGAATAGGCCAAAGATTGGCAACCTATGGCCAGTGGGCAAAATCTGGCTTGCAGAGGGGTTGGTTGCAGCCTGCAAAGGTCCAACCTAACCCAAGGCAGCAAAGTGAATTGGGTGATATGCACTGAGCTGATGCTCTCTGCTGCTCTTTTGCACCAGCACCTGCACTCATTCTCACTACTGAGGGGCAGGTATCAGAGGTGAAGGCAAGTGTAGACAGCTTGGTTGCTTGGGCACCACAGAGATCTACAGCCCCCAATGGATGAATGGGTTGCAAGTTCCAGCCCATGGCAGCCGTGAAGACTTGAACACTATGATGGCTGCCAATTCTTAGAATAGGAAGGTAGCACAGTAAATAAGTTCCTCGATTTGCAGAAATGAGGGAGTAGGTTCCATTTGGGGGAGGGGTCAGGGGAAAGGAACTTTCTAATTAAAATAATAGTTAAATGCCCAGGTACCTTGGGAGGTTTTGCCAAAGTGACTGCCATCAGGAAGGCTGATTTCGCGAAAACATGGAAAGAGAACATGTTGCCAGTGATTCCAATGGCAGGCCTGTCAGAGATGTGAGGACCATATTTAGACCCTATTATGGAAGAGACCTCTCACCATGGAAAAACCTTAGTGAGGCCACTGAGGACTCTTAGGATTGCCAAGTAAGAAGGATGGTTAGCTATCTCATTAGCTATCATAAGTAAGAAGGATGGTTAGCTATCTCATTCCATCATCTGGAGGATGATGGAATGAGATAGCTAACCAAAATGATGGACAGGTCTGCAGCCTTGACCTCTACTTAATACTTCAATATAACTCAGAACAAAAGATGGCTAGGGCTGAAGTGTCTTGCCTAGTGCCAGATATAAAATCTTGTTCACTTAGCAGGTTGGTACATGTAGGCCAGTCTATTCTGCTCTGAATAAGAATGTCCCTTACCTGGGCAGAGCATTTCTGCTCTACTTCTAATAATCATGCAGCATCCAAGCTGTGAGATGAAGGAAGTATGTGTCTTGGTGAAGCAATGCCCTGGACAAAACCTGTCAGTGAGGGACTCCAGGACAATGCTCAGGGGGTCCACCACTGACATAAGTGAAATATTCTCATACCAAAATTATCTCAGCCATGAAGAAGCAAACAGAATCATCCAGCTTGCATCCTCTCTCACCCTGCACAGCATGTGAGAGATCAGAAATGTGGGCAGCAAGGCTTACAGGAGGATTTACAACCAAAGAACAAGGTAGGGCTTAGGCAGAGAGCGCCCAATGCCTCCACAGGGAGGACAAGTAAAAGGACTAGCATTCAAATACAACAAATCCGCCCTGGACAAAATGCCTACAGAGAAATGTCCAACATATAGATCACGGACTGGCACAAAGCAAGAAAGGGTGTCCCTTCATCCATGCTGAGGCAGTCCTTCCATCCTGGCTAGCCAGGATTCAACTATAGATGGTATTATAACTCCAACATGGAAGTTGCTTCCCTGAAGAATGAACAGGCAAGAATCTGACATAAAGGGTCAGAAACATACAAGAAACCAAGTAGTCCAGAATCAAATGGGAAGGCTTTACTGTCACCCCAGGGCAGTCCTTAACCAGCGAGATTAAGTCTCATCTGGACATGCTTCTGTGGGAAACAGGCCTGCCATAAATTCCAAAGTTGCTCCTATGAATTTAAGCTTGGCATCTGTGTGGTGATCTCCCCATGTGATGTGGAGGATTTTCTGGAGGCACCACTGGTGATAACTCTCCAAGCTCAAGATGATAATGGTAGGTCACCCACATTTCACATTCATAAAGGAGAGTGGGTATGTTGCTTGCACTGTAGACCTTGATCTGGGTGTCTTTTCCAGAGATCATAATGAATAAAGACATGTCAAAGCAATTTCTAAAAGAATGCACTTGTGCACCAGATTCTGTGCTGGATCTTCTCAAAACTGTTCACTCTGTGAGAGAGGTGGCTATCAAGTTAGGGGAGGTGCTTGACTACCTCCAGGGTCTTTCCTTGGTAATTTGGGGAAGGGGCTCACATTCATGGCCTGGGGCAGGTTGATAGAACACTTAAGTCATCTTGATGTTGCGAGAGAGTCCCAAAGTTCAGTACGTTTCTCCAAATGCATCCAGTATGGCCTGAAGATTTTCCTCAGTATGCACCAAGGTGGTGCAATTGTCAGTGTATCAAAGTTCAAAAGTGGTAGTTTTGAGTACTTTGGTCTTTGACCAAAAATGTCCCGAATTGAAAAGCCCATTTGTTCAGTATTCTATGTCAATTCCAGAAGGAAGGTGGTCCATAATAAGAACCAAAATGACTCTCAACAAAAAAAATAAATAAATAAAAGTACCTTTCCATGGGGACTATTGAAAATCCTTGCAAACCTTCAGGTCTTGAAGAGACTTGGTGCTGAATCCTTTGCATTGCTTTTGGCTGTTTTTGGTGTTCTGGGGCAAGCTGAATGTTCATAATAGATCTGATGAAACAGTGATTTGTCCAGCAGTCATCTGTTCCTTACATGGTTTGCATGATATGGACATGCTCTAACAATAACATAGTTGAGGAGGTGCCAGTCTTTCAAGCAAGGGTGTCTCCATGTGTTCTTGTATTTGTCACTGTGAAAATGGTGTTCACTATGACAAGACCATGGCTCTCCACATCTGCACAGGAGAAGGATGCCATTGGAGTTGACTATCCCTACTCCTTCCTTCCCAGTGATGCCACTCCAGAGTTCTAGGTCACATCCGACTGGCCCTGAAGTCACTGAGAATGATCTTGTGCTCCTTGTGAGCATTAGAATGTGGTCAGGATTGGAGTGTAATTGTTCTTTGACATCAGCATCAAGCAGTGGGGCATAAGCAGTAATGATGGCAGTTCACTGGCTGTTGCTGAGCTCAAGGCGATTAGCTATAAGATGTTCATTAACACTCAGAGGGAGCTCCATAAGTTGACTGATGAGCTGATGCTGTGAACACATCTATCCTGTGCTGGTTTCCCCTTCCACGAAGTATAGCCTCCCTCATCCAGTCATCTTGTCTCACTCAGGGATTCAGTGTCAATGTCATATCTCACTAGTTCCCTCGAGACAATGACAGTTCTTCTTTCTGGTCCTTTGTTTTCTTGGTTATCCATGAAGGTGTGAACATTCCATGTTACAAAAATCACTGTCTTCTTATGATGTTTTTGACCACAGAGACAGTGACCCCATTAGACATAGCTGTCCATTCAGGAGCAGATAAGACAGCCTAGGTCTGGGACACCTTTTCTAGCCCCTTCCCCATGTGGGGTCAGCAGAAGGGACCCTGAATAGGATGGTTCAGTCACAGTAGCAGCTGCCATATTGCATCCCAGACTCTACTAAGGTGCCAGATGACCATCATGCTACCACTGCCTGTATGCAGATTCATGGCTGAAGACTTCCAGATTCACTGATCCTGTCTGTCCCCACTGGTTCATTGCTGCAGGGCTTTGGGAGGTTGGTACAGGAATGCGTGTTGTTTCCTGTGGTAAAAACCTGAATGAGACTTTAAAGTGAAGAAGCTGGTGCATGAAAACAGCAACCACACAATCTTGACAAGTTGGAGATCTGAGCCCAATGGCAAGAAGAACCCTAGATGGCAGGAGAGCTCCATCTTGCTGCAGACTTCTTTCATCTTTACAGCCACTGAGATCCTGACATCTTCTTCTTGATCTGTTGTTGAAGACTTGAGGTTGGACTGTGGTTTATCTGGAACCTCCCCTCAGGCCTGTTTGCCAGGAGTGTGAGACTTCAGGTGACGTAGCTCTGAGGACAACTGTGACACACAAGCCTCCCCAGCACTACAAAGTCTCAGTTCACAGAGAGGTCTAAGACTTATACCAGTGTGTGTACATGCATATCTGCCTGGTCTATAGCTTACTATGCAGGCACAATAACCATGTATGCCTATGCATCCACACAGCAGGGTTAATAGAATCACAAACTGTGTTTAAGGGCCAAAAATGCCACTTACGTGGGTGGGTAAGTGCTGTTCAGATGAAAAAAGGGTAATAGAATTCCACCAAAGTGTACACCACTCTTTATATGGCATGAGAAAAGCTACACCAATTGGTAATTCTCAGGGAGAAAGTCTCCATTAAGTTTTGAAGCACATGCACACCCACAGAGATGTGTATATAGACAATCACTGGAAGAAGGAGCAATTAAGGGAAAAGTTATGCTGAAATTCACTTACTGCGGCTGGCACAGAGCTCAGCAGAAGCAAAACATGATCATTAGTAGCAGGCTGTTAGGAAAACTGTGTTGCCAGCATGTAACAAACTTCTACAGAGATAATGCATATGAGGATTTTTAGAGGTATACGATTTGACCAACTCTTAGGTGAATCTGTCAGGAACAAAATGAACCTCTTACTCTATACTTCCCTCATGCTAAATTTCAAGTCCATGTTTCAAAGTATAGAGGTCTCAGTTTAAAGCCTGAAACTGTATTTGAACATGGTCATAAACAATGTCTCCTCAGCCTCATTTGCAGACACAGCTGAAACATTTTGTTGAAATTTTCCAACAAAAATCCAGCCTGAGGAAGACACCTGGCGCAGAAAATTTCAGACTGAATGGACAAAATTTGGCAATGCTATAATCAACTGAAAATAGAATCTTATAATGAAAAAGCAAAAAGGTAAAGCTGCCAGAAGTAGCTATAAGAGAAAAATATTTATAGAAGTTCTGTCCAACACCTTGTCAAATATCTACAATCAAAAAAAAAAAAAAATCACAATTGGCATGAGATAAAACCCTTTCTGGAAATGGACAAAATGGCTCATATCATAGTCTCAAGGCCAAACTCTTAGCTGCACATTGGGAAGGGAGAAAGGATAAATAAGTGTACCCTTTGACTCCATGGGCTACTCTGGACACAGTACAAGTCCAGATACCTGAAGGAAGATCTATCAACTTCCAAATAAAGGCCCATTAGTCCTATACGGTAAGCGTTGGCTCATTCCAGCTTCAGAGAGGAGAAATGGCATAGCTGTTATGTAGAAGTCCTTCCTTTAAGCCCCCTACAACATCCCTCCTACCACATAAGGTGGATACTCCAAGAGGTATGATTCAGATTTGAACGAAGCAGCCAGAAGTCAGCCATACGCAGAACACTTTAAATGGATGGTAGAATGAACGCACGATCAATCACATCTGACAAAGCAGACTTTTTTTTCAACAATTATTTTTCAAAATTGTTATACAGTTGTATACTTGCTACATAAAAATGTAGGTACACACAGCCACAATGGTCTCAATCAAAGGAAAATGAAATCAACAACAGACTTTCTACTGATTCAGGATTTAAATCAGGCAATAAATACATAGCTAAAGTTTTTAATTAGCTGCACAAATGCACACATTCAAATAATTTGCTTATTTTAAAAGAAAACAAATAAATATTTAAAAGAAACAGATATATTTATTTGCCTCTCTTCTCTTGGTATGAAAAATTACCACGAAGAAAGACAGCAACTGCCTCTCTTGAGTTGATGCTCTTACACAGAATTGTTCTATTGGTATCACTAGTGTTATACCAAGCAAGCATGTAATACTTTTGAAAAAAATAGGTACTCTGACCAATTAGTGTTTGAATCAGTAAAATATTTAATGTTTAAAAATGATGTACAGCCCATTTGTTATAGAGTTTTTGCCTTTCTTTCTTTCCTTCCTTCCTTCCTCCTCTAATTTTTACACAAACTGAGCATATCACAGTGGCTTGTTCCATAACACAATTACTCTCACTTAGTATATCACAACATACGGATGTGAATTAAATGATGAATTGAGCACGCTCCTTGTTTACGAGGTAATAACTATATCCTGTGGAGGTGTTTATTAGTCCAGTTACAGATACACTTATTAGAGAGTTAAGTGAAAGCACATACAACTTTTTACTATACTACTGGAACATCCAATGTGAATAACCACGTTCCTGACATAGGCCAAAAACAAGACATTTTCTCTAACAGGAAAAGGAGTTGAAATAGTCTGCAGCACTTTGTACAAACAGGTGTGTGAGAACAAAAGGATTCTGTGGGCATTAGACACTAATAGTAACCATTCTACAGCAATGGCTGCAAATGAATTTCTAAGTTAAGCCTATTTTGATCCCCACTCTTAACATTCATAAAAAAAATCTAACAACCCTAAAAATAACAGACAATACATAATCATTTTTAAATAAAACTTGTAATTTGTTTTAACCACTTTGTGGGGGAAAATGAAGGAGCTTAATGAACAGGGAAAAGAGTCTACTTAAGCTCTAAGGGCACCTACAGACATGCAGTGAGGCTCCTCCAACATGCAGCACATTGGAGCAAATTTAATTAATTGAGTCTGCTTAGCATAGTAATTACTGTGCTCCAGCAGACTCCGGTGTTATGTGCATCAGCACCCCATGCTGAAAATGGCAGTGGGAGCATTTTAACTAAAGATTGTTCAATGAACTTTAAAGTGCCTCCACCACCACTTTTTAGCACAGTGACACTGATAAAATTGACATTCTGGGTGATCTAATTAGAGTGGCCCTGAGAGCCGCTCAAATTAAAGCCACCTCCCCACCCCTACCCCCACCCCCACAGCACGTCTATAAATGCCCTAATTTTAGGAATAAAGAATTGAAATGAGTCTTTCAAGCCACTGGGTCCCATCCCACATTTTCATAAGTAAACATTTATCCAAGAGTCATAAAATATACATACAACTCTACTACGGATACACCGGAACCACCAGAAACCACCGGATGTGAACCACCAGAAAGCACCGGACGTGAACAAAACCCAAACACCTTATAATGTGCCACCACATGTAAAAAGCACTGGAGATAATATAAGACCAGTTAATATAACCTTAAGGGATCCTGGGAAGACCATGGTACCTCACACCACGGAGGCTGCTTCCTCTCCCTCCCTCCACCCTGTTTTTCCAGTCTGACCTGGGGGGGCCGGAATCCTTCCTGACCCCAATTCTGGCTATTGGACTGACCTTAAGCAGAATATGAAGACACTTGAGGTCAAGACCTGAGAGATTTCTAAATTCTGTCAGGACACCCCTGACAAAGACAAATTAAAAAATAGCCAATTTTAAAAGAATGCGATAAAGATTAATGCATTTAATTTTGAATGATGATTTCAGCTTGGCATGCCAGCTCTGATAAGTTTAAACTAAGTGGTCAGTAACTGGGAAGCCTATCAATGAAAAAAAAATTGCAGTCTGGCTTCTGAAAAGCCTGGTAAAGATTTGCAAGGATTTGCTGTCATGGAGTTCTTTGGGGAGAGGATTCTTGCTCAGGACCTCTGTGGTTTTGTCTGGTCTTTGAGACTACCCTCAGGAGCCAGACCAGGCATGCTGTCTAGTGAAGAAGTGAGAGAGAGGGAAGGGAAAGGCCCAGGTTTCTTCCTTGTCCAAGGATCCTGACCTTTCAGTCTGTTAGTCTTCCTGTTCTCCATGGCCTTGAATCAAAGAGCTAGCACCCAGTTCTGTTCCAGAGAGTGACTTCACCTGCTGTTGGGGAGATTCAGTGCAGCCCCCAATCCCAAGCTGCATAGCAGACAGCCTCTTCAGTAAAGGCATTCACTGGTGCTAAGGCCAGCCAGGCAGAGTTTCTCTGTCCCTTACAAAGGATTGCTCTGGGGCCCACTAAACCCCATCAACAGATGGCTGTTCGTAAACATCTTAGAATTGCTGAGGGCATGCTGAGGGCAATGAACAAATTGGAGAGAGTCCAGTAGATACCATGAAAACGGTTAGATCGCTGGAGCACATGACTTATGAGGAGAGACTAAAGGAACTGGGCTTAGTCTGGAGAACAGAAGATTGAGGGGGGATTTAATAGCAGCCTTTAATAGCAGGGGGGATTTAATAGCAGTGGTTCCAGAGATGATGGAGCTACACTGTTCTGAGTGGTGGCAGATAACAGAACAAAGAGTAGTGGTCTCAAGCTGCAGCAGGGGAAGTTTTAGTATTAGGAAAAACTGTCTCATGAGGAGGGTAATGAAGCACTGAAACAGGCTATTGAGAGAGGCTATAGAATCTCCATCCCTGGATGTTTTTAAGACCCAGGTAGATAAAGCCTTGGCTTGGATGATCTAGTTGGGGATGACTAGATGACCTCCCAAGGTCCCTTCTACTCCTAATTTTCTGATTTTATATCCCACTGTCCCCAATCCAGCCCACTCAGCCTGCGTTCCCCCAAGATATTTAGCTGTTCCCTTGTCTTTCAAGCTCCACAAACCTCTTCACTTCTCTCTGTCCAAGAACTGACAGGCTGTTTCACCCCCAGCTCGCTCTCCTATTGTTATGTACATCTCTTCTGGGCATCTTGTCTTTTTTGACATGTCAGGAAAGCCATTCAAGACCATTGATATTAAAGGTCCATCTTGTCTCTCCTGCATGTTCTATACATAGCCAGTCTTGGCACCTTGACACTTAGTCCATCATTCTCTTTAAACAGGCTACTGACATAAACTGAGCCATGAAATATTATAACAATTGTGAGCACAATCAAAACACAGATATCACAATAAAAGCCATAATCCATCACATATGCCCTCAGGAATTCTTAGATGTTTGTGGACACCTATCTATAGGAGGGTTAGGTGGACCCCAAAGTAATCCTACTGGCAAAGAGGTTGCAAAAGACCTAATAATGCCTTAAGCACAAGTAGGACTTTGCCAGATTATATGCATCATCTAAAAGACAAACAGAAAGCAGGGATCTCCCCCTGTGAGCCTCAAGAGAGCCATAGGAGGCAAGACAAGCTACTCCCTCTTCCATATCTACTGTTCCCCACCTACCTAAACAATTTGTTCTTCTTATTACTCTAGCCCAGGTGTGTCATCATCTGGCCTCCACGGCCTGCTACCAGATTTGAATATGGAGCCCTTTGAAAATGCATGTCACTGGAAGGCCATAAGCAAAGACTGTGTTAACTCCTGGAGGCTCCCTGATGCAACTCATCCCACCCCAACTTGCCTAACCCAACTTGGTCTAAACCCAGGTGTCAAACTAGTTGCACACCTTTGTTCTAGCCCTTAGAACCATCAGAAAGGATGCCTTCAACTACCCTCCTCCAAACATCCACATTTTGGGACTCCCTCTTCAACAAAAAATCTGTTTCTGCAGCCATGCATGAAACCACAATAAGGCAAAAACACCTTTCTTGGCCCTCATCCATTTAAAAAAAATAAACACTTGATCTCTTCAGCATTATGACCTTAGAACTATTTAAATAAAATAAGATTTCCCAGACAACACTTCTACTTACTTGAAGTCAAAGTTATTAACTACAATCATATACTCAAAGTTGCATCAGTTTTCTGGAAGCAAAGTTCTGGCTCTATAAAGGGAGTCTGGATTGTGATTTAGACCAACTAGGAAAGTTACCTGTTTCCAGTTTTCAATACAGAGATGTAAATACAAGACACCAAAGCCTGTGTTTTACATCCTAAATAAAGTTACGTGATGCAAAATAACAGGATCAGTATACTTTGTCGCTTTTCTTTTTTGCTTGCATGTGTATGTGTGGTACTCTTTTCTTGCACTCAAACCAGTAAAAAGAAAAAAATGTAAAAATGCGTGATTCTGATATATATTATTCTATGGCCATCCTCCTCTTGCAGTGGAAAGGATTTGATCTATGCAAGAGAAAGGACACATTTATGCCTTTAGCACAGTTATTCTGTTGAAAATTAGTTTCAAATATGCCCTTTTTGATGTCCCCACAAAATATCTCATACCATACAGTGAAGCCATTATTAAGACCCTCACCAGGCTGTTTTATTCTAACTTACTGAACCCAAATGATTTTATATTTCCAGTGACTGAGCACTGCCTTTGGTTTTGAGATTCTAGGAACCATTTGGATTCCAGATTCTCTTTCTAGCATCTATTTCTGAGAACTGAGACCCAATGGTCTAAGTGTCTATGCCAGGGGCAGGCAAAATACAGCCTATGGGCTGGATCCAGCCTGCCAGGCCCTTTCATCCAGCCTGCAGCCACCAGCCAACAAATTGGACCCCACTTAACCCTTCCATCCATGAGGGTGGGAGCAAGGCACACACATATACACACCACCCCCAACATACCTTATTGCACCTTGCACCCGCACTTATGGATGGAAGAGCCCAGCACAGTCAGCAACAGCTTCCGGACAACTCTGCTGCTGCCGCTGCCCCGGTGGGGACCTGCTTGGCTTCCCCAGTGTCCTGCTTGCTCCAAACGGCACGTAGGGAAGGGGCAGGGCAAGGTAGAACTGCAGCTGGGTAGGGGCAAGAAGCATGGGGCTGGTGCTGGCAGCAGCACAGAGCCCACTCCCAGGGGGGTGGCGGGAGCACAGAGCTTGGGAGGGTAGGGTGTGGGTGTGAGGGAGGGTGGGGACCCCCAACACACTCCCCCACATGTTGCTCAGCCCCTGCTGCCAGCAGCAGCAGGTGGGAGCACTTGTGTCCCATGCAGGCACTAGCACCCAACAGCGTACAGCTTTAGCCAGTGATGCATGTGGGGGCATGGAGCACAGCCGACACCTGGCCTGCCTTTATCACAGGGGCTCTGCACAGTGCACATGCAGCTCCCAAACTTGCATCACACCAGGGGAAGCCCTGCACTGGAGCCAGCTGCCTTCCCCACCACCTGCTGCACAAGTCCCATGACTCTGCCAGAAGTGAAGGGGAACCCCACCCCCTGCTTCCCCATGAAGTCCTGAGACCGGCGGGGAAGGCATCCAGCTGTTGTGCAGGGCTTCCCCCTGTGCAATACAAGTTTGGGAGATGTATGCGCACTGCACAGAGCCCCCGCAATACGCTCCTTGCCCCCACACACAGTGCTGGCCAGAACCGAGCACCGCCAGGCACCAGCGCCCCTGCCTGCTGTTGCTGCTGCTGGCAGCGGGGGCTGTGTGCCATGTGGGGGAGAGTGTGGAGGGTCCCCACCCTTCCTCACACCCCACAAACCTCACATACCCACACCCTGCCCAAAATAATCGCCCACCCCTGATCTAGGCCGAGAACCTCCTA
>NW_017729025.1:74036982-74037680 GCF_001723915.1 Gavialis gangeticus
CGACATACCCTAGGCCCCCCACACACAGCCACACAACATCACAAGCTCCCCACACACACCCCCACATCCCACCATACACATACACACCCCCAGCCACCCCCGCAACACATATTATACAAGAGTAAGACTTTATTTTTGAGTTATTGTGCAATCCCTTCTATATATAGTATGCAAACACAAATAATGACAAATATTATTTGTAATAACATTAAAATATGTTATAATAGGTGTTTGACTTTTAGTGTATGATTTGGTTTTTTCTAGTTCCAACAAGGCAACCCTCCCCTCACAAAACGAGTATTTCCAGGGGGCAAGGGGAGGGACTTCCAGTGGCAAAGGTCAGGAGTTAGGAGACAGAACTTCCAGTCCCAATACAGTGAACAGGGCAACTATCAAGGGGCAGGGCTACCCATGCAGTAGTTGACAGCTCACCGAAACTCATTAAGCAGCCCTTCAGCTGAAATAATTGCCCGCCCCTGGTCTATGCCCTGAGAATAGCATCAGGTCCCCATAGACCCCTCCAGTTGAACATAGTACCATTTTTCTACAGCTTCAACCTCGTGGACATTCTGGGTTGCAGTTTATCTCCTGGAGGATACGAAATAATTGAAGAAAAATACAGGCTTTGCAAAAGGGATTTCTAAACCAATCAGTTTCTATTTTAGTTAGCACAAGAAACCGACAAATATTTGAAAAAG
>NW_017729025.1:74042680-74051377 GCF_001723915.1 Gavialis gangeticus
CATAGACCCCTCCAGTTGAACATAGTACCATTTTTCTACAGCTTCAACCTCGTGGACATTCTGGGTTGCAGTTTATCTCCTGGAGGATACGAAATAATTGAAGAAAAATACAGGCTTTGCAAAAGGGATTTCTAAACCAATCAGTTTCTATTTTAGTTAGCACAAGAAACCGACAAATATTTGAAAAAGAATACCCAATTACCAGTGGGGGCACATTTCTCACAAGAAAACCACTCTCCCTCCAATCTCTCAGTTCTAATCCTCAAAGGGAATTTACAAAACACTTTTCACAGATGAGCATATGAACTTCACTTCATCAACCTCTGGATATAAAAAAAATCATGGACTCAATATAGACACTGGATTTATGACACGCTGTAACCTGCCCAACAGCTGATTCCCCACGTACCTCTCCACTATTTACCTGTTACATTTATCCCCCTCACCCCTAGCCTCTCTCTCACCCACTGACTCCTCAATTTACATCTTCACTGACCGCCTTTCTTGAATGCATACCAGCTTCTGGCTTCTTTACTATTCATTCTATCCAGGAAGAACACACACCAACTGACACGCTTCCTCAGCCTGACTAAGGGTTTTTAAACCCAAAAGCTTGCTAAGAAAAAAATGTCCAGCTATTTAGTTGGTCTAATACAAGATATCAGATTTATCCAAAGAACCTTGTCTGCCTATGTCCTTAGACCAACACGGCTATAACCTACACTCCTGAAAAATTAGAAGCACCTATAAACAAGCCTTTCTGCTTTAGTTTTCTTAACACTCCTCTCTTTGTTCCCTTTCCCCATCTCTACAAACCCTAGCTCATTATGCAGAATTCTGAGAAAAAATGTTTTACCAAAGATACTAACATATCTGTGTTCTTCCTAAGCTAGATAAGTCGCATGCAGATAGCCTTTAACAAAAAACCTATTCATAAACCAAATCCCAAGTTCATCGTCCACCAATCCCTTAGAACAGCAATTCACACACTGAGTGCCACAAGACTCTTTCATGGGTGCTCTGGCCATGGCTAAGTGACATTGACCCTTACACCTCTTTTTCCAGTCCAAGCATGCACAGTTGGAAGGAGATGTGGCAAGAGGGGAGGTTTCTCAGGTATATCCTGATGCAGCTGCTTCATGGTCAAACCCCACATGCATCTCCTGGAAATAGATACATATGGGACAGTTCCACCTGGTGGCAGTGGTGGCATGGCAATCTGGAGATAAATTAGTAAATTGTTCTAACACCTGGTAAGCCAGAGCCTTAGATGGAACCAGGGCCTGGATGAAGCTCAGTGTAGAGTACAGTGAATTTTACTCTGAGGACTCATTGGAAGACAGGGGTGCAACTCCAGGCAACAGTGAGGGGAAGCTCAGTGAAGGATAAATAGGGCTGGCGATGCACAGGATCCATATATTTATATCGCCTCATTACAGTGTGTTGGAGGTGAGATAGAACTGCAAGAATCCCATTCACAGTCATCAAACAAGGTACAAGTCTTGTCTCCACGCCTTTAGTCCACCTACTCATGAGCTCCCATCAGCTCAGACACTGAAGCTGCTCAGTGCAGAACTCCTGGGCTGCTGCTAGGTAGGCAGGGCTTTTCACTTGCCAGGAGGTTAGGCATATTAAGAGAATAGGGAGTTAGGGTAGGGGAGTAGTGCTTCTGGCCAACTACTCTATCACCCCAGCTCCTAAGGCAGAGGGCTGGGGATATCAAGGGGACAAGGACCTTGGAGAGGGGGCTAATCCTTGATGCCTACATCCTGGCAGTCATTGACTTGTCCTACCACTTTTAATAATGATATTTTACACTGATTTCCTAAGTGGGTTCGCCTGAGTTCACCCCACCCTCAAGCGCCTGGTACTGGTTCAGGACCCAAAATAGCCTCTGTCTCCTCACTTAATAAGCTCTCTCTATCTCTTGAGGTAAGTCTGTAAAAGTATAAGTCAGGCTGTGCCCTGACTTGTATTTCAGGTGTAAGGATACAAACTGTTCATAACAATCAAAATTAAATTAATACATTATACACAGGCGGGTTCTCCACATTGTCATATCATACCTATGACAATATCTATCAACTACTTCAGCATCTTTTGAAAACAAAGCTATTTAAAATTTATTTTCATGGTAAGCAGTGAATTGCTCTTTAATGTCATGGCCATATATTACACTCAGTCCACTGCAGATCTCCCAGTGATGGCATTGGGTGGTTCTTACTATGATCAACGGTAGGAATACAACCCTCAACTAGTAGCTAAACTTTCAGCTAGTAAAATTATGATTGCAGTCAGCATTACTTAGGGGGAAAAACATGAACGGCATTATTTCTGGGAGAACTGATCCCATGTCTTTCCTTGTTCATTGGGGACTTTATATAGATAATTGAAATAACTAGGGTTTGAATTACAGGGGAGCTCAGGCGGGTGAGCCCCCCATAAGAGAAGAGAGCCCCCTGTAAGATTTGAAAATCATAACCTGGGGGGATTTCTGATTTTATTAGGGCATCAAGATGGGCAGCCCAAATTTTTTTTCCAGAAACCGCCCCCACAAGAATCAAAGTGTAATTTGAACCCTGGCAATAACTGAGCATTAAATAATGATGTATTCAGCAGCCTGGGTATTTTACATGCAGAACTTTCCATGTATGATTTTAAGAAGTCAAGGCTTGGAAGTAGTGCCATTAGGCTTCAAAGCTGACATGTATTAAAATTGTTTTATCAATCTAAACTGATGCCACATTGGTTAATGTTGGTTACATTACCTCAGCACCTGTAAGAACTAGGTTTATTTCTGCAGAAATCATAAATTCTGCAGAAACTCAGTCCATTATAGAAGCATAATAAATACTAGGAAAGTAGCTTTTTAAGTAGTGAAGATAAATCCAACTACAATAAGTTTACCTGGAGCCTCATAACTCCATTGCAACCAGCAAGCCTGAGGCCCGTCAAAGATGTTACAGGTCTGGGCTTTCCCCAGACAGGACTGTGTGCATGCGTGGTGGCTGGAGGTTATGGCACCTCCTACCACCTTTCACTAGGGGGATCCATAGTCTCAGAATTTCCTGGGGCTGCCACACCACCAGCAGTCCCACCAGGCCTCCCGACCCCAGCAGAGTGCAGTTTTAGTGGTTCATGCCCAGGACCCGGGGCCTCCTCCTTCCCCACAGCCCCAGCCCATACCTCCAAGTTCGTCCTGGCACGGAAGCTCACAGACATGTTCTTCCCCTGTTGGCTGGTAATGCAGTGAGTGTCCCCTTCAGCTCTGAGAGCAGGGCATAAAACGGTTTTTAAAAAATGAAAAAATGAAATAGGTGCTGACAGAGTAATGAGTGTGGCATTCACTCCATCTGTACCTAGAGAATGTGGAACTGCAGCAGCAGGAGGTTCACCTTGAGGAGCACCAGCTGCTCCACCAAACCAGGATTCAAGCAGGTGCAGTGGGGGGTCACTACATCCCCAGCAATGCTGAACACCCTGTCACTCAGAACACTGGTCAGTGGACAGGACAGGTGTCCCCAGAGCAACTATGGCCAGATCTGTCTGCGGTTTTCCCAGTAGGCCAAGGGGTCACACAGCAGCGGCTCCACATCCTCAGCAAGATAGGTAGCCACCAAGGCCTGAGGACTACCTGCCTGATGGTGGGGTCTGAGCCTCTGGACCCCACCATGGAAGCCATGCCCTTGGCCCACATTGGCAGTGCCTGTGGTGGAGGAGGAGAGTAGCTGGTGGATCCCCCTCTTCCACATCTCCCCGCCTCCGTTGTTCTGCCTCTCTGACTCTCTTCACCACTCTCTCTGTCCACTGATTCAGGCTTTGGCTGCTGCATACACTGCCCTTCACCCTTGGGTTATGCATGGCAGCCAGTATGTAGACCATACGGGACCGCAAGGGATCAAGCCGTTTCCTGATGCCCTCTTTCTGCCGCCTCACCAGTGCCTGCACATGTCGGGACAGTGGCTTGCCCAGCCAGGAACACTGATCCCCTGGAAGCTCTCCATTTGTCTCTGAAGTTCCCTCACTACAGGGATCACCTGGCTAAGGAGGCCATCACCGGCACTGAGGGCCTCGGTGGCCTCAAGGAAGGGCTTGAGGACCACCAGGATCTGGTAGGTGGTATTCCACTCTACTGTTAAGGGAGCCGCTGATCCCAATCTCCCCGAGCAAGGCCATCTCATGGATGGGCTTCTGTTGCTCCACCAGCCTCTAGAGCATCAGGTACGTGGAGTTCCACCGAGTCTCCACATCCTGCATGATTTTGTGCTGTGGGATGTTCACCTCTTCCTGTTTTCCCTGCAGCTTCTTGCCCCCCTTGATGTTCTGGTGGAAGTAGCCTGCCTCCTTCCTGCATTTGGAAGTGAGCTTTCTGGTGGTGCTAGCACTGTCATCTGCAGCCCTGTCCCCCTCCAAGGCATCTCTGACAATGAGGTGGAACTTGTGTGCCACACAGCAGAAGCCAACAAAGTTGGCATCACAGACCGCCTTGACCCTATTGGCCCCATTGTCTGTGACCATGAACCCATGGGTAAACTTGCCCTACCCAACGAGCCACCCCTGCACCAAGCAGTTCATGAGTCCCACATGGCAACAGAAATTGTGGGGCCCATCCATCACCTTGGCTTGAAGGACAGCTCACTGACAGCCTGACTGGTCGCACCAGTGCCCTGTGAGGAAGAGGTATGGATGATCTCCATCCTGGCTGCTTCAGATGTCTGAGGTGAATTGTAGGGCAACCTTGTAGCGGACCTGCCTTGCACAGCTCCTCCCTCAAGTACTCCCTGCATACCTCATTCAGGGAGGACACCACCGTCCTGCTAAAGGTGGTGTGTGCGGGCACTTGGTATGATGCGCCCACAAGTGCAATGAGCCGCAACCGCTTAAACCCTGGCTGCTCAACCAAGAAGAGCTGGCCATCCACAGCAAGCATCTCCCCAATGCTCTGGGTATTCTTGCTCACCCTTGCAACATGCCCCACTTTCTGTTCGCCTTTCCCCACACTGTTCCAGGGTGGCATGTCTCCGCTTTGAGGGGATGGAGGCTTTGGAGCGAAAGGGGGACTTCCCTTTGGGCACGCTCCTGCTGGTGCCAGGCTGAGGAGGAGCAAGGGCAAGGGGGTGGTGCCTGCAGAGATGCATCAACATCCCCATGGTGCTCATGTGTTTTGTTCCTTTGCCCCAGCTGGTTTTGGCTCAGCAGTCCAAGCAGATAGCGTATGTAGGATCATCTGCCAGCTCAAAATGATCCCAGACAACACTACCTGTTTGCTTCTGGGGTGCAGGTGCATGTGTGCATGCTGCAATTCCCCCCTCTTCAGCAGGCAGAGGCACAGCAACAGGAGGAGCAGACTCAGCTGAGCCACTTGCCTCCACAAGCTCTACCTCAGCCTCCTCTGAAGTGCCTTCTGGGGAAGGAGACCTGGCTCTATGGGAAACTTGAGGGGTGTGGAGCACAAACTCAGATGATTCTCCCTCCTTTCCCAGAAGTTCCCTTGCTAGGGCACTTATATCCAGTTCCACCTCTTCCTCTGGCACTGGAAGGCTTAGTATGGGACGTGAAATGGAGGTGGAAGAGACTGTCATGCTGGTGTTGCTGCTTGTTGTCATGGGGGGGGCGGTTATGGAAGGTGCTCTTGGAGGGGATGCAGACTCAGGCCCAGGTAGTGGCACTGGCAGTGCTCCCCTTTCCTTGCTTCCTGTAACACTGGAAGCCTTGAGCCTGCTTGTTGTAGCAAAGAGGCTGCATCTCAGTTTGGGGGAGGGGGGAAACTTACACCTCTCCCTCTACCCACTTTTCCATCCATCCCTGGAGGCTTGCCAGCTGCCTTTCTAGCATGCTTCATGGTGTGTTTCACAGTCTCATCTTTATAAAAATATATAAATGTATATGTGTGTTTTCATATATAAATTCTATAGTATATTATGCTTGCAATATAATAAATAAAATAAAAATATATAAATGTATATGTGCGTCTTCCTATATCAATTCTATAGTATAATATGCACTATAATTATGAAATTGAAAAGAATTAATCAATGAATAAAATAATAAAATAAAAGTGTCTAGAAAGGAAGCAAAAGGTATTACAGAATCCCATTTGCTAAGCTAGCAAGTAGGAAGTCAATGGTAGTAGTAGCCTTTGTTGTCTAATGCCCCCAAACTTCTGGAAGATAGCTCAGTAACTGACCCCAAGGCAGAAAGCAGGCCAGTTCACACAATGCTGCCTTTATGCTGTTTTTGCATCCCTCCCCCAGAGCACTGGGATTGATCCTTCCCTGAGGTCCCTTCCAGTCACCAGCCAGCTAGAAAGTCAATGTCAGAGCAGTCCTTCCCCACTCTTCCCCCTCCCTCTCCTTACTTTGTTTCCCTACAGGCAAGCCCAGCTTCAGCTTTGAAACTCGAAATGTTTTGAAAATTTTGAAATGTTTCGACTACCCTTGTTTTGTTTCGAGGCTGTTTCGAAGCCCTTCATTTCGTTTTGATTTCACTGTTTCAAGCTCGAAACGAGTTGAAACAGCGTCAAAATGAAACAGCTGGCGAAATTGCACACAGCCCTCATAAATATACCTATTAGTCAGGAGTAAACCCTTAGTCTTCCATGATGCAGAATCCCACTGATTTCACTGAATTCTATATAGGTGCAGCAAAAGCTGTGTTATCCAGCACTTTACAAACTGAAAAGCTCCACTAACCAGCATCTCTCAATCTTCCAAAGGATGCAGCAAAAGCAAAATCACAAGGCAAGTCTTACTTGCTGTGATTCGTCCTTGTAGACCGCGGCCCAGGGCAAAGCAGCCTGCACAGGTTCCCCCATTCCCAGGGGGATGCCGGATAACAGAGCTTTTGCTGTATTGGGCTCCAGCTGCATAATGTTAAGACCTGGAAGCTATATTATTTTGTACTTTTAAGAAATCAACTTACCTTTGCTGTTTGCTCTTACACTTCCAACTGCAATCAAGAGATAAGAAAAATAAGAGAAATCCTGTTGTTAAAAAAGTCCAGGTTCTCAGCTTCTAGATGAAGAAAAGTTGAGAGAGAGTATCGGTTAAAAACTGTATAAATAAAAAAAAAATGCTTATTTCTGTCATTAATAAAACTATTTAAATAAACATCATGCAAAAAAGTTTGCTTTTTCACTTTTATTTTTAGACAGTAAAAAAACAAATTGGTCAAATTCGTGTTAATTTCCTACCTAAATGCTAGCAAAAATGACCAGCCTGGTACATATTTCTGCACAGGAATGCCAAAATGGAAATAAACCACAATTTTCATTTAAACTTAAAATATTTTGGGCTGACACAGACCCCTCCTGAAGTCTGTATGACCGTGAATGGACACAAGGTTTCCTGCGCATATTCATGTGCAGCATTGGAGGGTTAATTAGGAACCAATACAACAAGTCCTTCTGAAAGTGCTCTAGCATTGCCAGCATGCACAAAATCACCACAAGTCTGGCAATATTTATCATTTCTTTATCATTTTTCTAAAGCTCCAGATCTTGCAGCCCTGTGGGAACCTGTTTTCAGTTCGGTTTTTTTTAATGTTTTTGGCTCCCGGGTTCTCCAAGAGCACTGGAAAACGTAAACCCGTAAAGGCTTGAAATGCAATGGCAAATAAAAAGAACTCAAAAGTATTTTTAGCTCTCCCAATTTTAAAGCCAATTTTATAGATTTGGGGAGTAGGGGAGGCGGATTCAGGATCTCTGGCAGTACTATTATTTATATGTACTTTCTGCAGCAGCCCAGTCCCATTACAATTGACAGGAATATTCCCAGAGATAGAGTGAAAGAGAAGCATCAAATTTGTGTATGGTTAACCCGTAGGTCTGCAGATGAGGTTCTGTACTGCAAAGGAGCCCCGTTCTCCATGAACCTTAGATCTTAAATGCAAAGCATTTCAATCGCGGGTCTGCTGACAGTCTGTTAACGCTGTCTTTTGTAATGCCAGAAACAGGCTAAAACCGGGGCCCTAACACTTGTGAAGCTGGTGAGAACATAAGCAACTGACTGATTCGTTTTAATGACATAGGGCAGGGGTTCTCAACCTTTGTCATACCACGACCCCAAGTGCTGGGTGGTGGCAGCGGGGCACGGGGGAGAGCTCACACACAGCAGCCAACACCACCATCCACCACTCTGCACCACTGCACACACCCCCTGGGAAGTTTACAGCCCCCTTTTAAGTTGCCTGTGACACCCCCCCACAAAGGATCGCAACCCACAGTTTGAGACCCCCTGACACAGGGGAAGGGTTTTGCTGTCCTCGTTCCTTGGAGGATCAGAACAGCAGAGATGTCCTAGGCCCGAAGAAAGGCGACTACACCCGAAAGCTTGCCAAGATCTTTCTTCTCCCCCAACGACTCAGGGCAATAAAAGCTAGCAGTGCAATAAAAGCTAGCACGTCCATTGAAAGAACCTGGCCTGCCATAAGAAAGGCAGCTCTGGCGGTCCCAATGGCCTCAACGGGGCTTTGCCCAGGAAGAGGGGTCACAAGGCGAGAGTCCTGAAACAAGGTGGCAGAGTGCGCCAGAGCCACCAAGAAAGGCGCAGGCCCGCCCGGGACGGCGGCTTGGGCGGGAGGAGCGAGGGCTCGTGTCAGGCGCTCACGGCAGAGCGCGGCCCGCAGCCGAGGCCCAGGCTGCGCCGCCCGAGCGGCAATGGGCGCGAGCTCCACCCCTCTCGCCGCGGCTCCCTCCCC
>NW_017729025.1:74051633-74059622 GCF_001723915.1 Gavialis gangeticus
CGGCTGTCTCCCGCCGCCGCGGGAGCGCGGCGCTGCTCCCTACCGCCGCCCCCGCCGTCTCCTGCTGGTGCTGCACAGGCCGGCGCAACCGCGGGCCGGGCGGGCGGGGGAGCTGCTGAGCGGCTGCGGCATGAAGCTGAGCAAGGCGCACTACGAGGAGATCGCCCGGTTCCTGGGGCACGTGCAGCCCACCCGCCAGAGCCTGAGGCGGCTGAAGGAGCGATTCCCCAGGTAAGCCGCTGCCCCGCCCTACTCTGCTCTGCTCCCGCTGCCGCCCGCGCCTTCGTGGCCCTGCACCGTGCACAACCACAGCCACGCCCCCTCCCCCTGGCCTCGCTGCGAAATAAAGGCCGCCCGGTTCCCACAGTGCTCCTGGCCTGCTGCCTTGGCCCCTGTCTGCGGTGGCACCTGCCTGACTTGGGGTGTCGCTCCCCGTTTCAAGAGACCTTCAGACCAGCAAGCCCACTTCTCCATACAGCTCTGCCTCTCAGGTTGAAGGCAAAGGCAGGGACCTGCTTACACGAGTATCCACCTGCTTTCACATCTCCCAAACTACCTTTTGAAGGCACATGAATACATATTGGGCTTAAAACACTCGCAGGGCCTGCTTGGTGATGAGTGGAGCCTCATCTCCCGGTTTTGCTTTTGTCCAGCTAGAATAGCGCCACACATCTGTTACCCTTCTCCTGAAAACACCTCTTTATCCCTGTGGCTTCGGGGAAGAGGCGGCTGACTTGTAAGAAGGTGGCAGCGTTTCCTGGGTTTTAATCTCAGTGGGGTATGTGCATGTTCTGGTACCCTGCGTTGAGACTTTCCTTTTTGGGGGCGTTTATTTTCAATGAACAGGCTTCTGAAGCTTGGGATGGATACCTCCGAATCAAAATGTCCAGATAAGAGCATCAATCACTTGCCGCATGAAATGTTTGAGGAGAAAAAATAGGCAGTCGCTTGCACTACATATGGTTATTTAAAAAAAAACCCCAGCAACAACCTCCTGAGCAAATAATCGACAGCTTCTGTGGTTAAGGCCAGGAATCATGGTGATTAATCCACTGGACTGGAATTAGAATCTGGAGTCTATTTCCGGCTCCTCCCTCCAGTTCTGTAACTGGGCAGGCCCTTCAAAAAGGCACAGTGGACCTCCTGAGAGGTGGGTGTGCAACATTCAGGTTCCAACTTTCTCTGCTTTTATTCCTCTAAAATGGGAATAAAAATAATTCCCTCCCTCAGAGGAATACCACAGGGGTACATTGATTATTATTTCTGAGGTACTTCAGATCCTTTGGTGGTCAACACAGAAGAGCCAGCATAAATAAGCTGTTAAAGTGCTCCCTTTGCCTTGCATACCTCACTGCAATTTGCAGTTTAGCTGTTTTTCAGATCAGCTGCATTGTAGGATAAAATAAGTTGTACTAAACACTTTTTGAAAAATAAGTGAATGTAGTCCAAGTAAATTACATTGAAGTAAAAGTCCTCGTTCCCTCAGTGTGTTCTTTCATAGAAAAGAAACTAGAAAGCACCAGGGTTGGTTTTTCTACACCCTACTACCAAGAAGAGTCAACGCTGTCCTGAGTAAGAGAATAACCTGACCTTCCTTTTTGTTTGCTCATTAACTTATTTGGTTGGATTGCAAGTCAGCATGTGAATGGTGGTTGCAGTTTTTTAGATGGTGACAACTGTCCACTGGGAACCATCAACTTCTTTGGAAGATCCCAAATACATTTTGAAGCATTGTAGTCTGTTCAGTATGGGGAGAATTTTAAGCATTTATTCTGCCTGTAACTTCCGATAAAATGACTAGCAGTTACCTTTAATGTTGGTATTTAAATACACAGATGAAGCACCTTTCTGTTCTCTGAAATCAAGGCCATAGTAATACATTTCCATATACTGTGTCTTTAAATTAAAAATCCTAAAATTCAAGGTTACAAATCTGTAGTGGAGGAGAAGTGCTAGAAGTGAAGTGTTTCAAAGAGTTCTTTGGGTAATGAAGTTGAGAACAAAGTTAAGTGTGTTAGACAAATACTAGACTAGGATGGTTTAGTCAGGGATGAGCCTGTCTCTAGCAGTAGCTTGGACTAGATGACCTCCCTTCCATCCCAATTTTTCTGATTCTACTTTATTTTACTGCATCTTTTTAGAGGTGATTTTAACCATAAGAAAGCATTCTTCATGAGAACATGGGAAGATTAGGCTTAACTTGTTCACTCCTGTAATGTTGAAAACGTCAAAGGACCATGTATGGCAACAGTTCCCAACCCCAGGTTGTGACCCAAATGAGGGTCGCAGGGGCAGTGCCGGTGGCACTGCACAGAAAAGATGAACCGTGCCACGTGCCAGGAGCTCTTCTGCCTCTCCTCCCAGGCTGCCACCACAGCACTTCGCTCCCAGCAGCAGGGCACGGAAAAAAAAAGGTTGGGAACCACTGGTGTGTGGCTTCTGCTTCAGGCCTGTTAGAAGCTGTCCTATAAAAATATAGAATTGGGGTGTTTGGCTGACTCTACCTCTTCAGGCTCTTTGGAAATGATCATCTCTTAAGCACTCTCTCTCTCCTTGACCAAAATCCTTGGACAAGCAGAAAGGCTGTTGTTATTTTTGTGGTCCTGTGGTAGCCAGATCCACGCACAACCCTTTTGCTGGAGCATATGTCCACCTAAAGTCTGATCCCTGAAGAAAGTAAGTATCCCAGTAGAAACCCCAAAAGAATATAGGACTTCTCTCAGCACAGAAAAACTGTATCTACTAGCATAGTTTGCTTCATGTTCAGTGATTGGTTTTACCAGAGAAAGTCAGTTTTGCCTATAAGGGTGCTTCCCTGCTAAAAGTGCTTTGCTTGTTCAGTGCTCTAGCTGTATGTGTGGCCTGTCCATATTGAAATATCAGAACTAAATTTTCCTCTTCATCAGTCTCCTGAAATGGTTTGTTCTTCCCGAAGGAGCAGAAAAGGAATGCTTGTTCTTGGATGGAGGCCTAAAATCTTAAGTGGTGGAGGAGACTTCATATCACATGGCACATTAATACCTGTATTATCCAGTGCTTTCCAAAGGGCCCATTTCCTATTCATTTTAAGAAACCCATGAGGTGCCTCTCATGCACATCTGCTTTCTATGAATGAGATGCCCAATTGACACCTACCTACTATGCTGACTGCTGCATTTCTTGATTCTGGAAGTAGTACAGTTGCATCAGCCTGCCTCTCCATCCAGGCTAATTATCCCTGCTTGGACACTACACTGCTTCTGTTACTGAGCTAGCTCATGTATGTCTGTATGGCCAGGCAGACTGGTGACTGCCCTCTTTGCAGAGTGTCGAGAGCAGGTGAAGCATATTTTGTTCCTTATTTTAGTTACATTAGAGTACAGCATGTTCCTTAACAACACAGAGTGCTGAACAAATATAAAATAAATAACTAGATCTGATAAATTACTTCTGGGCAACAGCAGGTAGCATCAGGCATCATCATGGCTCTGGAGTAGAATCCAGAATTCTTGTTTACATAGGCTTCCAAAACATTGCAAGAAAGAATTGGGGGCTGTCTAGTGTTTGCCAACAGGAAATGCCAAGGACAAGTGCAAGGGACCCATGACCTAAAATTCTTCCCTGAGGGTAGATTCCTACAACAAGTCTATCAAACAACTGAGCAAGCCTCACTAGCTTCTTTTTAAGATGCAAAGAGGAGGGTAGTAGTGGTGTCTACTTTTTAAGACTACAGCCTACTAGGGGAGTGAGCTGTCTGCCAGGTGGGGTGTAGTCTGCTGTAACATTGTTGCAAAGAATGCAAGACTTATTAAGTGAGAGAGGAAAGGAGAAAGGGAAAAAAACAAACAGGAGTATGACTCTAGCACAGTTGTTACAGGTACTGAAATGGGAGTCCAGAGGAGAGTCCTGTGTTCCAGCGCTACTCCCAGGGCTGTATACATTTTATGGTTACTATTAACACAAAATTCATTAGACTGGGCAGATCTAGGACAACATCAAAATTATAGGTGTCTAGAGAAAGTCAAACAGGGAGGTAAAAACAAGGTTCCTAGTTGAATGCAGATGCCTCTAGAATTAGGCAGCAGCTGAACAGCAGGATATTTTGTGCACGTTTTGGACATAGGTGCCTCAGTTCCACCCAAGTTCTCTTGGCTGTAGCCCAGACTGGATAAAATAAATGTACATTTTTGTGTAATTACGAAGATATTTTAGTGCTTCACATGCTTGGTGGAAAAAGAGGCGAGGAATCTGCTGGGGCATTTTTACACATGTGGCAAAATGTATGTCAGCACTGAGAAAATGGTGGCAGCATGCTTTTGACCTGAAATACCTTGGAGGTGCTTTCGTTCAAAAGCATACCACTCCCATTTTTTGCACGCTGATGCACATTCCACCACTTATAGAATTGCACGCAGTGCAGTGCAGTTTGGCTCAGCTCGCATGCGGAGCAGACTCTATCGAAGCAGCAGATCTCTGGCATGTCCCGGGGAAAAAAAGTATGCATATAAATGCCCCTGGAGACTCTGTCTCAGCGGTAGGGCTGGAAATGAATTAATCTGAATCTGAAGTTTTCAGGTGAGTTAGATCAGGTCTTTACTTTAGTGACAGGCTTTTTCCTACCCCTTACTTCTTTGAAGCAAAGGAAAAAAAAACACTGACATACTCTTGGCCGTAGCATGGCTGCCATATAGGTGTGGAGGTACAAGCAAGTTTAATAACTTTTGCATAACTATAGACAATTAAACCAAGCCAGATTATCTACAACAATATGAAAGAGCAGTATGTAATATTGGATGCAATAGCTTAAGTAGCTATTTTGACCAAATACTGCTTATTTCTAAGGGATACATTTCATCCCTTACAAAGATATTTTGTCTGTCTTCTAATCAGGCAACTAAACCTAGCTTGAGGCTGGTAGAAAAGACCAACCAAGGGATGTGGGACTAACAGAAAGTTCAAAGGATAGATTCCATGTGATCCATGCCCATTCAGCGCCAAGTACAAAACCAACTACTTAACTATTTTGCCACAATAACCTTGCAAAGCCCACACAGACTACATAAATGTGGGGTTAAAAGTGCCAAGACTGCCCTTTTTGTAGCCAATATAAGAGGCAATGAATACTTCGGTGGAGGAGGATGTATAGGAACTTTGGGCGCTGACAGACATGGGGTGTGAGGGGGGAAAAGCACATTCTACTGGAAGCAGCAGCACGTTACTTTGTCCTGGCTCCACAGCATCTGTATAGATCAGGCGCTTCAGTGGGGCTTTTTGGCATTTTCAACTAAAGCTGATTCAATCAGCTATTACATAAAAGCACCCAAAAAAGCCCCACGAAAGCGCTTGATCTTGACAGGTGTTGGGAAAGCTGAGTGTGACTGATGCACTGCCTCTTCTGGGCATGTGGTGGGCTTGGCATAGGAGCATACTGAGTTTAAAGTAATATGCCTTTTTTTTCCACATCTGCAAGCAGCCTTTGTAAGCAGACAAATCTCTTATCACCCATAGCTGCTAGGGAAGGGAAGATTTGTAACAAGGTACAATCCCTAGAGCCTATTCAGAGCCTCTCCCAGTAATTGCTATGTGTCTAATATGTGTGAAGGCCATGTTTCCCTATAAGCTGCGTGGAAGAACATGGTTTAATAGATTCTAATACTAGAAGGGATCACTGAAACTATCTAGTCTGACCTTCTGCTTAACACCATAGGATCTCCCTGATTTAAATCCTATGTGAGTTAAACATGTCTGCTCTTAAAAACATCCAGTTTTGATTTAACAGTTGTCAGAGATGAAGAGTTCCCCACAGCTCTTGCTAAGGTGTTCCAGTGGTTAATTAATTTCACTATTAAAACTGCTTCCTATTCTTGTTTAAATTTGTCCAGCTTCAACTTGCAGTCATCATGTCCTGTTATACCTTTGTCTGATGGACTGAAAAGCCTTTTAACATTTCTGTTCTCCATGTAGGTATTTACAGACTGTTCAGTCTTCAACCATCTCTTTGTTAAGATAAGATTGAGTTCCTTGAGGCTTTGACTATAAAGCATGTTTTACAGTCCTTCAGTGTTTTTCATATCTCTTCCCTGAGAGCACAGTTTTTCTGGTATAACTGATTCCTCTCCAACTTTTAAAAGTCGTTCTCAACTCATGGATGCCAGCACCAGACACAGTATCTCAGTAAAAGTAATACTGGTGCCAAAGTATAGCAGTGATATAACCTCCCTATTTCTGTTTATATATTAAGGATAGCATTTGCTCTTTGGTCTCGTCTCCTTGCAGAAGGGAGGGAATCGGTGCTCAGCCAATTACCCAGTATGATCCTAGAAGTCTTTTTCATAATCATGACTTCCCAAGACATTCCCTCATCCTGAAGGATGACAAGTCTTTCAGATTTGCCTGCATTAGTGACCTGTTGTCTTCATTATTTGTCACTTCCATAGCTCTGCATCACCCAAAAAGTTCTTCGGAAATTATTTTGTTTCCTCCTCTGTTTTGACAAATATATTAAATAGCAAGGCCACAGACTAATCCTTACAGCACCCCTTGTTGCTGCTTAGAGATAGAAGGGTGTTTTACCTTATTCTGCGCCTCTCAACATACTTTTCCTCCTCCTAAAAAAAGTTAAAAAAAAAAAAGAAACCATGCGTAACTTCAGTTCTGTATTTGTTCTGCAGAACTTCCCCAGGCAGCAGCTGATTAAAATTGATCTAATTCTTGTCAGTTTCGCTGCTATCCATGCCATTTTGAATAGCAGAAGTGAAACTGATCAGAGGGAAGTCATTTGGGAAAAGTGCATACAACAAAGGCAGTAGCTGTTTGTTTTCTTTCTGCAAACAATTGTAAAACATTTAAAGTTTGGAAGACTTTATTTGTCTCTACCCCTTACAGATTGCATTTTTGTTTAAAAATGAAATTTCTAATGATCCTGTGTCTAGTACACACTATATTTACTCAATTCCAAGATGAGTCCCTTCCCCCACTTTACTGGGGTGGGGAGGCCCTCATTTTGTAATTGAGAAAGGGAGCAGGGACAGCCAGCTTCTGCAGCTCTAGTTCTGGGCTGCTGTCTGTTTCCCTGCCACCTCTGCCCCCATACTGCCTAGGGCAGGGGTTGGTAACATTTTTTGCCAAAAACAACCTCAACTTGTAAGGTGTTGCTATACCAGGGGCATGTGGCAGGGGAGCCTCAAGGGGCTCAAGCCTTGTGGCAGTACAGTCCTAGCCCCTTCCCCACCGTCCACCCCAAAGTGCACATGCCAAACAAAATGCCTTTGTGTGCCATACTGGCATGCGTGCCAGGGATTGCCTATTCCTGGCCTAGGGCCTCTGGCTTCTGCTACCCACCCTCTTCCCTCCCAGCCCCAGAGCTGCTACAGAGCTGGGCTGGGGCCATCTTCCATGCCCTAGGCTAGAGAGGGGACCTTCCCAGTGTCAGGGCAAGGGTAAGTGGCAGGAAGGCAGGCAGCCAAGAGGGCCTGTCGGGGGCGGGGGGTGTCAGGTAGTGGGGATAAGTTGCTTGAGCCCCACTGCCTGCACTGCTCTGTTTTCCCCCCCACACTGCCTTCCCCATTGCTCCTCTGCTGCCTGCCCCGCCTGCCACTGTTCTCCCCACTGCCACAGGGCAGTGGATGAATTTAAAATGACCCTCCAATAATTAGATTCTATACCTAAAAAGTTATAAAAATGTATACATTTTCCATGTATAGAATCTAATAATTGGGGGTTGTCTTTTAATTCAGGGTTGCCTTGGATTCAGGTAAACAGGGTAGCTTATTCCCTAACTTGTCTGACTCTGGTGTTCCCTAGGCAGCTATGAGTGAACTTTTCATGCCATAGTTAAGCAAATTGATTTATTTGATTTCAGTGGGACTAGTTGTGAGATCTAGCCCATGATGATGGTAAACCTGATACTAAATGGTCAATAGCATGCTTCCATTCTGTTGCTTAAGAAGTGGCAATTTAAATTATTATGGAATACTTACCTTTTCCATATCTATGTAAATATTAATGTCT
>NW_017729025.1:74064622-74067017 GCF_001723915.1 Gavialis gangeticus
GTTAGATTCACTGGCTATGTTGCTGTTGCAGCGCACTATAGCTGGGGATCACGTGTAGACCCCTGTAACCACTATGTCACTGTAGTGCATGATATAGTGACGTAGTGCATTGCTACATCACCGTAGGGCGACGTGTAGACACACCCAGTCAGTGTTTCATCAAGAGACGCTACCTTTTCACCAGCCTTCCCCTTTATCTGTTTTATGAACCTTTCAACTCAATACTATGTTTTATGGAATGTATTTTACATTGCTGTTTGTTTTGTCAATAACATTTGTAGCAAAAGTTAATGTAATTTAAAATTAAACTTGCACTTCAAGCTACATTTAGCTAAGCAGGTAAACAGACCAAGAATATTGAATGAGATTTTAGTCAGTGGAGGCTTTGCAAGTTCTATGTAGACTTACAGTGTACCATTTCAGTCACAACCAATTTCAGTGGAACGTTAACAGTGAAAATAACTTTATAGATGAAACAGAATGGAAGTTGCATTGTGGAAACTAACATCTGTTCTAAAGAACATGTTTATAAGGCTGAATGCTAACCTGATTCTGTCCCATTGGAAGAAGGTTAAAACAAATAAAATGTATTCCTTTTGCCTACAGTTCTGCTGGAATTTTGGTAGGATATTTACAGCTGTACAGTTCATGTTCCTTTTCCTTTACTATGAATTCCAGTGTTCAGGTCTCAAAGGGGTTGTAACTCCAGTTTGAGTGGGTATGTCATGTTCAAAACCTGACTGCTTATATTCTAAGCCCAAGTAGAAGGGAAGCAACACCTTCTCTAAAAAGCAAGTTATTCTACCAAAAAACTTGTATGTCAGTATATAACTATAAAGGTTCTTTTTGTTTTGCCTTTCTTCTCTTTGATCAAATTAGGCACAGGTGAGGAGCAGAACTTTTAACTATTAGTGCCAGTAAGGCCTAAAAAGAGAAAGATGGAAAAAGCAGATTTGTGATGTTTGAATTTTCCTACACAGAAGCTTGAAATCAGCCTTTTCAGCCCTACACTGTGCATGTGAATTCTTGGATTATATCTCTCTTGGCTATATCAAAATGTGTATGAAAGAAGGGATTTTTTTTAACCTACAGTTTAACTAGGAGGCAAACAATATGTATGACAGTGAATGCAGCTCTCAATGGAACTTACTTTGAGAAAGGTGGGACGTGGGTTCCTAATATAAATAGTATATTCCATACAAATGACCAAAGCACTATTGAGACTGCTGTTACATGTGATCAAAAATAAAGTTGTGCTTACTCCCCTCTAGACGTATTATAAGCTGGTAAATGTGTGAAGATGTATATTTTTGAATGACAGTGTGACTCCCTCCTTTCACATTATTTTTTTTACAGTTGTGGAGCAAAAGATTTATTTGTACTTGAAGGTCAGAAAATAAGGTTGGAGACCTTTTTCCCCCCCCTGTGCTGAATAGTGGCAACCGTAGCACAGAATCATAGCTTTTCCTTTTTCTTTCTTTGGTTTTTTAAAATTTCTGGAAAAGAGTGTTTGTTATGGTTGCTGTAATGTTGATCTTGAGTATGGGGTGGAGCCTGTATAATGTGAGGAAGCCATAGTTATGTTGGATGGATAATGGTATCTTTCTTACCGTGAGGAATTTGTATAGTAGCAAGTATATTAAAGTCACCCTGTGTATTTAGAGCCTAAACCAGTACCCATTGCTGGCAGCTAGATAAAATAGTGATTAATAAAGACAAGTGTCCTGTTTATGCATGTTTAGAAATTGTTTTCTTAGAAGTGAAAGGTACAGTGAACCAGTATATGTCATTGCTATATATCAGGTGCAGTTATAACCAGTTCAAAAGAAAAAATAAACCTCTTTAAAAGAATAGATTTGTTGTATGTAATAGCTTAATTTTTGTCGGTCTTGGCAAACTTCAGTGTGTTGCTCTGTAAAATTTCTTAATTTGCTTGTCTTTATGTATTTTTTTTCTTTGCTGATTCCCAACATGTGTTTTTGTAGTGATGGTTGTTATAACAAGAATAAAATTCTGTTAACACGTTTGTCTTTCCTCTGAAGAATTTCATCCCAAAGCAACCTTGGTGTTATCAGACAGGCAGATAGATGTATTTAGACTTAAAGACTGGAATATTATAGTTGTTAAGGATGGAATGGAAGGTTTAACACTGACCATACATGAATTTTTAATTGACTCATGGATTTTGGGGTACTATTAGACTTGTGTGGCTTGCCGTTTAACATTTATAATGATAAAATGATCCTTCTGGATTGTATTTCAGAGGCAGTTCCTTAAATTATTGTTCTTTCAGAGTCTGAAAATAAGCCCAGGTTAGATTTTTATGGGTAGAGGGTATTTGAAATATCATAGTGAAAAATATTTTATTCATGTGTCGCTTTTTGGACAATCATAT
>NW_017729025.1:74067028-74068531 GCF_001723915.1 Gavialis gangeticus
TCCACCATTTTGTGATTGCAGTCACAGGCAAAGACTGTTCCTATGGTCCTCCCCTCTAGACGTATTATAAGCTGGTAAATGTGTGAAGATGTATATTTTTGAATGACAGTGTGACTCCCTCCTTTCACATTATTTTTTTTACAGTTGTGGAGCAAAAGATTTATTTGTACTTGAAGGTCAGAAAATAAGGTTGGAGACCTTTTTCCCCCCCCTGTGCTGAATAGTGGCAACCGTAGCACAGAATCATAGCTTTTCCTTTTTCTTTCTTTGGTTTTTTAAAATTTCTGGAAAAGAGTGTTTGTTATGGTTGCTGTAATGTTGATCTTGAGTATGGGGTGGAGCCTGTATAATGTGAGGAAGCCATAGTTATGTTGGATGGATAATGGTATCTTTCTTACCGTGAGGAATTTGTATAGTAGCAAGTATATTAAAGTCACCCTGTGTATTTAGAGCCTAAACCAGTACCCATTGCTGGCAGCTAGATAAAATAGTGATTAATAAAGACAAGTGTCCTGTTTATGCATGTTTAGAAATTGTTTTCTTAGAAGTGAAAGGTACAGTGAACCAGTATATGTCATTGCTATATATCAGGTGCAGTTATAACCAGTTCAAAAGAAAAAATAAACCTCTTTAAAAGAATAGATTTGTTGTATGTAATAGCTTAATTTTTGTCGGTCTTGGCAAACTTCAGTGTGTTGCTCTGTAAAATTTCTTAATTTGCTTGTCTTTATGTATTTTTTTTCTTTGCTGATTCCCAACATGTGTTTTTGTAGTGATGGTTGTTATAACAAGAATAAAATTCTGTTAACACGTTTGTCTTTCCTCTGAAGAATTTCATCCCAAAGCAACCTTGGTGTTATCAGACAGGCAGATAGATGTATTTAGACTTAAAGACTGGAATATTATAGTTGTTAAGGATGGAATGGAAGGTTTAACACTGACCATACATGAATTTTTAATTGACTCATGGATTTTGGGGTACTATTAGACTTGTGTGGCTTGCCGTTTAACATTTATAATGATAAAATGATCCTTCTGGATTGTATTTCAGAGGCAGTTCCTTAAATTATTGTTCTTTCAGAGTCTGAAAATAAGCCCAGGTTAGATTTTTATGGGTAGAGGGTATTTGAAATATCATAGTGAAAAATATTTTATTCATGTGTCGCTTTTTGGACAATCATATTCTGAACTACATTACAATGGCACAATAAATTGCTGAATACACTGTCTGCTGAATATGACCTCACCATGAAAAATTTGATGCATTAGAGTAGGAAAGGTTGGAATATATCAACCTTAGCTGACAAGGGACTTTGAATTTTGACCTAACACAGATGACCTTTGTGTGCAATAAAAGTGAGCTTAATCTCCAGGTCAAGGTTGAGGTGAATGGTAGGGCATGGTAGAGGGGCTCGTGTTGGATCTAGATGGATCATACCTGGCAAGGGGAGAAATACAAGACTTGCTATTTTTTTTTAAATTGGGGGGGGGGGGCCACCAGAT
>NW_017729025.1:74068542-74084143 GCF_001723915.1 Gavialis gangeticus
AATTGGGGGGGGGGGGTCACCAGATGCTTATTTACTTTGTTACCTTAGGTCTGTTCCCTTATCACTGTGAACCAAACTGTTATACCGTAGCACAGCTGACATTTCCGCTGCATTAGACCAATTTGTTTGAAGCTTTAATGTTTCATAGTAAAAGGTGTGAATTATGCGTCTTCTGCTCCTATCGGTCATTGACTAGCAAAGCTAAATATAAAAGGTTCTTCTAGCATGCAAAAAAGAAGACTATCAAATGCATTGTCTTGTTGCAGGGGGAAAAGGCTTCTAAAACCTTACTCATTTGACAAGTCCACTTACTTTCGGAAGGGAATCTTATACCCCCACTTAGCTGGACTACAGTTAAGACAGCTCTGATATTTTTCTCTGGGTTTACATAATACAAGGAAAATGTTTCCTTCTGAGCGCTCAGTTCTTCCAGAAGTATTGGTTCAAGGGAACATCATTTTACAATACAGTGTTTTAGGGGGTGTTATATAATGAAATGGCACACATGGATTAACTTGAAAAATATTAGAATATCTTAAATTTATTTAGTTAGAAATAGTCCATCTCCTAACTAATATTTCAGAAGTGCTATTTTACTAATATATTAAAGATATATGTCTTGAATATTTTACACAGATTATAGTGGCTTTTTCCTCCCTTTAAATCAGCCAGAGAAAAAAAGTTTGAGACTCTAATGGAAAGAACCTCTACTCCTTTAATAGAGCCTGCAAAATATATTCTCCAGGACTGATCAGCTCTGAAGGCTCTAGAGGTTTGATGATTGGAATGGCAGGAAATCACGCTTTCAGGACATAACGAATTGACTAGGCCATCCATCATTTGTTAGCATGCGCTGAAACGCTGGGTTTGTGTGCAGAGGCCTGTGATTTAGTAAATACTTGGGAGATGAATAGAGCTTACACACAAGGGAAGATATTGCTGTCCTTCAGCAGCCTTAGACACAGATTCCTGCTGAGAAGGCCGTCTGACAGCAGCTCATCAGTAACTGGCCTGTCACAGTCGGTGATGCCCACCAACCATCCCCAGTATATTAAATGCATTTTTAATATCTGCTTCAGTAGATTTAATGAAGAAAATTTAGTTTCCATACTCTGATCACTGCTTCTTCAAGTGTTTTAAAGCATTGACTGTAGCACTTAAAAGAAAAGAAGTGTGCTGGTACTTGGAGGAGTTGATCAAAAAGGGAAGTTAGAGCCATATAAAAACAAAAAATGTTGTTAGCTGAATAGTCATACTATACTAAAACAAAGGTGATTGAAAAAGTCATTGTATTCTTTAAAAACAATCTCCTCTTTTTGCTAGACCGCGCAAATCCTGCTTTACTGGAGGGAGAGATGCAAAGATGGACAGAGAGGAAACATACACAATGGTTCTGTTTCAGTGTGGCTGGAGTGACGAAAAATCACCATTTTATTCCCTGAACTTTCAGATTTTGGTGCTTGAACCAAAAAGCTATTCTTTCTGGCTTACATAGATAATCCTTGGGAAGATTTCAGTAGATTTCTTTTTTTATATCGTTTCAGTCTAGTTGTGTAGCAAAGACATTATATTGATAAATGTTACTACAACACTAGGGTGAACAAATTAAGCTAATGTGGGGGAAAATAGGAAGGTGGGTAGTAGAATAAAACTTTGCCACATCATATAATCTGCAGAATGTATCAATGGCTATACACTATTGGTGTCAAGCACTCATCTGTTTGCTGTCTTAAAGATTTTAACAGTGTTAAATGTTATTGTTATTTTGTTTTCCTGGGAATTCCCAGAAATACTGTTGGGTTTTTTTTTTACAAAGTCAAAATGTAGTGTTGCGTTGTCTGATGCTGACAGTATTTACCACAAATCAGGAAGACAACTGATTAGATGTTGCAAATGTGCACTTTAAATGCTTTTCCTCTTGCTTTCATTTTTTTTTAATCTCCAGAATATGCTCCATGTTCACAGAAGAGGAAGCATCTACAGAATGAGACCTATAAATTTGATTCTTGTGTGTGTCAAAACAGTAATGTATTAAATGCTTATTATTATAAAAATTTAAGACATGTCTTAAACACTTACATTTTTATAACACATGGCAATATTAAATAATACATTTCCTTGTTAGCATCTGTTTGCCATCATGGTTGGCAAGACCTATGATTTATTGCCTAAATTAATGACCAAGACCATTTTGGTGCTGATATATGCCCCAAAGCTTATCACATCACTAAATAAAATAAAATATATGCTCCTGTGACAGTCATTTTTGTAATTGTTTATCCCTTTTAAGTGCCCTATTCAGTGATTCAGTAAAAGTATTGTAACAGTCTGCTTGCAAAGTGAAAATCTCAGAAAGCTAAATTGTATTTCATGCTGAAGAATAGGTGGTAAGGATTTCAAAGAGAATTTGTAATACAGTAACTTCTTGTATGTGGGTTTTTATCCCCTTCCTTCTACTGCTATTTCCTGCTTATTTTGGTGGTAATCCACCAGATTCATAGATGCTAGGATCAGAAGAGACCTCAGCAGATCATCGAGTCCAACCCCCTGCCTAGGCAGGAAAAAGTGCTATCCAGATGCCTATCCAGATACTTGAAAAAATAATGTCCTGCTTTTCAGGTGAATATTAGTAATGATCTGATGAATCCTCACTTACTGAAGCTGAAATCCTAGCAATTGTAGTCGCAAAACTTCCCTGGATTCAAACGGTACCAGGATTTTGCTGTTTTCTCTTTTCATAAGTTCTACCATGTTTCTGACTTGCAATATACAGCACTCTAATGCCTTCTTGTTCCTCCAAAGGCTTCCTGTTTTCTTTCTCTTTCTCTCAATTCTGATTCTGGTTCACTTGAATAAAGAATTCCTGAGACTTCTAGTGGATATCAGTAACCTCTTTGTGGGGCTTTTTCAGTCAACGCATGTAATAGTCCAGCCAGTACTAAAGAAACTATGGTTTGCTGCCAAAGATCTCTCAAACTGTCCAGTCCTGTGTCTAGCTCCATTTCCTAAGCACCATAAAGCAAGAAACTAGCTATAAACAGTCACCAGTTCCACTTCTCAGTATCCTGGATTTCTGCCTTTTGGGTTCCAGGTCATGACAGTGCTAAACAAGATGCTCTGGTAGTTGATCTCTTCTGTCTTCAAAAAAGAAAGTACATATTTATCTAGCCTTTTCAGGCTGCGCAGTACTTAATACCTTTAATCACCATTGTCTTCTATCCCACTTCCAGAAAGCTGGAAGGATGAACAAAACTGCCCAGAAATATTGCAGGTCTTTCCCAGACAGAAACACAGTATATTATGGGCAACTGCTGCTTCATTTGTGGCATCCCGCAGGTTTAATCCAATCCCACATGTTATGAAACTGTTTTAAGAACTGATCATACAACATGATCGGAAGTGTCAGCAATTTATAGGTGATGCCTGGTTTCACTCAGATTAATTTGTAGCTCTGCTGGAACTCCTGATAACTACTGAATGCTCACATAGAAGTGGTGACACAAAGTACCTTTTCCATCTATACTTTGCCAGAAAATTACACCCTATCTTATTAAAATCAAGCTCAGTAATGATGATCCACATGTTAGTGATCTCTACATGTTTATTGCATCTCTTAGGAATGAAGTCAGGTATTCTGAGGAAGGTATAGCTGATAGAAAGTGTAGCAACTAGGAGCTGGAGCTAGATAATGGAACTGAGAGAAGAAATGCGTGGTGTACCTCTATTTGACAGATTTTCACTTCTCTAGTATTAGAGCCATATATGTATTTAAGAGTTAGGAATCTTCAGTCTAACAAGTGATCTGACCCAACAGGAAAATCTTTATTCCTTATTCTGTTTTGTGATTAGAAATACACATATTTTAATAACAAACTTTAAGTGACCAAATGAGAACACTGTTTTTACCCATGTGTATTGGTTTTCTTTGTCTCAGAAAATGATAGTGATTTTTACATGAAGGTTTCTAGTATAAATATTTTTTTCTAATACCATTTAGCTGTCAAGTATGGTCTCTGGATTGATCTTTTTCTTAAGCAGGAATCCTATTTGCCACTTGACACCCAATTCATGAGTTTTCCTTCTTAAGTTAAATGTTAATTTTTTTACTATTTTACTTCCATAAGTCTTATAAATAACTGGGGGGCAGGGGGAGGGGGATGGGTAGGCAGGCAGAATTGGATAGTGCGTCTTGTCTGTTGGCTTATTTTGTAATGACCTTTTACAGTTTTAAAAATTTGAACTGATAAACTACTTCTGAAGTATGCACAATGTTTCTAATTGTTATTCTAAAATATAGATGAACTGAAGCTCACAGTATGTCCTGTTTTACTTTTCTCTCAATATTTACTCTATGTGATTGAATTCATTCCCTCTTAATCTTTTCTCACCAAAAATAATCCAAATGCCAAATTACACTAATATTTTTATCTTGGGTCAGGGTGTTTAGTGTAAGCCTTATTTAAATCATTAAAATATTCAGTAGAAAATGTAGTGCTT
This sequence comes from Gavialis gangeticus, assembly GCF_001723915.1. Taxonomy (NCBI): domain Eukaryota; kingdom Metazoa; phylum Chordata; order Crocodylia; family Gavialidae; genus Gavialis; species Gavialis gangeticus. Next base: position 74,073,040 of record NW_017729025.1, read on the forward strand.
AGCATAGTATCCTGCTGAATATTATTAAATGCAAGTAAAATACTACATAGACATGGAGCCATTTGTTATATTTTAGTATATGAAGCAATAGCTCTGTAAACCTTAACCTTGTAATTTTGCAAGTTCCACTTTATCATGTAGCTGTAAAAGGTAATCAAAATAAATCATGGAAGATGAAGAAATATTTTCTTGGGCTTTCTGTAGGCTTTCAGAAGTGGAGTTTGATCCATGAAATTTTAGTAAGCATATTAAATAATACAATATGATGTGCAACATGTCAGGTCTGATAAATTATTTTGTATAGGACATTTATACAACATATGTTGGGCTGCTATGTGAACAGCTTAATGACTATAAATTATGCTAATCTTTCTTGCCATATTTATTTTTGTTAAAAAACGTTGTGTGTTTTTGAATGGTATTTTTTTCAGATAATGGGTATATATAAGAAAGGTATAGGTCATCTCAGAGATGCTATGACAGTGATCCAAGGTTCCTCAGCTGTGCAGTGTACATAACACAGATGTTGGGAGAGTCATCTGTCAGCTATGCCTCTCCTATGGAGTTAAAGTTCTAGAGGGAAAAGAATTCGACACAGTGCTGTCACTGTTACATTTTCACAATAGAAGAGCATGCAAATATTCAACCTCCTGCTTAGCAGTAGTGCCCTGTCTAATGTCTGTGCTGGTTAGAATAAAAAAAATACTGGGTGCATCTAGGGCTCATAGATCTGACAAAGGTCATGCTATGCTGGGCATTTGAATTGGAAATTGTCTGGACTTAGATTTTATAAAGCTCCCACTGTTGTCGGGGAAAATTTCAGCAGGGTTTTGTCCCTGGAGAGGCCTCTTAGGCCCTTTTCTGTCCTATGAATGAATTTAGATGTGAGGGTTTCTCCTGCCTTAAAACTGTTAAGTTCATTTTGCATACATCCCCAGAGAGAAAAACTGGCAGATGCTTTTGTCTTGGAAGTGTTTAAAAGAAAACTGCAGAACAGGAACAAGAGAGAGAAGGGGCCTTGTGTGGAGTCCCAGAACATTTTGGAAATGGCCAATATGCAGTTTTCATCAGTACTAAGGCGGGGCGCAATATGGTGCCTGTAGCTCACTAGGGAATATGAATGTTGATTAAGCATACTCCCAGGCTTTGAAATCCTGAAAGCAGTGTCAGAATAATGGATGTTGAGCAAATGTCAAGCATTTGTTAATTTCTCTGTTATTTGGAGTTTATCTACCATGATCAATCAAATAAACTAGTGCTTCTCTGTTGTGGCATGTGTCATTGATATGGTGATTAGGTGGCTAGAGAGTCCTTCTGGGTTTTTTTTTCTTCCAGGTAACGGATTACAGATAAACAGACATAACTTTTAAGTTCAAGATTTGATTGCAGTTGGTTTAGTGGAAACTAGTGCATTAACAAAACACTTTTTGATACCAAGAAAAACGGTATTCTAGTAAAGCTTATATATATATCAGCTTTTCCACTATGTGGTTTATAGCTTTGTTTAGGGTGAGAAGGGGGGAGGAGAGGAGAGGCAAGAGTAGAACGAAAGCTGGTACAAAGATAGTTTGGCTTTTAAATATTAATTTTTTACATTAACTGTTAATATTACAGGGGAAACACTTTAGGGATTTTAGATGTTCTTTTAAAACCCTGCAATTTTCAAACTGGTTTTTAAAAAATAATGAAGAAATATTTTGTTAAAAAAATGATCTTGACATCTTAATTTTTACTGGAGAACTCGAGTGGAGATCTTAATTTAAGGAGTGGTGTTACTGATTTTTTTTCATACATGTATTTTTTTAAAGAATTTATTTGGATAAATTGTTGACTTTATTAAATGAATGACATACAGTAATTTAAATAGTGACTAAAACTATTTCTCTGAATCTGTAGTTCAATCTGTTGTCCTTTTTGATGTCATAGTCCTTCAAATTCTCCAATCTTCCTATGAGTCCTGCACCATATTAAGACTTGATATTTATAATCTAAACAACAAACAGAAAACAAATTACACTTTTAAGTCTTACATATACCCATAAAGCAATAGAGGTCACAGTCATTCTTTTTAGTAAGTTAAAATTGGCTAATTTTTTTCTAATTCATTTAAATCAGTCTCAGCATTTTAAGTACTCAAGTTTCACTCAGTTTCAGTGAGGCTTGATAGTATGCCTATTTTTAAAATCTTGGCTTTGATATGTACACTGCTTTAAAAACACATAGGGCCTCATTTACAATTTCCCAGTTATGATACAAAATATCATTAATCCATGCCATGTGACTCGAGAATGCTGCAAATAGAACTAACCCTCAGTGCCTTTTAACACAGATACACCGCAATGACAGGGTCAGCTGTCCTCCATCTTTGTTTCCATCCTTCTCTCTCTCTCTCTCATGCTGCTACTGGGAAAGTAGGTAGTAGAATTCTGGTCATGAAAGCAAGTGGCATGAGTAACCTTCAGCTGGATTTAGTAAATGCTTGCACTACAGGTGACTTGCTTTGGGTCAGTGATTCTCAGTGTTTTTGGTCTCCAGTCACCCCTCCATAACTCTTGTGAACTGAGTGGCATCCTATTTAAAAAATGTATTTATATATTCCGTATGGACTAGGTCAGGGTGGGGCAGGGAGGGAGGAAGTGGGAGACTGGCCAGGCAGGGACAGACCTCAGCCTGCATTTATCTGCTTTTCTTTTCATACCTCATGGCACCCTTCAAGAGTATCTTGAGGCACTCTGGTTGAGAATCACTGCTCTTTGTGAATTTCATTCCAAATCGAATTCTTATTCTTTTGGCCCCTTCTCAGTAGAGGCAATGTATGGTAATATTGCCACTTTAAAAAGAGAGATACAAAGGGCACCAAAGTGTAGATCACGTAGTGTGAATCTTAGTTTTTGTTTACCACCTTTCCCCCAACTTAAAGAGAAAACATAGGGAAGAGTCACATCATGTTATATTAATGTTCCCTGACCCCAGTTGTTTTTCCTGCTTGGTGCAGGGGGCTGGATTTGATGATCTTCCGAGGTCCCTTCCAGCCTTACAATCTATGAATCTAGGAAGATTCCCTTAAAATTCAGATGTTCCCCTAGAAACCTTATTAGTAGGGAGAGTTGCCTCTATGAAGCTGTAACAAAATTTTAAAATATTGAAAGAATTATAAGGGAGCTCATACTCCGCCTAATACCTCATGCCCTCCTTTATGTTTCCATATGCCGCATCTACACGAGATGTCGACTGCAAAGTTGTTACTGCACAGTCATTTAGTACTTGCGTAGACAAATAGTCAATGGCTTTGAAGTAACCAAATTTACTGTGCAGTAGTGTCCCTGAATGGTTTTTTAGTGCTGCTGACTGTGCAGTAGGTCGTTACTACTGCGGAGTAGCATAGTATCATGTGTCATGCCACATGATGCTATCGTACAGTAGTAACGAGCTAGTGCACAGTCAGTGTCTCGTGTAGATGTGGCCGGTGGGAAGGAGGTAGAAGAAAATAGATTTGATTTGTTTAATCTCCCTGGCACAATTCTCTGCAGCCTTGTACAGGACAAAACTAATTGGAAAGTCCACTATGGTCATGGTACCCTGTAAGGTAATTATACTGTAAAGGAGTAGTATTGAAGGAAATAGTCAAGGATTGTGCTCCTTCAGTATATATATGAAAGGAACCTGTAAATTAATAAATATTAGTATATTGTTAGTACTGAAAATCTTATATCATCAGTTGCATTAGCTGTACATACCCTTTCTTCTTTAAATCTTAAACTTTTTACAAAACAGACCACTTAAAGCTACATTTTGTGTTATACCTAGCTAATAGTGGGAGGGGAGAGTCAGGTGGGACTGCTAGCTTTTTAGAACTACAAATTATTTAATAATTCCCTGAATATGTCTACTTCTGTGGAAAACATTAGTAAACCATTACTTTTTTAAAGGAATTAACAGCTTATAATAGTTTTATTAAAAACATTAGTGACTTAAGGTGTTTGCTTATGTCCTGAAGGTAGCTATGCAACACTATGTGTACTTGACACGTGACGCATGCAAATACTAAATACAGTAGCAGCATGAGGCCAATGTCATTAACAGTAATTTATGTAATGAAAGCCACCTGGCTGTCTTCATAATTAATTGCTTGTAAATAATAAATTTAAATATAATTTATAGTTTTCTAAATTTGATTATATATTCTTATAAGCAAATGGGCTAGGCTGTTTTGGGATTTATTTTTAAAAAATAATTGTAACATCTATGTTTTTATATACAAGCTAAAGTATTTTTTCTCATGTGTTAAAGAGCAATGCAAGGTCTGATTATGTTTAGGATTGCAATTAATAAGCATAAAATCAAAATGTGCTTCTAAAATTGAGCTGTCATGTTTATGGTTTGAATATGATATACGAAAAAAGGAAAAAGAAATACTGACTTTGTGCTCAAACATTTTTTTGAGCATTTTTTTCCCCCCAAGACAAATCACTGAATTAAGTCTACATTTTACCAACTTTACCAGTTGGGCTTAAGTTTCATGTGGCCTGAAACTGTGCCGCTGGTATAACTGCCAGAATATATTAATGGAAATGAAACGTGATGATGCTAACTAGTTACAATCTACACTGTGTTTTACGCCATTACTTGTAACTTTGAGGCCTAAACCCTGATCAGGAAGGCAGGCAGGCATAACGATAAGAGAACAACCTAGTCTCCCTGATTCAGTCATTGGCTTGTCTGCCTTAACTGCCACTTGCTGTCCATTGTCATGATGGTCTTTGTGGTATATCATACCTGTCCTCTTGAAATTAGGATTGAACCATGAAACTTGGTTCACGCAGGCTGCTGAAGAGCCATCAAAGCATCACAGTTGCTTACTACCAACTTAGATTTGAACTAGTGAGCCAAAAGTGAAAATCTCGTAAGATTGATATCGTTGTGTCCTCTTACTTCACAGCCTTTTTTATTTTACTATCGATTTAAAACCCCACAGAGACAAACCATAAAAATCTCTGTCAGTTAAGTCTAAGATAATATAAATATTGATGCAGTAGGTAGGTCTAATATACAACAGTTGAGCAGGTTTAGTAGATTGAACATGGGACAGGGAATGAGGTGACTTGGGTTCTGTTCCTAATTCTGTCACTGATTAGTGCATGCCCTTGGGGACAAACTGTGGAATCTCTCCATTACCTCACCTCTAAAAAGAGTGTAAAAATGCTTTATGAAAAAGGAGTGTTTCTTGTCTGTGCCCCTCAGCTGTCTGCTATGGTTCCTGGAGCTGGTATGATTATGTTTCCTTCGTGCTCCATTGTTTAGATTCAGAATGTGTTTAAATTTCAAATTATGAATCCCTGTTTTCCATAAAGCTTAACCCATCTGAGTTTTGGGTAAACTGTTTGAGACAATCACATTTAAAAGCACACATCAGAGGAGAATTTCTGTACAAGTACTGCTGTTCTCACCTTGGCTTGTTCCTTTGTCTCTCTACTTTGGAAAATCTTCATTGACTGGTTTTTGGAAAATGAATATAAACAGAATATTCTGTTTATTGCAGTAGTGCTTGGGTATCCCAACCAAGATCAAGACCCCTTTGAATTAGATGCTATACAGATTAAGCATAAGAAACTAACTGCCCTGAAAAACAGGACTCTAAACAGAAAAGGGCTGAGCAGAAGTGACAATAATATATTAGATAAGATTGTGATGTTTTGTTAACATAGTATTACTTCTGTAATTGAATTCCATTTCTTTTAGTTTTATGATGGGTATTTATCATGAGGAGATTAGCAGAAAAGAAGTGAAAGCGAAGGAAGAGGTAGAGTGAGGCAGTAGAGAGATTGAAGGTGAAGGTACAAAGAATAGAAGCACGTAGGTAATGAGCAGAAGGGAAGAGCATTCAGAGTAAAAGATGTAAAAACAAACAAGATGATGTTATCACTTCAGAGGTCTCTGCCTCAGTTGCTTTTCTCTCTGGCTGCTGACTTCTTGACTAGTTCATCTGTTTCAGTCCTTGATCTTGCATGTCCAATAATTGAGGAAAAGGGGAGGGTATGGAGTGGAGTAGGAGTTGTGCTACAGAGAATTCCTGGCTAAATGACAAGAAGGGTAAATTTCAGAGGGTCCTACTATGAAAAAGAAAGTACAGTGTGAAAAAGGTTGAAAACCACAGAAATCTTACTTAGCAATAGTACACTATTTTCTAAGCATGGTATTTGTAAGTTAGCTGTGTTTTTTGGTTTTGTTTTACTTTGCTCATTCTGTGTTTCCTTTACACATATTTTCTTTCTTTTTTTTAAGTTTCTGCAAGTCTTAATTGTATATTTTTCTTACAAGAGGTATACATCACATCTTAACAAAATATCAGTTACTTGAAATTACTTTGTCATTTTCCTTAATTTAAATAAGCTTAAAATGTGTATGTAGTACACACCTTACAATTGAATTATGATAATATCTACCTAATGATATTCCAGACAAACTATTGTCTGTTTCAGCACTCACTACTAGCAAAAGCTGGCAGGCAAGATATTTCATTTAAGTAGTGTACACAATATTGCATTCCTTTTGTGCTTCTGTTTTCAGACTTGGATTTTTAATTGTACTTTTATCAGTGTGTATTTTTCATCTAGCTCTAAGTATGTTTTTATGAAATACTGCTGTAAGCTGTGCATGCAAAAATTACATCTTCTGTCTGCTGATTTGCCTTTTTTCTTTTTTGGAATTAATTAAAAAATACCTTCTCTGACAATTAGATTCTTGCATAATTTTAAGTTACATTTATATTACCATGACTGAATGCTAGCCCTGCTTATCATTTAATGTGGAATGGATAAAAGTGGTGAGGGAGCATAATGTAGATAGCTGTAGAAGAACCAACAGTGTTGCATGTTCATTGCATTTAATGATAATTTGTGTTGACCTCTGCATTTTATTGTCTTTACATGTCTTTGATACGGATTGTTTATGGTTTGTAGTTGTGTTAAAACATATTGGCCATTACCAAAGACACCAGAAAAATGAGATGTCTGCAGGAAGAATTGGTGCCCTATTCTTAAAGGAACTTCTAAAGTCTTTCTAAATGAAAAATCATTCGAACAGTATCTAATACTGGCAATTTTCCTCTGTCTGCTGCTAGAACTTATTGGCCAACCAGGTCAGACATTATTAAAGTTCAAGTGGCCCAGTGGGAAAAGTAATGGCCTTGTGCTACTATGAATTTTAAATGCTGCCATTTCTATGTATTGCACCATCGTCTGTTCTCACACGTCACTAAATTGTATAGAAGTTGTTAGACCAACTTCAGTGTCAAGGTCATAGGAATGATGACTTTTCTCAAGTAGCCTTCTCACATAGGGTTGTCCACACATTTATTGGATGTTTTGCTCTTTTTATTTAGTGAGAGAAGTGTTTTTCCTCCAACTGTTTTTATTTGGGCTCATGTTGAGTCAGATTCAGTCCCATCAAAGCAGTAGAATCTCTTCATGCCATTTCAGTTGCCAGTTCCTTAATTAGAGGTGCTTGATAAAAGGTGCTTTGAGTTAAGCTACTGTCTGTCTCTAGGGCCCTGGCACATGTAACATTTAAGATACTATTAAGGTGTTAATCATGCTATAAAAGGTAACCTGACCACATGTTAAACCCAATGTATGGCATGATAATATAGCAAATGGGCCACAAAGATATGCTGCATATAATGTGTAACATCTTTGTGACTTGCTTATGTCTTTCTTTATATTGGATATGTGGCATGTCAGGGTTGACCCAGGAAAGTTACCCACACTCATCTGAGTGTAAAGATCGAGATGCATACATGGGGCTGCCCCAGGGTCTGAAACAACAAAACCCCAATATTTTAATACTATAAAAATCATATGTATTCATAGCAAAAATATTCCCCCCAATAGCACTCTTCTTTTGACTTGCCAGTTTCCAAAATACTGGCTACCAGTGATGTTTCATCATACAGAACACTTCTTATGCAGGAATGCCCAGACTTTATGTGCTTTCCACATACTTTTATAAAATTCTTGTCCCCCTTTACCATCCCCCCACCCAATATTAGAATGATTCATCAATGATTCTGCATGTTCCACCTTACTTTCATGTCTAATGGATTTTTCACCTGGAAAAAATTACTTGGTTTGTTGTTATCACAGCAGTGTTACATTTCAGCTTGAGTTAACATGAAATTTTCCACTGCAGGGAAGAGTGGTCTCAATCTTTGCTAGCCCATGTGCAACAATATGAGCAAGAAAATGTGCTTTGGGAAACATCATAGTTTGCTCTCCTTGTCAACCACAGATTTAACTTTTTAATATCCTGTGGTTGCAGTCAATGTCAGAGGATCTTGTAGGCATCATGTTACCAGCAAGCTGTGGATTAGGAAGCACTTGTATGTAGGCTTCACAATTTTGTTTTCACAAAATTGTCTTCAGAATGATACTGATAACATCCTAGCATTTATCTAGTAGCTCTCTATCCAAAGATCTCAATGCACTTTACAAAAGTGGGAAAGTATTAGAGCTGAGTGAACAAACAACATGCACATTCTGAGTAGTTTTCACTCTTAGGAAGTCTTATGAACAGTGAATTTTGTATTTTGACACTAGAATGTTTGATGAAAATAACTTTTAATTTGCATATTCATTTAACGTTCCAAATCCACAGCTTGTTAATCACTTGAAGAGTTTGGGACCAGGAATGATATATTATGACCATGTAACCTTTAATGACTAGGGACAGAAATTACACACAAACCAGTTTAAGTGATCAGGAACTGGTTTAAACCTGTTACACAGCAGAAGTTGAGTGCACTTAAACCACTTTCAAAATGGCCAAAACTGGTTTAAGATAAATGTGGATGGATGTAGTATCAAACTTAACAGGTTTAGGTCAAACTGTTTATGGAACTTCTGTCCCAGATCCCCTCCTGAGTCAAGTTAACTCACAGTCCTCCAGAATCCCAGGATGCTGTAGAGCCCTTGGCTATGCTCTCTGTTCCAGAGTTGTCAGCATGAGCTTTTCCATCCCCGGTAGCCAGGAGCCAGGCCAATTCCCTTGGCCCCGCCCTCTCCTCAGCTGGGGGGACTGGACTGGCTCCAGGCTCAGGTGTGGTGGAGTAAAGCCTCCACTGAGGGGGCTTAGCCAGGTGGTCAGCCTGGCTCCCAACTTCCCGCTTGGGCAGGAGAAGTAAAGCTCCCACTATGAGCTTCCACCCATGCTGGGTACAGCCTAGCAGAGGGGTCAGGTGCAGGGGGAAAGCATTTTTCCCTCACACTCCCTCAGCGGGCCTGCCAGCCAAGGAGGTGGCATAGCCAGGTGATCAGCCCAGATAGACTTCCAGCTCAGGAGCGGGGAATAAAGCCTCCACTGCAGGCTTTCCAGATGAGGAGGGAGTTGGGGGGGAACCCCCCCACCTCTGGACCCCAGCTGGGCTGTGCCTGATGCAGGTGGGGGGAGGGAGTGGGGAGGAGAGGCTGGAGTGTGTGCTTTACTCTCTCCCACCTGATCTGGAAGCCAGACTTATCATCTGGCCATGTCCCCTCCTCTGCTGGCAGGCCAGCTGAGAGAGTGGGGGGGGGAACAAGCCCCCCTTCCCCCACTCAGCTCCAGAACCCCACCTGGGCTGTGCCTGACACAGGCAGGGAGGAAATTCACCCCATTCCCTCCTCAGCTGGCCGGCTGCCAGAAGAGGGGGCATAGCCAGTTGATCAGCTCAGCTCCCAGCTTGGACAGGAGGACTAAAGCCCCCTCTAAAGCTCTCACTATGGGCATCCCCTGCTTTCCCACCCCTGCCCGTCTGCACCAGGCACAGCCCTGCTGGGGGTCCAGTGCCAGGTGGGAGGGGGCATTTTCCCTCACCACTCTGTCCTCAGCCAGCCCACTGGTTGAGGAGGGGGATGGCTGGGTGATCAGCCCAGCTTCCAGCTCAGGCAGGGGAGTATAGCCCCCAATGCACACTTCCCCCATCCTGGCTGCTGGTCCAGTGCTGGGGGATTGGGGCCTTCCCTCCCACACCTGCTCCTTAGCTGACTGATGACTGAGAAGGGCGTTCAGCTGGGGGAATCACTGGACTCCAGGCTCTCTGCAGTGGCCAGCAGGCTGGGAGGGTGCTCTGGTGCCCCCCAGCTACTGGTATGGGCCACTACAGAAGTCTGACTGCCTTTCCAATTTGAAAATGAACATCAGTTCACTTGCTCATTGGTTCAGTATAGGCATTTTAGACAAACCTGCAAAGATTGAATTAATTCAGCCTTGGGCTTTTTTGTCATCTGTTTAGCCAGTGGGTCTATTTTGAAGATAGCCTGAATATTGGGCAGGGAGGGACTCCAAAGATATAGAATCCAGCTAGCCAAATGCCTTTTTGAGATTGCAAAAGGAAGCATTTCTGCTGGAGTCTCTATTTTGAAAATCAATGCATAGCTTTTATCCTAAAATAAAACCATTCAAATGAGTGTGAACAACAGGTTAATATATTTATTTTTTAAATCCAGGTGATGTTAGTTTTTAGAGAATTGGGATATCAGTTATTTCACTTAATAGTTACCCTCTTGGAGTAATCACACAAAGCTTGAGAATTGGGAGTCTCATTTGTTTCTATTCTAATATAAAAGCCTAAGTCTATCTGTCTTTCTGTTCATAACGCTTCATTCACACTCTGATTGGCTGACAAACAGCAATCGGAGTGTGAACAAGCATTTCAACAGGAGCTGGCAGTGTGGTGGAGCACTGTCATGATAGTGAGTTGACAGGGGGACGAGGGCAGCACAGCTGGCCTCACCCCCCTTACCCTGCTCCCTGGAGGCAGGGGCAATGGAGCAGACAGAATGGGGGGGTGAGGCCAGCTGGCCTTCCCCCCCCATCCTACTCCCTGCAGGTGGCAAGGATGGAGTGCAGGTGTAGGCGAGGCCACTGGAGCTGGCCTTACCCCCCTTACTCCTTACAGGTGATGGTGGCAGCAGAGAACAGCGGGGTCAGGACACTGCAGCGGGGGGGCTAGGCTATGGCTCTGGCCTCGGCCCACCCCTCTCCCCTTCCGTTGTCACCGCCTGCAGGGCCCGGCACAGTGGTGGTGGGGGTAGTTTGTCCCTTTTTCCTTCTCCCCCAGCTTCTTCCTGGG
>NW_017729025.1:74084276-74090009 GCF_001723915.1 Gavialis gangeticus
CTCGAGTGGGGAAGAGGCTCACTCTTCCCCTGCCACTGCCACATCAGGACTGTCCTGCTTCTCCTCTGGCTTGGGTCTCCTTCCCTCCTCAGGCCCCGGCACACTCCTCTCCCAGCCTCCTCCTTCCCCCCCTTGGCTCCAAGCCTGCTCCTCCCATTCCCCTGCTGCTGCCAAGTCAGCCCAGGACCACTGCTCCCCCCGGCCATGGCAGGCCAGCTTCTCCCCACCCTCGGATCTAGTCCTCACCCTCATCGGGCCCAGGCCCACTCCTCCCCTCCCCCTGCTGCTGTGGCAGGAAGTGGGGGACTGGGCCCAGACCCCAAGCAGCAGGAGGTAAAGGGGGAGCGGGTGCTGCAGGGGTGGGGCTCAGAACTCCATCCCATGGCTTCTCCGTGGTCAGGAGGAGTTGAGCAGCAGCTTCCCTTGTGCCTTCTGAACATCAGGAGACTCCAGTCTGGTCAAGACGGGGAGGGCATTACCCTGCAGCTTCACTCCTCCCACCTGAGCTTTCTTGAGACTGGAAGCACTTGAGTCTGGAGAAGGCACAGCTTCTATCCTGCTTCTGCCTCCCCTCTGAATCAGACCAGGAGAGAAGGAGCAGCCACCCTCTGTTCCTTGCTCCTTTCCCAGACTGGAATGTCCCTGGTCTGGGGAACAGGGAGGGGTCACTGCCCTACTACTTCCTCTCCTCCCTGAGGTCTGGAAGGGAAGGGAACAGTGGGACAGCACTTCCTGTGCAACCTCAGACTGGGATCACCCCAGTCTAGGGAAGATACAGGGAGAAGGTAATGGCTGTAGGTTGAATACCTGTACTGTTCCCTCTCCCTGAAAGATTTCTAGCAGTGGAAATTTTCAGAAATGTCTGCCACTAGAAATGAATAGCTGTTAATACCATGGTAGGCATGGTTCTTTGAGTAAATATGATATCCTCTATTAGGCCAACTGTTCTTAGCAAGCTTTTGGGCGCGATTACCCTTCATCAGACTTAAAGAATCTCTGCTGTTCTGAGAGAGACGCTAAAGTGTGGCAGGATGTCAGTGAGAATGTAAATAGCAAGAAATACATTCTTACTGACATCCTGCCTACTTTTAGCTTCTCTCATTCCTTGGAGTCTCAGAACAGCAGAGACTGCCTATACCTGAAGATGGGTAATTGCACCCAAAAGCTTGCTAAGAACTTTTTCCCGACAACTCAGTTGGTCTAATAAAAGAGATCACATCTGTTCAAAGAACCTTGCTTGCCTACATCCTTAGACCAACATGGCTACAACCAAAAAACCCAGTGTTCATACCTTTAACATTCCAGAAATATGAAACACATTGTGCAGCTTGTTCCTTTTGATTCAGGAATCCTTTCAGTACAGTAGTGCTAAATTCCCTTATATATTAAGAGTGGGTGTGAGAGAGTGCATTTATTTCACTGTTAATATCCTTTTGCCTGTAGTATATAGAATATGCTTCTGTGAAATTGTATGTAGGAGCAGGAGAAGAAGAATGATGAAACTTCTGCAGTTTTGTTTGCATTGACTGAAATAGCCATATTGTATGTCACAGTCTCCCAGCAAAGCTATCAGAGACTGAGACTTTCTATCATGTCAATTTCCTGAAGCCTGAATCACAGGGTGCTTGCACATTAGGGCTGTGGGAAGCTTCGGTTGCTGATTCAATTCAGAGGAGATTCAACGTGATTCGGCAGCTGAATGTCTGAATCAAAATTTAATCTGGAGACCAATTAATTTCTCCGAATTGCATAGGAAGCCTCCAATTCGATTCGGAGAGATTTGACGATTCGACCACAGACATAGCTTTATGTTTTTTCTGCGTACCTCAAGGTAGCAGGCGGCTTGTGAACACTGAAATGCTGGGGCAGATGGAGCATCCCACAGGAGCATGGGGGGTCCCCCGTGTGCTGGACAATGGACCCAGAAGTGGACCAGAAGTACTTCCAGTCCACTTCTGCCTCCACCGCAGAGCACGCGGGGGACCCCCCCTTTTGCCACCCCAGCTTGGCAACTGGTGTTTCCTGGATCTGGGGGGGCACCCAGGACCCCCCCCCCGTGGCCAATCACCAAGGTGGAAGGGGGGGGCCACTGCCAAGTGCACAGGGAACCCCCCATGCTCTTGTGGGATGCTCCATCCGCACCACCATCACAGCGTTCATGAGCCACCCCTGGTACCTTGAGGTGTGTAGAAAAACATAAAGCTGTGTCTGTGGCTGAATTGCTGATTTTTCTGAATCTGAGTTGAATCTTCAGATTCAGCCGAATCGAATCGAGACAATGATCTGAAACAGCAAATCAAATCACTGTCCCCCGAATCGGGCCAAATCCAAATCGAATACAGGCCGTTTCACATACCCCTATTGCACATGTATTCTTTTCCCCATCACTCAGTGCACACACTGAAAACAAGCCACCTTACCAATAGACACTGCAAATCTGTTTTGGGGAGCTCACCCCAACACCAGGATTAAGGGCTGAAGGGCTTGTCATCTTGGTGGAATTCCCAGGGTAAGAGGAAAGATGTTCTGTTCTTAATTAGTAAAGTATGCAAAAGGGGCCATATTCGATTCGTTGATTCGGATCACTCTCCCCAATTCGATTAGACCGAATCTGAGGATGCTGATTAAGAGAATCAGCAATTCGGACATAGACACAGCTTTAAATGTTTTTTCTACATATCTCGAGGTATCAGACATGGCTTGTGAACACTGCGATGGTGGGCGTATGGAGCATCCCACGGGAGCGTGGGGTGCTCCCCTGCATGCTCAGCAGCAAACCCGGAAGTGAACCAGAAGTACTTATGGTCCACTTCCAGGTATGCCGCCAAGTGCACGGGGGGCCCCTCCGTGCCCTACGTTTCAGCAGTCGGCTGTGGGGGGACCCTGGGTGTCCCCCCAGAGCCAGGAGGAACCAGTCGCCAAGCTGGGGGGACGCGGGGGGGAACCCCATGTGCTCCCCTGTAGACCCGGAAGTGGACCAGAAATACTTCTGGTCCACTTCTGGGTCTGCCTCCAAGCATGCTGGGGACCCCCCCCACACGCTCCTGTGGGACACGTCATCTGCTCCAGCATTTCAGCATTCATGAGCTGCCTGATATCTTGAGTTATGTGGAAAAGACGTTTAAAGCCATGTCTATGTCCGAATCATCGAATCTTTCCAAATCTCTCCAAATCGATTTGGAGGGTTCTGATTCAATTTGGAGACATTAAAGGGTCTCCTGATTTGATTCAGATTCAGAGATTCACCCACCAAATCAGGCCAAATCTTTGCCAAATCAGTGACCGAAGCTTCACACCACCCTGTTAATTAGGAAAAATGCATTACCTCCTAGAGCTTCAAAAATATAGGATAAACCAGCCTGGACCCATCTTTTCTGGGACGTATCTGGAAAAGATGCAGGTTTTTTAGGTGGTTAGGATAAAGTTTCTTAAGTGGTACAGTTGACATCTTGAAATATGTTGGGTTGCTTTTATTATTCTTTTAGTGCAGTCCAGAACATTCCAACTATTCAACTATAAGGTATTTAAACTTTGTATGATCTGTGACATGTTTTAAATTATATGAAGTCAAAGGTGCATTTGTACTTATAAAGATTCAGGAACACAGAAAAATGGTGCCAGGTGAATGGAAATAATAAATAAATGCAAATGTAAGAAAACTGAGGATACAGAGGAAGCAATTCAAGCATACAAATATTTCAGGACTATGGGCTGAAATAAAATGACCATAGTTTCTCTTGATTTAAAACTGATTGCTTTAAATCTTTATTCTATCACAACAAAGTATAGTAATTAAAGTGACGTGGATGGGAGGGAACTTGCCGTAGAATGTTGGAGGTGATGCACAATCACTAACACATGGAATATGATTACAATATGCTGAGTATACAGTCAAGGTTCACAAAATAAACATGCTTAAATTATGTGATTTTAAGTAAAATATAAAAAAATCCACAAATCTCAGCTGTCGTAATGTGATGTTAGGGTTAATAAAACAACACGTTTGTTACTAAAATTTAAATTTTCGGTTGATTTAAGGCTCGCTCACAGCATTTTTGACTTACTTGAGGCCATATTCTTCTTCCCCTTCCATCTGTTTTAGTTAAAACCAGTGAAAGCTAATGGACTTGTATATTAAACACTTGTCACTGATTTTTCTTTTTAAAAGAAATAGGAAGGATTTATCAATTTAAACCTGGAAAAATAAATGCTTAACTCTTTGTCCTACTCGCCTATCTCTCCTGTCTCTGTTGTGGATGCTATACTCTTTGCACTGTCAGATACATAATGTCTATGGCTGTTTGTAGATATGCTCATGATTTTCTAAACTGTGTTAACTGATTTGCATCACACAGTTCAAATCAACTTTAAATTTGAATTAAGAGTTAATCACTGATCATCAGCTCCTTAACAGACCCAATTCGCAGCCTCCGTGTATGGACTTATGCGCTTAGCATTTGCTGTTGGAAATAAATAGGAGGCAATAATAAGCCTGTTTAAGCACTGATACATTTGCAAACCTACTGACAATTTTTAAAGTGCTGTTCAAGAAGTGGTAATGGGTGCAACTGACCTGAGTGTTGATGACCATCTCGGCCAACGTGGTATGTGAGGGGGGAGAGTAGTGCCCAGGGGCTTTGCCCCATTCTTGACAGACCAGTAGGCTGTGTGCTTGGGCAGGGCTGGGGGCTTAGTTAAGATACTGATACTTAGTCATGGTGAGGTGGTGTTGGCACATTTGATTTTGTAAAGGTGCTACTTTGTGTCTGATGGCCTCTGTTGTGTTGCAGAAACCCAACTGAGTTTCACTTGCAGCGATTGATATTTGCTAGAGGTGCACCGATATATCAGTCCATATCATACTGGCATCGATAAAAGGAAAATGAATATTATCAGCAGTTGGCTTTTTTGGGGTGATGTGGCCGATAATGTCACCAATAAATGTCATGTGCATGGGCACAGTCACAGGATGCACCTGGCCAGGAGTGAAGCCCAGCAGCTTAGAGAGCAGTGTCCAGCTGGTAAGTCTGGGGGAGGAGGGGCAGGAAGGGGCATGGGCAAGGGAAGGGGTGTGGGGGGGTGCAGATTGAGGCCCCCATGGTGAGGGAGGAAGTGGGCTGGGGCAGGGCGCAGGATGGAGCTGTGAGTGGCTCCTTCTGTGGGGCGGGGAGAGAGAGGGACCCCGCTACTGCATGCACCCCAGGGGAGGCAGGCATGGGGAGCCATGTGCCCCCCGGATCTGTGCATGGGCTAAGGGCAGGCTGCTGTTATGGGCTGGCAGCAGCACCAAGCTCCTACTGGCAGGGGGATTGGACTCGTGTTGCACTTGGGATGGACAGCAGCAATAGTTTCATAGTTTCTAGGGTCGGAAGGGACCTGAGCAGATCATCTAGTCCAACCCCCTGCCATGGCAGGAAAGAGCACTGGGGTCAAACAACCCCAGTAAGGTGGTCATCCAACCTCCTCTTAAAAACCCCCAGGGTGGGAGCCTGCACCACCTCACTTGGAAGCTGGTTCCAGACCCTAGCCGCCCTGACCGTGAAGTAGCACCTCCTGATGTCCAACTTAAACCTTCCCTCCGCCAGCTTGTGACCATTGTTCCTGGTCACTCCTTGCGGCGCTCGGGGGAACAGGGACTCCCCCAGCGCCTGCTGATCCCCCCTAACCAGTTTATAACAGGCCACAAGATCCCCCCTCAGCCTTCTCTTTTGAAGGCTGAACAGGTTCAGGTCC
>NW_017729025.1:74095009-74105062 GCF_001723915.1 Gavialis gangeticus
CCCAGCGCCTGCTGATCCCCCCTAACCAGTTTATAACAGGCCACAAGATCCCCCGTATGTTGGGAAGGGAGCCTACGGGGTGGGCTACTGCCAGGGCCATGCCTGGGGTGGTGAATAGGGGCAGCCACTCTGTGCTTTGGGGGGCCCTGCAGAGCCAGGCAGAGAGGCTGCGGCCCCTCCTGCAGGCCCACCTAGCTCTGGTGATTCCATGCCTCTGGCTTCACATCCAGCCGCTCACTGCACCTCCCTCTCCCCCTGCCACCACCAGCTTCTTCATGTCCAAGCCCTGCACAGGCTGATTTGCCTTGGACCCTGCTAGGATCATCTCTGGCTACAACCATCCCAAAATTCACCATAGCCCTCCTGAACCTCCTCTCCCAATGTCACCACCGCCCACCCTAAGCGCAGCCCCAATGCACCCCCCCGCTGGGAAGAGCCCAGCGTCGCTTTTGGTCCCAGTCTGCAGTGGCAGCCCGCTCTCACCCCACCTGTAGATCTGGGCAGCACATGCTCGCCGTGCCTCCCATGGAGTGCGCGCAGTGGTAGGAGCCAACCCTCCCTCCCTGCGCCTCCCCAGACAAGCTGCTTGTGGCTCCGTCCCATGCCCCACCCCTCCCCAATTGTGCAGCTTCTGCCCCTGCCCCTACCCCAGCTCCAGCCCCACTTCCTCCATCACTGTGGGGGCCTCAGTCTGCCCCCTGCCCCTTTCACTCTACAGACTTACCAGCCAGACACTGCTCTCCAAGCTGCCAGGCTTGCATATCAGCAATCGGATTGGCATCAGCTGATATGGCTCATTAATAATCAGCCATCAGTACTGGCCCAAAAAATCTGTATCAGTGCATCGCTAATATTTGCAGTGCTCATCTGCCAAATTCCTAAAGACTATTTTTCCTAAAGGTTTTGCCATATGTACATGTTAATTAATACAGTTTAAATTCCCTAGTTTGAGGAATGGTTGGTTTTGGGGGCAGCCTTCACTCCTTCATACTCTTGCCTAGGCATATGCATCAGAGGTCTTGGTGTGATTGTCACAGACCTCTTACGCGTGCACTATGATCCAGAGAATCAATGGCTGCCTGTTGCATAGTCTCTCTTGCCAGGTCTCTTGCCTCATGAGTCATGTTTGACTTGCACTTTGGAGCTCAGCACGTTCATGTCCTGTGTAACCTTTCTTCCTAATTCTTTTCATAACATCCCTAAGATCCCTTCTTCACATTTTCTTTATCAGTAACAGTATAAATCATGTGCAGGCCCTTATTCTTCCACCTTGCCTACTGTAAGCTTCTCACTAACCTTCCTGATATCCATCTCCTCTCCCTTATGTTCATTCAAGGTGCTGCTGCTAAGATGGTCAACCTGTCCTGTTCTAACCATGTGCACCTACCAACCTTCCCTGATCTTACGTCGTTTGCTTATCTGATTTTATGTTTCTCCCCAACTTCTCCACCTGTCTGCTTCTACAGGAATGTTCCTTTTTTTTTATTATTTTGTGATAATGAAATACCATCCCTGAAATAATCCAGGTAAACAGGATCTTATTTTTAAAACTTCTCATCAGGAACTATTTAAAGCCAAATACTGTACATTAATAGTGTGGAAAGCTATTGTAGGGCATTTATATCTTGTTTAATATATAGCTTGTACTTTAAGTTCAGAAATTCAAAATAACCTCGTTTTGTACCCACACAGTCTATTAATGCACAATTCTTCCTGTGTGAGCTCAATTCTTAGTTTTATTTTTGTTCTCCCTTTGGATTGTTGCACACACATTTTGAGTCTTGTCATCATTGGACGTTATACCACTAGTGCATGGACTGTAACTTTCTTTTTGTATAGTGCTTCACAATAATATACCACAATTCTACTTGGAGTTTCCAAATTCTACTATAAGATGAATAATAGTACTAATATGTCTCATTTCATTTGTCTTTATCTGTATTATTTGACTATGTTGTAATTTTGTAAATTTTTTATAATCCGTGAAGAGGTATTCTGCAAATCTGTATGTTAGGAGGATAGCTAATATCCTTCTACAACATTAACATTTTAAATACAATCATGTAACTGAAGCAGGATAAGGAAGGATATTATTGTAGTAAAAACACTATATTGTGACTTGGGACCTGTGAGCTCAACTCATGGCTCTGTCACAGGCTTTTTTGGAAACTCAGACAAGTCATGTATTTTTTTTGCCTCAGTTCTCCTTTTGCAAAGTGGCAGTGATGCTTCCTTACCAAAACCTACTTGTAAAGCACTTCCATAGCCCAAGTAACAGGTCCTTATCAGTACCAAGATAAAACAATTAAGCTTCTATTGTGTCAGGAACAGTAGTGTAAACAGTGCTTATGTTAAATTCACATCTAGTTATTGGTATGAGTTAGCTAATAGAAAACTAGGTTTTCTGTCTTTGTAGAACATCTAAACTACCTATGATATGCTGTAGGTGCATTCATGAAAGGGAAAATGTTAATTATTCATAGTGCTTTGCTGTACTATAAAAGTCGATTTATTGAAACGGTAATTTGTTCAAGTTGCATCTGGTAGGAAAATATATCAGGAGTAATTAATTGTATTCAAGATGTGATGGGGTATATATATCCACAGAGGACAATTGAAAACAGTAGCAGTATGGTATTGATTGCCTTTTAGAGGAAAAAGTCTTGTCCCATTTCTAAATGTTAACAATTCAGAGAGAAAAATTCCCACTTGGGAAGAATGTTTTCCAGGTTGCTTCATTGCCAGGTGTTTGACATTGAGTGGAGCCTTAGATGAATGAAGCTTATGGCAGCCTTTGGAAATGACCGACTCAGGGGAATCTCAGCTTCCTGCTGTGAAAGTTTCTATTTTCAAAGCACATCAGTTTCAGTGGGAATGTTCCAGTGGTCCCATATGCTACTTCTGACAGAGAGCTAAGTTTCTACCCTGAATATGAGACAGCTACTGAAGAGGTTCCCTTGCTGCTAACAAAATGAATTTCAATATGTTGCCAGTGAAAAAGCGGCATGTTCCCAACTGCTAATGGAATTTAACTCCATCAATTATTAATGGAAATTTGCTTTGTTTTCCTTCTACCTCTTCCCTTTTAACTCCAGTACATGCTACTGATATGACTTTGTGGGTTCTGAAACTGAAAAAGAATCGCCCAAACAATATGCTAGTTTGCTTTGAAACTCTTGCTATATTTTCCTCCCCTCCCTCACGCTCTCTCCTTGACCTAGCAGCAGGAAGCCTTTGTCTGAGGTGTTCATCTGGAACAACTTTTCCACACTTGTTTTCATGTTCTGTTAGATTACAGGGCAGCAGGCCTACCTTTGAAGCTCCCTTCTCTTTTGTTTCTTTGCAGTGCACTCCAGTAATTAACTTTGTCCTTCTTTTATTTGTTCCAGTCAATCGCAGTCCACTCTGCTGAGCATCTTCTCCCAGGAGTACCAGGTTAGAAGTTTTCTCCTTTGTGAGGGTTGACAGGTGCCTAATTGAATGATGAATGTCCCTTTATTTCTTTGTAATTGAACTGCCAGCTTTCTGATTGGTTTGGAGGATGTTCCCTTTTCCACATCAAGCACCGCCTGAGTCTCAGTGGATGGCTGCCAAGCCTACCCATCCATCTGTCTAATAACATCTAGCCTTTGCTTATTTGGTGGACCTGTAATAAATTATGCTAAACCATTATTATTCTGACAATAATAATTTCCCTGTGTTGCGTGGTTCCATGTGCTAAATGTTTGCTGACTTGCACTGTCAGTGCTGCTTTCCATTGCTGACAGAGATGATGATAAATGACCATTGCCGGAGTGGCAGAAGGCAAGAGAGGCAGAAAATGGAGTCATTTATCATGAGATGACAGGTGTCAGTCAAGTGGCAAGTCTCTATGGAATTACTTTTTGTAGTTTTTCAAATAAGTTGTTTTTAAGCAATGTTCTTCCTGGTTAAAAATGCCAATTGAATTGTAAAACTAGAGTGCAGAGGACTTAGATGGAATTGAATTGAGGGAAAATTAATACAAAGGTTGAAAGAGAGAACAAGTTTTTCTTTGCCCTCTGCAGCCCTCAGCAAACTTATTTAGATTCAATTACTATGACCTTACTGCCTTTTACATATATAGTACATTGCCGTACAGTCTGAAGACATTCCATTCAGTAGATTAAAAATAATTTTTAAATTGTAAAAATATAATAGTATTCCTTATAAGCTTAAAATATGGCCAATAAGCCTGCACTTGGACATTTATGGTTTCTGCATGTGCTCTGTAACACATCATAAAAGTCTTCTTTGTTTGTTGTTTTTTTCTCCTTTTCAGAAACAAATCAAAAGAACACATGCCAAACATCACACTGCTGAAGCTATTGAAACTTACTATCAAAGGTATGACCTACCCACTCCACTAGACGGTATCCTCATATCTACTAATTGTAATGATAATTATGAGTAAATTGGTTTATTGAGATAATTTCCTAATAAATTAGCAGGTTGGAATGAAGAAATTGGATGTACCTAAAAATATTTTCAGTAAAAATATTGTCAGAAATTTTTCAGCATCTTTTAGGCTAAAATACATGATGCCAAGCTTGTATTTCTTAAAACGTGTGGGATAGTATTATGTATTACATATGCTAAAAGTGATGATAGTCTGTTTTGCCAAGATTGATACTGGAAATAGTTAAAACTACTCAAATTTAGGGACCTGCTCCATTGTAATTATTTCTATAAATTAAACTAGAGGTTATGATCTTTAAAGTGGTATATTAAATTAATGTATTTACCAAGTACAGGACTAATTTTAGTTCACTTCTGTTTTAGCAGAAAAAGTGTCAGAGACATCTTTTAAGAAGGAATGAGAACCCTTCATATGTCATTTTTACAAAATTTTACAATTGCATCTTTAGTTAATAAATTGTAATTTTATATCGTACAGGTTTTTTTAGTTCCATTGACTTCTGTAGACATCTGTGACATAATTGGGGCATACTGATAACTGGTAGAGATGTGCAATTAAAATATTACTGTGTAGACTGACATATCTGAAGAGCTTGCATAGGAAGCAAGATAATCCTTGTGATTATAGATGCCTGATACTAGATGCCTGATACTTATGCTTTAATATTATCTTTGTGAATGGGGAAACTAAACAGAAAGATTTAATTTGTAAACAATTAGCTAGTCTCAGTGTTTCTGTTGAGTCACACAGTTAGAACTAAGGACAGTTAATTATATTGGACATCAAGGTAGAAAACCTAATGCATTACACTATGCTATTTCTGCTTAAAAATAATTGTTCTGTCTCCTAACAATTATATTGGCTCTGACTTAGCCTTTCCCTGTGGTTTAGGAAGAATATTAGCTAAAAATGTCACATTCAACTCTATTTCCATGTGATACTCTTCTAATTAATTTTCGTTATAATTTCAGTAACATTACATAAACTGAAACTATTTAATAAATAACACTTCTCTGAACATATTTAAAATACTTACACTAATCTTTATATAAATGTATCATCAGGACACCCACCCTGCATAATAGTGCTGGTCTGTTTAAATTATATATACCTACTGGAGCAGAAAACCTAGAACCAAACCTTGTCGTCTCACACAAGACAGTAGTTTTATTGGTATCAAAATAACTGTTGGCACTAGACTAATTTGAATAAAATAAGCAGGATTTAGCCTGGTCTCCACGTCTGTGTTTTGTACAGTCCAAGTAGCATGGGAGTGTACAACAAATGTTTATGTATGAAGCTCAGCTATGTTGATGGAAGAAATGGTGTAAAAATATTGTTACTGCCCAGGAAGTTAATGCCACTCCTCCCTCTCCCTCCCCCTTTACTTGCCATCGGAATTGGAGGGTGGGGTAGTGGAAGGTGGATAGGTACCTCTGGTGACCAAAATCAGCAGTAGGGGAAAAGAGAAAGTAAGTGACAGTGATGTTTATATTAGCGCCTAGGTTCTGGAGCTGTGCTGAAATTGTGGGTCCAGCAGCCACAGGGTTTAATGCCACCACAGCTTGTGGATTGTCCAGGAAGCCCCGCAGTTTAGATTATGCCCGCGGGACCAAAATGCTGTACTATACTGGGAGAAACCAGTTTGTTTGCTTGTCCCTACTGCCATCTAGAGAAGGCAGGCAAGTAATTGTATTGTGTTCCTCTTCCAGTAGCGGGGGGAAATCATAACCTTTGCCTGTTGGTGGTGGTGGTTGTTGTTCTCATCATCATTTAGATATAGTTGTCACTTTATCCAGAGAGGCTCAGAACCGCTTACAATAACAGATAAGTAACCCACAAGATAAGAAACTACCGCTTTTCCAGGTGACACCCTAAAACTTCAAAAGTCCACCTCATCCCACCCACTCTGGGTTTAGTGCCTATTACTCCAACCTATCCCAACTGTGCTTCCCAACCTTCATTCACACGTAAGTATGCAACACCTCCTTTCCCTCTGACCTGCCCATCACTCCCACTCGCCTGCCTCACACCAAGGGAGATTCCTCCCCACTTCCCAGTGTTACCCTGAATCCCTCCTCTTGTCTACAGAAAGTCTGTGATTATTTTCTGAAATGCATAAATCCCTTAGAAAGATTTGCTGCCACTGGTCCCTAGTGATTTTTTGGCTTTTGCCTATTGGAAACAGGATATAGTGTTGGGTGGAGTGTTGGGGTCCACTTTTTAAAGAACATCTTTTTCTTTCTGATGAGGGCAAAACTAGAGGCCATCCCTTAGAATAGAGTGACCAGTCTGCCATTGGCATCCTGTTTGTGTCACATAGCACGTCAGTGAGGGGATAGGTAGCACAGTAGCAAAAAGCAGGCAGGAAACAAAGCAGATCTGCAGATTGGGCAGAGAAAAGGGGATCAGAGTACTTGGGGAAGGTACAGGGGTAATTTTGTCTGCATTCCAAAATGGTTGTCCCACACTTTTCTAAAGCAGCCAAAAAGCTTTTCAGCACCCTAAGCCAGTTCATTGTAGATCAGAATATGCCTTCAGGCACAGGAAGCTAGTTCATAATAGAACAGGCATAAGGGCTAGAAGATGCTTTTGGCCTGCAATAGATAGAAATGGACAAAGCTGACAACAGGAATATCCACCTGGATGTTGCATTATATCTTTAATGAGCAAGTCCCACTGATCCAACAGTTTGTTTGAAAGAATAACTTGCTCTACCAAGAGTTCACAGGCTTGCATGTTTGCAACGGATTTTTTTTCTCTTAGCATTCATGAAACTGAAAATGTTCATCCCACCCCTTTCCTCCCACAATTTGGATTTCTATCATGACTGTTGTCTTTGAACTTCAAAACCTTTTATAAACATTTCATCCCACAATACTTTTGTGAGCAGTTGTATGTAAATATTGTCACAGCTAAATTAACGCACAGGTAAATTTTGATCTACCCATAGTTACAGCAGGTTGTTACTGGAGTCCTCAATGGATCTCAGATTTCTCATCTCTATCATTGACTAGAAACCACTCTCCCTCTTTTGTTGGCCATTTATTTGTTGAGTGAGGTGGTTGATTTTACCAGTTTATGTAACAGTCTTAAATGTGCTACTGGAAGCAGGTATGGCAGAACTAATATATTTCTGTTTTTGAAGAGGTTGGATGCTATTGTTGCTTTTGTTTGTTTGTTTGTTCCTATATTCCTATCCTACTTCCATCTTTTTCGGGATGGCCACAAAGCACAATTTGACCCTGTTACTTGACAGCCAGTAATCCAAATTGTCCTTACCAAATATTGGAAGAGTCCTCTATACTATTGCAGTGTAAACATATAAGAAATAATACTCAAGGGAAGACATTTCACTTAGCATTCATACTGGCTTTAAAGCCTAAATTGGAAAAGTTAAGCCTCAGTCATTGTTCTATCAATGCCCTTCTTTCACTCTCTCTAACATTCTACACAGTCCAGTCCTTGCTACAAACATTCTTTTAACTTGCTTTTTTATAGTATATATTTGCTTGTTGGTTACTTAATACTGAAAGTTTATTTCACAGAATGAAACTATACTGTCTATCTGGTAAAAATTTGCATATTTGTATCTTTGTGCCCAGTAGTGCATTGTGTAAGATCTGCAGTGATTCATGCCGCTGTATTTGTCCATTTTGAGCTCAAAATCTTCATTTTGAATAATAGAGATCTGTTGTCTGGTCTGCATCTTTAAATAATACAGATATAATTTGATTTTATGGCATAATGCCAACAATATGATTTTGAAAGGTAGTTTTCTTGATTTGTTTATTGTGTTCTTTTAATAAGTTTCTTAATTGAAATTGATACCTCTTACAGCTGTGCAGAAAGTACCCTGATTATCTTAAAATACCTAATTTCAGAAGATTTCTTATCATGGTAGTGTATTGTAGCCAGGTTGTGTGTAACATTTGCCCAAGAGAGAAAGACATGAGATACTAGATAATAACATGCCTAAGCAGGCCTCTTCTTGCCACTACAGAATTTACTTAGCTTTGTCTTGTCTAGGTACCGAAGTAGGGTGATGAAAAATGCAGCTGCCCCTGTATTATTGGAACTAGCCAATGAGGTAATCTTTTTTTTTTTTTTTAAATCTTCCTGTGTAAAGCTTAAGGGGCATATCTACAGTGACTTTACTTATAAATGTAATTAACTTTAAAAAAAGGTTTCAAGGCACATTAGACACACAAAGTTGTTGTGCAGTCTGTTAATACTTACAAAAATTGGACTAAGAAACCCATTTATTAATAAATCAGTTAATATAATTAGTCTCTTAACTTCTTAGGCAAGTGCTTAAGAAACTTGTTAAATTTTTATTTTGCCAAAAAAAAGAATTGGCAGAACTGAGTAGAAGGAAGTGCTTTTTAAGATACTGGCTTGCTTTTAAATTCACATGTTGATTTAAAGGATCTAGACCAATATCTGATTAAAATATGACTTAAAGAAAAAAACAAAAAGAGCAAAAATGTGAATCTAAGGTGTTATAGTGAAGGATTAAAAGCAGTTTGTTTACTTGAAACC
Organism: Gavialis gangeticus; assembly: GCF_001723915.1. Lineage (NCBI taxonomy): Eukaryota > Metazoa > Chordata > Crocodylia > Gavialidae > Gavialis > Gavialis gangeticus. Next base: position 74,103,990 of record NW_017729025.1, read on the forward strand.
TTTTATTTCCATTTATGCACGTTAATAGTTGGCTGATAATAAAGATAGTGTAATATTAACCAGTTAAACAGATTAACATCCAATATCTTCTAAGTTTCTTAGAAATCTTTGTATATGAGGAATTCCATATATTTGCTACTAAAACCAGACAATTATTTATTTATTTATTTATTTTTGGCCACAAACTGAATCTGCCTTGGGACACAAGTTGTTTGTATTAAAACAGTATACTCCAAAGAGTTACCTTGAATGAAGATATAAAAAGTTCATAATAGTGGCAGTGAGCCTACTAAGAAAAAATGAAATATCTAGCCTTTAAACTCTAAAATATTTATTTTACAATAATAATAGCAATACAGTATCTGATATGACTTGGAACTGCGTATGCAACCCTCAAAGGGATAGAATGAAATGTACACTGTTTTGTGTTGCATTTTAATGGATAACATAGGAAGAAGGCAGAAAATGAGTGTTTGCATTAAAAATGATGTGGCACTATGAACATTAAGTGCTGCAATAGCAGCAACTTCTACATGTTATATTAGCAAGAAAGGATGACTTCTTTTTTAGCTTCTTTCTCCTGTACATTGCTGTAGTCAGCAAATGAGCAATTACCTATCAGTTACTAGAAGATTTTAGTAGTCTACGAAGTATCTACACATTCTGATCATACAGTTAACATTATAAGAGAGTTTTTATTTCATATTAGTGGCAAAAGAATACCTTTTTGCTATTTTTGAAAATAGACGGCTATAGATGTATCCAGTACTCGCTATTTTAAATAAAGAAATATTATTTTACTAAGAATTTTTTGGTTAATAACATGGTCTAATATGTCACACGAGAACTGTTAGGGAAAATAACTGCCTCATAAGTGCAAAATAATACCATATTTGTAGTCTTAATTTTGATGGTTTTGTTCAGTGTCTTCATCAACAATCTGAAAAATGAGATGGAGCGCGCCCTCAACAAGTTTGCAGATGATATCAGACTGCGAGGAGTGATAGATAAGCTGGAGGTTAGGGCTAGGATTCAAAGACACCTCAACAAATTGAAGGATTGGACCAAAAGAA
>NW_017729025.1:74105176-74107676 GCF_001723915.1 Gavialis gangeticus
CCATTCACTTACTGATGATGCACATAATTTCTGATCCAAGAAACTTATCTGTATCCATACCAAGCTAATGCACCTTTGCAATTCAGATCAAATACTACTCTCTTTAGATTAGAAATAAATAAAAATTAAATTACAGGAAAGGGAAGTTATTTAAGGAACTTATTTGTTGCTGGCTGCACATAAGATAGGCACTGCTTTTTGTGACTGCTGCCTAATGCATTAGGGAAATGTGGCAATAACCAGCACCAGATTACTGCTTCCAAACAATCAAGCTGCCATTTTTATATGATAGTTAATATTTAAATGACATACTCCTGCATCTGCTGACAATTGATGTAATGGTAATACTTTATGAGTCAATATATATTTAATCAGTGGAAACTGTAAAAATTGATGAGAAATATATAACATGGGTGCACTACACTGTGTAGCAGCTCTGTTAAATAAGAACTGTTTCATATTATTATTGTTTTTTGAGGATCCTTGGGATTATTTTAATTTTTTTTAGAAATTATGTGAGGGCATCTTCCCATTTTGTGTACTGTAATAAGACTAAAATAAATTAAAATCTCATTTTTGTTAAGAATAAAATTAGTCACTGTGTTCTATTCCTACAAATATTTTCAAGTGAGATTTGAAGCACTATGAATTTTACTTACATGCTAAATTCTGACATGAAGCATGATGGCCCTATTTCAAAGAAAGATGGACACATGATTAATATGAAAATTAGGGAGATGCAAGTACCTGAACTAATAAGGTAGTCCTTATTCAGGCTGGACTACCTTCAGTAATTTCACCATTTTTCATATGTCAGCTCTGATGTGGGTTACTGGAAATAAGCAGCTCTGTGGAAAGCATTTCTTTCTACTTGGGGAATTTAAGGGCATCCAAGTACATACATATTTTGTGGTGGGGGAGAAATCCTGTATGTACAAATGAAGCTAGCCTTTTTGTCTAGTTACTAAATCAAGATAAAATTTTTGTATGAATATTGGACTTGAAAACCTGTCAAAAAATCGTTTTGATTATATATGTGCAAGTTTTACTGTCCTATAGTTAAATAAAAAGATTTGATTTTCTAAAGTATCACTGCAATGCTATCTAAAAACCTGTTATTTCAAGTGGAACTATACCATGTTTTTTCTAAACACACAAGAACCATTAGAAAAGAACAATAGCTACTTGCAAAGAGATATGCATATGCTAAATAAATATGACCAAAGCCTGTAGCTCCAGTACAAAGTAATTTTAAATTGTAGAATCATTTTTGGGCAACAGTACTATGACCTTGAATAGAAAGTATATGGCATTAATGATATCTTAGGTGGGTATTATATAGGGTGTGAATTTACTATAAAAAGATTACTATTTCTTTTTTCTGATACTTAATAAAAAATAGTTGGGCATTGCTTTTTTGGCTTTTGAATACAAATCATAACGTATTATGTAGTTAAAGCATGAATGATAACTCTAAGCTGTTAATGAATTTGGATAAATGTTCACTGTATACATAGAAATATTTTGTAATGTAAATTATTTGTATGACTCTACGAAAGAACAATATAAATATCATTACACCTCCCTGTTTTAGTGTGGGAGGCTAATGGACTAGATTAGTTGAGATTATTTCTCTGTAAGGGAAAATACTTACTGCATTTGTATAGATAAATCCTGTAACATTTCAGGTTCTTGTCTGAATATTGGTTTCCCACTGTGTAGTGTGGATTGCTGCCACATGTTCTCTTGTCTGACATGTTTGTTTCAAATAGTTGAGCGCAATATAAGAGAAGGGCCACTAATGTTGCATATGGTGTTTGGCACTTGCTTTTGAATATACAAAGAGATTATGACGTTGACAAGATAATGAGAATTTAAATATATCCACTGCTTGAAATTCTCTTCTTATTTCCATTACTGTAAGGTGGACTTTGCACCATCATTGATGGCTCGAATTGTGCTGGAAAGATTTTTACAAGAACAGGAGCAAGGTATCCGTAAGTATTTTTAAAAACTTTTTCTGATATTAAAATAAAAGTAATTAACATGACATTGTGAGTGAGTTAATGAGAGCCAGATTTGTATCTTGAACAGCTAATGATGATTAAACTGTATGTAAAAAGACCACCCACAATTTCAAAAACTAACCAGAGAGATTCCTTCTTTTTATTCTTCAATATTCAGTTTACCTGTCCCTTCAGGAAAATATAGCATATTAAGATCCAAAAGTTATCTGACTTAATATTTTCTGCTATTAAAAATGTTAGTAACTGATTACTATGAATAAGACTTAAAAAGAAACCAAAGCCGCCTTTTAATACTGCTACATTGGAGAAATGCTGCTGCTACTAATGCAAAAGTGAATTTAACTGGTCTCAGTACAAGAAAATAAAAAAAAGGAAAAGAATAGAGCTACAGGAGGAGGTTCAAGCCTAAATTAATTTGCCACTGAAAAAATACATTTTGTTATTTTCTCTGTGTCAACTGCATGATTAAAACC
>NW_017729025.1:74110604-74120728 GCF_001723915.1 Gavialis gangeticus
TTTGTTTTGGGGGGGGGGGTGTTGCTTTGCTTTTTTCTTCTTTTTGTTTCAGGGAGCGGGGTTATAGTGACTTTGTAGGAAGATAAGACTGGAGACTCCTTCAATTCTACTTGAATCTTTTCTTTGAGAGAGAAGGGGAAGTTTGTCAGCTTTGGAAACTGATTTGCCTGTTTCTGCATAATACAGACCACGCACATAATAATACCTCACATTTTCCAACACTGCACTGTCCTGGTGGAGCGTTATCTTGCAATGAATAATAATGCTTAAAGTTTACGTATATAGAATACTTTATATGGCATGTGTATGTTCTGTTTACTAAGGTCCGTAAAAGCCCTGGGAAAAGCGTACATATTCTCCAAAGATCTATTGCCCTGGGATTCAACAAGGCAGAATTTTAACAAGCTCTAAGCAGTTGGTTTCTGCAAAGGAGCCTTGTATGCCAGTTCTCAGTCTCTTGTCAGTTTTGAGTTCTTTGGGGATGCTGTGAACAGCTTTGTAGAAACTTGGTTCTTCCTCTAATGCTTCCACTCAGGTAAACTCAAAACCTATTATCTTTTCACAAGTGTGATACTGCTTCTGTTGACTGTAACTTTGATAGATTTATCTGATTTATTTGTGCTTGTCAGTGTGTTGGAACTTCCCTCCAAAGAACTTCCCTCTCCCCCGCCTGCTGAAGTCAGTCTCAAAAAACATTTGCTCAGGCCTCTAATCATCACAACCCCTTGTTACAATCATGCTAATAAGGCAGATGTAACTGACAAAACAGAAAAAGAATGATCAGGTTTATAACTTTTAAGCAGATCACCTCATCCTTTACAGGTTTGATACTATATCCATCAAGGGACTTTGGTATGTATATGCCTACAATAAGTTGAAAATTGAATTCCTCAGTGCTTACCCTGGTACCAAAATTCTGTATGTGCCTAAGTTTCTTGCATTAAAGTTCCTTGACTGCCTAAAGTCTGCTTTTGGGTATATCTGTAAGTGCCCTTGACTGGACAGTGCTGAGCACCTATGCTAATTTCATGGTTAAAACAGTTAAACAATTTTTATTACGTTATTTTATAAGTATTGGGAAAAGCAGGAACTGGAACCAAGGGTTGTCTCCCTTTGCATCCTGATCACTAGGCCAAAATTATTCTGTCTTGGGTGTTCTCTCTCTGCCACAGTGAATGTTTAAATATTCCATGAAAAGTGGAATAGCTACAGCAGGAAGAATTCTGAGCCAGAATACCCTTTAACCTAATGGTTAAGGTATTCTTTTGGGGTGTGGAAGATGTGGGTTCAAATCCTGTTAGGTAGATCAGTGATTTTGAACCACGGTACCATAGCACCCACAGGCAGGAGTCCCACACCTCCAGGAGCTGCCACTGCTGCCCCCCTGAACAGTGCTCTGAGCCCCTACCGCAGCTACCAATCCTGCCCTGAAGGTGCCTGGCCAGGTGGGGGTGGAGGGAGGGTGGCAAAACACACTCCCTCCCCGAGTTTCTGCTCATCATACTAAATACAGTGTGGGGGAGGTGGTAAAGATTCCCCTTCCCCACCCCCAAGTTTTGTTTTTTTTTAAACATTTTCACAGTGATTACATGAGTTAAAATCTCTCTTCTGAACATCTTGCATTTGAATCTCAATGTACTGCACAGTGGTGGCCTAACTACTGACCTCTAGGGTAGTCTTGGGTGGATGCCTCTTTGGCCTGGCCCCTGCCTCCCCCAACCACTGTCCCCTTCAACCTTTCATCTTGTTGAAGTTGTTTCACTTTTCTATAAATTTGGCTAGAGAGTGAGAGAAGAAAAGAGAGTTGACTCTTCTGTTCATCAGGGCACTTTTATAAAAGAATAATTTTAACTCCCTTCTCTAGAAAACAATGAAGGACAATCTAAACCCAGATGAATATATCTAAAAAACTGTCCATTTGAATTGGTATGATCAGGACACCATATTTATATATGCACATATAAAAAAAGAGGTATGGATTTCTTTGTCAGAAAGGTATGCAGTTTACTTGGCAATTGTAGTATTAACTCATCCAGTATAAGTTCATTCTTCTTCCATTGCTGGGATCCAAACACCCACCCTTTGCAACCTGGAGAACTGAAAATCTGAGAAGTGGAAAATGAATACCATTGCCTTTTATTCATTGACAAAGCACTGTGATTGATCTGCCTTTTGTATCCAGGGGTATATCAGACCTTTCATCGAGAGCCTATCCATACTGGGGTTACCCAGGGACAGGACTGCTGTTTTGGAAATATAATGTCACTCCAGCCATGTAAATGCCTTATCTACAAAACCAGTTGTCTTTTGCTGCTCCTCTCAGAGCAGCCAATCAGTTCTTATGAGGTGCCTCTAAACCACGTGAGGGCATTTATTTCAGCTGGTGAACCACTTAAGTTTTGGCTGTCAAGGGCCACACATGTACAATCTTTCAGAAGACATCATTTTAACAAATTATAGATTTAAAAAATCATATACCAAATACATAATACAAAAAATAAACATCTACTATAACATATATTCATTTTATTTCAAAAAATAATTTTGTCCTAATTTGTTTTTTTGAGTAGTATATATAGAGGTAATTGCATAACATCTCAAACTAAAGACTTATTCTTGTATATATGGGGGGGGGGGAACGTGCGTATGTCTGTAGGGGAGCTGCCTACATGCTAGCCAGCCAGGGGTGGGGTCACATGCAGCAGAACTCACCCAGGTGGTGTGGTGCAGATGCATGCCCCCTCCATCCACCCTGCAGCTGTCCCCTGCCATGCTTTGCATGGCTCCGAGTCTGCACTCCTGTCCAGGGTAGCCTGTACTACACCATCACGCACCTTGTGCTCACCAGTGAGACCACCCTGGCCCCAGCCCTAGCAGCGTATACAGCAGCAAAGGTGGCTGCTCATCACTTCAGGCAGGTGGAATGGGTGGAAAGTGGCTGGGAACTCCAGCCCCACATGTTGGGGCTCAGCTGCAGCTTCCACCCTGCCTGGCTGGGCATGTCTCCATGGCTGCTTCAGCTTGCTACCTGCTGCCCAGAGTGGTGCAACAGGGGCAGGATGAAGAGGAGGATCTGCTGGAGAAGGTGAGAGCTGAGCAGTACCCAGGTGGGATCAGCCTCACTGAAAACAGCAGCAGCTGTGGGATCAGTCTCGCTGAAAGTTGTGTACCCTGGCTAGGGCCAGGGCAGTGCCACCAGTTGGCATGGTGTGGGAGTGTAGCGTAGGCTGCCCCGGGTGGGAGCAGGAGGGGCTTGGCTACAAAGGGAATGTTGTGGGGGCATCCACAGGCTGGATACAATCAGTTGGTGGGCCAGATCCATATTTTGCCCACCCCTGCTCTAAACTCTCTGGAATATGCATGGATCTGTGCAACATTTTTCCTCAGGCAAAAGCAAAGTAGAGATTCCATGAATAGGATGGGAGGAGATGTCTCTAAAAAGCAGGAGAATCATTTTCAGCCCAGGTAGAGCCTCTCTGCTTCTGATCCAAAAAAAAAGAAAAGATGAAATGTTATTGGTACATTTCATGTTCACACACCTGTGAGGTTGGGTTACCTAAATAACATCAGTCCAACAGTACAAATTGAGAGAGAAAGGAAAAACTAGGTGTAGGATCATCAGTCTGCTGGTAGGTATTACTTTTGTTGTAAGTTATATGCAAATATTACATGACAAATTATAAAATGTCTGGTATGAAACAAGTTTATCCCTGGATATAAAAGGCAGATCAACCACAGTATAATGTCATAAAAGGGAATTATCTTGATTTGCCACTTCTCCAAATTTTTTTTTGTATGTATTATAGAGAAAGTGTTTAGTGTAGGCTCATATTTGTCAGTGTTTTCATAAAACATTTTGTATATTATGAAACTTAAATACCAAGTTATTTAAACTAAAATGTCAGTTCTCAAAATAAAATATATTCTGATGCACTGTTTTTGCTTGCTTGCTTCGTGTGTATTTATGTACTTGTAATTAGTCATATTCACTAATTTGAAGGGGACCTTCCAGTTCTTATTGAGGGTCGCTGTACTTCAGTATACAAAACAGACAAATATTTGCAAACATATAGCCTGATCACTGCTAGAGGGAACTATCCCAAATTCATAGCAGCATAGCTGTTAGGAAGATTAAAAACACGTGTACGTGCCAAAGGTGCATACAATGCAAAGTCTTTAGGACTGCTATTTTCCCTTGTGTCACGTACATGGGTGTAGCATATGTAGGTACAGATCAAATCCACTTAAACTGTAACTAGCTCAGCTGCATCAGTCACATGAAGGCCGTATTACTGCTACTCACTTTCTTCCCTGTAATGCAAAGGTTGGCAGCCTACAGCCTGCACTCTGGAGCTGCACAGAGACAGCCCACAAAATCAGAACCATTCCACAGTCTATTAATGGTGCACCAATCCCCTGCTATCCAGCCATTGGATCTTTTCTGACCATTACTAGTGGTTGGCAAGTTACCTGTTGCAGCAGTGGAAACACCTTTCTTTGCGTGGAGCACTTTTTTCTCACTGCTTCCAACTTGCAGCTTCTTTTTTACCCCAATGTTGAATTAGTTGGTCCAAATCATTGTACACCATGGTTTTGGGGAGTACTGGACTGGCAGCCCACAGTGGTCACTGAGTTGCAAACACTTGGTCCACTTAGAAAAAGTTGCCAACCTCTGCTCTAATCACCTGGGTCACAGTAGAATAAGCATATCTTGGGAAGAGCCTAGGAAGAAGTGACATTTTAACCATGTCACTAGTTACTTCCAAAATGACTAGCCGTGGGACTGGTCAAAACTCACTTTCATTGTACTGCTGCATCAGATAATGCTAGAGGCAGCTGCACCAAAAAATGTTCCCAGAAGGATAAGGATATGAATCACGGAATCATAGAAAATTAGGGTGCGAAGGGATCTGAGGAGGTCATCTAGTCCAGCCCACTGCTCAAAACAAGACTGTCCCCAGCTAGATCATTCCAGCCAAGGCTCCTCCAAGGATGGAGATTCCAAAACCATCAAAAAATGAAGGAGACTCCTCCCCTCACCCCCAAACTCTCCAGCTTCCATGGAAGATCATAGCTTTCTATAATCTTTAGACTCCTTTGTGAATCCTAACTTTTGTCCCAACGTGGAAGGAAATTGTAGGAGCAAAGTAAAATGAATGAGGGCAGGTGCCAAGATAAGGGAAGAACTGAAGAAGCCAAGTGTATGAACTTGACAAAAAAAGAAAAGTAGGATGGATAGCTGAACAGAAAAATGGATAAGCATTGGCACAAAAATTTGTGTATGTGGGGGATAAATAGAAGCATTGCATTAGTTGTTTCTTGTCGTGACCTAGGGGAGCATAATAGATCCACAGGCTAGGGACCGAAGTTGCACATAAACTGGTTTAAGTGATTGGAAACTGGTTTAAACCTGTAACAGAACAGAAGTTTAGTGCACATAAACTGCTTTCAAAATGACTAAAACCAGTTTAAGATAAACCTGGTTGGATTGTAGTATCAGGCCTGATTTAGATCAAACCAGTTTATGGAACTACTGTCCCAGATCCCTTCCTGGTTCAAGTTACCTCACAGTCCTAGAGCATGCCAGGATGCTTGGCAGCCCTGTGCTATGCTGTCTGCTCCAGTGGAGCAGGGACTGCCTCGCCCCTGTACTCCTCAGCGTGTTTCCTGCCTGTTTCCATCAGTCCATAGGAAGGAGACAGGGGACCAGACATCAATGCCCCGCTTGCCGGCATGTGGGGGGAGGGAAAGCCCCTGTGGCAGGGGTTTTTTGATGACCAACAGCCTTCCCCCTTCCCAGCTACTGATTGCTTCAGTGGCTGCCACAGGAGGGAGGGAGAAGGAGCCTTGCCTTAACTCCTGCAAGTCTCAGACAGCCTCATGGAATGGAAGAAAATTTTCCTGCTCCACCGCAGCTGGTTTGCCGTCAGCTAATATTTGAAGTTGTCTTGGATTTGGGTAACTAAAGTAACTTGTACTCCCTTGCAGTGTGTTAATGTAGTCTTAAGCACATTTTTCAATTTTTTCCTAACTACAACAAAATTCTGTTTTCCCCAAATAGATTATAATTACCTGTAAAATTCATTTTACAATACAACAGCTTTAAAATATCAGTGTGCCTTTGCTTTAAAAAAAAGAGCTTTAATAGTTTCATAGTTGGTAGGGTCGGAACGGACCTGAGCAGATCATCAAGTCTGGCCCCCTGTCATGGCAGCAAAGAGTACTGGGGTCAAACAACCCTGGCAAGGTGTTCATCCAGCCTCCTCTTAAAGACCCCCAGGGTAGAAGCCAGCACCACTTCTCTTGGAAGTTGGTTCCAGATCCAAGCCGCCTGACAGTGAAGTAGCACCTCATATCTAGCCTAAATCTACCCTCTGCCAGTTTGTGACTGTTATTTCTTGTCACTCCTCGTAGTGCTCAGGGGAATAGGGACTCCCCCAATGCCTGTTGGTCCCCCTTGACTAGTTTGGAGATGGCCTCTAGATCCCCCCTCAGCCTTCTCTTGTGGAGGCTGAACAGGTTCAGGTCCCTTAACCTTTCCTCATAGGGCCTTCCATGCTGACTCCTGATCATGCGAGTGGCCCTCTTCTGGACCCTCTCCACGTTGTCCAAATCCCTTCTGAAGTGTGGTGCCCAGAACTGGAAGCAGTAGTCCAACTCCGGCCTGACCAGTGTCGCAGAGACAGGGAGGATCAGCTCCTTGAACCTGCTTGAGATGCAGCTGTGGATGCATGATAAGGTACGGTTGGCCTTCCTGACCGCTTCCCCACACTGTCGGCCCATGTTCATTTTGGCATCAATAATGACTCCAAAATCCTTTTCTGCCTCTGCGCTGATAAGAAGGGAGTTCCGCAGCCTGTAGATATGCTGCTGGTTCTTCCTCCCCAGGTGCAATACCTTGCACTTGTCAGCATTGAAACCCATCCTGTTCTCATCCGCCCACCCCTGTAACCTGTCTAAGTCTGATTGCAGCCTATTCCTCCCTTCTAGCATCCCCGCTTCTCCCCACATCTTAGTGTCATCTGCGAATATGAACAGAGTGCTTTTTACACCCCGTCCAAGTCACTGATGAAGATGTTGAACAGTGTAGGCCGAGGACTGAGCCCTGCAGAACCCCACTGCCCACATCCCTCCAGGTCAAAAATGACCCGTCCACCACCACTCTCTAGCCAACTAGTGACCCATTTGACTGTGTAGGTGTCGACGCCACAGTCCCCTAGTTTTTTAATGAGAATGGGGTGAGTGACAGTGTCGAAGGCCTTCCTAAAGTCCAGAAAAACTACGTCCACTGCTACCCCTGTGTCTAAGGATTTTGTGACCTGGTCATAGAAGGCCATCAGGTTGGTCTGACAGGACCTGCCTCTAATGAGCCTGTGTTGGTTTCCCCTAAGCATAATATCCCCTGCTGGCCCCTCGCGGACATGTGCCAGGATAACTCTTAAAAAGCTTACCCAGGACCGAGGTAAGACTGACTGGCCTATAGTTTCCTGGGTCCTCCTTCCTCCCTTTTTTGAAAATGGGAACCACATTGGCCCTTTCCCAGTCCTCTGACACCACACCATGAGTGCTCGTAAAGCCATGCCAGGGGTCCCGCAATGATCTCTGCTAATTCCCTCAGCACTCTGGGGTGGAGATCATCAGGACCAGCTGATTTAAATACATCCAGTCCCTCCAGAAGTTCCCTAACTAGGTCCTCAGTGACCCTAGGCCTGGGTATGCCTCCTCTGGGACCTACGGGGGTCCTGGTGGGGGGGGGTGGCCAGTCCCTGCTTCGAAAAATGGAAGCAAAGAAATTGTGAAATAGGTTAGCTTTGCTGTCTGGTGAGATGACCAGATTTCCTAGTGTGTCCTGCAGAGGCCCCATGTTACCTGGTACCTTCTTTTTACCCCCTATGTATTTAAAAAAGGACTTCTTGTTGTCCGTGATCTGGGTAGCTAGTCTCAGTTCCATCTCCACCTTCCTGACCGCCCCCCTACAGCCCCGAGCAACCGAAGTATAGCCCTCCCTGGTGACTGCCCCTCCCTTCCATTGGGTGAATGCCTCCTTTTTAGCTAGGAGACATTCCCGTATGCTTTTGGTGAGCCATGGGGGCTTTTGCGCCCTCTTGCTCCCTTTGATCTGCGTTGGGATTACCTCCCTTTGGACTTGGAGGATCATCGCCTTAAAAAACGGCCACTCTTCCTGGACACCCAACTCCCCTCCCCTCCAGGACCTCAGTGCCTCCCCAGCTATTCTCCTTACATCATTGAAATCCACCCTCCTGAAGTCCAGGGCTGCTGCCTTGCTGCAGGCCTTTGCCACCTTGCGCTGGATGGTGAATTCCAGCACACGATGATCACTGTCGCCCAGGTGGTTGAGCCCCTGCAGACCCCTAACCAAGTCATCACCCATGGCCAGGACCAGATCCAGCAAGGCATCTCCCCTGATGGGGCTGTGCACCTCCTGGGTTAGATGTAACCCCTTTATCTCTAATGTATTGATACCTGACCTCAGTTCCTACTAATAAGGTTTTAAAATTGTTGCATAGACCAGTAGTGCTCAGTGCAGTGGGCTGGATGAGAGGTATGGGCCTATCCATGGGCTTGATCAGATCCCAGGTCCAGACTCCAGACCACCTCCACTCAGCACCCCCCTGCTCAGGACTTCGTGCTAGCAGATTGTGGCTCTGCACAGCTGGATCACCTCCAGCTAGCACCTACCTGTATGTCTAGATCAGGTCCTGGGCGATCTCCACACACTGATCTAGCATGCTATGGCCTACAGGGCTCCCCACATGCTATGGCCTACAGGGCTCCACTGACCTACAGGGCTTCCCACAGATCTGGAAAATTGGCAGGACAGGAGCAGCAGTTGCTGCTTCCCCTCCCCCATCACCAACTTTTCTGACTCATTAAGACACTGTGTCCAGCTTGTGGTACCATGCCATCCAAAGGGTGAGCATTCTTGGTGTAGACCCAGTATGTGGTATAATATGTGCTTCCCATTCAGTGTTTGAGGCTGGCTCTGTGTACTACTTCTGCATCAGATCCCACCCACAGACTGGCCATGCCCCACTCATATAGCCCATGTGGCCAAAAAGATTGAGCACTACTGGTGTAAACATAATTAGATGTAATACCTAAAATGTGTTCTATGTATGTGTGTAGTTACAAAAAGAAGGTAGTAGATTTAAACTAACAGTAAAGAGTATCTAAGAGAGAATTCTGTGGAAGGTTGAAATAGATATACGATACCCAAATCCAGGATGAGTTTGAATTTAAGATGACCCCCCAGTAATTAGATTTATAATTTTCCAAATATTGAAAGCTCATCTTAAATTCATTATCCCTTCCCCCAATGCTGCAACAGGGGGAAAAGCAGTTGGGGGAGGGGAGAGGCAGCCTGATCCCAGTCATTTGCCCCTTTGTGCCTGTGACTCCCCTCACCTTCTGCCTGCTACTCTGCCACTTGTACCCACTGCCTGATACCTCTACCATTGTCCTACCTCACTGCCTGCCCTGCCCCACTGGCCGCTTTTCCTCCCCCTGCCACCATATACCATGCTTCTGGATGCTCTAGCTCTGGGTCCTGTGCCACCCTGAGCTTTACCAAGTGGGTTCCTGCTACCTCTTCTGGCTGCAGGTGGTGTAATTTTACTTGATACTTGATTACAAGACAAGGCTTTGTTTTCCTCATTTTGAATAGGGAAAAGAACCTCGTATTAGAGTCAAGTAAATATACTAATAACTGCAGTTTTGTAAAAGGAAGTCTATTACTTGATGATAAAACTGTCAAAATGTTTGGGTTCTCCCATAAATTGTACAGAACAAGATCAGTAAAACTAGTACAGTGTCACAGTTTGAAAATCTAGGAATTCTATTTTATCTTAATTTTTACTGGAGATGTTCAAAACATTAAAGAAAAAGATATTCATGAGTAAGATTTTTCCCTATTTTTTCTTTTACAACACTAGGAAAAAGTATCCACAGTGCAGATAGCATGCATTGATTTCACTGATGATCTTTGACTATTGACTGTTTTGACTAAAGATCAACCTGCCTTCAAGTGTGGCTAATGTTCCTTGAGGTCAGCCCTCTCCCCCCCCCCCCAACAGAAATCTTCGGGTTTTTTTCAAATTTGTAAT
>NW_017729025.1:74120836-74122718 GCF_001723915.1 Gavialis gangeticus
CCCCCCCCCCCAACAGAAATCTTCAGGTTATTTTCAAATTTGTAATAGCTGAAAGGTTCTGTAATAGGTGGAATTAAGGTTCGTTTATTCTTTTGTTCTGTCTAATTGGGGAGAAGTCTATGCAGTTTTACTCCTGGCTATTATAAGTTAAGTTTGTGTGTGTATTTCTAGTGATATGTAACATATACTCACACAAAGTCTTTGTATATATAGTTCTCTGAAGACAAGGTAAAAGAATTGTGCCTTGCACTTGGAGAAGAAAATAAAGTCCTCATAGGGGAATCCATTCCACAGTCTCAAAGAGACTGAGCTTTGTACTTTATTCCTATAGTAGAGCATTGTATAAAAATGTAGACAAAAGCATTGTCTTCGTTCAGCTTCTTGAATGTTTTGTCTACAGTCTCTCCTTTTAAAGATGGGAATGCAAAGGGAGACTTGTTTCAAAAAGATTTTGGCTGGATACAGACATTTAGTTTCTACTGGGAGAATCATTCTTCTCCTAGTAGAAACCAAAAGTGCCTAGAAGTTCAGTCTTTTTCTTCTGGAGCAAAAATGACAACTCCAGGTAAAAAATAACCCAGCAACAACTATAGCTGAATTACTTCCAGGAGAGTGAACATTTATATACTTCTCCCTGACTTAACTTCTGGTAGAAATTTCTTCTGGTAGAAATTAATATCTGTACACATCTTTTATCCAGAGCTCTGACCATAGATCAGATCCCAATTATGGTACTCACCATAGAGAAACAGGGAGATGGTTGTTATCACAAAAAGATTACAATCTAAGTGTAAGATAAGAGACCACATAGAGATACAAGCAGATGGGAGAATCATAAGGGAGTAATTAGATAATACTAGTCTGCATGAGTTGCAGTACCCTAGCAATCCAACCATTGTTTCCTACTATAATATCATTTATCCATGGATGGATCCAAAGGGAATGTAGTGGTTACCACTGCACCCCCTCCCCTTTTCACACTATGGAGTGGGAGAAGCAGCTGGAGAACATCCCAAAAACAAGTAAGAATACCACCTTCTCCCTTGCATCATCCATTCCCTTTCCCCTCATACTCAGCCATACCTCCCTTCTCTTGCCACTCATCCCTTCCCCTGCTCTCTACTGCTGGCCCAGGGGCAGTGGAGGGACAGCAGCAGTGGGCATTTTCTCCTCCCTACCCAGTCTTCCCAGGAGCTCCCTGCCAGCAGGAAGGGGGAAAAGCACCAGCTACTATCTTTATACCTGTCTGAGCCTGGCATCCAATGCATCCACTCCTTCCAGCCTCAACTGGGATGGCCAAAGCAGTGGGTGGTTCTCCCTGCACCCAGAGGCATAAGTAGAGGGTGAAGGGTAATTTAGGAGGGCAGGGAAGGGGAGGTGCTGCTAAGCACAGACGGGATGGGAGGGGGTATCGAAACCTGTGGCATGGAGAGATTCTTACCTACTTCAGGGACTTAAGTCCCCTGCTTTTGCTCCTGTGGCACAGTCTGGCCACCTTAGTGGTAGGGGGGGAGATAGGAGTGAGGGAGTGGAGCCACCCTTTAGTGTCAGTTGCTACTCCTACACCCGACTTTTAAAAAACCTGGATTCATCTCTGCATGTGTCTGACAATAGTTTCATAGTTTCTAGGATCGGAAGGGACCTGAGAAGATCATCTACTCCGACCCCCTGCCATGGCAGAAAAGAGTACTGGGGTTAAACGACCCCAGCAAGGTGTTCATCTAACCTCTTCTTAAAAACCCCCAGGGTAGGAGCCTGCACCACCTCCCTTGGAAGATGGTTCCAGACCCTAGCCGCCCTGACCGTGAAATAGCGCCTTCTGATGTCTAACCTAAACCTACCCTCTGCTAGCTTGTGACCATTGTTCCTGGTCACTCCTGGC
>NW_017729025.1:74123062-74125241 GCF_001723915.1 Gavialis gangeticus
TCATCCAGACCGGCTGACTTGAATACGTCCAGCCCCTCCAGAAGCTCCCTTACTAAGTCCTCGCTAACCCTTGGCCCAGGTGTGCCTCCCCCAAGGCCCGAAGGGGACCCGGCTGGGAGGTTGCTGTTCTGGTCCCTACTTAGGAAGACAGAGGCAAAGAAATCGTTAAACATGTTAGATTTGTCATCTGGTGTGATGACCAAGTTTCCCAACGCAACCTGCAAGGGCCCTACATTACCTGGGACCTTCTTTTTGCCTGTCTGAGCCTGGCATCCAATGCATCCACTCCTTCCAGCCTCAGCTGGGATGGCCAAAGCAGTGGGTGGTTCTCCCTGCACCCAGAGGCATAAGTAGAGGGTGAAGGGTATAGACATTCAGCACTGTTCAGAGAATAGTCCTTGCAAGTAACTCTGCAGTAGACAGTTAAATAATAACTTGCCCATACAAAAGTTATTTTTCTAAACCAAATGCTTGAAGTTTGGCTTATACATAGAAGCATCATGTTTTCTATCCTTCTGTGATAGGACCTCATGGCAGACTGTCTCCATTCTCTGGGGCTTCACACCAGCAGGCTCAGTGGACTCCAGCAAGCTGCATGTGCTTGTGTATGTCTCTCTGAGTACCTGCCAGCCTGGACAGGGGGAGTCTGCCACATGGGGATTGCAGCAGAAAAGCCTGGAGCAGTAAGGTAGAGGCAACCGTTGAGGGCAACAGGGAACCTCAGACTTCTGAGGACACGGACAAATTTGCTGTAGTGACAATTCCTGCTTACCACTGGAACCAGCTGTGGACTGTAAAGTAAACACTTGCCAACAGTGAGAGTGAAGTGTTGGGAGTTTTTTGCGGGGAAGAAGGTGAGCAGCCCTCAGTGGTGAAGCAACACGTTATGGACTAATTAGAAGAGCTGAACGTGTACAAGTTCATGGGGCCGGATGCAGTGTATCCAAAGGTGCTGAGGAAGTTTGCTGATGTGACTATAGAGCCACTAGCCATTATCTTTGAAAACTTGTGGCAATCAGGGAAGGTACCAGATGATTGGAAAGGGCAAATATAGTGCCCATCTTTAAGAAAGGGAAGGAGGAGGATCCAGATAACTACAGAGCAGTCAGCCTTACCTCAATCCCCAGAAAAATCATGGAACACATCCACAAGGAATCCATCTCTAATCACTTGGAGGAGAAGAAAGTGATGAGAAACAGGCAGCTGGATTTGCCAAGGGCAGGTCATGCCTGACATTACCTTCTATGATGAGATGCCTAGCTCTGTGGATGTCTCCCACAACCTTGTCACAAGCAAGCTAAGGAGGTATGGGTTGGATGAATGGACTGTAAGGTGGATAGAAAGCTGGCTGGATCTTCAGGCTCAAGGAGTAGTAATCAATGGCTCAACGTCTAGTTGGCAGCTGGTATCAAGTAGAGTGCCCCAGGGGTTGGTCCTCAAGCCAGTTTTGTTCAATCTCTTCATTAATGATCTGAAAGATGGGATGGATTGCACCCCCAACAAGTTTGTAGATGACACCAAGGTGGGAGGAGTAGTAGATACCCTGGAGGGTATGGCTAGGATTCAGAGGGACCTCGGCAAATTGGAGGATCGGGCCAAAACAAATCTCATGAGGTTCAACAAAGAAAAGTACAGAGTCTTGCACTTAGGACAGAAGAATCCCATGCACTGCTACATGCTTGGGACCAACTGGCTAAGCAGCAGCTCTGCAGAAAAGAAAATGGTGGTTACAGTGGACAGTAAGATGGGTATGAGGCAGCAGTGTACCCTTGTTGCTAAGAAGGCTAACAGCATACTGGGCTGCATTAGTAGAAGCGTTGCCAGCAGATCAAGAGAAGTAATTATTCCCCTCGATTCTGTACTGGTGTACCCAGTTTTGGGCCTCCTGCTACATAAAGAATGTAAGCAAGTTTGGAGAGAGTCCAGCAGAGGGCAATGAAAATGGTGAGGGGGCTGGGGCACATGACATCTGAGCTGAGGCTTAGGGAACTGGGCTTATTTAGTGTACATAAGAAAACTGAGGGGGGATTTGATAGCAGTGTTCAACTATCTAAAGGATGGTTAAAAGGAGTATGGAGGTAGATCAGGAGTGGGCAATTATTTGGGGCCATGGGGCACATAGGCAATTTTGGGGAGCTGTTGCCGGCCAGTCAGCACCCCCAATCCCCTCTCCCCCTGG
>NW_017729025.1:74130241-74133016 GCF_001723915.1 Gavialis gangeticus
CATGACATCTGAGCTGAGGCTTAGGGAACTGGGCTTATTTAGTGTACATAAGAAAACTGAGGGGGGATTTGATAGCAGTGTTCAACTATCTAAAGGATGGTTAAAAGGAGTATGGAGGTAGATCAGGAGTGGGCAATTATTTGGGGCCATGGGGCACATAGGCAATTTTGGGGAGCTGTTGCCGGCCAGTCAGCACCCCCAATCCCCTCTCCCCCTGGAACAGCTTACCAAACCCAGAGCCCACAGGCCCCACAGCTCCTCCCTGCCACCCTTGCAGGCCATATGCAGCAGCTGAGCACCTGGCCCCTGCCTACCCCACGCGCACTTGGAACTCACCCTGGCCAAAGTGGACCAGTTCTGGACCAGCTGGTAGCCAAGTGCACAGCCCCATTCCCAGCCTCAGACCACCCCGAGCACACTCTAAACCTGCCTGGCCAGAGTAAACCACCGTTAGTCCAGCCTGGAACCTGTGTGCACAGACAGGGCCTGCCCTGCACCTGCTTCAGTCTAGCCCACCCATGATGAGTGGTGGTGGCAAGGCAGAAGCTGTTGCTGGGTGCAAGGGGAAAACAACTGCCCCCTCTGGCTGCTGCTGGGCCTTTCTTGGTAGGGCTGCCTGGAGCCTGCACCCTTAATGCCCTGCGGCTCCTCTCCACTGCCACTACTGCCCCGCTGGCTGACCCAAAGGCAGTGCAGGTTCAGAGTCAGTGATGACAGCAGAGAAGAGCTGCCAGGCACCTTCTAGGTGGCCACAGCAAGGAAGGCTTGGCAGCAGCAAGGTGGGGGCAACCGGTTTTCCCCCGCACCCAGCAGCAGCTTCTGCCTGGGTGCTACTACTGCCCTTGCTGCTCATTGTGGGTGAGCCAGTCCAGAGCAGGCACAGGACAGGATTGGGGCTGTGCACATAGATCCCGGCTGGTCTCAGTGACGTCCCGTGGGTCTCCAGTGCCTGGGAGCCAATGCCTGCATTTGCGCTCCCTCCCCACCCCCCAGGATGATTCGAGCAGGGTATGGGTCCTGAGGCAAATCAGCTTGTGCAGGGCTCCACCTCCCACCCCACAGCACTTCTGCAGGAGAATTAGCAGTGTGGCACACCAGCCATGGGGGGAGGGGTGGCGGCTGGAATTTCCAGCCAGAAAGGCAAAAGAAGCCCACAGCCCACTGGGTGGGCTACACACAAAACACGAGGCACCCCAGCCTCTCTGGCCAGTGTGGCTCCCCTCCCCCGTTGGTCCTCCACTGGCTGGTCTGGAACTGATTCGGTATGACACTGGCAGGTCAGAGCAAGTGTGGGGAAGGCCTAGGTCAGGGCTGTGCCCATGGGTCCCCGCCAGTCTCCATGGGGCTAGGTCCAGTGGCAGCAACTGAAAGGAGCCACCCTAGCCCCGCTGCATGCCCAGGGGGTAGCAGGATGTGTGCCACAGGCCAGATGACACCTGGGGCAGGGGGGCCCAAGACACCCACCACAGGTTGGCCAAAGTCCCTCCGCAGGCTGAATCCAGCTCTCAGGCCATATTTTGCCCACTCCATATTTCAGCTAGACTGTTCTTAGTGGTGGCAGATTACAGAACAAGGAGAAATGGTCTCAAGTTGCAGCAAAGGAAGTTTAGGTTAGATACTAGGAAAAACTCTCTCACTAGGAAGGTGGTGAAGCACTGGAATGGATTACCTAGAGATGTGATGAAATCTCCATCCTTGAAGGTTTTTAAGGCCTGGCTCAATAAAGCTGGAATGATCTAGTTGAGGATGGTCCTGTTTTTAGCAAGGAGTTGGACTAGATGACCTCCTGAGGTAACTTCTAACCCTAATTTTCTGTGATTCTATGATAAATATTAAAAATACATTGTGTTACATTCAGTCTTCCCCAGTTCTGCTGTAGTGTTTTTCCTAGTTATTGAAGTCAGGGGTTTTTAGCCCTATATATAATGATCTTATAATATAGTATCTTGCCCCACAGGAATTTGCACCCTCATGACCAAGACCAAGTCTTGGTGGTGTTAGAAGTGTAAGAAGGGATGAGGATCTGAAGGGCATCTTGGGTGTGAGAGAGAATGGCTGGAGAGGTTAGTGTGGGGAGTGTGTACCCTTGTGGCCTTGACTACCTTAGAGTCTTGTCACACCCTTCAAAATTCATCCATTTTGTCATAATGCTTGCTGATTATATTTGTTTCTGAATTATCATTACTTGTATACAGATATCCAATATTTTTAATATTGTAAATTTTTTGGCCTTGTTGTTTTGTAGCAATGTGCATCACAGTTGAATTTTATGTTGTATGTAATAGTAATTGTTAGTTTTAAAATTGCCTTTTGATTTCTTTGAGTTTCATTTGTTCTTCCACTGAGAGACAATAAATAGAAGCGCTCAGCTTCTGTCCAACTCTCTTACCTTTCTGATGTCCCCTGTTTTTAGTTTCCTTTAAAGTAAACATCTCAGTGTTACTAATTTTCTTTTATACAAAAGGTTTTTTTAGGCTACAAATAATTATTTCCCATTTTTGAACAACCTCTTTCTGCTGTACTCCTTTTTATATAGAGCAGGGCTGTCCAGCATCTAAGTGGCCAGGGGCCACATGCCATGCAAAGCAAATCAGCAGGGACCACACTAGCTCAAGCCACAGGCACCTCAGCCAACCCCCCCCCACACACACACACACACACATGCTCTGGGCACATGGGCAGCCCCCCTCAACCTCCCCTCACACGTTACCTCTACACCATACCATGGTTCTCCTGGCAGTGGGGCTGCATCAACCCCACTCTCTAGGGCAAGAG
>NW_017729025.1:74133027-74136052 GCF_001723915.1 Gavialis gangeticus
AATGCACTGTATGAAGGCCCTTGGTTCTCCTGGCAGTGGGGCTGCATCAACCCCACTCTCTAGGGCAAGAGTAGGAAGCAAAAGCTGATGGGGTAGGTGGGGAGCCTATAGACCCAGCTAGTGACTATGTAGGAGCCTGAAGCTGCACATTAAACTCTTGCAGGCCATTTGAAGCCCCCAGGCCAACAGTTGGACAGCCCTGATATACAGTAACCAGAACTAAACACTATATTTCTAAACACTGTGTTTCAGGTAAGAGCAAACATATCTAGTGTTCTGCATTTTCAGTTTTTGTTTTCAAAAAAAAAATTCTGGGAATTTTTCGGGGTTTATCTTCCAAACAGAAAAAATGGGTTGATATTGGGATAAAAGGAGGATGTCGCTGAACATGCCCCCCTGGGTGGGAAAGTCTGCAGAGGAAAGGGGTGGGGAGGGAAGAATGCACCACCCCCCCAGCCCAGCACCAGCCCCAGTTGCCTCCCCACACCACCTGGGGGGCCCAGAGTGGGGGGGCTGGGGTGGGGCCAGCCTCTGCTGCACCACCGGGCCAGAGGGGACGGAGCCCCTGGGACCCCTGCACCCATGCCACCAGGCACTGCCCAGCCGGGCAGGGTGGAGAGAGGGACAGAGTGGGAGGTCGTCTGGGGGGCACGGGAAGGGGGTGGTGGCTCCCACTAATGCACAGGTCCCAGGGGGCATATGAAAAATGGGTGCAAATCACTAAAAAACAAATAACCTCAATAAAAAAATCAGGTAATTTATTGGTTAAATTCAGTAAAAACCAAAAATGCGGGATGCTACCTTATAACCTATATCAGTGGCTCTCAAACTTTTTCACATTGGGACCCATTACTATAACTGTCAGCTTGCCATGACCCACACCCTCCCAGGCCCTGATTCACAGAGTGTGTGTGTGTGTGTCTCCCTCTCCCCGCCCTTCCCCTCAATCTGCTGCATCCAGCCCCCTCCCTCACTGCCTTGTGCTTTACACTGCTATGCTGTGTGCTTGCCATGTCCCCCACCATCCCCCCAGCTGTGCGCCAGCTCCATGCAGCCTTGCAGCGTTTCTCTCAGACCTCCCCATAACCCTTTAAAATTTTTTTGCGACTACTTCTTTGCAGAAATAGGATTCATTTGTCTCTATTTCTTTACGATGTTTTAGGTGTTCTGCTTTTAATTATCCCTTCAACCAATTTATTAGCCACCAGAGCAAATCTTACTGGTTTGCAACTCCCAAGTCACCAAACACCTCCGTATCAAAAAATATTTATAATGTTAGTATATATTCAGCTCCAGTTCTATGGCTTATAGTAACTGAATAGAATTTCCCAGAAAAGGTACAAATGAAAGAACTGAGAGACAGAATTAGTACCATTGGCAGAATCCATACAACAGTCTATTGAAGATTGATTTCTGTGTTCTCGGAATACGTACCAATACTAGTCAGAAGTTCCATAAACAGATATAGCTCTGAAAAAAAGGTAGAAGTCAAACATTACCAGTTTTTCAAAGCAACCCAAAAACTGTTTTGCTTGTGTTTTTATAACTTGTTAGATTATAAAATACAGAAAAGACTTCTGCAGGCACAGATTTCTTGCAGAATGGACATATTGCTTCATTTTCTAATGTAGTGACATGGCAGTAGCATTTTCACTATTGTTTCATAGCACTGGATTCAGTGCAGGCTAGTTTCCTCATACTGTTGGGTCAGTGCGCTGTGGAAAGAAGACTTCTGTTCTCTGGAGTAAAGAAAAGCTGGCCACATGACTCACAAAAGGATTCATCTGTTGTTTGATCCTTGGAGCAATACTGACTGGCATCTGTGATACTTTCTGACTAACATCATGTCCCAATTGGAGGTAGGGAGAGGTAGGGGCAGCTGGATAGGAAGAATAATTAGAGGCAAAATATTATTTTAAGCTCTTAGATATATATTTATTCAAAAATCCTCCTATGGGATTTAATATTTGATTCTTAATATAAATTACAGAATATATTTTCTAATGTATTAGTTTTGTTTATTTAACAAAATATTTGTTTATTAATTTTTGCTCCAGTCTCAGACAGTGATTCAAAAGGGGTTAATGCTGGGGTTTTTTAATTAAATTGGACACTTTAGAAGGCCTGCCTAAACTGTTATTAGGGCCTTGTTACACCTTATGCTGTGAGCCACACAATTGTTGATCCGTGTAGTGCTAGCTTGGAGTTTGGAGCAGTCACACCCTTAGTCTAGAAACCTCTGACTGTCCCCCACTAGCATCACTGTGATCTGCCACTAGAGGCCTGGTAAGCAGGGACAGGATTAGGAGCTGTAGCTGTGAGTTGTCACTAGAGTGCTGGTAAACCAGGACAGGCTTCTATCCGTGCTTTACAGGCAGGGGTGTGAAAGATCCTGGGATACTGAAAGACTTCAGCTTGGGGAACACTTCTGTGGGGAGTTGCTACACTTTAATGGAACAGGAGCTGGGTAGTGCGGATCAGAGATGATCTTGCCCTGGAGTGGAGTAACTTTGAGCTGCATAACGAGTGCTTAACACCGCTCTAAATTGTTAATGTGTGGATAGTCCAGGTGTTAAGAGCTCCAGGAGCCACCCAAAATTACCATGCAACAAGGCCCTAAGGCTTTCCCAGATGGTGCATTTTAGGACCTTGTTACACAGCAATTTCGAGTGGCTCCTGGAGCTCTAAACCCCTGGATTGTCTGCACGTTAACACCTGAAACTAGTCTTAAGCACTCCTTATGCAGCTCAAAGTTACACCACTCTTGGGCAGGACTATCTTTGATCTGTGTTACCCAGCTTGTGTTATGCTACTTGTTAATGTGAACACCTCCTTCCCTGCTGGCCTGGATCAGGCCCGCTGCCACACACCACGCCCCCCCCCAGCTTCCTGCTCACCAGGGATCCTGGTTTTCTCTGCTAAAAATCGCAAATTCTTTGATTAAAAAACCCAAAATCCGTTATTAAAATTTAAAGCCCCCTAGCCCTGCTGGTGCCCCTCACTGCCCTCACAACAGCCCCCCCCC
>NW_017729025.1:74141221-74173481 GCF_001723915.1 Gavialis gangeticus
TGAAGTACTAACTGTAAGCAAGTTGCATCTTACTGTAAAAATTATTTTTAATTTAATAGAGTTCTGGTAACTATTTAGTAGAATAGATTTTTTTCACTTCCGGTTTGTTGGCCTAGTTTTTCCTTGGTAAGTTTGGCAAAAGTTGGTCATTTCCATTGGCGACACATAGGGAATGCATGCAAGTGCATGTGCACTCGCTGGAAATGCCAGCCATGAAACTGGAAGTGCACTTCTGGTTTCACTGCTAGCTTGGCAATCCATCACTGGGGGGCACCCCCCTCCCGCGGTTGGCTATCGGCCACTGGGGGGGACCCCATCCTCCCCCATCAGTAATCTGGTGCCCCCCCAGACTCAGGAGGCATGAGTCACCCGTTCATTTCTATTCTATCCCACTGAGTGTATTTTAATATAGTGAAACTTTGCATCTAATTTTATTTTTGTTATTTTTTTAAAAAGCATATTTCATTTTACTGTCAGTGTGCATTTTTGTTTTGGAGAGTTCACAAATATTTAGGAAGAAACAAAACAAACTTTACAAATAAGCTCTTCATCATCAGAGCAGTCAGGGTTATGATTATTGAGAAAGTGTTGCTAAAATTAGTTTGAACAGTATATTACCTTCCAAGCTAACCAACTGAGAGAACCAAATAAATAAATAAACAAACCTTGCCAGTTGTTCAGTACATGGGATGAAAGTGAAGTCTTCCATTTCTCTATAGTGACCCATCAACTGAAGTAGAACCTAGGTATCTGTATCTTATCATGCAACTACAAATGCAGCTGCTAGTCATAAAATAAGTTGACCCATTCATAATTCCAGCCATAATATTTGACTCAGTGGCCTCTTGCACTGGTGAATTCTATTATGTACCACATTCATTTACTTTTATTTGTTCTTAATTTATTAACCAATACTTTCAGTTTGTATAAGCCATTTATTTGCTTTTGTTTTATGAATCTAAGAAAGGAGAATTTGTTCTTGTATACCCTTCAAATTCTTGCATTTTAATCAATTCCCCCCTGGGTGCAACCTGTTCCATTCTAAATAATTCCAGTTTTGCATTGTGGTAAATGTTACCACATGACTAAGAATGTATTCAAATCTTCTGACTTACGTATTTTCATGCCTTTACTCCAAATTATACAAATATAGTCCAAGCTTCATGGGTTTTGTCCCTTCAAATTCTATGGCAATATGCAAAAACAGAGTTCTTGAAATATAATATTTAATTTCACTCAAATCTTGAATGCTCACAGCTCTCAAGTACTGTTCAGTGTTCTTTCTTAAATAAGTGGGAAAGAAGTTGAGAGACAGAAAAACGTTATAAAATTAATTCAGGTAATTCATTCTGGAATTCACGATACCAGATATCTCAGATAGCTGAGGTAAACTACAAATGTGCATATGAACTCACTGGCAAAACTTTTTCCTTATGTGGCTTGTTTATGTAAAGTCTAATATATAATGTGTTTGAATTCCATTAAAAGCCTTTGTTGCTAATCTTAATGGAACACAGAGAGATGCCTCGAACTCAGATCAGTGTGGTTAGATTGCTGTAGGTTGAGGTTAGATTGTTATAAAACTTATTATACGGATGGGATCTATTTGGTCCCCTTTGTTATTTTGGAAAGAATACTTTCTGCATATATGACCTATAAAACATTCTTATTGACAGGATATGCTAGTGCTGAAAGATACATGACCAATGGCATTTTATAATTTATTGATTGAGTTTTATGTAAAATCATGAACACTTGGACAAACATTGGCCATCATGGTTAGTTAGTATCATTTTCCTTACTACTGTATTTCTGCAAAAAAGTGTGTTCATTTTATAACCCTATTAGAGACCCTTTAATCCATTTTATAATTATTTTTATATCAATTTACATAATGGATACATAACTTTGTAAATACAGAAAAAATGTTATGTTTATTTTAAGGGATTGTTTTTGACTGAACATTAGAGATCAAAAAATTCTGTCTGTCCTTTTAGTCTAAGAAGAGATTTGACAGTGCAAACATTTCATTATTACTTAAGTACATTATTAGTTATATGTTGTTTGCATTACTGCAACACTTAGAGATCCCATTAGAGATTACAATTCCCATTGTCATAGTTTATAATCTGCAACAGTCATTAACTTCAGGGGTGTACAATCAGTCTTTTAAAATTAAAGAGCCAATGCTGGGAAGAAGGTAGTGGTATTTATCCTGAGGCTTCTGGCAGACATTACACTTAAGACGTGATTAACCAGTTCATCACATCTTAAGTAGTAACCTGGCCACATGTTAACACAATTAACAGCATAGTAAAAGAAAGAATAAGCCACAAAGTTATTACAAAAAATGTGTGTCATAACTTTGTGGCTGATTCCCTTAACACCTTAAATTGAACATGTGGCCAGGCTTATCTTCACTCCAGCCTTTGGGACACATTAGAAGGTGGGAATGGGAGCTGATTGGGACTCCCAGCCTAAAGCATGACTCAGAGTTGAGGGGGTCCAATGTGCTTCTAAGCCTGGAAGTCCTAATCAGCTGCCAGATCCAGCCTCAGATGTACATCAGAGCCAAAGACTCTGGTACACCCCTGAGACTGGGAGTGGCAGTCAGGTGATCAGCACCTTGGTGGCTTATTGAAACCCTGGACACCAATGTGCTCCCAAGGCTGGGAGCATGGATCAGCTGACTGGCTTGCTGCTTGTCACCTGTGTCTGCAATTTGGTGCAATTGGGATCTGCTCCCTGGTTCCAGAAACACGCCTTTTGGAGGGGAAGGAGACAGAGGGAGAAAATTGAGCTATGGGATATTGATGGACTTGTTGGATATCTGCCAACTTGTTAAAAACCTTCCTGCAACAAAGATGATGCTCTTTTAAACATCATCTTTTTTGTTGCAGATCCACAGTTTTGAAGCCATATTGGCCATTTAGTGAGACAAAAATCCTGAACATACGGCTGCAGGTAGCTGTCCCACTTTATCTGATGTTTTACTGGGACAAAAATAATATCTGGCAAAAAATTTCTGAGGGAGTTGGAAATCTCAATAATATTGGTCTTCGTCTACATTTAAAAGTCTACTTGCTTAGATATACTACTGGCCTCCTTAGAAATTGTTCTAGTGGCAAAAGTTTGTAAGTTTGTAAATTTTGTTATCCTTCTAAGAAGCCAAAGTAAAGACAGGCTTTTTTAATTCCCATTCTAGAACAAAAAAATTCACTTATTAGTAGTTAATTTTAATTTTAAAGTGCCCTGAGTAAAGTTCAACAGAGGCAACAGGCTATTGGACTTTTACAGAGACTGTATTTAAAAGTGAAAATAAGAAAAAATAAGTATTTTCTTATAATGGCCTTTAAAAATCCCATTTGTTCAGCAAAATGATTTTTTTCTACATTATAATTTTAAACAACTGAGATTAAGAGGTTTTATTTATTTAGTATTAATAAACAATTAGAAAATATATCTTTGTGTTTGAAAATAGTGCAGTACACTGCGTTTACATTCTCCAGCCAACTTTTACAGTTGAGCTACTGGACTGGTGTTAACCAAATAAATTACTAATTTGAAAACTGTCAAAGGGGAATCTTAAAGTTCTTATCTCCTACTGAAATTGTTCAGACCAAGGACTTTAAATATATTTAACCCCAACTAAGATTCCATGTACCTCCTTTAATCTTTTAAAAACTCAGTAGTTTATATAGGAATGTTTCCTAAACATAGTTCAGTAGTTTTCAACCTTTTTTTTATTTGCGGATCCCTACACATTTTTCAGTGGAGGTGTGGACCCTCTTGGAAACTTCAAATGGAAGTGTGGACCCCTTTGAATTGTAAGTGTAGGTATTCACATACTTTTGATTCATCACAGTTATCTTGGACATAGGGGGTCCTCAGACCACAGGTTGAAAACCACTGGCATGGAGGCTCATCTTGCTCACTGAGGTTGTACAAGTATAACGGAGGCTCAGTTCTGGCTCCCTGTTTGTAACGTACCTTTGTTTCTGAAATTATCAGAGTAAGTTCATATAGGAATAGGTGAATAACTAGAAAATATGGTATATGGCAGTGTACTGCAGCTGGTTATTTAGACAATCCTTTGCTTTTATAAAAGTGTTTTTCACTTTTTGAGAGCTGGCTAGTGATATGTTTACTCCTAACTATTTTTTTTTTTATTCCATAGCATCCAAGACTCTTATAAACAGTATGCTACGGGACCCTTCTCAGATTCCAGATGGAGTTCTAGCAAATCAGGTCTATCAGGTATTAATCACAGCCATCTTTTTTTCAGTGGCAATGCTGTTATCTGCCTAGCAGAGTAAAGGATTTTAAACCTCATTTAATTACTGTCATCATAAACTATCACTGAGGTCAGGGTGCACCATAAATGGCAATGCAATATTTGTGAGGAGAGCATTTCACTTTTTAATAGCTTGCTTTTATAGTGAATAAAAAGCATGCAATTTTTGTTTTCTGTGATTAAATCTGAACAGCCTTCGATAGCCTTTTTGAGGAAAAGTAATTACTGTTTTTAAGATACTGTTTAACTATAATAGTTTTGTAGTTGCCTATCAGTATACTACTTCTCTTATTTGTCTGCAGTGTACTGTGAATGACTGTTGTTATGGACCACTGGTGGACTGCATCAAACAGTATCCTTTCCCATAAAATTTTAGGTGCACAATTGACGAGCTTAGACTCTGTGGAGGAGATGTGTCTAGCTTTAACCTGACATAAAGTTCTGCTTCACAAAACACATTTCATACTCCTTTATTTTATATTCAATCAACTAGAGGGTCACTTCAGACCTTTCTCTTATACTGTTTTAACTAAAATCAGATAGGCCAAGGAAAGTTGTCAGTTTAGTAGCTGTACATCCATATGCCTAGTTGAAACCTCTTTGTATTTATTAGATGA
This sequence comes from Gavialis gangeticus, assembly GCF_001723915.1. NCBI lineage: Eukaryota > Metazoa > Chordata > Crocodylia > Gavialidae > Gavialis > Gavialis gangeticus. The sequence goes on from NW_017729025.1 coordinate 74,146,133, forward strand.
AATGCACATCTTTCCTTAAATAAAGCCATTGAGTTTTATTGACACTGTAATATTACAATATTGTTAACTAATTTGACATTTTATTTGGATTTTTCAAAGTTCAGTTTAAGTACTGATCGATTAAAGTTTTAAAAGCTGTATCTGCCATACCTGTGCAGCTCTGTCTCCTCTTCTTAAAGGAAGCTGGGAAATAAGGATAAAGGGGAACTATTTTTAATGAGACATTAGAGAGCATTCCAGAGTGAACAGAGTAGGGATGTAGTATCATTTTTGTTAAAAAAAATATTTGTTTAACCTCCTCTAATTATATTGGTTAAAGGATTAACCAATAACCCAGCGGCTTGGACACGGCTGCTGCTGGGAGCTGCTTCTGGCTCCCGGGGCCCTTTGACAGAGGGTTTGTCGGGGAGGAGGCAAGCCCAGCCAGATAACATGGACCCATGTAAAGCCCTGTGCTGGGAGGGAGGGAGCACCTGTGAATGATCAGCTAATTGCTTAACTGATGAGTCGGGCTGCTCACTGTTTTCTTCTTAGGCTATGTGTACTAGTCCCCCTCTCCCCTCCCCAGTCCTCCTCCCCTCATCTTTGCTCCTCCGTTCCTTCTTCCTGGCCCCCATGCAGCTTCCTTTCTCCCCTTCCCTGCCAGACTGCACCCACCCCCAGCTAAACCATAACCAGTAAGCTAACCAGTTAACACTGCACTTATCGGTTAAATGATTAATTGTTTAACCTTTCACATCCCTAGAACAGAGTTCAAAGGAACCTCAGCACCTTAGTATCAGTAGCAGAAAGGGGACCCATAAAATACTGAGTACTGGGCTTGTGTTTGGATAGTAGCCACACTAATATTGGTCACATGAACCTGGAAGGACCAACCACAAAATTGGAGCCTGGCACCAGGTCTGCAGGTTTAAGAATAGGTTATCTTCCTCTTAGCCACACAGTTTTCAGCGGAAATTCTGCCAAATTTAGGAAAGGCTGTGAATTTTACCATGTGAGAGTAGGTCAGGGGGTTGGCAACAGTTCCTGCAAGTTTTGCATGGGAAACCACTGACTACTGTTACTTCCTGCAGGAGACAGGTCTCTTCCAGCACATTTTACAGTCATGGTGTATGTAGCTGTTAGGAAAAGAGGCAGTTTTTATTGCATCATATTCAGGTTTACTATGTGTATTATTTAGTAAGGATTCAGTCCTGTTCTCTCTAACTTTAATTGGAGCAGGACAAGATTTCAAATATATGTTTTAATTATGTGATTTGCAGATTCACTGTGACTATTACAAGAAATACAATGACACACAAGTTTATTAATTTGATATGGTCATAGCTGTTTTATCCAAAGCTGTAATAGCCAAAATGTGGTGGTATATGAGTTTTGTGTTCTTGTAACAAATCTGGATGTACTCTTCTGGTGTTTATATGCGAATAAATGCATTATTTTAAGTATCTTTACCTATAGTAAATTGCTAAAAAAAAGTACATTTTTTTACAACCTAGAAAGTTCCATCCCTTTTTTCAAATAAGCCTACATAACAAAATATGGTGTTATTAGGACTAATGAAAAATTAGTCAACCCTGGTTGTTACAGGAAAGTACAGTGATATTTAGCTGTGTGAATGCATTATCTGTGAGTACATGTTGCTGAATTAGATGTTAATTTTAAAGCACATAAAATAGTTAAAAATCAATTTAAAGTTAAGGTTTTAAAAGCATAATGTCTTCTGAAGGATTGCATATTGATTTTAAATATAACTATCTAATTATATATGCATGGACTAAAGTATGAAGTCAACCTCTTTGTAAATGCCAGGAGGCTATTTTTCAGTAATAGTTCAGATGCTTACGGGAAACTAGGCTGCTGGATTGCACGAGTTGGAAAATGGCTTGTGAGGTTATTTACAAGTTTTGCCCCATGGTCACTGCCATACATCAATAATAGGTATTATTATAAACTAAGTCTAAGTGTTTCTGCTTATGGTGCATTATAAATTCTGTTTGCAGTATTTGTCCTATATTTTTGCCATCATTCATTTTCCTTTTTTGGCTCTGTCATTGCCAGTATGGTTTAAGGTAGTACATGATTTCAATTGATAGAGAAAATGATGTATATATGTATAAAGTGATTATTTATGATTACTTTTCTTGCAATTTAACAGTAAAAGCTGGTAAAAAAATAGTGTAACTGATTATAATGGTAAGGCTTTCTGAAAGTTATGTCAGTATAAGATATCCTAAACAGAATTTGGAATTGTTTTAAAATTTCAGTTACAGATTCTCCTTTTATAGAAGCTTCCAGTCAAGAAGAATGTGGAAGTACTAGCAGTGCACCTCTGGGCAGAGAAATTGGGGTTATCCAGTTTTATGCATTGCATATATTAGTAATAATGACAAATTTTGATCACACATTGTCAGTGGAGTGGCAAGATTGCGGATACTACACTAAAATACTTAATTTTGTCCTATCCAGTATACTGTTGTTTATGTAACCAAATCAATTAAAAGGCCCTTTTGTTATAGTGAGATGCATCAGTTGGCTTCAGTACGTATCTTAAAAGAATGAACTATTTTAGGGAGTAAAGAACAAAATCCAAGTTCTTTGTACTTGGAGAAAAAAATCATTGAATTCAGTGGGAACTTTGCCTAAATATGGTGCCCAGAACCAGCCTGTAATTCAATAAATCCATTTCTAGCTTAATAGGAATGTATTTTTCTCGGACAGTTTTTCATTCTTTTCTTTAAAAATGTAGTAAGGAATTACAGCTTCTGAGGATACTGAGAAAACTTGTTCATTATATCTGCATTTTCTCATTTCCAAGTCTGTTTTATATTTGTTCTGTTTCAGAGACCAGCATCATTTTTAAGAAATAACTAATGGCCTTGACTTTGGGGTACCCAACTTCACATATCATAAAGTGGACTGATTATGGAAAATACTAACCCATTCCCCTTTCAAAATCAGACCCCTTTGAGAGGTCTCAACCTGTGCACCTAAATCATTGATCATTCAACAGATATATAGGCTAGTATGTTTTAGTGTGAATTATTCTAACTGTAATACTGTTCTGAACTTCGCTATATTTCAAACACCTTTCCTTTCTTAACTGAAAACCATCAGTGCTATTGGACATGAACATGAAGTCTTGCTACGAGAAATGCTTCTGAAGAAAAATCTCTCTTTCCTAGGTAAGACTCTATTGTAGAATCTAACCTATGATACCTTAGCTTCAAAGATCTCAGTGACTGTTTACTTAAGAAAAAAGAAGCTTCTGCCCACATTGTATTATGTAGTAAAGGAAGAGTAAAAAATGATTGATGCTGTACATGTTATCTTTTATTGATTTAGAACTGAGGAGGAACTCAGTTACCTAATACCCTATATATACAGCACATGCACAGATTTGCAATTAATATTTTATAGAATAAGTAGCTGAAAAAAAATGCTTTAATATCTGCTGCAGTATTACTTTTGGTGTCATGAGATATTAGCCATAATCTTGCCCTTATGAGATTTAGAAGAAAGCATAAGAAATATTAGCTTCAAAATGCTTTATGTTTTAAAAAAACTGCTAGAAGAGTTCACATGTTTAGCTACATATGCAGTTTTTCGTGATATTTTTTAGCTAATGCACTGAATCTTGCCCCATTCTCTATTTTTAAAGTTATTTTAAGGATTTATTCTAGAAGATGTTACCATGATACTAGTTTTTTTCTCTCTCTTTTAAAACAAGTTAAGCAGAATATATTAATCATTATTAAATGCAATGTATGAACCTTTAAAATAATTTATTATAAGTTAAGATAGAAATTTTAGGAATAGGAAATTATGTGGTGAGATGATATTGAAATAAGACGCATACAACATTTGCCTATAGTAAAAGGTGGTAGTAGAAATTTCTGGTGTTGAAGAGTCACATAACATGTTAGTTTTGTCTGTCACCAACAGCCTGTCTGAAGCAAATAATACCATATATCCACAAAAATGAACAGAAAATAGGATGATGGATACCAAATAATATGTATTTCTCCAAAGCTAATCATGCCAATTTTTTTTCTGTTGTAGGATAGCAATCTTAGTGGATGAAGGAACTGAATAGAACATAGTAGAATAGGAAATCGGAGACAGTTGAGAAGATATAATTAAAATAGAACATGATCTTACAAAATTAAAAAAACTGAACCAAAATCAATAAATATTATGATACAAAAATATAGAACTGAAGGATAACGGCAGGCAGTAGTTAGTTCAGAATAGGAGTTACACATTTTAAATTGATGAACTGTATAATTTACTCTTGTCAGAAAAATAAAAATAAAACAATGCATAGTTTCTTGGTGTTTTCTAGATGTTGTATTAATGCGTATTTAGTAAATGAAATAACTAAGGCTTTGTCATAGCCTCACTCCAGCTACTATGCAGTTGCTCATATGTTACAGTTAAAAAAAAAAAACAAAAAACCCTTTGATTATAAGCCTTCCTGAGTTTTGACATCCCTCAAGCTTAAAAATAACATTCTGTAATATGTCCATGGTCACACAGTAAATCCGTATTGGAAACCAGAGCTAGAAAATACATCATGTTTCCTAACCCCACGGCTAATCCACTAAATCAGGGGTTGGCAACCTTTAAGAGTAACGGTCTCTTGCTTTCAACCTGGCCATCTCTATGGGTTCCTAATCCCTTCTGCAGTGCCTGAGTCCTCCCTGCTCTGTGCTGAGGGCTCCTGTCTCTCTTTCATGATCCTCTACTGCAGCTTCTGCTTTCTGATTAAAGAATGAGAGACAAAATACAGAGAACCTGGATTCTTCATAGGGTCAGATTCCTTGCCTGACCCTACCCACTTGTAGAGATCAAGATTTGAAAACCATCAGGTGAACCACTGAGGGCTTATAGCCACAATAAACAGCTGCACATAATGCAGATGTGCTCCAGTTGTTTTCTGTAGCTTTTATTTCAAATGGCACTCCTTGTGTTAGGTGTGTGGGACTACTGATGAACTCCAGCTGAGTGGAGAAGCTACACCTATCAAAGTAAAAGCTGCAGCAATCCACTGCAGCTTGTCCTTACTTCGGCAGTCCACTGTAAATAAGCAGGTTGTAAATCATCCTCACACAAAAAATCTGTTTCTGCTACATTTCACTGAGAATAGTTAACATTGAAAAAATTTTCTCTATAAACAGAAGTGTTCAAAATAAGACTAGAGAATCTAGAAATTTCTACTGAGGCTAAAACTAACAGCAACTTTTACTGTGCCATATATCTCACCAACTGTAATCCTACAGCTAGAGCCTGTGGAGCCAAACATACGGCCCTGAGACTGGATCTTGCCCGTGGAGCCATTCTCTATGGCCCTCAGGGCTACTGATGGTCTAGGAAATTTGAGGGTGGAGCACACTGCTGAATCCAGAGCTGCAGCTGTTGGGGACGGGGTGGGAAGGCATGACTGCAAGTTGTGTTACCAGTTGGCCTGCCACTGCTTGACCCACTGCCTCTGCCACTGGCCCTGGCATCGCTCCTTCCCCAGACACAGAACATGAGGAGCTCTGTGGTGTAGATCTGGCAAAGGGAATAGGGTGAGCTTGACACTGTTGTCCTAGAGGGAGTCATCTCCCTTGCTTTTCAAATACAATTTAGAAAAAATACTGTGGCAGTGCACTTGTAGTGCCTGCCACTTTAAGGGCTGAGTGAAGCAGCCAGCAGGTGCTTGATTGTGGCAGTCATTTTAAAACACTGGCTGCGTATATAAACAGCAGTTTGCTGCTGGCAGCTAGGCAGAAACATCGCCTGGCTGAAAGGCTGTACAAAACATCTAGGAGGTAAGGGCAAGAGCTTATGGGGATGGCTAGAAGGCTCTTGGTTCTGGGAATGATCTAAAACTCCACCCTGCCAGGGATGGGTGGCCTGGTGGGGCTCCTGGTGGTGCAGGAGTCCCCAGGAAATGCCAGGCCAGTTACCACCCTGGTGAAAGGTGGGTCAGGGTGCCTTAACCCCAAGCCCCAACAACACTGGGTACAAGGGGGCCAGACACAGCTATGGCCACCTGAGCCTCCACAGGGGAGAGAAGCCTAGAGTCCCAAAGGAGGGGATAGATGTGTAATCCCAGAGAGGGGGTGGTAGTGAGGGCCTGGAAGAGGGTTGAGTAGGGCTGAGGGTCAGCCTAAAGAGCAACCCAAGGGGGTGTGCTGAGTAGGGCTGTGGGACCTCCTGAAGGGCAGCACATGGGCCAACCCCCAGGAGAAGGACTCAGTTGTGAAGATGATGAGAGGACCCCAGGGAGGGGCATGGTGCAGAGGCCCTAGAGAGGGCATAGTAGGAACCCCAGGGGTGGGCCAGAGAGAGGCCATGGGAGCAGTGTGGGCCAGAGAGAGGCCGAAGGAGTAGTTTGGGCCAGAGGCCAAGAAGTGGGTGGGGAGGCTCAGCCAGAGCGTGAGGGGCGAGTCCTGACACCAGGAAGTCTTCCACCACTAGGAGGCTGAGTGTGGGTCAAAAGTAAGACCTGTAAAGAGCACAATGACCTGCTGCTCCAGGGGGGGGTGTTAGAGTCCCTGTGAGACCCTGGAGCACCAGTCATGGTGTGGGGTGTGAGTATCTTGTGGATGCCATCTGCAAGGAATGGGCTGCAGTGTAGGATGGTTTGGAGCTGCAAATAGCGCCCACTGGCATCAGGGCATGTAATGGGCAGTCTCCTGCATTTTCCACCAGGTTATGGGAACAGCAAAGTTGTGGTAAGCAAGACTGGGCGGACTGCCCCATAGAGACAGGTGGGTGGGCCAGCGTGAGACCCGGCCCCAAGCACATCCCCTATCACAAATACTCATTTCCACTATCCACAAATCTGCTATGAGGAAGACAGGCTGCTTCTTTATTGTATATACACTTGAAACTTATCTTAATCTTCCTATTTATCTTTTCTTACTTCCACATAAAGTCTAGAAGTCCATCTTCATCTCTTCCACACTGTCTACTGGTCACTGATCTGAATATGGCATACAGCTGCCAGTTTCTTCCTTGATCTTCCTTTTCCAGCAAGTCATAGTTACCAACAACTGGCCAGATGCACCCAGTATGCATGTTGTTCTGCTTGGTCTGCATCACATCTGATTTATTTGCAAAACACTTCTGGCCTTTAAAATCAGCTGAGAACCATCTGCTAACAAAATCAAGATCTTTATCTTGTGTTACATTCAGATGCAAAGCACACTTGAATTTAGCTTCATTCTGCCTATCACCTTCCTCATATAAAGAATCAGAAAGTTTAAAAGGACCTTAAAGGTGTTACAATCCAACTGCCTGCACAGGTGCAGGATGCATTATTTTTACATTACCCCAAATACCTACCCAGCCTCTTCTTCAAACCCTCCATTGAAGAATATAAGTCCATTGGATAGCTTGTTCCATTATGTTTCTGTTCTGACATTTTTTTCCTGAGATTTATTCTAAATCCTCTGCTTCAATTTGAATCCAGTGCTTGGTGTCCTGCTCTCCGGGCAAATAAGAGCAGTTATTCTCCATCTTTTTTATAGTAACCTTTAAAATATTTGAAGCCTGCTGTCATGTTCCCCTTTGGGCCATGTACTGGAATGTCATGTTCCAATATTCAGTTTCTACTGGAAGAGTTGCTCTCCTAGTAGAAGCTACGAGTATACAAATGTTCAGGATTTTTCTCCCAGGGCAAAAATGGTCACTCTGGGAGAAAAATAAACCAGAAACAACCAATTTAAAATTGTTTCTGGGAGAGTGACAGTCTGTACAGTTTCCTTCCTGAGAGAAGCTGCAGCATAGTCTTGCAGCATACCAGGATGCTGTGCTTTCAGCCTCTCCCCCCTATCCCCTTCCAAGGGAGACAGTATGTCACTTGGTCTGGACTTTACTGCTCCAGATGAGGAGGGAGCAGAACACAACCCCTTCTCAACCTGCACATTGTGCTGTACGTAGGTAGAGACAGGCTGAACAAGAGCAGTCTAGGTCAGCCAATCAGGGCTGCCCTGTGCAATACTGTCATCTTTTTCCAGGCAAACTAAGGGAGCCTGCAGAGCACACTGATCCCCCTGGCTCCACAGAATGAGCACTGCAAGATTTCTGTGCTCCTCATCAATCTATATAGGCATCTCCATGTATGTTTTTTCTCCAAGGAAAATAAACCCAGGACAATTCTCCCAGATAATCTGAATGTGTGTACTTAACCTTAATCTCCTTTTCATCAAACCAAACATACCTAGCTCTCTCAAACTCTTCTAATAGAACTTACATTCCACCCCCCTTATTATCACTCTGTCTCCAGTTTCCCCATACAGTACTTAAGTTGAGGTCACATAGAGTGATGCTGTTATATCTTGCAGTTATAATTCTGATAATGCAGCCCAAAATTGCCTTTTTTAATGACTGCATCAGATTGCTGAGTCATGATATATTTGTGATCCACTGAAACAGTCAGTCCTTCTTGCCAGTGTTTCCCTCTATGCAGTCAGTCTCCATTCTGTATTCTTGGTCAGTTGTTTCTACTTCCTGAGCCATGACAGCCTACATTTTCTTCATGGGATGTCATTTTGTTGTCTAGTTCCCATCTCTCTCTTCTGTCAAGAACAGCCTCAAAATTGGGATGCAGAAGGGTCTAGAAAATGCCTAACATATAGTCTGGTGGTTAAGACACTTAGTTGGGAAGCAGGAGCTCTATGTCCAAATCCCCTCTGAGTGAGAGAAGCCTAGAATTTGGGTATGTACCCTAACCACTAGGCTGTTGGACTAAAATATGGGAAGCCATGCTCTTCCTCTAGCTATAAGAACATAAGAGCTGCCTTTTACTGGATCAGAACATGTGTCCTTCTTGCCCAGTATCCTGTGCAACACAGTGGCAGAGAGTGGATGCTAAAAGGAAGAGTTTTTTCCACTGTTCCTCTCCCACTTGCAGCCTCCACCATTTAAGGTCCAGGAAGTTCTGATTCAGAGTCTGTACCCCTACCTTTCATAGCTTCTGATGCATTTTTCCTCCAAAAATTTGCCCAGTCCCTTTTCTGAATCTGGTTAGCATCTAAGATCTGCTAGTCATGGTGTTTCTACAACTAAATTTCAGGTCTTACCTGCCCTTATGCACATACCTAGGCAACCCTGTTTTTCTGCATACCTGCTTGGCCATAGTGCAGTCCTACTGAGCATTCTCATTAGCCATGTGCACACAACAAAAATGCCCAAGACTATAGTTATACAGCTACATCCATGTCAGTTAGGTGCTTAAAGTAAAAACAAAATAATCCTAAAAGAATGAGAAGTCAGGAAATATTCGCTAATATTATCTAGAAAGAGAATTAAGAGTACTGAAACTTTTCAGCGTAGATTACAAAAAGGGATGAGAACAGTTATAATTTAACAAAGGTATTTAGAAAATACTGATATGATGGATTATAATTTTACTGTAATATTTATGTAATTTCTCATAAATTACATTCTCATTAAAAATGCCAGTTTCCCTGACTAGTTTGTACATGAGGAAAGAAGGGTTAATAGAGTCCCTGCTAAGTCCCAGAGCTGTCTATGTGAAGGACAAGACAAGTTGGAGCTCCAACATTAACAGAAAATTGAATAACTATGTTGATGCTTTAGAGGGGCTTTGGTACTCATCCTTTAGAAGAGGAGCCTCAGAAGCATCAGGGGAAGCAGACTGAAATAATCATCACAGTGGGCAGAATGGCATGATAAGGGGGCTGTGGGTCTGGAAAGGGTGAAGAGTCTGAAGTGAGCAAACATCTGAGCAACTTTGGTGTGCTCGGTTGATTGGGGCATAAAAACTGCTTCACCCTTTGGAGGGAACAGAGAACCTCTGGATACATGGCCCTTGTCCTAGTAAAAATTTTTTATTTGAAAGGATCTGTCTGTTTTTTTGTTACTTGGAAACATCAGGGTGTACTTCTCCCTATCCAAGAGGTAAAGTTCCTCCCTTGGGAGCTTTCTGAGGCAAAGCCACAGGTAACCTGGGAAGGTCAGAGACTGAAAGGTTGTGATCTTAAAATTAGAAGAAGCCATTGGCTCCCTCCCCCCCGCCCCCGCCCCAAAAGCCATTCCTGGGCTGGCCTCAAGGGGTACTCAGTGAGACCAGAAAATTCCCTGTGGGGGATCCATGACAGTCGAACTAGTTATTCCTACTACAGAATAAAAGTGAATAAACATTAGTGAATAAGTATTATTGGTAGCAGCCTTCAGCTGCAGTTGGAAAGATTAAGTTAAATGGTAGAAAAATTGTGCAGTTCTAGGAACAGTAAGGATGGGAACAGGCTGCTAGGGAAGACTGTGGAATCGCCTTCTCTGAAAAATTCAAGGCTAGACTCATCTATCAAGGATGGTAGAGGGATTAATGAAATCAATCCTGCCACAATGCAAGGGGATAGACTAGATAGCTCACTAAAGGATCCTTCAACTCAAATAATCGCCATTTCTGTGGCCTTGTGCAAGCTTTTGCACTACACAAATCAGAGTTAATTTTTAATGAATCATGACTTAGGAGAGGCATTGACTTCCTCTTTACAGATAAAAAGGCGCTAAGAAATTTGTACCGTCAAATCCAAATTTTTGGCAAATATAAGTTGGGTTTAATTCATCATTGCATAAAATTATAAATAAGGGAGTTAATTCTAAGTGTATTGAAGTATTCCATTTAGTCATGCTTAATTAAAGATTAAGATGTGGTACTTGTTTCTTTCAGTAATTGTGCCTAAACTTCTCAGCATGTGATTTTAGTGTTTCATCAGTATCTAAAAAGATCAGGGTGCTAAGAGCACCCAGATTAACATCTTTCTTTTTTCATTCCTCTTAACACTATTTCCAAGTCCTTAGGAAAACCCTTAGAAAATATACAGATTTTGCATCCTGTCCTTAGACTGTGTGTTAGGTTCCAGACTTAAACTGCCCTATCACCAGTTTCCTTCCTTTTAAAACTTGGGGCACAATAAAACTAATTTCTTGCTACATAAGATGTGCAGAAAATTTCCCAACTTGTAAGATGTGAGCAAGACATATGCCTCTGTGACCAACCTTGGTTATACTGGGAGAAGATACAGGCAGAAGTAAGGGAGTATAATATCATTATACTGATCCTCTGGTATCACAGGGGTCTTAATATTCCTTATATTCTAATGTATACATTGCTGTAACTTATCTGTTTAATTGATGCTTAGAGTTGGTGAGAAAATCTAGCCTGTTGTCTTCAATGTAACCTGTTCTCAGTAATCTTAAACTTCCCTCAGGCTGGAATACTAAGGAGCACCTCTTTTCTGTGAAAAACCCAGTGGGTAAACTCTGCCCTAACTGAAATTTCCAGTGGTCTATGAGTTCATCTTGATGTAAAAGGTTTCTAGTCATATGCTGTCAAAGTAACAAAACCACAGACCCAAAAAGTGGTTGCAAGGCACAAGAGTGAAAAAGTACCACCCTAGCTTTTTGAGGCCCTGGAAGTAGCCAAAGAACCAACAGAAGACAATTTCTGAATTTATGTAACAAATAATGGGCATTTTTCTTTTGCTAATGACCTTGATCTAGTGTTTATCATATCTTCATGTTTCCTACGTTGAATGACCATCATTATATCAGTCTCCTGAGTTCTGGTTCACCCAAGACTGGGTATCTAAAACTGGGAAAGTTATTGGGCCTCAACAGCTTTCCTTGACTTAGTAACCAAAATTGTTTTTTAAAAGCATTGCAACCAAGTCTGCCTCACCATTTCCCCAAACTTTTTTCATGTACACCCATGAATGAGAAGGTGGCAGAATAGACCTGAGTGAGCTTTTGTGGCAAATGATTAAACATTCTGCACTAGTGTTGCAGATCTCTGTGTTCATATAGCAGCTAGCCCAGAGGAGTCCTGGGCCATGACTAGAGCTCTTAGGCATTATGATATGACAAATAATAATGGAACATTAGAACCTCTGAAGAACAACTTTGCCAACCCATACTAGAACCTATAATCAAATCTACCATACTGCCTGAAAAAGAGCATAGAACGCTGTCAGAATCAGTAAAGACATTTGGTCTCAGTACTCCAGTATTAATCTAGATTGCTTTGAGATACTATGGCATATTACTTTTCAAAAAATGAACTCATTGACAGTCTCCACAAAAGCTACAGTCCCAGCAGACTTTGTTAAATAGAGATTTGAGTCTAGTTTGCAAATTAGAACCAAGAAGTCCTCAGTGGGCTATTCCAACTGAAACTGAGTTAGAGAAAAGACTGCATTTGTGTGCCTGCCCAAATCTCATAGTTCTAGATTTTGTGTCAGAGGTCAGAAATTAAGGTGGTCCTGAACTACCATTCACTGGGCTAGTTTAAAGTCCTGCCTTATGCTGTATAGAATAACCTGGAAGACCTGAGAGTATCATTTTAAGCTACTTCTTCGAGAACTACTAGGTTCTTGATGACATGGTAAGGAGCCTGGAAGCAGGGATTTTGTGTCTCAGAGCATCAAAGAGTCTTATCATTCATATTATGAAAAGACAGAGTGAAATTTTATTTTTACTTTTTCAGAACATTTTTTTTTAATTTCCACTTGAAGATTACATTTATGATGTAGGACAGGGATTTTCAACATTTTTTGGTTGGCGGCAAGTCAAGAAACGGGGAGTCTCCTGGCGGCCGGTCAATGGTGGGGAGTCCCCTGCACAGCATACAGCAGCAAAACCAGAAGTGCTGGCAGCTTCTCCACACTGCTGCCGCGTACCCCCTGGAGCCTTTCAACCTGGGGTACCTGGTTGAAAATGCCTGATGTGGAAGGAATTTATTTTACCATTATGGAATTTCCTACAGAATCAGAATTATACCTTCCAGCCTACCCAATTTCATCCACACTCAAGGAATATTATGAGCAGAGTAGCTTGAACATTCCTTACAGTATACAAAAACATTTTTCTAACCTCATGACTTAGTTTTGTGCTGTTGTTGGTTCAATCTCTCTCTATATATATTTTTTAACTAACAAGCAATTTCAAAAAGTATTGTATTAATGAAAGGATTAATGAAAGCCACTAATAATGCTAATATTTAGGATCCTGGCAGTTTAGTCAAAACTCTACAGAGGTCAGTACCAGGAATTGTAAACTCCTGTCATCCAAAAAGCTCTACTTCTTCTTTGAATACCTTGTGAGAGTGTGTATATTTACTAGACTAAACTAATGTCTGTCTTATTTTTCAGCACTGCAGTTACATTCAGAATTATAAAATACCCAAAAAAGGGGTCTTTACTGTTTGTGTTTTGTAGTCAAAACTTTGTTATATCTTACGTGATACAAAAAATGTGAAAATCCGAAGTTGAAGCTAATGTTTCTGTGGCCAAGTTCTGTGTCTGAATATGTATTAATACCTATAAGTAAGTTGGGTAAATAGGCTAAGTACAGACAGTCAAAAAGCCTGAGGCTGCATCAATTCAGTCTTCATAGGTTAGTCTGAGATGCATAGATTGAACCAATAAGCAAGTGAACAGACATTCACTTTTGATTCTGGAATGCAGAATGCTGACCCAGGTCAGAAGCCAGGGGCTCTAAAGCATGCCTCCCTGCTCAGCCAGAGCAGACAGCTTGGGCCAAGCCTAGCCCACTTGCCTGGTGAGAAGAGATTTGCAGGGGAGGTGCAAAGTATCCTGTGATGCTGGAGGACTGTGAGTTAACTTGAATATGGAGGGGATGAGGGACAGAAATTCAGTAAACTGATTTAACCTAAATCAGTTAAGTCTTGATACTACATCCAGGCTTATCTTAAACTGGTTTTGGCCGTTTTGAAAGCAGTTCATGTACAATGAACTTTTGTTGGATTACAGATTTGAACCAGTTTCCAATCATGGTTTGTGCATAAGTTCTGTCCCTATCCATGAAGTCTGTAGTGCTCAGAAACACTTGCCTCAGGAATTCACTGACCTAGGATACTTGCCTTTAAAGTTATTAAACTACAAGAAATGAGCCAAAAAATTCATTATGCATGCTTCGTTTTCCTTTCACCTCCTCTTACAATGGACGTTCCACCCATTTAAAGTAATTCATTTGCCATTCTACTTACTGAGGTTATCTCAAATCTATATTCCAAGGCTCAAGTCCATAGTGAGCACTGGAAGGGCTCCCCCTCATACTGAGCAGAAGTATAGATTAAGGGTTCCAATCACCAGTGAAAGTCCTCTGCTGAAGTACAGTGCAGGTAATTTGTAAATTGCTCCTGACCTCTGATTTAATCTTCTCCTATGTTTGGCTTCCCCTGTTGCTACATGGCTTAAGATAAAGGACTGGGTGGCTAGGAAGATATGGGTCAGGAAAAGAAAAAATAGTTGTTGAGGAGATGTAGCAGCAGGTCAAGACTTGCTTTTTTCAAAAATATTAACCGCATTTGGCTCCCCACTTCAGTGTCCCTCACTTTAGTCCAGAAAACTTGTCCTATACTTTGTGCTGTGCTCAGTTGAGCTGGTATCAGTGGGTGCCTTAAGTATACAGTTGTTCTTGAATCAGATCTTTAAAGGGATGTTTTTATTGTTCATAGATTCATAGATTGTAAGGCCGGAAGGGACCGTTGGGTCCAGCCCCCCTGCACCAAACAGGAAAGATAGCTGGGGATCAGGTGATCCCAGCAAAGTGACTGTCTAGTCTCCTCTTGAAGATTTCCAGGGTAGGTGATTGCACCATCTCTGGAGGGAGCTTATTCCATGGTCTGTACGCCCTGACTGTGAAGAAGTTTTTGCTAATATTGAGCCTGAATTGATCTTCCAGGAGTTTGTGCCCATTACTACTGTTTTTCCCCTCAGGTGCCCTGGTGAACAATTGCTCACCAAGTCCTTGATGTACTCCCCTTGTGTAGTGGTCAGCTGTTACCAGGTCCTCTCTCAGCCTTCTTTTCCTCAGACTGAAGAATCCCAGATCCCTCAGCCTTTCCTCCTATGGCTTGTCTTTCAAGACTCTTATCATATGGGTGGCTCTTATTTGGACTTTCTCAAGCTTGTCCACATCCTTGTTAAAGTGTGGTGCCCAGAACTAGACACAGTACTCCAGCTGCGGTCTCACCAGTGCTCAGTAGAGCAGAAGAATCACCTCCTTGGTTTTGCTGGAGATGCATCGATTGATGCATGCAAGAGTATTATTTGCCCTACTGGCTATAGCATCGCACTGCCAGCTCATATTCATACTGTGCTCTAATATTACCCCCAGGCCCCTTTCATTCATGGTGCTAGTCAGTTTGGTGCCACCAAGCCTGTAGGTGTGTTGGGGTGTTGCTCATCCTGAGGTGGAGCACTTTACAGTTCTCGACATTGAACTTCATCAGATTCTGATCCACCCAACTTGCCGGCCTGTCTAGGTCTGCCTGTAACCATAACCTATCTTCAAGTATGACCATGCTTCCCCATAACTTGGTGTCATCCGTGAACTTTGCCACCCCAACAACCAAATCATTAATGAAGGTATTGAAAAGTAGTGGACCGAGCATCAACCCCTGCCCACGCACTTCTCGCCAGGGCACCTGCTGTCCACTTCTTTCCAGGATGACACAGATCTGGTCATTATGACTCTCTGGGTTGTATCCTGTAGCCGGTTTCTCACCCACCTGATTGTCTTGGAGTTAAGCCCACAATCATCCAATTTTCTCGCAAGGACATCGTGGGATACTAAATCAAAGGCCTTTTGAAAGTCTAGGTATACAATGTCAACCTACTCTCTCGTGTCCTGGTGGTGAGTTACCTGGTCATAGAAAGAGATGAGGTTGGTAAGGCAAGACCTGCCTGTGACAAAGCTATGCTGGCTGTCATTCAGAATCTTATCTTCTGCAAGTTTATTTCAGATAGACTCCTTAATTAATTTTCTAGGATTTTTCCTACGATGGAAGTTAGGCTGATTGACCTATAGTTACCGGGTCCTCCCTCCTGCCCTTCTTGTGGATGGGCGCAACACTGCTCTTGTTCCAGTCCTCAGGGACTTCTCCAGAGTGCCACGAGTTGTGGAAGAGTTTTGCCAGGGGTTCTGCAATGACTTTGGCCAGCTCGTTCAGCACTCTTGGATGGAAATCATCCAGTCCCGCTGACTTGTGTATGTCTAATTTTATTAATTGGTCATACACCAATTCTACAGCAATAGTAGGAAGGTGATTATTCCTACCATGCTTATCCTTGACTCTACCTGACATAGTTTTCCCCTTGGTCCAGTGAAAGACTGAGACCAAGTAGTCAGTCAAGAGTTCAGCTTTCTCCTGGATGCCAGTAACCAGCTTTCCTGAGTTGCTGGGCAATGGTCCCACATTCCTATTTGTTTTCCTCCTGTTCCCTATGTACCTAAAGAAGGACTTCTTGTTGTCCTCGATTCCTGTTACTAATCTTAGTTCAGTCGCTGCTTTAGCCTGTCTTACCTGTTCCCTTCAAATGTGGGCCTCTTTCTTCTTTCTTAAGAGGGCCGTGATTTCCCGTTTTAGCCAAGAGGGCTTCCCAGCACTTCTGTTACCTTTACTCCTCATTGAAATGAACTTCCTTTGTGCTTCAAAGATTGTGTCCTTAAGAAACAACCGCTCTTCATGCATACCTTTTGTCTTCAGTCCCTAGTCCCGCGGCACTTGCCCTACTAATGACCTAAGCTTGTTGAAATTTGCATTTTTGAAGTCCAAGACTTCAATCCTGCTATCCAATTTGTCTGTGTTATGCTGGACAGTGAACATGATGGCTTCATGGTTGCTGTTGCCCAGACTTCCCTCTATATTTAAGTCAGTCACCAGGTCATCCACTTTGGCAAGGACCATGTCTAGCAGAGCGTCACCTCTGGTTGGCCCATGCACCTCCTGAGTCAGGAAGAGCTCCTTGACACAGGTCAGGAAGGATCACGACCGATCCAACTTGGCCAAGAGTTCCTCCCAGGAGATGTCTGGATAATTAAAATCACCCGTGACAGCCTCAGTCAATTCTGGGGTGAACTCCAGATCGAGTTCCTCCCCCTGGTTCGGTGGTCTGTAGTATACACCTACAGTTGGGTCTCTCTTGCCCCCTCCCCTCCACGCAACTTGACCCAGAGGGTTTCAAGCTGTCCATTTTTGGAGCTGATGTCAGCCTCCAAGGAGGTGTACTGCTCTTTCACATAGACAGCAGTGCCTCCACCTTTCTCTCCCACCTGGTCCCTTCTATGCAGGGTGTAGCCCTCTATAGCTACACTCCAATTGTGTGAGGTGTCCCACCAGGTCTCCATAATCCCTACTAGATCATAATGCATACTGGAGAGTAGGATGGCTAGCTCCTCCTGCTTGTTCCCCATGCTCCTGGTGTTAGTATATAGGCAGCTGAGTCCTCCTACTGAAGCCCTCGTCTTCCTGTCTCAATGATGGAGAACTATTCCCTCCACTCCCACAGAAGTGGCTCTCCCAGGGTCCCTATCTACAGGGCTTACTTATATGTTGGTCCCTGAACGTGTTTGAATTTGTGTATCCCCGTCCCACAGCAATCTTAGTTGAAAGCCCTGTCCAGAAAATTGGCCAGCCTGGCCACAAACAGGGACTTACCTTCCTTGTGAGGTGGAACTCCTTCCCAGGAGTTCTCTTTCCCTGAAGTGCATGCCATGGTCAAGGAATCAGAAGCCTTCTTGGTGACACCAGCATCGGGATTGCTGGTTCACTTCCTTGATGCATCCTTCCCTTCTGGGACTGACCTGAAACAGGGGGCACAAAAGAAAAGTTGTTTTTTGTTTAAGCATCTGATTTTGATTTTTCTCAGTAAGAATGAGACTGCATGCATGATTAAATGTGGAGGCCACAATTTTATTAAAAGCCCTTAACCAATGAATACCCACTGCCCAAACTATTCAGGATTGCTATTGAGGATTTCAAATGGCTACCAGTAGCTTTTAGCTCTGCAAACCTGAGGGGGTGGTTATGAGAGCATTTCCTTTTCTACATCCTCAGGCCAGCCTGCCTTCATAACTGTTAGGCTGAAGTTCACAATATTAATGTATCTTCAGTACTTATGGGTCAAAATGATATTTTAAGGAATCACAATAAAATAGTGCCATCTTAATCTGGACGCTTTTCACCCATATCTTGTATAATATGGGTTAAAAAAAGCTACTACTCTCCAACTCTTAACAGGGGTCAATAACTGACATAGTGCTATAGGGAAGTTCCATTACTACAAAGACTAATATTTAAAGCATACTGCAGTTTAAAATATATTGGCACATTATGAAGTAATATTCTAAACAATTAAAAATAAACTGCAGTTGTAAACAGGATAAATGACAAAAACTTGCCTCTTCTTTTTCTGTTGAATATTCACTTTTCTACTAATATGCAACATTCCATAGTTATTAAAGCAAATTAATGAAGTTTTACTGTAAGTGCAAGATCAGCATCTGAAAAATTTATCTCAGACTTATTTTTTGTGTGTGTGGAAATAAATTGATCTGAATTAAGCATTTAATTTATTTAATATATACAAAAATAAAAAACATGCTTAAAATCTAAATTTAAATCCTTAAAATCTGTCATTAAAATGCTATTTAAACTCAAAATTATGACCTTTCAGGATATGCACAAAGTGTTCTAAAACAGAGTTCTGAACATTGGCCATGAAACCACTGTCTTAGGCTGATAAATGGATTGGAAATAAGCTACCCAACAGTGGGAATGGACCATTAATTTTAATCAAAGGTGATGCAGAAAGGGGAAAGGGATGCATGACAATGTCAACAGCCCAGTAGATGTTAAGAGACCACAGCGCCTTCTTGTTAGTTGGTTGTGCCGTTAGTTGAGGTTGGGTGAAGACAGAAAGTCGTGTTTGGAATTGAATGACCTGGTCACTCCAAAATATAATGGAGAAGAGGTATTTTAGAAATACCAATGTAATGGCATTGGAACTCAAGGACAACATTTAGAAAATACTGAAGGCTTTTCTTTAGTCAAGCATTTTTGTTGATTTTTCCACAATTTTGTCTTTTTTGCTCTCAGACTTGGTATTGGAAATCTTCGGGTATTGCTTAAAGAGCTTTGATATCTACACAGGATAAAGCATTATACTTGCACTTAAAACCTGAAGACAATCTATTTTTAAATTTATGTACTGAATTGTGAAACTTGGCAAATTCTGCATTATGCAACATGCAAGAGAAATTAAAATCTGTGACTTGTCTCTTTCTTTAATAGCTTTTCAACTGGAAGATATTTTATAATAACTTTAGGCACACATTAATATAAAATAAGAAAGCAACTATAGAATATCTATGTTTCCAGCAATAGAAAAAAGCTGTTAAGGTTTATTTAATGTGAGATTCTTCTTTCAATCAGCAAATGTATTTCTTTATTTTGAATATTTTTCAGTTATAAAATAGTGTATGACAGCTTGAATTAATGATGTTTATAATGAAGACATAAAAATGCAGAGACGACAAAGAAGCATTTTTATATCCATGCTTCAGGTTTGCTATGAAGGTTCATTTAATCTGACACAGCATTGCATGCATAAGAAAGATATGTATGACTGCATTAGTAATTCTTGCACTCTTATTTAAAAGAAAATTAATTATACTGCTGTCTGGTTAATAGAATAGTGTTATAAACAATAGTATTCTTTCTCTATGTGTAGCTGAAGATCAGCTTCGTGCAAAGGGTTATGACAAAACACCAGACTTTATTTTGGAAGTGCCAGTAGGTAAGTCCTTGAAAGGTGTCTTAATGTTAATATTTCATGTTTATAGGGATGTGTTTATATAAAAATGTTGAAGTTACTTAATGATACAGTCTAGTTTCTCATGTTATATAGTATAAAACATAATATGTAGTAGTGACTCAAGTTGTAAGAAGATGTTAGTGTGCTTGGCTTGGGCAGGGTTACATAGCTTTTTAACATAAAACCACAATCCTGGATTGGTCATCATCTCCTCCATGTTTGTTTCAGAAATATGCATTATAGTCTGCCTACAGAAACTGGTAGATTCAGTCAAGTTTCAAAACACTGTTATAGATAATGCCCCCACAA
Organism: Gavialis gangeticus; assembly: GCF_001723915.1. Taxonomy (NCBI): domain Eukaryota; kingdom Metazoa; phylum Chordata; order Crocodylia; family Gavialidae; genus Gavialis; species Gavialis gangeticus. The sequence goes on from NW_017729025.1 coordinate 74,166,082, forward strand.
CAGAAGTTGGTGGCATAGAAGATCCACTCCGTGGCCTCATTCTAGAATCTTCCTCCACATCCTCCTCATCTCCCCCAGTTTTCTTCATGGGTCATTAAGTACCAATGAAAGAAACAGCAGTAAGAAAAAGAACTTAGGGTGCTGGCAGATGTGGGTGGGGAAAAAAACCCAGCGCTTTACCAGGATAAGCATTGCAACAGTTTGACCTGGCTTGCCCAGTGTCTATATAGCAAATAAGCTATTTGATAAAAGCTCCAAAAACATCCGCTAAAGTGCGCAAGCTATACAGATGCTGGGGAGCTGGGTCAAACTGGCACGATGTCTGTTCGGGGCACACACTGCGTTTGGTGTAGGGGTGTGCCAAGCTGAAAGCCAAGTGCTAGTTTTTTGTTTGGTTGGTTGCTTTGGCAGGGATGGTGTTCCACATCTGTAAGTAGCCTTAGTGTCCATGGTAGAAAATTGCCAGATGCAGCTGAGCACTGACATTTCAGTACTAGTGGTGATAGAAACCAGGTAAATAACGGGTAAGCAGCCACAAGGAATTCTCAGTGTAATGGCCATGCCATTGAAGAAGCAAGAAACTTCTTTTCTTCTACTGTAACAATTGCTGAATCGCACTGTCATCTGTGCACTGTTCTTCCATTTATCTTCAGATCCTAGCACACTTATGTGTAGAGATCTTTCAGTATATTTTACAGACAAAATCAAAAAGTCCTGGAAATACTGTTTTGAGAGCTAATTATTTGTGATTCTGGCTTTTGTCCTCTGGTGGTGTTGACATTTGGAGCCCTTGCTAGTAATATCATCAACATCATGCTTTCCTGCAAGAATTCTGCTGCACATTCTGAAGCATGCTATTACCCAGTCAGTACTTAAGACACAATTCATTCAACACAACTTGAACTTCAATTCAGTTCAAGTTATTACCTAATATGTAACCAACCTTTATCAAAGACCCTTGGGAAGCTTTAAAGTGCCACCTGCAGCTCTACCTAAATAATAATTTTAGACTTTTCCCCATAGGTTTTCAGGAACAGAGGTGGTGCTGATGATAATATGTGGCCAAGTGCAGTCCATACTCACACAACTGGACTGATCCATAGTATTTTATATATTCAAGTATGGTAGCCTGCTGTTCCACCTCAGAGACTTGACAAGATCATACTGAAATTACCTCAGTCTATTGAGGCCATGCCCATCAGTGAGACCTTGCTAAAACTGTTAGGGAAGATTGTGAGACACCACGGACTGAAAATATAGCAGTAGAGCAGATAGTATCAAGCTATAAATCACTTTTACATCATATACAAGCAAGACCATCTTCCTTCTATCCAGGGACCTGGCTAACATGAAGCAAGAATGAACAACTGATTGAACTTAAAATCTTGAAAGTGTTGCAGTGATGTATGCTGGGAGGGGGAAGCACCTATAATAACTTGCCAATTTGGCAAGTCTATTAATTTGTTTTTACTTAGACTTGTAACAGCTTCTGGTATTCAGATAGCTATGTAAAATACCTTTCGTTTCATCTTTGTCTAGCAATCCTATCAAATTTAGCCTTGGCTCTAGCAGCTCATGCATTCTTGACATCCAGGCTTGCCACTTGGTTAAGAAAAGGCAAACATTTATGAAAAGCAACAACTGATTTAGAATAGAACAGGTATCTGGCTCTGCTACACAAGCTTCTGAGCATAGGCCTGTACTACAGATAAAAGCTGTGATCTACAGTTCATGTAGACCTATTTAAGTTGCTTTTAAACTAACTAGCCTGGCCATTGATAGTAGTGTAATTGCTGCTGGCCAGTGTTTACTGTGAGTTAGTCACCTGCTTACCCATAATCCAAGTGTTTTATAACCCATGCTGAACTCTGTGTTGCATTGGGTTATGCTACTATCAATCTACATAAGCTCCAGTCTCATGTTTTTGTTAACATATCACTCTATGCCAGACTTAACATTTTGTTATTCAGCTAAGCCAAACTTTGCAATAATAGATGGTAGGTGCAACAGAAAATCCTAAAGATGGAAAACATCTTCAGAAGCTTGCTTGGAATTGTCTCAGGTTATCTGAGTGAGCATTCCTTTGCAACCTTGGAAGTAAAACTTCTGTATTCAGGAGATGACTTTTCTTGGTCATAATCTCACAGGTTGGAAAATGATTCCTGGAAGACATGAAGAGGCATCTTAACCTATAGTAACAGCAAAAAATATACGCTCCAAAAGGCCATTTGTATTAGAGTAAGTGCATTCAGAGGACTAAGAGAGGGCAATGTAATCTTAAATGAAGATAATTATTGATAAATAGTGTATGCAGTTCTTAATTTTATTTAGAAAAAATATTCTTTTCATATGTTTGAATCATGGTTTTATACATATATGATAAGGTTTCAAGTGTATGTCATAGGGTAGCTCCTTGTGTGAACTGGGTATTCAGTAAAATCTTAAAGATGTTGAATTCATTTTCAGAACTTGCATCCATACTATGTTAGTAATACTTTGTTGCCCTAGCTGTTGAAGGCCACATAATTCACTGGATTGAAAGCAAAGCTTCATTTGGTGATGAAAGCAGCCACCAGTCATACCTTCAGGACCAATTCTGGAGCTACTGGAATAGGTAGGTATCATTTTTATGCTTAATTGATGGACAATATTGAATTAAACTAATTGTTTAGCTGTAAAAAAATGCTGGTAATGCTTTTGTCTACATATATTTGGTTAAAGCACATAAGTCAAGTGCAGACTTAATCTAAAACAGGGCTGTCCTGAGTGGTAGCCCATAGGCTGTATTCAGCCCGTAAGGGGTTAATGTATAGCCCCTGAACTCTCAACTAATTGCCGTTCCTCCCCATTGTTCTGGCAGCAATAGCAACCAGAGTTTCCAGGTTTGTCATTCCCTTCTCTGGATGCCACATTGTTCCCTTTGCCCTAGGGGTGGAACAAAGTAGTGCATTAGTGGAGAGAGCTGGTGGTGAGTCTGGGGCCATGTATGTGAAGGAGGGGAGAAATTTGGCCTTGCAGGGGTGGCTAATGGTCATGCCACATGGTACAGCAGTGAGGGTTGTGCCTATGCAGGTGCACATTGCAGAAAGGAAAGGTCATGCTCATGCACCCATATGGTGTGGTGTTTTTGGGGGGATCCATAGAGTGCCATCTGTGGCGCATGCAGCATGTGGCCCTTGGGAGTTTAGAAGTTGGACAGCCCAAATCTATAACACTTATTTCAGAATCTTTTTGAATTCCTGCACCAACAACAAATGATGAAATATTTGTTTTAAATTCCCATCATTATTGTCATGTTTAAAAACAGCTGGTCATATAAAATGATATAGATATTGTTTAAGTATATATTTTAGGCCACTTATTTTGATACAGATGTATGCAACTCAGTTCAGTTACTACAGGACCAAGAAGGCAACTGTTATTAATGCCATTTTTTAAGACTTTTAATAGTTGTGGGAGATCCAAGGAATCAAATTGTGTGCACCTAGCTTCACTTAGGTTATACAATAATGCTGTGTCACAAGTTAGACTGTCCAGTGTTACAGTAGCCATGAAACTTCTTGCTTGGTCTCTTATTATTTGTGGCCATTTTTCCTTTTTATTCATAAGCCATGGTCACCCAGAAGTTATAAGCACTCTCTTTAGGAAAACATGATAGGGGGGGAAAAAGCAGTTATAGGTGGGTTATGGAATCAATTACTTTACAAAACAGACAAACATTTTAGTTGAAGGGGCCACTGTTGCTATTGGAGCAAAAAAGGCATTTTATTATAAAGAATATTACAGAATACTTGGTTATATAGGCTACCACTATTACTCTTACAAGAGGTGTCCTGTATTTTTATTAATGTTACCATAACTGGTGAGACGTACTCAGGAACTCAGAACCCCTTTTGCTAAGACAAACCCCAGACAGCAATTGTAGATGGAGCATCCAGTGAGCATAATGATATCATTGCAGATGGAATAAAGTTCATCTGTTGCAATAAACCAGATTGTTGCAAAAAGCAAGTTGTGAGTATATAGATTTATTTTTGTCCTGTACAAAATCTTGCTCTTCAGATTTGGGTGCATTAGGAATGTTCAGAACAGTTTGAAGCAGTTTGTCCGTTTTGAGCTGGACATTACCTATAGAACGTTCCTTTATTTGAACTGGTCAGCCAACAGATAGTTTAACCTAATTTTTTGTTATATCCTAACAAGTTGTCTGTTACTTCTTTTTATAATAAAAATACAAAAGCTACTTCACTGTGCTGGAAGTGAACCACATTTAAGCTCATATTGCTGGATTAAGATGACTGGAAATTCGAACTATTAAGTTGTTTCCAAACTTGGGTTCAAGCCTTGGCTAGTCGTTTGCTATAGTATGTAATATTCAAAATTACTTTGTATACAGCATAAATGTACTGTAAAATATTTCATTGTGCCATATTTGCTGACTCAGTTCATATGCAGAAGGCAACATTAACAAGCTAGAGGTGAGGTGTCACTATGAAACAAGATTATTAATTCTAGCACGGTTAAAAAAACTGAACACATTTCATATTTACTTTGTATAAATACTGAGATTCTCATGGTAAACATAGTGCCAATATTAAACTCATAACAAAAGTTCAGTTAAAGAGGGGACCAGGTTCTGCATGAGTTCAGAATCCCTGAAATCTTTCTTCTTTTGTAACAAGCTGATGTAATGGGCTTAGAGCCTAACAGATGTCCACTTCAGAGATCAAATAAGGTTAATTCCTTGACTTAGGTTAAACTTTGTTTACTTCTGAACAACCTGCTCATAAGAGAAGGGTCAGATTTACAAGCTGTATTAAGTTCATTTGAGCTGCTAAGATGTATATCTCTAGTAGAAATGACCTAAGTGAAAAATATCTTGTACCTCCCCTCCTTTCTGGCATACAAGGCGTTTAAGAGGCTGGACAGTACATGCTTCTTAGTTGCAGCAATTTTACAGGCCTAAGTTGGTAATTCTACTTAAACTTAAATAGAGACTCAAGTGGTACCAGAAACCTGAGAGCTGGAGCTTTATTCAGTTTAGGATAGATTCTAGGCCAGGCTTGTCCAACATATGGCGGGCCACCATGCGGCCCTCCAAGTTGTTTTCTGAGACCCAAGATGCTGCGACAGGAAATGAAAATAAACACTGTACTTTAGTTTCAGGGGGGTGATGTGATACCGCTTCCTGTAAGGTCTTTGAATATGGCTCGCCGGCCTACTGGGTGATAAAAAGTTCATGATCCAGCCCCATAGTCAAAAAGGTTGGACACCCCTGATCTAGGCCATTGTGAGTAAAGTGAGAGTACATGCTACATCTTTCAGTTGTCAGATGCAAACAATCTGGCTGAGGGTTTTGAACACAGCTTTTCCTTAAAGCTCCATAATAGGTATGCTGGATACAACCGTGAGTACGCTACTTTTAAAATGTGATCTGTCTGAAAAGTGGTTGGCTGAAAATGGTGCTGTCTTGCTTAACAGAACAGTTAAGCAAGGTGCTGCTGAATCTGTTAATATGAATGAAGAGTTGTTCTTTTGCATTTCTGTTAAATTCTGCAGGAATAAATTAGCAAACTTGTTCTGGCTCAGACATCAAGAATATTGAGTAGTTTCCAGTTGTAGTGCCATCTGCGCAGCCCCATCTTAAACTAAGCAACCTATGGCATCTGTACATCTTTACATAGAGTCCTGGATTTGCAAAGATGAAACAGGAGACGCTATTTCGATATTTATTTCTGGTGACAATGCCTGATCCAATAATAATGGGGTGAGTTTCTCTTGCCAATCCCATGCTGAGTTTACAGGACTGGTATTTAGAAATATACCTTTGTTCTTGTGTTTATAACTAAAAAAAGTGATTGCTATGTTGAGTTTGCGTATCTATCTGGAGACAACACAATTGTGGAATTCCCCAAAGCTGATCCTCTAAAGTCACTTCATAGAATATGAATTACCCTTTAAAAGGATGTGCTCAATTTACATCCCAGTCGCATCTGAATCTTATACCTACTTCTACAGCTAAAATGATTGTATTTAAAAAAATCAAAGAAAACAGCTATTTTCCTCTTTTTTATTTCACTCATTCCATTTTGTACACATCTTTTGTCTAATATATTGCATGACAAAAGCAGGTAATATCTTTTCTCTCTCTTCATATGCGGGATATGTATTGTCCCTCTGCATTTTAACATGTCTTCACTAGACACCTGCTAATAAGGTTACCAGAATCCCCGCTTAAGTATTAGTTAAAACCAAGCTTCTCAAGTGTGATGAGAAAACCAGACAACCAAGACTCACTAGGAAATCTAAAGTGATAGAAAATGATATCCTAAAACTTCTCATGAAATTATAGCTTACATGAAAACTAACTAAAATAACATAAATAGGGCATGTTAAAATTATATCAACATAGAGGCAAAGCACAAAGTGCAAGTGGTATACAGAAGCCAAAATAGTTGAAAAACTTTCTCTCCTAGACAAAGAAAGAGAATTAATCTGACTCCCCTGTCCTATCAACCATCCAGACTGCCCAGCTGAGCAACCCAATCCACTGCATTGTGAGCAGGACAGTATTTTAAAGCATGTGCAAAGAAAGGGGAAAAAATAGTTGAGCAGCATAGCTATTTTCCTCTGTGTTGGGGAAATACAAAGATTCTGATTTTTCTCTCCCAACCAGGTGAGTTAGGTGCCTGGATTTTGTTATAGTATATTTTGTGGGTATTATTATACCATTGTGTTCATAGTGGAGTACTCATATTACCTGGAACTATAACATTTCCAAAGTTTTCCAACACTTTTGAGTAGATTTAAAACTAAAAAAATATCCTAGAAATCTCTTTTTATGCCCAGTTTCCTTGGGCTGGCTATATTGGAACAGAAATTCATGATTTTAGTAATAAAAGAAAATTAAGTTTTTAAAATGTATTACTGATATTTCGGGAGTCTCGTTTGTTATCATTTGTTATCTGTCCTACATTGGTGTATTTCACATATTTCAAGAGGGTGAATGTGGTTCCCATCTTCAAAAAAGGGAGGAAGGAGGACCTGGGAAACTATAGGCCAGTTAGTCTTACCTCGATCCTGGGTAAGCTTTTTGAGAGAATTATCCTAGCATATGTCCACAAGGGGCCAGGTTATGCTTAGGAGCAACCAACACGGGTTCATTAGAGGCAGGTCCTGTCAGATCAACCTGGTGGCCTTCTTTGACCAGGTCACCAAATCCTTAGATGCAGGGGTAGCAGTGGACGTAGTCTTTTGGGACTTTAGGAAGGCCTTCAATACTGTCTCTCACCCCATTTTCATTAAAAAAAACTGGGGGACTGTGGTGTTGACACCTACATAGTCAAATGGGTCACTAACTGGCTGGAGGGCTGCACCCACAGAGTGGTGGTGGATGAGTC
>NW_017729025.1:74173620-74206946 GCF_001723915.1 Gavialis gangeticus
AGTCAGGGGGGACCAGCAAGCATTGGGGGAGTCCCTGTTTCCCCGAGCGCTACCAGGAGTGACTAGAAATAACGGTCACAAGCTGGCTGAGGGTAAATTCAGATTAGACATCAGGAGGCGCTACTTCACTGTCAGGCCGGTTAGGATCTGGAACCAACTTCCAAGCAAAGTGGTTCTGGCTTCTACCCTGGGGGTCTTTAAGACAAGGCTAGACGAACACCTTCCTGGAGTCGTTTGACCCCAGTACTGTTTCCTGCCATGGCAGGGGGTCAGACTTGATGATCTGTTCAGGTCCTTTCCGACCCTACAAACTGTGAAACTATATAATAACAGGGAAAAAAGCACCTTGGCTTAGTTGCTACTGGGTATGACCAAATATGCAAAGGAGAGTATGAACATGGTATGATGCAGGTTGTAATATACAGCAGAGTGTGCGTACAGGTTGTAAATTCATCTTTTAAGTTGCTTTAAAGGAACTGCTAATTTACTCTCCTTTCTTTCCACATTATATTTTTAACAGCATATGAAAAGCTATGCCTTAACATTTGTTTCTAAGTTCAACTGAAAACTGATATCCTAGCTATAATAATAAGTTATAATAACATTAGTAGGCACCTCTGCAACTTACTTACAGGTACATAGTTATAAACAAGAGACAAATTAAATAATAGTTATTAAGTATACTACTGTTGATAACTTGTGGTAAGTAGATATGAAGTCAAATACATCCATTTATTTTTTTCCATCATTTGCAGTCCTGGATACAACATCTCTAGCTTCTATAATATAATTTCTGAAAAGTCCCTGGAGTAAAATTGACACTGTTATTAACTGAAGTAACTTTACTATATATGAAGAAGACACTAGCAAAATGTCGTCTTTGACATAGAATTAGAATAATGATAATTCCACATAATGAGAGAGAAGCATTTCTTCTTCTGTGTTTGAATATGAATAGCAAGTCATCCCTCCACTGAATTCTTTTTCCCCCTTTAATTGAAATCGTAATGTCTTTAGTCCTCTGCTTCCATGCAAAAAAAAGAGAGAGGGGCTAAATAAAAGATCAAGTTTCTTGTGGATAATTTGAATACAGCATCTATATTCCCATGCTTTAGACATATAAATTCATATTTTTCTCATTTCTAATTAATATTTATCTTTAAATATTCATTTATATATAATAATCATAGTAGTAAAATAAAAATAATTGTTAAAGCCCATAGCACCCAAAAGTGTGTTTTAGATGGATCCAAGAAAGAAAAGTCTATAGAATAGTTTTGATCACATGCAGTTTTGTTTTAATACAGTGGAAATTGACTATCAGGTTTTACCACACATGAGTAAAGACTGAATCAGAACATCAGAATATTTTTTTCTGTTCAGCTGTTTGAATCCGTTTGATGTCCATTCCACTGAAGAGTGTTTAAGTAATAATTGTATTAGTTCTGTTGAAGTAAAAGCAAATTATTTTATGGAGTTTATAGAAGTCATATTTTGTATAACAACATTAGTATTTTCCAATAATATGTGGGTTTAGAAAGTTGTACTAGTGAGTTAAAACATAGTGGTTTAACAACCAGTCTTAGAGGAAACCTTGGGAGTTGCATTTGTCAAGTAGCTAGGAAAACTGTTCATGCATACCCAGTATCCAAAGCTTCATTGGCAGCCCAAACATAAAGAACTGAAAGGTCATTCTTCTTCCTACAGTATGATGGTTTGTTGACATATTTTGACACACTGGTACAATGCTGAAAGGTTTTGACCTTATTGTAACACTTAGGGACTTTGGGTTGGTTTAGCTATCTGATTCTCATAGAATTTCACATATAGTGGGTTCTGTTTAGGTTTTCCTTCCACCCCCCCATTAAGAATTAGTAAACTGATATTAAAAAATGGACATGAATAAATTAAAGGTTTATGAATTTTTTTATTATTCATTCAAACTATCAATTATAACATGCAATTAAAACTATTATTTTATAAAAATTAATTCATATAATTTTCTTGAAGTCGGTTAAATCAGTTTGCTAATATATAGATTTTTTGTAGGAAAAAAAAATCTCAACTAATGTGCTGCAAGTTATTTAAAATTACCTCTGTTATCAGTACACCAGCTTCATTTTTAAAGAAGTTCAGGTGACCAGTAAGTGTCCTTTTTATAATGGAACACAATAAAAATTTCTATAAACATACAAACTTTTCATGCACATTTTATTAAAGGGAACATTCTTGTAGTACATGTACCTTATTTCAGCAGCATTGTACATAAATCATTGTTACAAGAGCTATTAGACAGACTTGTACGGAACCTTCTTACCAATAGTATAGGTTGTGCAAAGAATTTGTTCAAATCACTTACCTTAAAATTAATGTTTCAGTGTTCACCAGTTATCTCATCCTTAAGATGATTTGAGAGTGCTTGGATGTGTATATATTTCCCACTGAAGCTGGAGCTTGTGAGGAATATTACTATAATCACAAAAAATTCTAAGATCATTTTAGACTGTTTTACTTTGCATCAAACCTCATATCTTTGTATTGCAAGAGCAAAGAGGAGTAAAGCCACTTAATAATTAGATTAGCATTTAAATTTGAATGATAAATGTCAATTTCAGATTAGTCATAATGCCTTTCTCCATATTGGACATTTTATATGTATACTGCAAATTAGGATTTTCATTTTAAATGGTTTAAAACCTGCCTTCCTTAAACTGCTGGATTACTATAGCCTCACATTTTATAGTAGTTTACAAGGCATTATACATCATTTTAAAATTATTTTTCTTATATTTTCTCCACTCTTTCAAATATTGTCATGTCACTGGAGACTATCATATAGTACAGATAGAGCACTTCCAGCTTCCATCTACATTACCGCAAGGCTTCAGCTCCAATTTCCCTCGTATTTCTCATTCAGATTAGGCAAGCATCTAAGTTTATGTACGATAAGAACTGACAGCATAGATCCTGCTATGTTTGCCAAAGGCCTGGTCACAGACACTCCACTATGTCAAAGAATGTCAACCCCCACAGACCTTACCTTTCAGAACTCCTTGTAATTTTTAATTGATGGTTACATCTGACATTTTCAATGTACTTCTTATTGTTGAGTCTCCATCTACCTAGGAATAGTTAAAATAGTAATAATAATCCTCCATGTAAACTATTACATCATATATTTTTATTTAATAAGGTCAGGTTGCTTGCTGAAAACCAAGAATGACCAAATCCTCCTCTCCCCTCCCCTTCAAGTAATTCTGTAAGTGCTCCTCTAATCCATTTGAAATGACAATTGGACAGGGAGAAAGAGTGTAGAGAGAGTTAACTCTTAGTATTAATGTAGAAAACATTAGTTACTGTTGATCACATGTTATGTGTGATAAAGATACAAGAATCTTATAAAATTTTACGTAATAAACTAAGGATTTTTTTCTTATTGACTATATCTAAATATTTAGAATAACATTTTTGTACCTATAAAGTGCACACTTTCACATAATAAAATTTTACATTTTCAATGCTTTATTTTATTTAAATTGGTTGCATGTTGTTAAGCATGCTGTGTTTTCTTGTATTCAGAAACCACAACTTTTTCATTCCAGTTTAAAATATTACAAACGTAATAAATTAATATAAGTATAATTATCCATCTATTAGGAGTTAAAATGAGGGAGTTCAGTTGTTCATAAATGTCAAAAAGCAAAGAACTAACAGAAGCATTTTGTCACAAATAATGCTGCTTTTCTTCTAATTAGTTAATTTACATTTTACAAATTAAGGGCAAAATTCAGACAGAAGATAATCTAGTAACATATCATAGCTTTACTGACCTGTATTTGTATCTGCCAAATTTAAGTTAATTAGAAATGTAGATGCTGTTTGTTTTATCTGTCAAAAAGCTCATCTTAAAAAAAATCTAGGCACACTTTTTCCCCCCACATTTATCATCTAAATAATAGTCTTGCCAAGATGGCAGCCTCATAATAAACTCTTTTCAGTGGAGTGATGGGTAATGAAGCTTGCTTGTGAAGGCAGCGAAAAATGTTGTCTAGCCAAATGCGTGAATATGATGGCTAGAGAATCAGTGGACTTTCTCAGTCATCAATCTTTTTAGTAGCCTCTTATACATCTGAATATTTTGATAGATGATCTAATAATTGAGTTATCTATCTTTCTAACTATCAGAGTTGCATAAAAATTATTCTCACATGCTACTGAATATTAAATATATTAGGCATCCAGTAAATTTTTCAAAAAAGGGCCAAAAGGTGGAGGGATTTTGTTATATCATAAACATACCTTAATGTAGTAAATAATAAACTACTATATCTGCAGTATTAAACTATTTGTATTAATATAAAACAAAAGTAAATAAAGTCAAAAGCAGATTAAAGCAGAGAATCAGACTAAAAATAAATAAAGCAAGTGAAAACAAAAAAGTAGGTTAGTGCACAATTTATGTGCACCTGAGATATACTTTGAAGTGGATTTGGTGGTCTGTGCCTGGCTAATGGACAGCAGTCACATTTAATGTTCCTTATGCCCTGGAAGTCTTGGCTTAGGAGCAGATAAGCATAGTGTCAGTATGGATTCTCAAATTACCTTTCAACCCCTTTTAAGAGTGGTTCTTTCTGGTTAGTGAAGAGGAGATTGAGAAATATGCATTAAAGCTCCCTATGTTCTGTGAAGTAATACAGTATGGATTCTTCTTTCTTAATCACAATAAAAACTGCGTTCTCAGACCTATAATTATCTATCTTGTTTTGGAGAAGCTATTGAGGGTTTTTTGGATAAACTGCATTAAGTGCATCCTGTCTCTGTAAAGAAGGAATTTATTTAAGTACCATGATAAAATATTTTTTAAAAGACCATTTAAAATGTAGGGGACAGAGCATTAGGTCATTCTATCATATTGTTGTTGTTTGAAAATTGCTCTTTAACATATTGATTAAAAATCATAATTTTAACAATAGCAAAAATATCAATGCTCTTACCACAGAAAATAACATTCTTTCTCTGGTGGCGTCAGTCATATTCAAATGTCACCTATGTGGTTCATTCTGAACTGTATACAAATGAGCAGTTCAGGTCTCAACTTTTCTATAGTTTATAAATAGACTTTTGTTCACAAATCCTTAGTTATTATTATACTGTTTTGTATAAGATCGGCAGAGATAATTGCTTTTCTTTAAGTGGCATGTTTATTATAGGTCTCGTATAAACAAATCTGTGGACACAAACTGTGCTTTCAGTATTATATGAACTATGTGAATAGATCTGTTTCCATAGAAAACCTGCACTAACTACTGTAACTTCTTCATTTTTGACCTCAGAACTGGAGCAGCCAGTATATAGCACTGATCTAAGGAGCTTGAAACAGTTACTCACTCATTCAAGCATTACAACGTTAACTGTAGGGGATAGCTGTTCAATAGTTACTATGCATTAGTAGGTGATACCCCATTAATTTTGTAACTCTACCTTAGGTATTTCCATTGAAGTCATAAGTATAGTATCTAAGTGATTCCTGAGTTGTAGCACTTCATATACCATTGCATGGTAAATAATGACAATATTTGCTTTAAAATGGCAGTCTTGGCAAGGAGGCATATAGGACTCTGATCAAGCAAGATACTTAAGCATAGATGTATTGATATTATTAGAATTTCATTCTAATTAAATTCACATTACTAATGTGATAGCATTTTTATGGCTACCAAATTGGAATCTTCTTTGGTTAGGTACTATATAAACATATAGTAAATAACAGCTCACTGACTTTACTGTTATATACATATCTAGGTAGGACCTTAAGTACCTTGCTGAATGAATATGCTTCCATTTGTGCTTTAATTCATTTTATATGTAGGTAAACTGAGGCACAGAAATAAATATATTATTTGCTGTGTGTCAAAAGATACTGCAAGAGCTGGAAACAGAGCTCAAACTCTTGGTTTCACATTGACCAGTATCATGCGATGCTCAAAAACCAACATTTATGTTTGCATTATGAAACTGTAATAGAAAATGTAAAACATCAGTAATGAATATCACATAATCCAGAAGTATGTAAATTGAAACACATTTGTATAAGGTTAGAATTATTAACATTGATTACTTGGGCACTTAGATAACTGTGTGTATGCCCAAACTTGCTTATAAATAATAAAAGTATAACTGAATTATTCAAAACTTGTATTGTTTCCTTTGGTACTTGTAGCTTATTTTGGCATTTGTCAAAATGATAATTGTTATTACATCCTGATTAAATTTATATATGTAACATTTTCCGAATGTGTTTTTCTCTGTATATATAATTGTAGATTCTAAATGTTGTTGTTGTTGTTTGGGGTGGAGGGAGTTGTTATCACAAAAATTGCAAGCTTCTGAGTTTTCAGGTTTCTCTTTTGATTAGCATGGCCTCATCCATCATTGCTCTTTGGTAAGAACACCAAGAAGTCATGTCCTTTTGTTTTTAATGATAAATATGCCTTTGTCATGAATACTCATAAGGCATTCCAGGATTTACATCTGAATTGTCAAAGTATAACTGCACAGCTTCTGTGGTGTGTGACATTATTAGTGAAATAAAGAAGTTTTTAATTTGTCATGGACAGGCTTTAGATGTTGACATTACAAGGCTCTGTTAGCTGTGATGCTGAAAAAAGTTGTCCTTTGCCCACTGTTTTCTAAGATTTGTCGTTTATCAACAAGAGGCAATCTGCTGCAGGAGAGATTTTGCGGGCATTCCTATTTGCGTGGTCTGAGCCTGTCTCTTCAGGTTTCATTATTTAGGTCTGATGTCTAGTTAGTTCTTATCAAAACTAATACCATCTGAAGTACCAGGCTTCCAGTAATCATACAACCAACATGAAGATATCTTCAGCCTGCCTAACATTACTAAAGACAGTATCTCTTTAAACTTGAGCTTTGCTTCAACATCTGTATCAATTACATCTTGTAAATGTGCTTTCCTTGAAGGTTTCACTTGGAGTACATGCAATATCTGCTACACATTTGTAATTACAATTAATGAAAACACATCTTTTGAGTTTAAAACTTAAAAGTTTAATTTAATTCTTTTTCATTTTATGGGGGTTTTTTTAGGTTATCGATTTATTAATGCAACAGATAAATGCCACTATACCATTTCCTTTTCTTGTAATCTGGTTGCTAAGACAGTATGCTAATTAACATTTAAAAATATTTTTATAAATAACTTTTATCTGCTATATTTATCAAAATGATTGTGTGTAATAAAAATGTTGCGTTTAATTTTAGTTCTTTCTGACAACAGGTGTTCTTTGAAATCTCCTATATGCAGTCTGAAGCACCAATTTCTGTATCTCTTGCTGCTGCTAACTTCTCTACTTTTCTGTAGCTACCTTTTAGGATTTAAATCTATTTTACATCAAGGTCTGTGCTTTAATGTTGAAATCAGACATTTTCTTATTAAATGACATTTCCTTATGAAGGACAGTTCAGAATGGAGTTTACTGATAAATCCCATGAAAGACATTCTTCATTTCCACAATGCCTAAGTCCAGGATAAAAATTAGTTGGTAATCCAACCATTTATAATTGCAGTCCTTTTCCATATTTTTTGCTTTGTAGCCTTTACTACAAAACTTTTCAAATAGTTAATAGTGTCTATCAGTTTAATTCACAATCTGGCATTATAATTTAAAACAAGGTGAAGTAAATTAATCACATTATTTTGCTGATTTCTGGTTTCTGAGTTTCATATCACTTTAAATGGAATTTGCTTTTATGCATATCATTTTTTGATTGTAAACAATCTACCTGTTCCATTCTTGCTCATCAGTGAGTGCAAGAGAAAACAGGGTTCTCATTTATTTGTTTCAGATGGAAAACTCATTTGTACCACTAAAGCTCAACTTAATAAATTAATTGAGATTTTTGTCCTCTAGTCAGTGAGAGAGTTTTTTGAGACACTAAAGCCCTAACCCAACTTGAAGAAGACAATGATGGCAGTGAGCTTCTGTCCAGAGTTAATCAGCTGCAGAATTTGTAAACTGCATATGTGTCAAAGTTGAAAATGTTAGCACTCTTAATAGAAGCTTGAAAAGGTTAGATCTGATAAAAGCCGTCAGCAGTTAAAGAAAGTGATTTATGGGAATGTAATGACACAAAATGCCTCATTTATCACTCATACATAGATAGGTTAAGGTTTCTGTGTCATACTTTAAAAACTTGACCACTTAGAATTGTCAAAATAGGTACTTAATTGCCCATCATATATTTCAGTTTGAATTTCCTTCACATGAATTTTGGTAATTTTACCTCAGATTACTGTTGCGCTTTTCATATGGTTCCTTTTAAAGTCATTCATATTTCATATTTATTTCATATTTGTTTCAAACAGGATGCTCTGATCTGTTAGAACTTGTATTAGCTAAAGCTGTTGATCTGAGCACTCTCCAAATCTTTTGATGATTTACATTTTCAGTTAACCTAACTGTAAGGAAAATAAGTTAGGGTTTCATTTTCTTGTCTTACACTACTAATTCCCATCAAGAGTTTACAGTCTTCTCATTCATTCTGTATATTTCCCATCAAAACTGAAACATGAGATTTAAAAGCAAGATCCATCAATTAGTTTATATTTCCAGTAATTTGAGTTACTGTTTAACTTCACATGAATTAAATTTAATCAAGAACTACCAGTCCTTTTAAATGATCTTAAAGAAGAATTACAACTGTTAGTAGAAATACTAAGCATTGTACTTTTTTCCCAGGTCACTTGAGAATAACAACCAGTAAGTTCCACAAATTTGAGATTCTGAAATTTTTGTCTTTCCTTTACTTTTTTAAAGCATTCACAGTTTTGACATAAAGACATTAAACAAAATATAATACAAACAAAAGTAAGGCTTTTTTAGAAAATCATATTTGGATTATATTTACAAAGCAACGTAGTTATTTTAAAGGCATTGCCTATATTTTCAAATATAAATCCAGATGCAGAAGGTAACAGTTTTCAAATTAAATCAAAGCTTAGAATGGAAAAAAAAAAGTTTAAAATGATCTTATCTTCTCAAATCTATATTTTTCATGTATAACATCAAACAGGTATAATATGACAGTCCAAACCAAATAATTTATTTTTTATAGAAAAAATTATAAACTTACATTTTTGTCAGCTTCTACAATTTATGGCCCCAGTTGTGTAGTATTCTGTTTGTTCAGCGATGACCTTCCAGGTTCGATTTAAAAAGAAGTCAGAAGCATTTGTCATGTCTGCTTGATCTTGTCCAGAGGTACCTATTGTAATTGTAAAGGACTAATAAGGTTGTTTATAATACAACATTTTGACAACTTTTTAAAAAATTCTTTTTAGAAGAAACGTCTATATCTTTTCTTGTGTGTTCTAACCAAAAAAAATGCTGCTTCACTGTACAATACAACTTTTTTAACATTTGATTGAGACAATATAAAAAACTTCAGCCACAGAAACTTGATTTACTTGTGAAGTGGGGTGCTATATGACCAGCTAATTTCAAATGAAATAGAATATATCCTAAGGTATTTCTGTAACTGAAATCCACCTACTTTACCTTTTCATATAGTTTAATGTACTTTTTCATATAGTTGATATATTTCATCTATCTACATATTGAGTTCTTTTCAGGGTGTAAAGAAATGTCTTAAGAACATATTTGTATATAAAAAGTATACAGTAGAGTAAAATAGTTCTTTTTCTTACAAAAACTGCAAGTTCATAAATTCTTGTTTACTTAATATAGTATAACCTTTTATAAAACAGATGCTTTCCTCTAAATTTGTAAAAATGTTATGATGAATTTATCAAGTTTGTTTCAATCAGCCTATATTCATTTTTCTCCCCACATTTTTTCCTCTTGCCACACACCCTCCACTACTTTTTTTTTTAATGGAGAAAGCCATTAAAAACTAAAATATAATTGAAAAACTGTGTTTTATATAAAAATGGTTCTATCTTTTGTAGGACAATTAAAAACACAGTAGCATTATCCAGTTGCTATATATCATTTAAATATATTAAAACAGCCAAAAATCTCGAGACCATGTTTTCTATATGTTCATCATGTGATTTCAAGTGGGTTTCTTTCATATCACCATTGAGACAAATTTATGTTGTATATATTTCTGGTTGCTAAACTCAACATTGTCTCATTTCATGGGGTTTTTTACAGTGTGCTCTCAACTATTATGAGGAAATGTATTAAAATGCCTTAATTACAGGGCAAGAAGAAGAGAAAGCACAAGTCTTTTAGCATATGATCTTTCAATTGTTCACTAAAGGATAAAGAGAGCATTCAAGCGTGGTTTAGATAACTGTCAGCAATAATAAAATGCAAGGTAGTTTGTAGAGCCTTTAAAGACCTTTCAGGGAGATAGATTTAATTAAAAAGTAAAATAGACTTTTCATTTCAAAGAAATCTAAAATGTTATAAAATTTCATAATGTTAATACATTAGTAAGGGTACTGTATATTATCAAGGATGAGAAAAAGTCAGCTGTGAAACTATTATGTGTGAGTCACAGAACAGTGAATCATGCCGTTTTCTTTAGCTTTCAATTTAAAGGCTCTGTGGTATGTTAAAGCACAATTTTAAAAAATTACAATATTTTAGTTTCTCTGTATTTTTTTTTTAAATTCTGCTACACTTATGACTTGAAAACTTAAATGAACATTTAGCTTCAGAATATAAAGATGTATTACTACAATTAATCCTCCAAATAAGCCTAATTTAATAGACATTTTGTTTATAGAAATGAATGTGTGTGGGAGTGTATACACTATACAAGTATATTGCAGTAGTAGATGGATGTTAACTTCTGATAGTTTTGTTTCCTGCATGTGTTTTCCAGTAGCATTTTCACTTATATCAAAAGGGTGAAAGTCCCTCGGTTTTACTTGTGGTTTGTCATAATGCTTAATTAACACTGGGCCTGAGAGTTGCATTGGACTAGATTGCTTCTGGCGAACTAGAGGCAAGTAAACCTGACTACGTGATAAGTAGTCATTTATAAATAATCCTGCCTTGTTCTCCTTTTAGAGATTGGCTCCCTTGCTCAGCCTTGTCCTTTCCTGTGAAGGTTTTTGTAAGCTCAGTTTGCTCTTAACCCCAGTGTACAGACATCAATTACATTGGCCAGTTGGTTTGTCATAGCCAAGTACTAAATGAATCTGTGTACAAGTTGCCTTTTTTTTAGTGCAGTGTCTTTTACAAATAAATCAACTTCATAGAAGTGCATTTTCAACAAATGGCTGGAGTTTGTAGATAGACTCTCTGCCACTTCTATAATTACTGGCTTGGGAACAAAACAAAATATGTTAATAATGAAAAAAAATTCTTTTAACATTTAGGGTCTTGCTAATTCCTCTGGAAAATTAAGTTGAAATTATTTATTCATGGTGTGTTTTACTTTTGCCTGAATGTGCTAAATCATATGAATTGCTCAAAATATAATATTCAAGTTGCCTATAATTTTAAAGCCCTTTCTTCTTCTTCCACACAAGAACTTTCAAGGGGGAATGCAATCTGAATAAAAAATGTTCCTTTGGTGATTAAAATTTACCATGTGCTTATGTAAAGTAAGTAATGACAGACACAGATAGCGCCATCTTTGCATTGTACCACAGGCAGTAACCCATGGCATTAAATAGCCAAAATCTTGTAGAGCAATGTGAGATATTCCTCTTCCAGCATGTTCCTTGCCTCTGTCATCATTGCTACTTTTCCATAGGGTGGTAGGACATGGCCATTCTCACACTCTTTTAACAGGTGTAGAGCAGGGGTTGATATTTTCCAGCAAGGGGCCAGGATGATGCCCAGCTGGAATCTGAGGTGGGCACTAGGACCTGGTTAGTTCTGTTGCTTCTCTCTGCTTCCTGGATGCTATGCACTATAGGGAATGCTTCCCAATGCCAAGGCCACGGCGTTCAGTTGTCATGTTCTGTAGGGAATGATCTACCAAAATGCCTGCATGCAGTGTGGTGAGCACAGCCCCCAAACACTGCTGAAACCACTATTCCATAAGCCATAGGTTGCTGACCCCTGGTTAAGAGAATACAAGCAGCATAATCTGTTAAATAATTTTTTCCTTCATGTGGCATGCAATTTTTAGGGGCTAACATGCTACAGCTGATGCCATTGTCAAATTCTTTTCATTTAGCCCACTTACTCCAGTAGAGTTGTGCAGCAGGACAGTTAGCTATTGTACTTTTATATTGTGAGCTCTAGAGGTACACCAATATAGAATTTTGGGGCTGATACCAATAGCCAATTTTCTTAAGGACGCATATCAGTCAGTACCAATCTGATTTCTGATACAGCTTCATGCAGCTGGTAAATCTATTGTGGTGGAAGGGGAAAGGGGAGGGAAGGTGCATGGGGAGGCAGATTAAGGCCCCTGTGGTGAGGGAGGGAGTGGGGCTGGGGCATGCGCTGCCCAGCTGGGGTGGGGCACGGCTTGTCCAGGGAGGGGGGGTGGCTCCTGCTGCTGCACACACCCTGAGTGGGATGCGTGTTCCCCCCAGAACTGTGTGGGTTGGGCAGGCTGCAGTTGGGGCTAGGGCAGTGGCGACACTGGGAGAGGGCTATGGAGGGAGCTGCAACCACCGCACAAACCACCATAGCCATCCCATTGTCCCCCCCAGCACCGCTGCCGCTCACTCCAGACAAATCTGGGGGCACACTGTGCCCCATGCCCTCCCAGACAAGCGATGGGAGCTGCTGGACAAGTGGATGAGCTGCTAGATGAGTGGCATGCAGCTGTAGGAGCCGCCCCCTCCCCGTGCCCCCCGACTGAGCGGTGGCTCTGTCCCGCACACCATCCCCCCCTGCACTCTGGCTGAGCAGTGCTTGCCCCAGCCACTGCTCCACTCCCTCCTCACCATGTGGGCCTTGATCTGCCCACCCTGTGCCCCTCCCCTTCCACCACACCAGACTTAACAGCTGCACGCAGCTCTCCATGCTGCCAGCTGTGCTCCTCACTGCCTAAGTGCTGTGCTGTGGCTGCACACATGCGTGGGCCATTTATTGGCCAAATTATCAGCCACATCAGGCCAATTTCCAATATAGACAATTTTCTTTATATCGGTGCTGATCCAATAGTGGACCTATATATCAGTGCACCTCTAGCAAGCTCCTATAAAGACTGTTCTTACTCAATATGCTAGTCTTCTCTGTTTCCATGGGACTGATATGGTTTTATACCTCATAGGGTCTCTCATGCCCAAGGGGAAGTCTTGGGATTTTTCATGTCTGTATTTTATTGCATTTCCTTACCAAGTATCTTTATTTTCTTCTCTAAACCATTGTGTAATTTGATTTCTGCTTAGTACAACAACCATGTGGCACGCAAAAGATGGCTGCATTTAAGTTACGATTATAGTGTGGAAGGCTGGAAAGGGCCTCCTTAGGATAAAAAATTATTTACAATATTTATATGTAAACTGGGGTTATCGTAACCTATGTTTTTTAACATTTTAAGTTTTGTGCAGTTTAGTTCAACAAGAATTACCTTGAACAAGAATTCTTATTCAAAGGACACTTAGCTCCAAAGAAATACTACCTAACCCTTATTTTTTTCATGCCAACTCCAGAATGCAAAATCTTTTGAGCTGTTTATCCTTAACATTTGATGCCCTTTATTTGATGCTCTTTAAAAAAAACAAAACAAAAAAAACCCTACTGGTAACTGAGCCAAGAGCAATGGGACTATTCCTGGGCCAAGTTAAATATGCACAAAAATGTTTGTGGGTCAGGCCCTTAGACTGTAGTTTCTTAATAACAGAGACTCACTTCCAACATAGTTGTACAGTGCCTAGCACAGCATTGCTAGGAAGTGTAAAGAAGTGAGGAAAATGACAGTTGAAGAGCAATCTACATTTTAGCATAAAATGTTATGAAAATACTGTCCATTTATACCATTTCTGTCTCCTGTTTAGGAAATAGAGTGTATTTGAGCAAGTGTCCTTTAATGATAGAAAAATTACAAATGATTCCCAAAAAACCTGCTTAGATCCTTCCATGCTTTAAAAATATAAAGAGAAGCAGTTCATAATTAAGAAATATCAATAGACAAAAACCTTTGATATGGTCACCTGGTGGAAGGGATTTTCCACAATGGAAAAGATAAATGGTGCTTGCCCCAACAAGTTAGATCTTCTTGTAACCCACACTCAGTTTGATGCCAAACTATTTCCTGCTAACAAACTCTGGTGGCCCCTCTGCTGTGATGGAAGTCTTGAAGTCCCCACTTGGAGTTCTCAGAAAAATAGTAACCCAGACTGTACATTTTTCTGATTAGTTTCCACAGGCCCTTCCTTCCACAGGGAGGAAATAGGTTATCCCCTAACCATATTTTATCTCTGTCCCCTTTACCAACTTGAACTACAGACCACGTGGAATAAGTTTTAGAGGTAGACAGTGCTCGAAAGCTAGAAAGTCCCTTTAATGTGCAGCTCTAAAGGGGATAGTTTGGGTTAAAAATATGTACTATGTATTTGGGTTGCATAATACAAAAAAAGTTTGAAAGCACCTATGAAAGTGATTTAGCTGCTCACAAAACTTTTCCTTTTTAATACAGCGTGTTATGTCCTACTTCAAGAATGAGAATATGGGGCGATCTGGAGAGAGCATAGCATGCGTCCAAATACTTAGCAGCTGGATAGAAGAGAGATTCATCCTGCCATTCGGATGAAAAATGTACACATTAAGGCTGCATCTGTCTCTCCCAGATTTAAAGGGATAGCTATCAAAAGAGAGCATGCTGCGAAAGATCCTTATTAAAGGCTGAATCCAAAGTGGAAAATTCACTAGGGAACAAACTATCAAAGAAAGTGCAGCTCTGTTTAATATTAGTGAAAGCTCCTAAATTCCAAACTCTCTGAGAGCCAGAGTTTGGGGTATAAAATATCCTGAGATTTTTATAACTCAATATTTTTGCATAAGTTTATCCAATTTGTTGGACTTTTTACTTTGGCATTACTGTAATAGAAATCTAAGCTAGTTTAAAAATCTTTATATAAGGCCTATATGTCAGCGGCTTTAATTTACAGAAGTGCAGAGCACCTAGCAACTTTTGAACTAGTTCACATCAGTTATAACCTGTACTTGATTAGTTCATCTCAATATTTACTCCTTTATGTAAACTAATTTTAAAAAATTCTTTCCTTCCTTTCCCTTTTTGTAATTTAGTGATAGTAGAATTAAACTAGTTTGGGGATAGCCTCAATTCTCATCTATATTATATTCTTAGTTTTATTTCAGAGTGTATTTATATACTTTAGTTATAAATCTCCAAAATACAGAGTTTAAAATGAGAAAGCTGCCAGATCATCACAGCCTCCTTGGACATGTTAACATATAAGTAAAACTGATAGTTCAACACTGAAAATGTTTAACTGTTATAAAGGCCTCTCCTACTCTTTGGCAAAATGCATAATCTGAAACTGTAGACAAAGTAAACCTTTCTTGAGGGAAATTTTTTAAAGTTGCAACTGGAACAAAAAGCTGTTGGGATCTTTTATATCATGTTTGACCTATATGGAATTAAACTGCTGCATCAGTCTCCTCTATGGCATAAAGGAGTTCACATACAGAGCATTCTTTTCAGTAGCTCATACTTTATATTTTAGAGTATTAATTACCTAGTCAGATTTTATTAGAACCTCTTGAGTTTTGTTTTGTATAATTAAAATCATGGCAGTAGTTAATGGTATGTACTGGGAAATCCAAAATTGTCACTTGCCAATTTTTTTCCTTTTAGAAATCAAACCGTTTACTTGGAAAAGTTAAGTAAGAGAGATTTTTCTACTATCCCTATCTATTGCATGCAGTGTAAAGCGTATAATGTGTATTTTATGTCTTGCACATTTTGAAGCATAACATTTTCTAATTATAGTCCTGGATGATTAATGAATCTATATAAGTTTGCCTGATATACACCTGCAAGTTAAACATCAGTAATTTGAAGATATTACAAGAAAACAACCTAAAAGTTCTTTTATTTCTCAAATGCACAAGCATTATCAAATGCAAAAGTAGTTTTTCAATGCAATAACATGTTCTATGTTGAAGTGCTCTTGTAGCCAGCCTGGGACAAGCACAGTATGAATGTCAGAAAAGGTTACCATAAGTTTGTTTATTCTTTAATGACATTAGATCAGAATTATTTGCCTTGTGCTATATATTGCAACTATTGTGTTCTAAAGAAAGTGTAGCAAATTAAAAGAAAACTTAAAATACAATTTTGTATCCTATGCTGTGTGTTGTTTTCTACCCTATATGGTGTGTTACCCAACACATTTGTTGAAAAATATGTAAGCATTACATTATAAAAGAAAGTCCATATTCTTACCTTATACCTAAAATCAGTCTGGCTCACAAGACTCAGGGATTTTTTACGTTTGAATCCAATGATAAAATGCTTATTGACTTCAATAAGAATATGAAAAGAAAACCATCCAGTAATATTAATTAGCTGTAGCTGTAATTAGCTGTTTGAGCTGAATGATTGTTTGGCCTTAAAATTATATTATTAGGTCTAGTTTCATGCTTAAAAACTGAAGGTGACACTAATGTTTTATGTATTTATTCAAGTGAGGATTACGTTCAATGAGCTGATGTCACATGGCATAATTCTGTTGTCTCGCAAGGCATACAGATGCTTACCACTAATATTTGTAAATAAATACATTTTAAAACACTTTAAAAATCAAATGCAAGGAGAAGGTATGCAAAATTAAGAGAAATCATTGGGGATGGGAATCAGTAGGGTTTAGGATTAGGTTCTGTACAAATAGTTCTACTGTGCATTTCATTTTAAAAGTTTTTAAGAGGTTTGTTGTCATTTTCTTCTGACATATGTCAAAGGAGATGATAAAAGTAACTAGGTATTCATATGTTTTATACTTGAAGCCTATGGACAAGTAAGTTCTGAATGTCTGCACGTCCCATAATGACCATTTTAATGGCCATTACTGGACTTGCAGAAAAAGTTGGGAAACTCAGCCTTGATAAAATTAGGTTAGAATTATAAATGCTTGTTGTTGATTACTAGAAAAAATGGTTAGTCCTTGCTAATCATTATTTTAAAATCAAAGGCTAAAGAAATAGTTTATATAGTAATAAAATTGTAAGAAAAGACATTTGTTTGATCCACTTAATCTGCAATTTTAGGATCAATTTTAAAGAACGTACACAGTGTAAAGTTAGCAGTAACTGCCGACAGATCCTAGTATGTTAAAGGTTGTAATCTTTTGAAAGAAGTTGGTTGGCTTTCCTGTTGGCCCTCCTATCAACTTTAACCTCCAACCTTCTCTAGCATGTATCACTACAAATAAAACTGCTGAGGTTTGACAAGAGGATATAAAGTCACTAGGCCATCTCACAGAGATCTCTACATGATTTTCTTCAACCTTAAACTTAAATGAACACTGCTCTAAGTCAGGCTTTTTAATAGGAAGTCATAAACACTCACCCGTATCACTTTAGTTTTAATAATTACTGTTTTAACAGAAAAAAGAAGAAATATACATAGTAAATTATGTTTGACAACTGGAATTTAGTGGTTTTGTTATTGGTTGTCTTTGACCATTACACAGATTGCTGTTCTTCATTTTAATGTATACTATTCCATGCAAGCTGCATATGAGATTGATATAAACATGGCATTTTGTATACAGGCTTATAAATGAATTTTTAGCTCATGATTAAGATGAACCAGATGACAAAAATAAACTACATGTTTGTTTTTACTCTATTGGCTTTAGAATAATTTCATGAACTATAGTCACCTGTGATGATTTTTGGCTTTTTTCCCTACATTTTTGTGCAGTTTTAAAAGGATCCTTTTAACAGTGTAGTCTCTGTGCAAGCAAGATCTATTAAAAATGTTTCTATATCAATCTACTCTTGAGGTCTTTCAACAGCCTTTTTTCATTTTGCCTTGGGTGAATGGTCTTCCATGGCATTATCTTGCAGGATCCTTGCTTCTGTTATAATTAACACCTGATATTTGGCTACAACACATTTGTACAATTTTCTACAAAAAATCTGTGACTTCTATTGTAGCCCCCAATCAGTTTATAAGTGTATCTTTTCAGTATTAATAAAGTTGTTTTGTTACTTATTCTCTCCATAGTCTTCTAATTGTCAATTATATTATTGCTCATCAAAGAATGCAAGGACATGCATCATGATGATCTGCCCTATTTTTTCCCAAAGTATGGAGTGTATCTCTTTGAAGGGCAAAGGCATAGAAGATACAACAAACAGGCTGTCTATATAGTAAAATGTATTACCAACTATGTAATAAAGGTAAGTATGTACAAGATTGTCATGCTAGTAGAGACCTAAATGTGGGCACTCTTATCCCAGACCAGTACTTCCACATTGTGGGTGGTCACATGCTGGTATAGCTATATCAGTTTAATCTCCCATTATACCAAATAATTCAATTGTACAGACAAGGCCTAATTCAAAGAAGTCTTTAAAAACGCAAAAGGAAGATTTGTTTTGTAATATCTTTTATTGCACCAAGTATGTAGTTGGGAAAGAAGGACAAAATGCCCTTGCTTAGGTCTAGGAAATAAATAGATACAACTTAAGGTAAGTATTAGGTAAAGCCTTGACTTGTTTAACTGCCTTATATTAGTGAAAATAATTACTTAAGGCATAAAAGGGCATTACACGTGTGGAGCAAATAGACATTATCAGAAATAACTACAAACCAAATAAAGTACAGTAGAAATGGGTAAACCTAAGTATGTAAAAGAATAAGACCATAAAAAGGGAAGAGGTTTGTTATTGCCTGTGGAATACAGAGTATAGCAGAGCAAGCAGGTAAATTGTAATGAACCATAAAACCACTGTCTGTGTTTCTAGTGTTTAGTGACCCATGTTTTTAGTGTCCAGTGAAATTATAAATCATGCTACAACAATACTACAGCCCTACTTTAAAAATAAAAACAGGGTTTCAGGTATCATCTGAGAGTTAGCTTGGGCTGTGCACAAACATTCAAATAACCTACAAGAATTCACCCTGGTTTGCTCTCCAGATAGAGAAACTTTTACCCAGAACCGCAAGTACAGGCATTCAAATGCTGAGGTCCTGAAGAGTGGAGAGCTTGTAGTGCTGACACTGTGCAGGCAAGGCAGGGGAGGTGTGGACGGGACTGTGCACACATCTCAGCATGCTCTGCAGACTTCCTTAGGTTATTTTTCTCCTGGAGAGGCTATTTTTACTCTGGGAGAAAACTCCTGAACATCTGTACACACATTGTTTCTCCTGGGAGAGCAGTGACTCTTTCAGGAGAAACTGAATGTAGGTATAAGGGCTCGGTTTCATTTTCCTGGCCTAAGGTTCTGCTTTCAAACATTTGAAAGCCTCAATAACATATCCAACAGCCACACACTATAAGTGGCCTTAAACTAGAAACAGTCCAATTCTCAGGGTAAGGTGATTAACTGTGGGAAGATTAATCTAGCATTCTGTATCCATAAGGGGAGTTCATTTACAACAGTGATAGACAGTAGAAATGATAAGACAAAGAGGAAATGCTTCTCCCTCATTTCAGGAAGTCCCACAGTTAATCACCTTACTAAACGACTTCTGAAACTTTAGTGGACCAGCAGACATGAAGGCTTGTATTGTCGAGATTGGCTTTTTCAAGTTAGGACTCTGAACTTCCTGAATCATTTGGGGAAATTCCATAAAGTGATTGTAACCAAAGCATTCAGTGGGCTTAGAATAGGGATTGATGACACATGGATCCATCCCATAGAGCCTAGGGAGCTTTGCCTTTGCCCATACCAGCACGCACGACAAGTCTAAGAAGCAAGGACCTGTACTGGGACTGAGTAACTTCCAGCTGCACCCTTGCCACAGTTGCTTCTTTCCCACACCCTATAGCCTCCCTCAGCTGGGACGCAAGTGCAACTTCCAGCACCCACACTGTTATTGCACCATCCTCCCCACTTCCACTCCCTCCCTGCCCCGCTTTCCCGTTTCCCAGCTCCAGTGAAAAAGTGGACTCAGTGTGGATGGACACAGCTTCCAGCTGCCTGGCCCTGATGCAGCTCCCCACCAGCTGGAAGCTGCACTCACATCTCAGCCACAGAGCACGGGACTGATGGGGGAAGCAGCAGTGGTACAAGCACAGGGAAAGCCACCTAGCCCATATCAAACCAGAGCCAGGTTGTTTTCACCTGCAGCTTTAAAAAATTGCCAGTGATTGGTTTAGAAGACGAATGGAAGTTCTTTATGTATCCGGCACTGCCAAAATATTTGAGAAGCCTTTAAGTTGTATGCTTATATATAGGCATAATACAAAAGAAAGTGTGCCTAATATTTATGTCCATGGACTTGGGATATGCTTTCTTGATTGAGAAGCTGAGGAACGTTTCAGAGCTGGGGCAGAGTTGCAATCTGCTACCCACACTCCTGTACCAGGGTGTGCAGGCAGTGGATCCCAGCTCTGCGCCAGCTCCAGACAACGCTGTCCCTGCCACAAGATCCCACCCCCGGCGCAGTTCCCTGCCTAGTCACATGCCCTGTCATGGAAAACCTGGCCCTGCACTGTCATGGCACTGCTGCTGTGGGGATCTTCATGGAAACCAGCCACAGTGACGTTGGCAGGGGCTGCTGCGAAATAGTCTGCCACGAGCCAGACTTTGCCCGTTCCTGCTCTATATACCCTGCTTGTTTAAAATGGCCTCCCCTTTCTTTCTTTAATAAAACAAGATATGGTAAATGTCTTTCTAGTTGCACAAAGCTGTAGTGTGTTCTGTAAAGTAGAATCGTGATGGCTCCAAAGAGTTAGGAGCTGAGTGCAGACTTGCACCACCCCCTCATGAGCATCACTAAGGAAAAATCTGAGACAGGCTTAAGAAGCAGATAGGGACTTGTCATAAGGAAAAGAGGACATTCTAACCAGGCAAGGGAAGTCTATACCTGATGGGTAAAAGTAGACATGCCAAGTGTCTTGTGTCTGTCAGATCTGTCAGAGTCTCATAGAGTTCAAATGTGAATGACTGTAGTCTTAAGGAACGGTGCTGTGATCTGCAGACTCGGGCCAAAGTTCTAATACTGGCTTTAACAGTGATTGCTGATAGAAATTTCAGTGTGCTTCATGAGCCTTACTCAACATGGATTCATACACTTATCCTAGGGGAGATAACTATCATGTCTAAGAGAGCTGAGAAGCTGCATGACATGACAGGCAGAGTGGGAGCTAGAGTTTATATCATTAGTATGATAGTGCCAAGGCTTGTCCACTTTCCTGTGCAGTCTTTCAGAAGCAGTATGCCTGAGTATGCGTGTATGTAACACTTCCTAACATAATGTGGCTAGACCAGGTAGAGAGAAAGATATCCGAGTCTTGTACTGCTACTGTTATAATGGACCTTGTCCTTTTTCAAAAGTTCTCAGTTCCATCCCTGCAGAAAATCGAATTAAATAATACTTGTCAAAATAAATAAACAAAATATGCTTTGTCGGGTTGTAGCTACTTAAATGTATTTATTCACTTGGAAATTCACAGTGGCTTCCCAAGTTATACTACATAAATAAAACAGAACCTGGCATCTGTTACCTAGAACTATTAGTAGTTTGCCAGTTGCCAGTCATTTTTGCCAAGCTCAACCACAGCCAATCACTTACTAAACTTGGTGAATTTGAGGCTCTCCTAAACTAAGAAAAGATGTAGAGAACAGCAAGAGACAGTTTGTGTTACTCTTCCTTTGATTAACTCTATGAAAAATGATTTGCCTGTTCTAATTAGAATTCTAAATTCAGCTTTTTTCTCCTCAACTATTTAAAGGTGTTTTTCCTTCTTTCATTTATTTGTGACTTAGTTTCTTTTGCTAGTGGGAGCACTGGAAGATCAAATGTAAACTTTCTAGTGATTGAATTGTGTTTGTTGTTTTTAAGGTTCCAGTAGTCCCTTATACTCTGTATACCTGATGTATTGAAACCCCTTCAGATCTGTTGTTGAGGCAGCCGTCAAAGATGACTGGCTCAGTTTAGTGTTTTAGTCTCTCTCTGAGAAATCCACCACTTCATACAATTAAATAAAATTTCAGAAACTTATGGAAGCTTTTGAAAAGAGGGGAAGACAGCAGTAGTCTCCTCTATTACTGCTGTGTATCTTCTTCTATGTAGTCATACAAATAAATGTCTAAGTCTTAACAAATAGTCTGCCATGGATTTTATAGACTTGTATTTCTGCACAAAGAAGCAAGCCTTCTGCTATCACTTTGCAGTCATCTAGAACAAATGTAGGCAATGTTTTCTGGCTGTGGGGTAGAATGACTCACCCCAGGTCAGAGGCAGGCAGGTGAGTGCTAGGACCCTGCCACCACAACCATCATCACCCACTACCAAAGTCCCATATCTGTGGGCCAGATCCAAAGGTTCCACAGGCCTGATGTGGCCCATGGGCCATAGGTTGCTAATCCCTGATCTGACATGTTCATTCTGTTTATGTAATATCTAATTCAATATGTTCCAGGACAGTTCCAGATCTGTTGAAATCAGCAGGTTCTATACAATGAAATGAAACAGTTCTGTACAATAAAAATGCTACATATGTAGTTGAATGCAGAAAATTATATTTATGTACAGTTTTACATGCAGTTATTTAAAAAAATTACAGGACAGATCAACATGCTTTTCCGTGTTATATCAGCATAAGGTACGTGACCCATACCTGCTTCCTGGCTGGCCTACAAATCAGCCAGCACACGCAGATTTTGTGGCTTCTCATTTCCTCCTCCTGGTTTAGAAAGACACGTTCTCAAATTACATCATGATACAAACATCTTGAAACTACCAACTACCTAGGTCTGATCTGTCATCTTGAAAGCAGCAAGATGTTCCATAGACTTCTGCTTCTGTTCACATGGGTACTTGGGTATGATCCCATCTTTAAACATGATCTTGCTGACTTTCCTTGGGAGTCAGGGAAACTATTCAAGTGCCTAAAATAAGAATGTATTTAAGGGCCTTACTGAGTTGGCACTTTAAATTGACTTATTTTGGCCACTTGCAGTGGCAAGATCAAGGGCCCTATCTTAAATTTCTTATTCTGAACACACACACACGAAAAAAAATTAACCAGTTTTTAAGGGGAAAATACATTCTGATTTTATAGCAAGTTTCACCTGGATATAATTTACATTCTGAAAAGTTCATACTTTTAATAAGATGAAAGAGCAGAGTAACCTGCCAAAAATGCATATGGGAATGTTTAAATATAGACTTAGATGTAACACATGAAATTATATTGTGCAAGTAATAAAGATGAAATAAAGACAAAAGTTAGGAAAAGAGGAGGAGGAAAAGCAAAGCGGCAGGGCAGTGAATAGGCTCATTAACATTTCGGTTGTGTCAATGTGAATTTAAACAGACCCAGTTCCCAGTTATAAAAATTGGAATGCATGTTTGTTACGGAAATACAGTCAGGCCCTTAAAATTCAGAGGTACTTGAATCATTGCTGTGATATAGCCACATTGCATATGACCACATCTGAGTGTGCAGCACAACTTGCACAAGAGAGAAAGCTCTAATAAACTTTTATTTAGTCTTTCCCGTTTCTTTATATTTTGGAGTGATGCTTTCCATGTTTTTTTTTTCTTTTAATTTTGGGAAAAGAACATTTAGTCATTTTTAGAATATGGAGAGAATGAGGAAAAATAAAATATTCCAGTTTACAAAAAATAAGTCTAACTTAAAAATTCTGCCTAAGGAATTACTGAATTAAGAAGCCACAGCTCAAATTTGTCCCATGGCTGGTGCTGCCTACAGCATTTAAGTTTGAGGTTAAAAAAAGGGTGGGGGGATAAAAAAGGGCCCTCAAAAACACTAAAATGAGGTGGGGAAAAAAGTGCTCTGGCATTTCTGAATAAAATCCTGCCTCCAGTGGAGTTCATAAATGATTTGAAGTTATTGGGCCAGGATTTCATCCTCAGAATTTAGAAGATAGTAATGTAGTCTTTCCCTGTCTGAGAGGTAGTTAACTGAAATCAGATAGAAGTTAGGACAGGGTAACACCTTACAGACTAGCTGGGTCAGAGGCATAAGCTTTTGTAGGTGACAGCAGTGCATAGACACTATTTCATAGATGCTTTTTTTTAGCATTGATGTGATGAAGTATCTGACAAAGTGGACC
Organism: Gavialis gangeticus; assembly: GCF_001723915.1. Lineage (NCBI taxonomy): Eukaryota > Metazoa > Chordata > Crocodylia > Gavialidae > Gavialis > Gavialis gangeticus. Next base: position 74,197,809 of record NW_017729025.1, read on the forward strand.
CTTACCTATGAAAGCTTATGCCTCTCTGAGCCGTTTGTCTTCTAGGTGCTACCCAGCCCTACCTTCTACTTTCCCCAACTAATTTCTCAGTAGCCAGGTAGCAGCAACTTCACAATCTCAGTGCTTGACCTGAGAGGTATTACAGTTGTTCTTTACCTACTGCTGGGATGCAATCCATATGTTAACAACAGAACACTCTAACAGATGCAAGTGAATTGTAAGTGCAAATAATACATATTTAGTTTTATTATTATTGATATGCAAATTCTAAGCTTTCATTTGAAAATAAAATGAAAGTTTTCAGAATGTACATTAACATACAGGGATCTCATTCTAAACAGGTAGTGTTGCTTGTGAATCCAGCTTTATAGAAGTTATCATTACCAAAACTACAAGTGAAGCATATTTATCCCCATTTACTTAAGTGACATGAAAACATGAAAGCCAAAGGAAACCATTTAAATGCATGTGGATTTCTTTCATGTGTTTTCTTTTCTCCTTTATAAAAACAAAGAAGTAAAATGCAAAAAAACTTCATTAATGCAATGGTGAGTTTAAGGATGTTAATTTCCTGAATTGTATGTTTAAGTCCAGTTCCCATAGTAACATTAACTCATCCAGTTTTCACACACTTCATACAATAGTTCTGTATGAAACAGACTTCACTAGTAATCAAAAGTACTGTGTTCAAGGTGGGTAAATTAATGTTATGACAACCTGAGGGCCTGATTCAGTATACACTTCCGTGCACTGTTCTTGGTAGCAGGACTCATTCTTTTGAACTTTTTTCCTTTCTTGATTTGTTTAAATTCATAGCTTTAATGTTGTACCGACATGATTATATTATATACCCACTTCACATGCTTGGAACCCTTGGAAATAGTTGCCAGCAGTAACTGGAAATGGAAATCATCATCTTATTTCTGTTTTTAGGATAGCCTTGTTTGAAGGTAAACATTACCACCATATTTTTTCCTTTATTGTCATTTTGTGGATGCAGTTCTTGGGTATAGCCAAAAATCACTGTGTGTTAATGTGTCTTGAGGTTTATTATCTATAGATAAGGTGGCTATTTAATTATTAAAATGCAGAACAAACAGAATTGATTATGAAATGGGAAATTGTGAAGTACCTAAGTGTCTGTTTGCTTCTATTCAAGAGTTCAGCTATTGAGTATTCTGTGCTGCTGATATGAGGCTTAATGCATATGAAGACTTCATATGCAATTGCTAATGTGAATGGCTAGACTAATTTTCTGTTTTAAAATTTCAAGTTACAGGAGATATAACTTCAAAGTGAGTCAGAGCTATGTTTATCCCTCTTATATGTCAGAGTTTAAGTGCGATGTTTCATGTATACAGTCATCATGACAGTTGAAAAGGCTATAAAGAAAAGCAATTATATAATTGCTTTAAAGAATTAAGTAGTAGGGATAAAGGCTTTTAGAAACTACAGAGCAGTTTTAATAATTATATCACCTGAAGTCAAGCTGCAAAATTATGTCCTAATTATTTGTGATGAGTAATTAACTATAAAGTTATAAGCTTTTCAAAGATTTTCAGAAATCATTTTTTCTTTGATTTCTACACACACGTGCACGCGCACACACACACACAAACAACACCCCATCATTTTCTATTTTAGCAGTTTCCACAACTTAAACATTAAATTCTTATTGTTTGCTTTCTGTTATATTAGTAGTGTGTGTTTTGCAATTCTAATCTTCACGTTTTTCTTTCTTTATCACCGAAGTAGGCCTTTTGAAGCCAGGGAATTTTTCATAGCAATATTGACAGTGTTCACATTTGCATGATGACAGCCAAGGAATGGAGCAGTAATTTTTGAAATTGCAGAAGTATTTAGAACACTGATAAAAGCTGAAATATATTTTTGATGGATTGAAGTTAAGCATACATGATTTTTCCTGCTGTCAAAAGGCTCTGAATTTAGTGAATATTTGCCTGCTGTGAGAATGCAAGATTAACATCACAACCATCACCCGGGCACCCAAACCCTGCAATTTAATAGCTTTTTAGGTTCTTTCCTTTTTCTAAACAGCAATTAATCTCATTTTAGTACAATTTTCTCGTTTCTGAAGTCGCTCATTGAATCGCTGTTTTGTTCATATTTGGCTTCAGCTCCTCTGCATAGTCATTAAAGTCCCAATTAATGTCACCTTTAGCTGAAGAGTACTCATTTTTATTGAGAAAATGACAGTTGCTGCCATGAGTAGTGCAGTGTAATATACATTAATTGCCCTGTAACACTGGTAATTACGAGTTTTTCAAGCCTCTCAGTAAACTGTCATGCCTAGACAAGACTGTGCTAAAATAGATTACTCATTAGGGAGACCTGTCCTGTTTTCTGGTGGGTTCTTAGTGTTGGTTTAAAAAAAATCTTGAGCTTGAACAAATAGTTGCCAAAAGCAATTTCCTACAACAACATGCTTGTGTTCAGTTTTTTCAGCCATCACTTAAGTCTGCGGTCAGCAAAGAGACAGGGTGCAGTGGACTCTAGAGATGTTGAGATTTGAACGTTTATTTATATGGATCATAGGAATAAGCTTAACAGTTCTTAATTCAGTGTTCATGAATTTAAAGCAGACTTTTCGGGTGTTATATTATAACAGGTCTATATTATGATTTAAAAGAGCAGTTGGTGTTGCCAATATTTTATGCTTGAAAATACTTTATCACATAGTATTACTGACCATCCAGTGAGTTGAAGTATTAAGCCCATAATCAGATCATTGTGAATGGAGAAATAGCAGTGGCTGTTTAACATAATATATCTCAGCAACTGTGTAGCATTATAAGATGTATCTTTTAGATTTTTCGAATCAATAGATGGAGAGAATTACATTATTACTGTGCATGGAATGACTGATTCTGTAAGTCAGGTTTTTATATATATTCTTAAAAGTCATATTCACTCAGTTGATGGGCAAAAAAAACCCAGGTGCTTCTAATTTCAGAATGAATATATTTCACTGCATTCTCTCTGTCCTCTCATATTTCATATTTGTTTGTTTTTTTTAAACACAAAATAGTCTTCTTTAAAGCCCATTGCAGCACCGAACTGACAAAAGAAAACCTTTGTTTTATCTTTGTTACAACACCTGCTTTAGGCAATCTGCTCGTTCTCTCTCTCTAAATGAATTTTGTCACAGCCTTTCATATTCTCTTGTGGTGATGAGCTAATGAAAGTAGATAGTACAATTTGTGCTGACCAGGTAGCAACTGCCAGCTCGCAGCTGAGGATAGTTTAAAGAAATAAATAAAATATAGCATTATATCACTAATTTACCCATTACACGACATTAATAGTGAGAAACCTTGGTGTGTTTATCTGTTTGTATTGGTGTGCATTTATCGAATTGTTTATGACAAGACTAATTGGGGTAATTGTAGACACTGAAATTACCTGTCAGCTATATGTAACCACACTCCCTTTCTTTCTGACAAATGATGACAACTGAGGGACCCCGTAGCATTACTCATGATGGCTTTTCGAGTGGTAATAAGGACAATAGGGGCCCTGGCTAATTTGACATGGACAGCCTTCACAACAAGAAGCCAGCTAAATGACTTGTCAGTAGGGGAAAGAAGTCGGAAAAGTAATGGAGTCCCCCATGGCGCTCTGACAGGGAGATGAGGCAATTTCAACGGGAAGTGAAAAGGCTTCAGTTTGTCAAGTATTTAGAACAATCAGAGAACAGCTAGAGGCTGGAACCTGACAATAAATTTGTGAACCATGGTAGCAGTTTCATATAGGTCAGTTATTTCATAATGGCTGTGAAGCTTTGAGAGGTTTCTGCTTTCGTAGCATACTTCACATCAGCCAACTGGTGCTTTGTCACCTTAAATTTGTGCTTCGCTTTACACAGTAGGAATAATGGTTAAGGTTACAGAGGAACAGAAATGTAAGACAGCATGAATTTCAGACACCAATCTGTTGAAAAATAAACAAAAATTTAGATCGTAATAGTGTGATTGCATCCATTACAAGCTAGTGGTGTTAAGGTATTCTTTATGGTAGTGGCCTGGACCCTTTAAGGAAAAGAACTGAAGTACTTTTTCATATGAACAAAACTAATAAAAAACAACCTATCATTATCTTTTCACCCTAGCATACATAGTTAAAATTTCTTAAGAATTGTTTTCTGGTGCTTGTTCTTGAGAACATATCCCAGGTCTGTAGTTATGACATCTATTGAGCCAGTGTAATTGGTGACATACATAACAATTTTGGTTTTGTTGGGTGCTCAACAGAAGGTGATGTACTTGAGATTTTAAAAATATATGTGTATTTGTTTAAATATTAGTCCATATGTCCCTTGACTGATGGGTCCTTTTTATCTGGGATGTAAGGTTTCTGTTACTTTTGTAGCAGTAGTTTTGTCCTATTGAATTAAGAAAAAGATTAAAGGATCAATTTACTGTACTGTCTTCTAAATTCTTACCCTAGGCTTCTTCATTCTTGAGAAATGCTTGAGGATTTTTGCATGAGTATAGTGAGAAGCAGCAACCCTCCTCTTTCTGAAGTGATCATATCCTAAAAATTGGATTGCATAAAGACATTTTAATTTTTTTGCTTTTGATTTTATTCCTTTATTTTAGTAGCTAACCTGATTCTACTTTTTGTTTTAAACACTTGAAATCTATTGCAGCAAATGTTTATTCATGATCTCTGTGGATCCCAGCCCTTCTAGTAAGTGCTTCAAGATGTCTCATCACATGGGCAACATATCTTTTGACCTATTCTTACTAAATTTAGTCATATAGAATATTTACTTTCCCTATTTGATGTGTACATAGATTCTTGGTTCTTGGTCTCTTTGTTATTGGCTTTAAAATAGAAACATTTTTGCCATATTAAAAGTATATATATATGGCTGGTTTCATGTTTTTCCGTGCTGCTCCTCCACTGAGTTTAGTGATTCTCCTTTGTGAGTTTCATCCCACAGATTTGATGGAATCTTAATTTAGGGCCAGAAATTTGGCCCATGATACCAAATACCTAAGCATATCAAATATATTTTATTTTTGTGCCTTGATGATTGTGTCAAGGAAATACTTTAATAAATTGAAGGAGCTTGTCATCCCACGAGTTAAGTTATTGAGTCAGTGATTATAAAAGTAGTTCCCCACTCCTTTCTGCAAAATAAAATAAAATAAACCCTGTGAGATGATCATTTAAACATGATATGCCCACACATGAATCTCCTTTATTGTATGTGCCTGCCCTGCACATGTTCTCCTAAATCTGCAAAATATTCTACCAGTTATTTTCTAAGAAGTTCCTCCAGCAAAGCTAAAGAAATTATCAACATATGCTAAAGTGACATAGGGTCTCCTCTCCACTGAATAATGCAAGATCTACTATTCTTCCCTCCGTCTGAAACAGAACTTTTGGGTTGTTCATATTCAAGTTCCCTCCGAGCACAACAAGAGTGAGATTGTTTTAATACTGTGGGGTCTAGAATTACTTCAACATGCTCTCTTTGGGCCATACACTTTCTTTATTACCAGTGGAATTTCAAAGATGGAAATGGGGGCAGTTTTCCCCATTAAGTTCTTTGGTGCAGGCATCAGTGTATATTGTTTCAGTGTTATTCATGCATATACTTGTTTCAGGGCTAGTAACTGACTTTGTAATGTTACCAGAGACCTTAATAACATACCTTATCTCACCCTGTCTTTTCAAAAGGCATCAAATGGATCTTTAAGTATGGTTGTCCTCTGCCCTTCTCCCCCTACTTTTCCCAACCTCCATACATCCTAACATGATTTTCTAGTATATGCTATTCAGTTCTTGATCAGACTGAGAAGATGGTATGGTCTCTTTGCGCTCTATGCTGTCTGTAAACCTGCTGCATAATTCTTGTTAAAATCAAGTAGTAGCCATTTTTGAGGTTAAAATTCCTCAAAAAATGTTTCTTTTTCTGTATTGACTTTTTGTAGGAAAAAAATATTTATTTAAATAGAAAGTGTATTAAAACTTTATGCAGCCTTACATGAATTCATAGACAAAGTTGATCATTTCAGACCTGTCAGAAGACGAACAGACTTGGTCCACAGCCTTATCATTTATTGATTTAATTATTAATATTATTACCTTTAAATCTTTCATCTCATGTTAATTAATTTGCTTGGAAGTGATATTGTTGCATTTTATAAGTAGAATAAGCAAGAATGCTCTATTTTTTGATAAACCTTTCCTCTCAATTGACATCACTTGAGACATGCCAGGTAATCACAGAATGAAATAAAAGGAAGAACAACAAGAAGCTCACTAACTTATTTCAATTTTTTACCTAACATTTTAATTTTGAATAATAGTTTCAAAGTGTAATTGGCAAAATGTGTGTTATGTAATACTGCCATTGTTTCATGTATCTTACTGGAGGGTAGTTTCCTGTGGCCTTGTTCGAGGCAAACTTTCCCAATATTTTTCATTGTTTTAAGTTGTTATGCTGTCTTGCATTATCTCTGACAAGGCATATAGTAGTATGTGTTTCCAAATGCTTGGGAATATTTTGACAGTGGATTTAGCTCTAAGGAACAAGGGTTTTTGTTGTTGTTGTTGTTTTGTTGTGTTTTTGTTTGTTTTTAAACACTAGTTCTGTTTTTTCTAGTTTTGGAATATTGTCACTTTTATGACTTCTTCAAATACTCTTGAAAGTCTAAATATAATGTAAAATTAACATCAGATTTTAACATTAGTTCAGAAAGGAGATAGGTTAGCAGTATTCAAATCAGCATAAACTCCATCAGAGGCAGGAAGCAGCATCAATTTAGTGGCAGAATTGTGAGAGCCCTCTCCATCATATAATTGGATTTTACCAAATCCTAATCTCTTTGTGATCTGTAATAGCTGAGCATGCCTATTCGATGTTGTTGAATGCTCTTTCTGATTCAAGTGAAAAGGCAGTAATAGGGATTTCCATCTTATTGGCTGTTTAATAGCTTTTTAATATTATCCATAGATATTCTCTTTCACAATGAATTTTCTAAGATTGAATACATTTTCATATGAGACACTAGGCTACTAGCTAGGATGTGGTAATCACGACATGGAGTGTAATCCAAAACCCACCTTCCCACTGATTTCAATGGCCTTTGGATCAAAGCCAAAACAGGCTTCATGTATAGTTTTGGCAATGTAATGGGACTGCCTTGAACTTGTGAGGTACAGTTGCCAGCTAACGTTCCTCGCCGTCTGGCCTCATTAAAAATTAATACTACAAACTTTAAAATTAGATGCAAGGAAAAGTTTTACTATTCTGACCTTGAGGCCTAGGCTTTCCACAGAAGAACACCTGTCAGTGCCCAGTTTCAGTGGTTCTCAAACTTTATGCATCAGGAGACTGCTCTCAACTCACAGAATTTCTCCTGGATTAGTATGCACTCCGTTAATTAAGCTTTTAATTGAAAACATTATAAAGGCACACAGGGCTCAGTGAAATCCATGGACCATATATTGTGACCTGGAGGACCATCAGCTGTGAGAACCACAGTTTGGGAACCCTGGCTTACCTTATTTCTTACAAAGATATACTGCTTTGAAGGACTGAAGAGAGTGTTTTATTCGGAGCTTATAGAAGGAAGTGCCAGGGTTTTAATGAATAAAAACAACTTCATTCTGACTGGGCTAATAGATTTTTTTTTTATAAAGAACATATCTACATCTCCTGACTAGAACTATATTTTCAATAGATTTGAGTTCAGTATTTTTTTCCACTAATAATTCTGAATTTGCAGTTTTAACTATAACAAAATAACTTTGTGTCAAAAAAATAAAAGCAGGTGAGCTGCCATTGAGTGACTGAAAAAGGTATTTCATGGTCTTCCATGTAACATGATCAAAATAAAATTCCTTACACTGTAATCAGTAGCTCCTTTATTTTGAATGCATGAAATTTTTGTAAAAAGTATCAGAGCCATATTTCACTTCAGCATAATATCTGATTTAAGATGCCTGCTTTCTCTAGCAAAGGTCCATTTATTTTCCTTCTCTAACTCTTTATTCCTGTTTCTTTGCCTTCTTGCAAAATTCACTATTGAATTTGATTAGTTTTCAGAAAGCATCTTTTCTAACTCTTCTGAATTCATCTTTTATGACTTTTTATGGATGTGCTTCTTTCAGAAGTACAATATATTATTTAGAATTGCTTAAGTGCAACATTCTTTTTCTCAAAGATGTTTAAAGTCACTCACATTATGTAATTCTGGATGCTAAGTCCCCATGCCTTGATGTATTTTTGCTTCTGTTGTATGCTCTCCATTGAAGTTAAAAAGTATAACAGTACCCTAGATGGATTTATAGGTGCCTTTAACACAGAAAGGAAATAAATATTGAATTTATTTATTAAAATGCATCTATCCAATGTTCTGTATGCACATTAACAATCTTATTGCACAATACATTTAAATGAAATCATTGGAGTGTTGTCAAATACACAATTCCATAATTCTTTCCATCAAATCTAATAACTTTTACTTTCACTTTCAACACACTTCTCCTTTAGAAACACGCTTTCTATTGCTATCTGGATATCCAGTGAGGATCTAACAAGGCTCATAGTTCACATTTAGGTAACGGGGGACATCTCTACACATGGTCATTTAATGCAGATTAGCCCAATTTAAGCCACATTAGGGGCACCTGTCTATACATGCGTGCCTATAATGTGGCTTAAAAATGGTGATGTTAGGCTGTGTGAGCCTAAATTTGATACCTGCCCAAACCAAGTATCAAACTTAGGTGGGATTAGTTTGTGTGGATTGACATGTATAGATGTGTTACTCTGCATTAACACAGGGAATTTAATCCTGGGTCTGCCCAGCCACTAGGGGGCTGGCTGCAGTCCAGCCCCAGGGCTCCTGGCTGAGCAGCTCTCTTTCGACAGGGCTGGGCAGCTCTCTATATAGTTTTTCATTTGTAAGCAGGTTTTTTATTGTTGATGGGTGGGGAGGCCACTGTTTGTTGAGGGGGGAGGGATGGGGCTGGGTATGGTAAGGGTAATAAAGTTTTTTTTGTTTCAACCATGTACGTATCCTGAGAGTGGTGCTGGGGATGGGCAGGGGGTAGGGGGCAGGTCGGCTAGAGCAGGGAGTGCAGGAGGAGGGGGTTGGG
>NW_017729025.1:74211946-74213462 GCF_001723915.1 Gavialis gangeticus
ATGGGGCTGGGTATGGTAAGGGTAATAAAGTTTTTTTTGTTTCAACCATGTACGTATCCTGAGAGTGGTGCTGGGGATGGGCAGGGGGTAGGGGGCAGGTCGGCTAGAGCAGGGAGTGCAGGAGGAGGGGGTTGGGCAGGGCCTCCCACAGCGGGGCCAGCCCTATGGCCAGCAGGAGTGCAGGGCTTTGGTCATCACTGGCAGGGGCCAGAGTGGAACAGTGGAGTGCTGAGTGTCACTGGCAGGGGCAGCCCTGGCACAGGGCAGCAGGATGGGTAAGGAGAGGGAGTTGCTGCATGCTGCCCCTGTGCTGGGCACATGGTGCCTGGGCAGTGAAAAAGGGCTGACCAGGGATCAGAGGGCAGAGGTGTATTTCCAAGATGGTTGTCAAATGCTGGCATCTGGCTCTGGCTTCAGCATGCCAAGTGCGGGCAGCCATGTGTCCGGAGGCTAGAGCTCCCCTCAGTGGGCACAGGCACATGGCAGGACTGAAGCGACCTGGGACTAAAGTTAGTCCCGAGTCCCACCTCGTGTGGACATATGCCAAAACCCACTTAATCCACATTAGTTTAATGCACATTAAACTTAAGCCTGCTTAAATTCATGTGTAGACACACCCAGGGTGTGTGTTATTTCAGCAGAAGTAGGTCACATAATTTACACCTTTTCATCATTCTGGTTTCTTTAACCTCTGGATCAAGTGTTATCTTAGATGTATCCAGACTGAGCTTCCGCTAAAGTCCCTATATCAGTTGGACAACAGAAAAGCAATATATAAATCCCCAAACTTTTTTTAAACATATTTTAATTCTGATAAGAGGAAGTATTTTTCCATTCACATTCCCTGTTCACTAAGTGTGATTAGTATGGCTGCATAGGAATTGCAACTTTATCATTTAATTAAAATTCCTAACACTGACCCATAGACATTAAAGTAATTAATAATTTGATTGATACATCACCATGTCTTAATTATGCTAAACTTGGTAATTGGGGAGTGCAGTTATGTTATATGAGAATGAATAATAGTAGCTCTTTAGCCTACATAATGTTCAGATTTGCTTATATATGAAGTAGGGCCTAAAATAAACTGATATTGTGGATTATTAAATATGTGAGAATCAAATCAGGTTCATTGCGGTATGCAAGGTAAAACGTCAATTAAACAACTTGGAAAGCTTGTTGTTCTAGTAATTGAGAATAATCAATACAGTATTACATTAGAAATATTATTGATGACCTATTTTATTGTTGTTGTTGCATTTTTGTAGCTTTAATTCAAACAGCTTTCTAATTAATTTTAGTTTGGCTCAGTTGGAAGAAGTAAAATTTACCTATCTAATACATGACACGTGTAGTAGGAAAACATTCAACATCCTCATTTCCCCTTGGTCAGTAAGCCGTGAAATAATTGACTAAATTTTTGTTTTGCCTGCAATTTTTTAAGAAATACAATACAATTGAATCTGCCTCTTTCCCCCCCCCCACATCTTAGTGTCATCAGCAAACTTGAACA
>NW_017729025.1:74213473-74213949 GCF_001723915.1 Gavialis gangeticus
CTGCCCTCCCCAGCAGCACCCCGGGGTCCCTCAGGCAACACGCTCCGAAGGGGGCCCTGGACCACCCCCTAACCCCCCAAAGGAAGAAACATGGAAGCAAATAACCTAAATGTTTTATCTGGCCACATTCTCTTTTAACTGTTAAAATATCCTGAAGCACTCGATCACATTGCATTTTAATTTCAAAGCCATATGTTATATTAGCAAAGTGCACGTGTTACTGATTTGAGCTGAAAGTTCGTAGTCTGTTTACCAGAACACCAGGCTGGCACGAACAAGATTCCTGCTAGGTCAAAGGCCTCAAGTCAACATCTTTCTTAAATCTTACTCTTGTGAAAACTAGAAGCCCAGGTCAGGGCAGCTAGCTCATGGCATTGCCTCTTACAACCACTGATTAGATTAGCTCTACATTTATCAAGCACACAGAGACCAACACTTAACCTTTTAACTCAAGAGTTTTGTTGTCTCCTTACTTT
>NW_017729025.1:74218949-74226589 GCF_001723915.1 Gavialis gangeticus
TCACGAGCGGCGACGCTCCCCCCCCGGGCCCCCGTGCCTCTGGACCCTCGGGCTCCCCGGCTTTGCCCGACGCCTTAAAGCGGCCCCGGTTGAGGCGACCCCGCGCTCAGGGCCCCGGACGGCCCAGCCCAGCCCCCGCTGTCCCGGCCCGGCCCCTGCCGGGGGCCCCACCCGCGCCGTGTCCCCTTTAAGAGAGGACCCCCGCCCCTCCTCGCGCTCACACCGCCGAGCTCGGGACAAGATGGCGTCACCCCTCGGGCGGGCGGAACAGGCGCATGCGCGGCGCCCCCGTTTCCCTGCCACAGCGAGGCGGCGTCTCCGCGCCTCGTGGGAAGTGGAGTCCGGCGCGCAGGGCACGATGGGATCTGTAGTTCCACCCTCCCGGGGTCGGTAGGTTGTCTCCTGGTGCCTCATGGGAGCGGTAGTTCTGCGCCCAGGAAGCGGCAGCCCAATCCCTGCCTACCCCAGGTGCATGATGGGACCTGGGCTTCCCTTCCTCTGTCAATGTGGGCAGGGGTGTGTGCCCCAGCTTGTGTGTCTGGGGGGCTGCACCCTCCCCAGCCCCAGCCCCAGCCTGTTCCCTTCCAGCACCCGTGGCCTGACCTGTCCCGAGGTGCAGGCTCAGACTGCCTGCCACCCTATTCGCTGACAGGCAGGTTGTGGAGACACGGGCCAGGCAGTGAGCTGGAAGGACTGCACATCCCTACCTGTACTCGCCCCACCTGCTCTGCTACCTCCTTCCTGACCTGTGCATCCTGCTTCTTCTGATGCCCCGCTTCTGCTTCCTGCCCAATGTGCTTGGCCTCTTTTGGGGAAATACCCTGATGAGGATGGTGGCAGGGGAAATACCCTGACTGAGGTAATGCAATTTATATGGCACTGTGCAGTGGAGGGTTGCATTTGTGTCTGCTTGCAGACAGGGCTCCCTCCAAGAGCCTCCTGGTTAGCTTCCCGCTGGCCAGCTTCCAGTGGGAAGATCTTGGCAACACACCAACTTTATGGACTTGGGAGACTCCTGCCTAGCTTGCTCCTGCGGCCGTTGGCTGAGGGAAGCGAAACTTGGGGGCATCTGAACCCCAGGCCTCCAGGCTTGGCCCTGCGCATAGGATGCTCACCAATGAATTTGGAAGTATCTGAAGCCCCTGGCTGGAGTGGAGCAGGGCCACATACGGTTCCTGAATAATTCAAATGGATTTGGACCTGATCTAGCTAATTTGACCTGGGACATGAAAAAATTTTCCTTAAAAATAATAAATCTGCTCAGCTTTTTGTGGGCTTACATCAACTGTAGTCACTGCACTGGTCTGGTACCCAAACCAAGATGGATTTAAATGGTACTGTGTAGTGGAGGGTGCACGCCTGTCCAAACACTCTCTGGATAGGACAAGTCTTGTAATTAGCTTCCCACTGGCCAGCTCCAGTGGGAGCATCTCAACTACATGCTCACTTTATGGAAATGGCGGGCTCCTCCCTAGCTTGCTCCTGTGGCTGTTGGCTAAGGGCAAGCGAGACTCGGGCATCTGAACTCCAAGGCCTCTAGCCTTGGGCCTGCATGTAGGATGCCTGCCAATCAATTTGTATCTGAAGTATCTGAAGCCCCAGGCTGAAAAGTGTGGGGTGGAGGACATTTGCCAGTTGTAGCACCACATATGGTGTTTGAACAATTAAGTCTTGCTGAATTGAGAGGGTTCAGAGCTGATTTGGTTAATTTGACCTGGAATACGAGAAATTTTCCAACAAAAAAAATCTGCTTGGCCTCTTGTGGGCTATGTTGCTGCACTGGTCTGTTGCCCCAGCGGAGATCACCTTATACTGGCATTGTGTAGTAGTGGGTGCAGACCTGTCCAATGCACTGCGGATAGGACACCTTATGAGAGTCTAATATAGCCTTCCAGTGGGAGGATCTCAGCTGCAAGCCAACTACGGAAATGGGGGACTGCTCCGTAGCTTGCTTCTGTGCCCGTAGGCTAAGGGCAAGTGAAACTCAGGGGCATCTAAATCCCAAGACCTCTGGGCTTGAGCCTGCATTTAGGATGCCTGCCAATAGACTTGTGAGTATCTGAAGCCCGGATACTTGCCAGTTGTTGTGCCACGTAGTGTTTGAATGATTGAGTTTTTCCTCAGTCAGTAGGATTTGGAACTAATTTGGCTAATTTGACCTGGGATATGAAAAATATTTAAAAAAAAAATCTGCTGGTGTGCTGCCTGTCATTCTGTCCCCACTTCCTCACTCCCCCCAGTCTGCCACACACACACAGGCTGCCCATGCACCTTGTAGCACAAGTGCCATAGGGTGGCCACCCTGCCTTAGGGTGTTCATATTGCTTCTCCAGTACTTTTTAAATTTTGAAATTCAAGATTTTGAATTTTTCTGTCTCATCTAAAATTTGGTGAAACTCAATTTTTTTTACTGGACTTGTTATTGATTCTTACCCGTATAATGAGACCAGAGCTGGGTCTTGTAAAATTATTACGTATATGGGACTTTGACATAAACATTGGACAATTTTATACAGGAAGTTTGAAATAGATAATAATTCTTAAAAAGGTCCGATCCTTGTTGGGACTGCTGTATACTGCAATAATAATGCTAATGATACTCAAAATACTATTACTGCTACTACTAATGCTACTACTACAATTCTAATGATAATCCTGTCTTGGTACTAGAAGCTGCATCTATGTGAACGCATTAGGTGCCCAGTTCCCATAGAAAATCAGTGTGATCTGTGTACCTGACTCTTGGGTAACTCTGAAAGGGCCAGATGGAGAAAATAAAGTTCTGGATTTGAACAAAGCCCTTTCAGCACACACGCTGCAATCCCAAATAACACAAAGTCTGAAAATTTAAATATTCTTTGCTTTCAAAAAGCATGCATGTATGCGAAGAGAGTGCTCCATATTATTCATCATGTATGTATTTATGTAGTCTTCATTCTCTGGGACTCAGTGTCTTCCCCACTCTCAAGTTACCCTTGCAGTCTGTCCCAATCTATTCTTCAGACTAACGCCTTTGGGGCAAAGGGAAAATTCACTGTGCATCTGATGAGAAATGACCAAAACACATTGACAGTATCCAACAAAATTAAGAAGAAGCCTAAGAAGCTCATGGAGTCCTTTGGTGGTTTAAGACAGGGGTTGTCAACTGGGAGTACGCATATCCCTGGGGATACTGGTGCCTTCAGCGGTGCAAAGAAGCAGGGGGCTTTAGTTTTTGCCAGCACTGTGTGCTGCTGGTACATCCACCTCTGTGTGCCATTGGCACTTCTGTTTTTGCCGCCACGTGCTGCTGGCATGTCCAGTTTTGCTGCTGCATGCTGTGCAGAGAACACCCCCCTCCCCTTCCCCACCCTGTCATTGATCGGGCGGGGGGGGACTCCCCACTTCTTGACTGGCCACCAGGGGTACACTGACCAAAAAAGGGTGAAAACCCCTGGTTTAAGACAATTGGGGCCAATGGAAAAAAATAATTAAGGTAAAAAATTATGCATGAATACACTGAAATGCTTAATTTTAAATTGTGCCACCACATGTAGTTAATCATTTGATAAAGGAGAGCAGAGTTCAGTTGTAACCCTATAAAATTACTGTGGCATTCTAGTTTTTCTCCTTGTACTGGCAGTGATCAATGGTCTGGTTAGGGTGTTACAGTCCCCTTCATTTTCACACTGGAAGGAATACCCTCCTGAATACTACAAGGATCTGGAGACTGTGAAGATGCTATTACTTTGGTCTGGGACAGAAGTTTCCTAAACTAGTCTGACCTAAATCAGTTAAGCCTGGTACTACATTCAACCAGGTTTATCTTAAAACTAGTTTCACCCATTTTGAAACTGGTTTATGTGCACTGAACTTCTGTTCTGTTACAGGTTTAAATCAGTTTCTGATCACTGAAACCGGTTTATGTGTAATGTCTGTCCCTAGCCATGGTGACTAGCTGGGGCATTGTCCCAGCAGCCAATCACTGGGCTTAGAGATGACCTCCTCATTTGAATGCCTGCTGTTATATAAAGGTGACAATGAAAGGAGAGCCGTGGCATTTTGCATGTGTGGAGGTAGAGTGTAGATAAGAGGAACAGGGCACGGAAGAAAAATGCCTGCTACTCAGACAAGGAGGAAAAGGAGGCAGCAAGCTCCCTCACAAAGAAAGACCACGATTCGAAAGCCCCAGCTAAGAAGGAAGAAGCTGCAGGTCACAAGAGGGAGGAAGAGGAGGCAGAAGCCTGCAGTGAGACATGTGAGAAGAGGTCGAGGGTTGAAACGCCCCTATGACTTGTATGTGTCCAAGCTACTGCAACAGCTCCATCACGACAAAGTGCCCATTTCTGCTAAAGCCAAGGGAGTCATGATCTCCTACGTGAGGAGGATCTACAAGAAGGTATCCGCAGCAGCTGAGTGCCACAGAAAGAACACAAGCCACTGTGTTATTGGCTCCAAACAACTACAATCTGCCCTGCATCGCGTGGTACCAAGGAAGATGGGCAGACAGCTGGAAATTCCTTTAACCAGCTATTCTTAAAGAAACATCTGCCTCCTCTTCTCTCTGGGCTGCTGTAAGAGAAGGGAGGAGGGAGACCAGCAAATACCAGCCAGAGGAAGATCTTAACACCCCCTAAGTAAAGAATTGAAATTGCTTTCAAAATGTCAAGAAAACCTGCCCACTGTTCCTTATGGAGAGAACAACCTCACATGCATTGATTCTTCAGGCAAGAAACTCAGCCACAGAAAAAAATGAGTGAGATAAGAATCTGTCACTGACAAGGAAAACCCAGTATCTTGCAGCTTGCGTGAATAAAAGAAAGATTTTTAATGAGATTATAAGCTTTGCATCAAATCAGTGCAAGAACTCTGTTTCTCCTGGGAAAGAAAAGATCCTCCTGTTGCAAAGTGAACCAGTGACAAATCCTTCTTCTTTGGAGGGAAGATGATATCACGTGGAGGGTTGAATGAGCTAAAGACCTTCCACTACTCTAGTTTGCAGACAATACACAATACACACTGAGTATGAGGATTTGCTATCAAAAGGAATGAAAGCATTGCTTGTGCAATGCTTGCCTGAGAAAAAAATTGTCATCTTGAATAAAGCAAGATTTTAAGCAACATTTTTACTGTAATAGTATTTCCTTTATTTTGCCGAGTAATGATGGAGCGGGGAGGAGGGTGTAAATTGTGCTTTACCGTATAGTATGTTACAAACCTTTCCATCAATTCTCTTGTCCTAGTCAGAGATTCAAAAAAATATCTATCCAAGGATGATAGAAGATGATAAAGGTCACTAATATCACTCAGGGATTTCAACAGTTGAAATAGGGTGGTTACACCTTTCTCTATCAGTGCTACCCCAGGTTTGCCTGGCATAGGGGTG
This sequence comes from Gavialis gangeticus, assembly GCF_001723915.1. Taxonomy (NCBI): domain Eukaryota; kingdom Metazoa; phylum Chordata; order Crocodylia; family Gavialidae; genus Gavialis; species Gavialis gangeticus. Next base: position 74,224,315 of record NW_017729025.1, read on the forward strand.
GGTTGTGTGTTTCATATTTTATCCAGCTGCTGAGAAACTAGATCATTTAATTGTAACCCTAAGCAGCCACTTACATCACTTGAATACTTTTAAACCATTTCTATACTTTGAATCCCTGTTACATGAAAAAATAAGAGGGATCCCTCCACATGTAGTTATAAAATAAAAGCAAGAGAATGTTTCTCTTTGCAGAGTGGTCAGGATCCACGGGGTGAGCACCCACGCATTTGTGAAAGAGGCATACAAGGTAGACTGCAAAATACCACCTTCTTTATTGGGTAATCTGATCCAAGCAGCTGATGGCAGTCTGGAAAGGCAGAAAGGGGAGGGAAAAGAGTGACTCTGTCCTTTCCTGTGATGTGAGAAATGAGGCAGTCTGCCTTCTTTTTTCCTTGCTAAATATATCAACACCAGGCATGGAAAGAGGAAGAGGAGACAGATCCTACAGGCTTGGGAGGTCCCCTTCAGTTAACCGTGTCTTCAAGGCACCTGAAGATCCCTTGAAGACACCCTTCCGCTAGGGCTACAAGAAGGCAGAGCTGCATGAGCAAAGAGCTTCAGCTACAACACAGTTGCATTCAGGGCAAGAAGCAGGTTTGGAGCTGGGGACCAACAGAAGCTGTCAGCTTGCTTCATGGCTGTATGTATGGGCTTGGGTTTGAGAGGCCTAAAAGTAATGGGTTGATGGGGTGTGGAGATGATATAATATATATCAGTGATGGGGTGGCCAGAATCATATTTCTTGCTGTAAAGTGACATCTCTTCCAAGTATACAGTTGATCCAGTAAAGGATATCACCAGAAAATCCTTGCCTCTCACTCAGTTTCTGGACCAGATCTGGACAAAAAATATTTCAACCCTACTAATGCTAGTGGTACACACAGAAAAGCTCATGATTGTACAGGCAATCCCACGATTAATTTGGGATTCATGATTGTAACTGAGGTGTGGTGGCAGAGTGGCCAAGATGGGTCCTAGAGGCAGGACTTTGAGCCTTGCTCTAGATTTGTGCCAAAGACTGACCCAGCTACACATGGGTTTCTGTTCATTCAGGTTCAGGAGTCAAGAGTGGCCAGATATTGTCATTCCCTGGTGTGCAAATGGCTATAGAAACTGGCATAACTTAACCATTATGTTAACTGGATTCTGTTAAGTATGGTTTAAATGGACTGTGGATTCTTATCTCGTTACCCAGATTGGCTTTTGTGACATGTTCCTATGGTTTTACTGCTTGTTTGCTTGTTTCTCCCAGCGCTGCTCTTCCCCTCCCTTGTCTTTTATATTCTAATTTCTCTTTCCTTCTTACACTTTGCTTTCTGCACCTCCTTTCACAGCATCTGTTAAAATGAGCTTCGAAAGCTTGTGAGATGTGTGTGTGTGTGTGTGTATTTCTCTATTTCCACTTTGGTTAGTCTATAGGGTGCAAATCTACCCTCCCTTTTACTTGACTTCAGACTAATGCAGCTGTGTCTCTACATCTTAACCATGCTAACCTGAGAGGTTAATAGGCTCTGACTTGATTCATAGTTGTTGGCAACTATGGTGGCAGTTTGAAGACAACATGTTTGAAGAACCAGGTACTAATGCAATTGAATATAATTAAAACAGAAAGATGCATTTCAATATATTGTCATGGAGGGTTTTTTTTTCTAAATCATTAACTACTTTCTCAGAATAAATGCCATTTAATTGCTTTTATTCTGCAGAGGGAGACTTCCGAAGACTAGCATTATGTATTTGTTAGTTTGTTTATACTTTCTTAGGTATAGCAGAATGGGAATATTGTATGCGTCACAAAATGGATTTACGTGGCCTGAAATAAAGTTATGAAATAAAGTTATAAAATAGAGTTATAAAGGATTTGCTAAGGCAAGAGGAGCAAATATTGGATTGACAACGAAGGAAGAGAGAATTTCAGGCCATAAAAAAAAGTGCAGGTGTTGGTAATAACATACTATATATCAAAACATTAAGCAAATAAATACTACCAATACATTGCTGAGAATCGGAATGAGACTAGTAAAACAAATATTGTACATAAAAATAAAAATATATGAACAGGGGAATGTCAGTAATGTCCTCAGAATTGTTTAGGTTAATTGTAGTTTTAAATATAATTTTCTAAATGCCCGGAATAAACCTAATGGATTAAATATCCATCCCATGGCCAATGGACACCCAAGTTTTTGCTATTCCTCTCATTTGCATGACACAAGGAACTGGCCACAGTCACATATGGTGTCACAATGGGGACCCTGCTCAAGACGCAGCTGCC
>NW_017729025.1:74231589-74233612 GCF_001723915.1 Gavialis gangeticus
ACACAACTGTCACAAACTCCTCAGTCTGCATCCATAGCAGGTTGAATTCTTAATCTTGCAGTATACTCTGGTATCATTCAAGTTACCGCACTATCTCTATAAAGTGGCAGGATTCAGAGGTTGGTATCCCAGAGAGGGATACCAGTAGAGTCCAGTTCCTGAATTTCAGGTCATAATCATGTGGGGCAGAAGAACTCCACCCAGCCCAACCCAGCCAGGGTTTTTGCCCAACCCAGCAAGTTTTTGCTATTCCTCTCATTTGCATGACAAACGGAGCTGGCCAAAGTTACATATGGTGTCACAATGGGGACCCTGGTTAAGACACAGCTGCCTGGAGTGACAGCCCAGCTGCCCAATCAGCAGGCACATAGCAAGCTCCTCATTTGCATGCCAGCTCCTTTATCTGGCCAGCACGAGGGACAGGCAGCTGGCAATTCCTGGCAGGGAGCTAAGCTGAGTGTACCCATGATTGCTGCCCAGACACAAAAGATGATCCAGCTACTGAGGAGACTGAAGCCCCAGAAGAATAAGCCACAGGCCGCCCCCAAGAAGAGACTCCTGCCACAGCCGGGCCACCCAGGGAAGCACAAGCCAGTGGTGAAGCTGTTGAGCAGCCAGGAGAAGAGGCGCCACAGGAGGAATGGCCGTCCCACCCTCTATGCTTCCAAGATGCTGCGGCAGATGCAGAAGGTGCGCATGTCGGCCACTGCCAAGGGGCTCATGAAATCTTTCATGGCCAGTCTCTACAGCCAGGTCTCCATCACAGCTGAAGGCCTGAGGAAGAAGAAGCAGCTCCCCAGCATCCGCTCCTCGGAGGTGCATGCTGCCCTGGAGCAGGTGATGCCAAGGGAGGTGGCCAAACACTCCACCACCCCCACCAAGCCCAAGTCTACATAGAAAAACACCCCTCCCTCTCTCCTGGGTGCCACGCTGGAAAAGAGGAGGGAGACACACAAGCACCAGCCAAAGAGAGATCCCCGCACCTGCCAGATTAAGATGTTGCCTGAAGGATAAAGAGTTGGGTTTCCTGAGCTGCTAACCTCACACACAATTTCTCGTGCAAGTGACTGAGCTGTAGGGGAGACTTTTAGCTCTGAGCAACGCTTCCTGCTGCTGCAAACACCAAAGCAGCATGCTGGCTGCAGCCCAAAGAGAGGGAACAGCGCCTAGATGCAAAGATTTGTCCTTGCCAGAAATGAGAGGATTGCATGTGGTGTGTTTTATCCGAGGGCAAATAGAAACTATCATCTTGCCTTTATAATAAAGCAGCTTTTCAGCAGCAGCCTTTGTTCTCCTGGGTGTCTTTTCTCATGGGGGAGTGGGGCCGAAAAATTAATTTAACATGTCAATAACAATGCAGTGTTCTCCTGCGTTAAATAATAGAAGCAAAAGGCTGGATGGAGCCTCCTCAAACAATCTCTGTTTCCTTCTGTTTTAAAATTGACTATCTACCCCTCTATGCTAAAAGCAACAGTAAAGGCCAGCACTTTAGGAGCTGAGGATTCCTGAAGCTTTCCATAAGTTCCCATAAGATTTTAAAAAGCCAGTAAGATTTTAAGGGCCTCACATCAAGGACAGGCACCCACCTGAACTGGGAGAAAAGTCACAGTCCTCCCAATTTATTACTCTTTACACTTTACCCTTCATCTAGGCCGCCAGTAGAAGTGTGTTTTTGTTTTCCCCCAGAGCTGAGTTCCAGGGCTCGCATCTGCTGAATACCGAACCTAAGGGCAGAATCCTATTTCACCATGCGTGCCTAACTGTCTCATGCACAGCCACATAACTTTTCAGTTTGGGGCATTTACCACATTTTGGGTTTCCATGTTAGCCCGCAATGTACCAGAATTGCCTTGCACACAGACTTTGGGGAAGTATAATGGGGAAAGATCCTTCCATGTTTCAGTTCAAAAGCCTTGTGGTTTGAGCTCTAGCCCAGGGAACCAAAGACCCAGATTTAGCTCCTGCCAACCAAGCCAGTGTTGGAATCTGCAGCTACTGCTTCTCAGCAAGCCACTGATGATTG
>NW_017729025.1:74238612-74246494 GCF_001723915.1 Gavialis gangeticus
CCATGTTTCAGTTCAAAAGCCTTGTGATTTGAGCTCTAGCCCAGGGAACCAAAGACCCAGATTTAGCTCCTGCCAACCAAGCCAGTGTTGGAATCTGCAGCTACTGCTTCTCAGCAAGCCACTGATGATTGATTAGGCATTATCCAGGCTAGTCTTCAGCCCTCCTTCAACTCACGAAGTGCATCTTTACCCCCAAACCGCTCCACAAATGCTATAAATCTCCCCAAAGTTACATTGTTAAACCATGCAGAAGCTCCTGAAGAGGATAGGGGCCTTACTACAATGTGGGAAATTCCAGATGGTAAAGTGCTCAGATACCAGTCAGACAAGAGGAAGGAGAAAAAGATCCAAAGCTGGGGCTGCTTGCAGGAGAGGAAGCCAAGGGCCAAGGGAGAAAGGAGGCAGTTGGAGATTCCAGTCCATGGGCCTGTCCATGCAAAAAGCAGCAGCACAAGCACTGAAAGAGAAGGGTGATTGTATGTGGTGTGTTTTAGCTATAGGCAAATAGAAAATATCATCTTGCCTTTATAATAAAGCAGGATTTTAAGCAGCAACTTTTGTCCTTGTTGTTCCTTTGGGGAAGGGTGGATTGGAGTAAAATGTTAATAAAAACTGTTACTTTCTTGTGAATAAAGAAGATAAATATCATATAGCCTTCTTTAGTCCTTTTTGTTTACTAATTTTGAAAAACAGATTTCTTCCCAAATGCACCGAGAGTGAACAAATAGAGCATCATTGCCTGACAGAGGGTCAGTAGTGGTTTTAGGCCATTCAGAGCAAGAAACTTCTACTGATTTTCCATCAATAGGAATGTAACTCCTAGATTCCTCTGCATATATTCCTTTCCACACTCTTGCCATCTGGGTGTTGACTGATTTTTTTTATTGGAAGTTTTACTTTTGCTAGAGTCAGAGGGTGAGGAGGCGACACAATCTGGGGGTGATAGGAAAGAGATCTGGGTATCTTCAATATCTTAATAGCATGTCCTGCTCAAAACACTTCACAACCTTAGCTCCACTCCATCCTCTCCACATACATAATAAAACTGTAAGAGTTGCATAGTCACATTTTTAGGACTCTTGAAGAAGATAAGCCATAGACAGCACAGGGAGGCCTTCTAGAAAGTAAAGCATGTAACTGTGGAAAAGGCACTTCTGTTCTATACTGCCGAGTCCCACACATGCATTAAAACATATCATATTCAGTATTTCAGGGACTGATGACAGGTCATGGGCAGAGCTCCATGCTTCTCCAGAAGGAGGTCATGAACTAGAGAGATCTGTACAAGGCTTATATCCTTTCTCACCATAAAGCCAGATCACTTAGAAGCCCAGAAATAGTAGAATAGTCATCATCAACAGTGATGGCAATCCCTCCATTCGAGGATGATCTCTACCACGGCTCCTTAATCGGTCTTGAGGTGACATAAGAGTCCAATCCTTGATCCACACTATTCACTTCCACCCTCCCAACAAGACTTTCCAAAAATGCAGAGTTTAAGAAAGGTGACTTTTTCAGCTGGAGCTAAATTGCCATTTGTTTCAGGGTATTAGGTAAGTGCTCTCCCATGGGGCCTGCTATCATTTCCAATCAGTAACAGCTATGGATTCACATTAGCTGTAATGAATAGAAGTTTTGCAAGTGGCTGAGGAGACCTTATCTTGGGGGCTGTGAATCTAGGCTGAAAATGTGGGCCCCTTTTGAAGAAGTCAGGGATGTGCTACATTTATCTCACCACCGATCTAAGACCAGTGGGAATCGTTTGTGCTGAAAGATGGCCTGTTCCTGTCATTGTGCTAAGACAGAAATTATAGTTTTCTTGGCATTATAATAAAGTAGCATTTTATCACTTTGTGTTGTTGGTTAGGGCATTTTAATGCCTTGGGGACTAATAATGGGTGGGGGTCATATCTTTAGTCTCTAAAACACAACTCCTTTAAGTTCCTTAAGGCAGGGACTGTTTCTTTCCCTTGTTTCTTGTCTTTTTGTCACAGTACCTAAGGGAAGAGATGGAGAGGAGGCATCTTGGTACCACTACAATAAAAGTAATAAACAGTTACTGGCTTTAAATCAATCTACCCCAGGGGGAAAAAAAAAGACTTTTAGGGCTGTTCATATCTGGTGTCCTAAACGCAGTGGGGCTTTTAAACATTCACTTTGGTTCTCTTCCCCTTTTTTGTCAGTGATTAGAAGTAATATCCAGTCAAAGATGCTAAATACACTGAAAGCCTCTGCTGACCTTTGGAGTCCTGAAAAGCAAAGAGGCAAGTTTCCAGCATTTCTATAGTTAGGTGTGAATTTTGAACCAGTTTAGTTATGACAGTACAAAAACCACTGTGGATTCTCTTACTTCTGTTTAAACTAAGCTGATTTCAAATTAGTTGATGTGGTATGAAGAATTTTAAAACAAAGCGAGGTCTACACTACAAAGTTTTGCAGGTACAGCTATGTCAGCTGGGGAAATGAAAAGACCACAGTTATGCCAGCAAATTCCCTGGCTCACATTTTGTAGCTGTGACAAAAGAAAAGGTTTTGCACATGTGAAAAGCAAGGGTTTTTTGGGTGACTTTTTTTATTGGAGTAAGCGCATAATTGGGAGAAATGTTAGACAAGCTTTTGAGCACGAAGGTGTAAAATCTCTCTCGACTATACAACTGGTCCAATAAAAGACATCCCCAAAAAAACAAAAAACAAACACACACAAAAAATAAAAAAGAAGCCTTGCTTCTCCCGTATTTCCTGGACCATCATGGCTACCACAATACTCCAACCCCACAGTAGGCTTAATATAGTCCCATGATTTTCAACCAGAGTGCCTTGAAATCCTTTCAAGAGTGCTGTGGGGTGCCATGTAACTTTAGCATGACTCAAGCGCAAGAATAATTCACAAGATAACCCAGAGATTTCGTACAGGAATCCAGTGTTAAAAAGCAGTGTTTAGACCTGTTGTGGTCTAAAATCTTTGCAAAAGAAGAATTGCATTATTTTTCTGCAGTCAACAAATGAGTGAAAACTAAGAGCTGACATTTTCCAAGGAGGCTTCAGATCTATCAAGGAGTGCCTTGAGTCTAAAAAGCTTAAAAACCACAGCCATAGTCATTTGGAAAGGTGTCTGCCAGCAGAAAAACACCCATTTTCCAGTATTTGGTATATGTCCACTAGCAAGCTCCACCAATACTGGCACAGGATGGGCTTTGTAATACGAAAGAGCTCTTCAGTCAAAATGAGTTGCTATGAAACCAAACTAAGAGTGTTTGAGGTCTTCACACTCTTAAACAACTGACTGAACTAAAAAACCGTAAGTGCAAAGGCCTTAATCAAGTTTAAAGATCTTAAATCCAGAGCTTGCCTAACTGTACTGAGGGCCAGTCACACTACAGTCTAATCCAGTGGTTCTTAGTGTTTTTAGATGGATGATCTCCTATCCATATAGAGTACATTTATTCTTAGAGCAGCCTTTGGTGTGGAGGATCTGAAGTTACTAAGACTAATTTATGGGGAACTGTTAGGGTCATATTAATGGCAACCCTTTTCTTTATTTTTTTCATGGGATCCTGCATGGAGCCATCTTCTGTTGTCCCCTTATTTGATGTGTATGTAAAGATAGTAAGAGAAACCAGGAGATGTTTTGGGTTAGACAAGCCATCAGTTTTTCATCAGATTCAGATGTCCCATTTCCCAATGTTCTCTCAGGGCTGGATTTTTAACTGGGATGTGTCAGTGTATGATCACTGACTATAATGGAGTCATACCAGTTTACAACAGGAGAGGGCATGGCCCTTGCTGTACAGAAGCGATGGGAGTTGAGCCAGATTTAGCTTGATGGAAGCAAGACTTAGGTACATTTTAATGGCAATGGAGATCAGAATGGAGTAACTACAGAGAAATGTGGCTGTTCATTCCACATAGTGGCAGTCCCATATTTGTGAGTGATTTAAAATTTAGAGCTGAACAATTAGCTAACCATCAACTGCTAGGTGACACTGGTGGTCTAACAATTTATTTGACTTTTAATCTGTGAAGAGAAATGAGGTGCAAAGATAAGATGGGACCCTTTTTTTTCAAGAAATAAAGACCCCAGAACACCTGGTAATTTTAAATAAATGTTGCCCTAAAATTGACACCAACACTATTTCCTATGATAAAAGAAACACATAACTCCAGATATGCTGCTAAACTTCTACTTTATTTGAATGCCAAGATGACTGTTTCATTTCCCTCAGGAAAGCAGCTCACATCCAATCCTTTCAGTCCATTTATTTGCAGATCTTTAATTAATCTCAATAGTTTCTCTTTTACGATCACATGGTGGATTCTCTCTTGTGAAGAATGGCTGCTTGCAAGACAGTTCCCTCAACCAAGGGGCAGCATGCAGGCTTTGTAAAGTGGCATCTTTAGGGCAACCTTAGTTCTTGAATCACATGGGTAAAGAGGTCTTTCTGGCTGGTTTGTGCTCCTCTCCCTTCTCTCTTATTGTTCTTTTTTTTATCCCAGCCAGGATGGGTTTTGGGAGAAGAGGGAGGGGTGGTTCTTTAATGAGATCTCTTAAAGACAGGGGTGACTGAGCACTTAACCCGCTTCTCAGGCATCACCTGCTGCATGGCAGCTTTCACCTGTGAGGTGGTAACAGTTTGGCAGCGACTCTGTCTTCTCAGGCGTTCGGCCTCAGTAGAAACCCTTGTGTAGATGTCATTCATGAAGTTGATCATCAGCCCTTTGGCCTGGTTTGATAAGTGCCTGTTGCCCCGTTTCAGTTGTTTCAGCATCTTGGAGTCATAAGAGTTGGGGGAGCTCTTCTTCTCGTGGCTGCTCCTCCCATGTTTCTGCACTGGCCTTCCACTTGCTTGCCTCTTTTGTTTTTGCTGGGAGCTCCTCCCGTAGCAGTTCTGCCTCCCTCGAGTTTGGGTCTTCTTTCTTCCTCTCTGTGAAGCTGCCATTGCTCTATTCTGCTGAGCTCTGCTTTGCTCTGCTCAGTTCAACCCCTTTGCCTGCAAATGCCACTGTCCTTCCCCCAGCCCTATTTATTTATAGTGGCAGATATTCAAATGAGGGAACCCGCTCTAGGGGCAATGATTGGCTGTGTGAAACAATGCCCGAGCAAGGCCCATTGTGATGATGGCTGACCAGAGCATGTGCCTCATAACAGGTTACCACGGCCTATTTCCCTCTTTATGGAAATGAAGAGACTGGCAATATCCTGCCTACTCTTGGCCACTGGCAGAATGACTCTTAAAATAAGGCTCATATGGCAAATTTAAGACATTACAATACATTGTGACTGAATCTGTGGTCACATATAAATGATCGTTTATCGTTAGTTAGTATTACTTATGTTGAATCTCACAATGTCCATATTTAATATACCACTGCTACCATCATTTGTAATATTGTAATATCATTATTATATTATTATTGATATCACTATTCTTTATGCTTTTATTATTTTTTATGTTCAATATATAATGCTATAAGACATTGTGCCTATATTTAAAATTTGAGGTTGAGATGTTCAGATACTTATAGGATATAGATGCCTCATTCCCATTCATTTTAATGAGACTTGTATGCTTACATCCTTTAGTTTCAAAATCTCAGCCTACGTTAGTATCTGAACTAAGTGTATTATTTAAAGAGAATGTGTAATGACTCATCTGTCAAAACAACTAGCCCTGAAAATGGATGATGCAGGAATGTGGGGCCATAGCTGACTGTTGCTAAGGGCACATATTTTTTTTCTTGCACCCAAAAGTCTTCTGAAAGATATTAGAGGTGACATAGCAAGTGAGTTAACAAAATAGTAGGATGCGGATCTGGTTTGGTTAGACAAAATACACCTGTAAATATATTTAATAGATATAAGATGTTACCATCACACCTATCTCCAGAAGTACATTTTAGAGCTGTAACTCCACAGTGGGCATGTCTAGATGTGCATTTATGCTGGCTTAAATTTACTGCGCAGTAAACAAGAATAGGCCAGCGTCTACACGTCCAGGCATTAAAGTGTATTAACACTGTGTGTGGACTAATTTGGAACTAAAGTTAGTCTCAAGTCAGTCCGCACACACAATGTTACTGCTCAGTAAGGTGTCTACATGTTTGTTACTGCACAGCAACTGATCAGGTGTAAATTTGATACCTGCATGATGCAGGTATCAAATTTACACTCAAGTCAGTATAAGTTGCCATATTTACTGTGCAGTTAGGGTGTGCACATGTAGACGCATGCTCATACTGTGCAGTAATTTTGGTTACTGCACAGTAAAAGTGTACGTGTAGACATGCCCAGTGAGCAGACAACTAATCAAATGTTTAATTCTGTATTCAAGCTAAATGTGTTTCTTATTCCTCCCCCAGAAACAAATAACTGCAGGTTATGTGAAAAATCACTGTTGCAACAAACTGTAGGAGGTTTGTGTCAGTTTTAACTACATAGTTCTCTTGGTTCTCTGTTCTTCAGACATAACCTACTGCAGATGGCACTGACTCCCAGGAAAACTTCCTTGAACTCATTGGGTTTGATCACAGCTGCAAGTTCCATGATTAACAAAAGACATTTGAAAAAATGTACCATTCACAAATGTGTGAATCTATGAATGGATAAAAATGTAATTAAGCCTTATTCAGGCAGACTGAAAGTGAAGAAATCAGTGCTCAGAAGGCTGCCAGAAATATATAAGATACTTTATTTCCTCCAAAGACAACACATGACATGACTCTCACTGAAGTCAATGTGTAACATGGGCTGGAGTAGGCCCTGTTTCAGGGCAAGTCATTATATTAATATTTTGATTCCACACAGACATGAACATTAAATTAAGATTAAAAATTATTTAAATCAGCTGCAAATACAACACATTCTTGGCCAGTTTTTTAAAAGGCCCTCCTTCTCACAGGGGAATTTGTTTTGAATTTCCAAGGTTAACTTTCCTCTACCATCCGCAAGATGCAGGCTGGTGGCAAACTGTGTGGCAGTTATTACTAGGGGGAAAGACAAAACCTTTCTGTGAAAGCAATTGTTACCACTCAGGAGCAAACACAGTTGGGCTGCTGCTGGAAAAGCAAAGAGAAGCTTTTCTTTACATCCTCACGTTGTCCAGTCTCAGGCTTCCCAGTTTGGAGGCAGGCTGTCAGGAAAGTTGCAGTGTGCTAACTTAATCCACGTGCATATTCTGCTAATTTCGTGGATTCTAGAAGGTCTTACTTTGGATCAAGATATGACATAAAACCTGCAAGGATCTCTCTTGTTTGTCAACTCTTCCTGGAGAAGTGTGGACTTCGGCCGCAAGCGTACATTTGACCTTTCATCAGCCTCTGGAATGGCTTAACATCTGGTACTCTACCCAACCTGTGGAGCTTATTCAAGTTTATTATGGACATGCCTAAGGACTGATTGAGCATAGGGTCATTTTATACTGGGCACTGTACAAACACAGGGCAATGACAAGCCCTGCTCCCCACAAATTTACAATATAAATAGAACAGACAGACTCACTGGGCATGTCTACACAAGATGCTACACTGCCATAGTAATACGCTACAGAGACATAGCATTGGCAGTCATGAACTATGATGCCACAGCTATGTTCCCGTAGTGACGTGCTCCCCCGTTATAGCGCATTGCTATAATCATTGGTGATGCCTGAGATAGGTCATGCACCCATTCCAAAAAGAAGTCCTAAATGACAGTGCAGTAACAACGGCACTATACAGCCACATATTGACACATCCAGTGTTGGGGAAGGGAGGACAGTTTTAACCCCCTTAACTTTCAGTGCTGCTTGAGATGCTGCTTTTCCCATGGACAGTCCCATGAACTGGAATCTCCAGCTATCTCCCTTCTGCGGGTCCTTTCTCCCTTGGCCACAGGGCAGGGAGGGGC
>NW_017729025.1:74251494-74256216 GCF_001723915.1 Gavialis gangeticus
ATGAACTGGAATCTCCAGCTATCTCCCTTCTGCGGGTCCTTTCTCCCTTGGCCACAGGGCAGGGAGGGGTATGATGCACCAGCTGCATCCTAGTGCTTTTCATTCCCTCCTCTCCTGCAAGCGGCCCCAGCTTTGGATCTTTTTCTCTTTCCTCTTGTTTGGCTTGTGCCTGAGAGCTTTACCGTCTGGAATTTCCCACATGGTAGTAAGGACCCCATCCTCTTCAGGAGCTTCTGCATAGCTTAACAAACTAACTCTTGGAAGTTTATAGCATTTGTGGAGGGGTTTCCATGTCAATATGCACTTGGTGAGGTGAAGCAGGGCTAAAGACAAGCCTGGATAATGCCTAATCAATCATCAGTGGCTTGCTGAGAAGCAGTAGCTGCAGATTCCAACACTGGCTTGGTTGGCAGGAGCTAAATCTGGGTCTTTGGTTCCCTGGGCTAGAGCTCAAATCACAAGGCTTTTGAACTGAAACATGGAAGGGTCTTTCCCCATTTTACTTCCCCAAAGTCTGTGTGCAAGGCAATTCTGGTACATTGCGGGCTAACATGGAAACCCAAAATGTGGTAAATGCCCCAAACTGAAAAGTTATGTGGCTGTGCATGAGACAGTTAGGCACGCATGGTGAAATAGGATTCTGCCCTTAGGTTCGGTATTCAGCAGATGCGAGCCCTGGAACTCAGCTCTGGGGGAAAACAAAAACACACTTCTACTGGCGGCCTAGATGAAGGGTAAAGTGTAAAGAGTAATAAATTGGGAGGACTGTGACTTTTCTCCCAGTTCAGGTGGGTGCCTGTCCTTGATGTGAGGCCCTTAAAATCTTACTGGCTTTTTAAAATCTTATGGGAACTTATGGAAAGCTTCAGGAATCCTCAGCTCCTAAAGTGCTGGCCTTTACTGTTGCTTTTAGCATAGAGGGGTAGATAGTCAATTTTAAAACAGAAGGAAACAGAGATTGTTTGAGGAGGCTCCATCCAGCCTTTTGCTTCTATTATTTAACGCAGGAGAACACTGCATTGTTATTGACATGTTAAATTAATTTTTCGGCCCCACTCCCCCATGAGAAAAGACACCCAGGAGAACAAAGGCTGCTGCTGAAAAGCTGCTTTATTATAAAGGCAAGATGATAGTTTCTATTTGCCCTCGGATAAAACACACCACATGCAATCCTCTCATTTCTGGCAAGGACAAATCTTTGCATCTAGGCGCTGTTCCCTCTCTTTGGGCTGCAGCCAGCATGCTGCTTTGGTGTTTGCAGCAGCAGGAAGCGTTGCTCAGAGCTAAAAGTCTCCCCTACAGCTCAGTCACTTGCACGAGAAATTGTGTGTGAGGTTAGCAGCTCAGGAAACCCAACTCTTTATCCTTCAGGCAACATCTTAATCTGGCAGGTGCGGGGATCTCTCTTTGGCTGGTGCTTGTGTGTCTCCCTCCTCTTTTCCAGCGTGGCACCCAGGAGAGAGGGAGGGGTGTTTTTCTATGTAGACTTGGGCTTGGTGGGGGTGGTGGAGTGTTTGGCCACCTCCCTTGGCATCACCTGCTCCAGGGCAGCATGCACCTCCGAGGAGCGGATGCTGGGGAGCTGCTTCTTCTTCCTCAGGCCTTCAGCTGTGATGGAGACCTGGCTGTAGAGACTGGCCATGAAAGATTTCATGAGCCCCTTGGCAGTGGCCGACATGCGCACCTTCTGCATCTGCCGCAGCATCTTGGAAGCATAGAGGGTGGGACGGCCATTCCTCCTGTGGCGCCTCTTCTCCTGGCTGCTCAACAGCTTCACCACTGGCTTGTGCTTCCCTGGGTGGCCCGGCTGTGGCAGGAGTCTCTTCTTGGGGGCGGCCTGTGGCTTATTCTTCTGGGGCTTCAGTCTCCTCAGTAGCTGGATCATCTTTTGTGTCTGGGCAGCAATCATGGGTACACTCAACTTAGCTCCCTGCCAGGAATTGCCAGCTGCCTGTCCCTCGTGCTGGCCAGATAAAGGAGCTGGCATGCAAATGAGGAGCTTGCTATGTGCCTGCTGATTGGGCAGCTGGGCTGTCACTCCAGGCAGCTGTGTCTTAACCAGGGTCCCCATTGTGACACCATATGTAACTTTGGCCAGCTCCGTTTGTCATGCAAATGAGAGGAATAGCAAAAACTTGCTGGGTTGGGCAAAAACCCTGGCTGGGTTGGGCTGGGTGGAGTTCTTCTGCCCCACATGATTATGACCTGAAATTCAGGAACTGGACTCTACTGGTATCCCTCTCTGGGATACCAACCTCTGAATCCTGCCACTTTATAGAGATAGTGCGGTAACTTGAATGATACCAGAGTATACTGCAAGATTAAGAATTCAACCTGCTATGGATGCAGACTGAGGAGTTTGTGACAGTTGTGTATAATAGGATTTATTATTATTCTTTCCATTAAAATGAACACCATAGAAATTACAATTAAATTACCTCCCAGTCAGCACCCCACAATACACTGGTGACGTGTAGGGGGTGCATGTAGGTGCATGTGCACCCCCTGAGATCAGTCGTGCACTCCCTGGAAGTGCCAGCCGCGAAACCAGAAGTGCCGGCGAAAGTACACTTCCTGTTTCGCCATTTTTGCTGCTGACTCGGTGATCCTGCTGGGGTGCCCTTCTTCCCCTCCCTCCCTCCCCCGTGTCGGCAATCTGGTGCCCCTCCAGACTCAGGAGGCACCAGTCACCCATACCACAATAAAAGCATATTGATTAGGTTGCAAAACCAAGCCCTTGGAAATTGGGAGATGCCTGAATTACCCATTGTCTGTGCTACCATAACTTGACCCCTTGTGCCCTCTCTTTAATTACAGAGCCATATCAGGCTAAGTGCTATTTCACTTTATGTGCTTAAATGACACCCATACATAGCTGCATAATTGCAAGTTTTGGCATTTTGCTGAGCTGGGGGTGGGAAGTGGGGGGAGAGGAGGAAGGGCACGAGGAGGAGGCAGTGTATAGCTAAGTTTTCTTAGTTAATCCCAAATGCTGGCAGCCGCCTCTGGCTTCAACTTGGTGTCTAAAGTTAGTCCCAGGTGCTGGCAGCCATGTGGTCGGATCTTCCCCTGGTGGCTACAAGGGCACATGGCAAGCTGCTCTGACCTGGGACTACATGTGGTCCCTGACCACCTCCACATGTAAGATGCCTGCCTATTCCCGCTTACTGTGTAGTAAATTTAAGCTGGCATAAATGCATGCATAGACACGCCCACTGAAAGGTAAATATGTATACTAAAAATGCAAATAAAAATAAAACCAGATAAATAAAATAATTAAAATAATAAAGACTAATGTAATAAAATAAGGACAGAAAAATAAGAATTAAACAGTGGTTCTAGTCATCTAAGGTGCTAATGGTTTATATTAAAATCAAGTTTACCACATCATTCCAATTGCCAAGTATCCCTTTAATTTCCAGGCTCATGTTTAGCTATTATGAAGCACATGCACCTGTACAGCCATCATCACAGTGGGCTTCTCTGGAGCATTGTTCCAGCCAGCCAATCATGGGGGTCTCAGATGTTGGTTACCTCATGTCAATGCCTGCCTCTATATATAAGTGGAACAGGGGACGTTCAATGGTATTTGCAGGCAAGGGGGTGGGGTTGAGCTGAGCTCAACAGAGCAGAGCAAAGCGGAGCAGAACCAAACAGAGCAATGGCTGCTGCCCAAAGAAGAAGGAAGAAGACCCAGCATCAGCAGGAAACAAGTCCTTGTGGGAGGAGATCTCTTGCCAAGCAGAGGTCCCAACGTAAGCAGAACAGACACACAAGGAGGAAGCCAGCATTAAAGAAAAGCAGCCATGGGAATAAAAGCTCCTTCAATTCACGTTCCTCCAAGACGCTGAAACAGCTGAGGTGGGGCAACCGGAGCTTGTCATCCAGAGCCAAAGGGCTGATGATCAACTTCATGAATGACATTTACAAAAGAGTGTCTGTGGAGGCCGAGCGCCTGAGGAAGCAGAGCCGTCGCTCCACCATTGGCCCCACGCAGATGCAAGCTGCTCTGAGGAAAGTAATGCTCTCTAGGATGTCTAATTAAAGAGCCATCACTCACTCCCTCTCCCCCCGAGCCCATCCTGGCTGGAATGAGAGAAAGAACAAGTCAGAGGAGCACAAACCAGCCAGAAAGACCTCTTCATCCACCTGATTCAAGATCTAACATTGCCTTAAAAATGCCATTTACAAAACCTGCCCGCTGCCTCTTGGTTGAGGGACCTGCTTCACAAACAGACATTCTTCATGAGAGATTCTACCACATGGGGGACCGAGTCTCTCTGACTGTAAAAGAGAAGCTCCCGAGGCTGATTAATGATTTGATGGATTAAAAATGTTGTATGCGAGGCACTTTCCTGAGAGACATGAAACAATTGTCTTGGCATTCTAATAAAATAAAATTTTAGCAACATTTTTCAGTCTTACATATTTCATTTAACTTAGGGCATATACATGTTAAAAATGCTAATATGTCATACACATTAAACAAGAAGACCGAGATGATGAATTTGTGTGGGAGCCCAGATAGGTTAGTTACAATCCTTTGGGACTTCCCAGAGCGTGAAGAGGAGAAACATTCTCAATCACTTGCCTTTGGCTCATGTTGGGTATTGTAGAGCTAGCCTAGTCATTCCTGACCAAGAGACAGAATCACTTGTGCATGGTCCCTTCTGTGTGTTAAATCAAAATATTTATGCAGAGATATCAATTCCATTCCTAGGC
>NW_017729025.1:74261216-74274839 GCF_001723915.1 Gavialis gangeticus
AGGGACCATGCACAAGTGATTCTGTCTCTTGGTCAGGAATGACTAGGCTATGCCTAGCTTTTAAGTCAGATTAAAGATTTACAGCAGCATTTAGTTACTTAAAGATATATATGGGCTTTTATATAGGTGCATAATAAATCAGGTGCTTAACTTTCATTGACTTTTGGTGGGGGTTCAGTGGCAAAACTATATAGTCACTTTTAAACCTTCCTCAGGCATCTATCTGTGTATTTAGAGACCTAAATATCATTGTGAATCTAGCTTCAAATCCTGGTACTAGGAATATTGTAGATATAACTGAAAAGAGCTAACTGCACCTTTCTCAGAATCCTTTTCCAGAAAGGGACGGTTTGGGCAAAAACAGACAAATGTTGATGAAAAGAGCTGGTTCCTGGGCCAAGAGCCTTTAGGTACCCTGCCCTTACCAAGGGATGTAGGAAAAGGTTGGGCAAGGAGTTTATTCTTCCAGGTGCTTGCATAAGGTTGCTCTGAGCATTGCTTTATTACCAAGTTTGGTAG
This sequence comes from Gavialis gangeticus, assembly GCF_001723915.1. Lineage (NCBI taxonomy): Eukaryota > Metazoa > Chordata > Crocodylia > Gavialidae > Gavialis > Gavialis gangeticus. The sequence continues at coordinate 74,261,736 of NW_017729025.1, forward strand.
AAACTGGGTTCATCTACGGCAATGTAGCTCGTCGCTACAGTGACATGGCATTGGCAGGCACTAACTGTGACACTGCCACTACTGTGCAGTGGTGGTGAGCTGCAGTGTAGTAGCTCCATTGCTACTGCGCAGTAGGATCAAAAATGACCCATGTGCCGCTTGGACTGCGCAGGACTGCTGGGTACTGCTCAGTCATTTAGTACTTACTAAAGCAAGTACTAAATGGCTGCTCAGTACCAACTGCGCAGTCAGGGACATGTGTGGACGTGCCCACTCAGCCAAATGTTTTGGTTCTGACAATCCCGCCCAAGATCACTGCTCCTTGGCCTCTAGTGTTAGGCAGAAGGTCAGGCTGGATGATCGGGTTGTTCCATTCTGGCCTGAATACCTGTGCCTGGGGCTGAATCCTCCATGATTGCTCAAGTCCATCAAAATATCTCAGACTGGTCCAGTGGCAAGGCTGCACAGTTCCACAATGCAGTAAAACACTTTGGCGCTTGCTTGAATCTAAATTAGGAAGCAGTAACTTCAGCATATGAGTGAGGGTCCTGCTAGAATGAGCACTAAGTACTGTAAACACTAAGTACCTTAAATAACTAGACTCAATATCATTAGAAGGGACTTTGGAAGCAAGTCCAAATCATTCCTTGGGTGTGATATTAATCTGACTGGTAAGGATTTAAGTTTTGTACATCACTTAAACTCCTTACAGGCCACAAATAAGCATTTTAAACAACCAGTTAATCATATAGGAGTCCCCAGAGAGGTGAATCAGCTATAATCCTGTTATATTTTCAAAAAGCAATGCATGGGGCTACTTGTTTAAAAGTGATTATATTGAAATAAGGCTGAGAAGGAGTTGCAATTTAAAAAGGTCTGTCTGTGGAGCATTCTTAGAGCAACTCCAATGGGAACAGGAAGATGAGGGGAAAATGTGAAAAAATGTTTTGCCTACTTAAAAAATATCAATTTAATTTAAGCTAGAATATCCAGGGGTCAAAAAACCCATGGAAAAAAAACAGAGCAACGCACACCTGGACAGTGTGTCTTTTCAGTGTGGAGAACACATGACTGCATGGTATGTGGCGCTGCAGACACACTTGCGACACCACATACCATATGGCTGTACTTGTCCGGATGCACCCACTGATTTCAAACAGGAATCCATAGTGTTAAAAACAGTTTGACCTGTTGTGATCTTTCTGAGTTCTCTGCAACAGAAAAATTGCTTTATTATTTTTCTGCAGTCAACAAATCAGTAAAAACTGAGAGTTGGGACTGTCCAAAGGGTGCCTTCTGTCTAAAAAGGTTGAGAACCATTAGTTTATACAGATGGAGCTCCATGCAGAATTAGGATTGCATTAGGTCTACTCTTAAGAGGTTTTACTGGGACAACAATCCCAGTACACCTTAGTGTGGATGCTGCTTGTAACAGCAAAGGAATTATTTTGTTATATACTTTAAACCAGTTCCCTGAATGACTCTGGCAAAATAACAGGATTCTATTTAACTCACTACAGGACCTCAGTGTGACCTGTTTTTACCTATCGTGTGTACAGTGCACATGAAGATGCTAGATATAAGAGGCAACAAGTTGTTTAGGGCTGCAAAACCTGTCCAGGAGTTTGATGATCACCCAGTGTTTGCTAATGCTAACATGTCTTTTACTCCTTCGATTCAGACCCAGGTTCTCCAGTCTCATTCTCTTTGTACTTCTCTGAAACTGTCTGTCTTTGTTCTTAATTCAGACAAAACCAAAGTAGGGTGGTAGGAAGATGAATTGGGGATGATTGTTACTGTCCTCTGTGATGAAGACTACTTTATCCTTCCTCTTTATATATAATAGTATTCCCAAATGACAGTGGTTAACTAACACACCTCTACCGTCTCTGACTGGATTTTTATTTTAAAACAAACAAGGAAAAGTGTAAAGAAAGCTCTTAATCATAGAAGATGCTGATAAAATCCTGTTTATTACAATGCCAAGATGACCTCAATGTGTCCCCTTTCACTAACACCTCACAGGCAAACCTTTTGTTTTGAATGATGGCGGCTCTCTTGGCCCAGTCCCAAACTATCCCTGATTTCCAAGGCTGTGAAAACACTGGCTGAGCTTGTGACCATGAAGGATGTCCCAGTGAGCAGAAGACATCCCAGTGAGCAGAGGGTCCAGACTGTTATGTTCATCCAGGGGAAGTGTCTCACATAGATTCGGGGATTGCGACTTCTGATTTTTTCCTCCCAAGTGAGAAAAGTCTTTGCTGTTAATATATTCCCCATCTCTTTTATTTCTAGTGAAGAACAATCTCTCTTTCACTGATCCAGACCAATGCTCGATAGCCTTAACGGGTCAGGATACCACAAGACCACTGCTCCTTTCCAATTTTGGAAATGTCAGTACTGGTTCTGTCTTGCTCCTATTGTTCAGTCTCCCGTATGAAGAATTGCTGTTGGAGGCAGGCACTCAGTGAGGGGTGAAGGGCAGCTTTGTAGATCATCTTTCAGGGAATTATAGATCTTTAATCAGGCAAGTGTTAGAGACTCTGAGGCTGGTGTTGGATCCCCTCCTATGTCCCCTGTTGTTTTTCTTTTAAGCCCAGCCATGGTACATCTAAGGGGAACGGGAGGGATTTTTTTTTTTCTAATTAGACTTGCTATGGATGGAGGTCGTGGTGCAGTTGGCAACATTAATGTTCCCCTTCATCACTTTCTCCAGGGCGGCTTGCACTTCCAAGGTACCTATGAAAGAGCCACGTCTCTTCATTCTCTTGCGGTTGGCCTCGGTAAATACTCCACTATAGAGGTTGCACATGGAGGACTTCATCAACCCTCTGGCTTTGGCTGACATGCGCCTGTTCCCTTGCTGTAGCTGGCCCATGATTGTGGTAATGTACCTGGTGAGAGAAAGTTTCTTCCCATGGCTTCTTACTAGCTTCAGTGCTGACTTCCACCTCCTTTGGTACAGCTGGGATGTTTTCCTCTTGGGCAGACGCTTCAGCTGCTGGGATTTCTGCTTCCTTTGAATCAGGGACTTCTTCCTTCTTCTGTGGGTGGCTGCCATTGTTCCACCCTGGTCTCTGCCCTCGATTCTCAGCCTTCAATACAAGTGGCAGTCACATTAAGTGGCAAATATTCAAATGAGATACTAACTTGGTGCCCAGCGATTGGCTGGCTAGAACAATGCCCTTTCAGTTGTGTTGAAATGGCGCTCCTCACACTGGATCCCTGTAACCTGTTCTCTCCCCTGTGGGCATTGAGGAAGTTGTACTAAACAAGAAAGAAAAAAATCCAGCACCTCCCTGCCTTTCTGCCATCTGACACCACCAGGGAAGAAAAACTGCCTGTCCTGCACATCAAAGAGCAGCTCACACAAAGGAACTCTTATGGACCCAGAGCAACACACATCCACCTTCAGCTTCCTCTGTGCAAAACAAAATAGGGTGCATGTACCCAAAATCTTGCAAAGAAAGATAATTTTTTTTGCAATTTCTTAGTTGGTCTAATAAAAAGTATAATCTCTGAACCAAGCGTTTTTGAGCTTTGTATTTCTTTTTTGTCTCAGACTAACACGGCTACCCAATACATCCCTGTAACATTCCTCAGGTCTTTTGGTTCTTGGGAGGATAAGTTGGACAGGAAGGCCCCAGTAATCCATCAACTTTTGTAACATGTCTTAATAGGTCTTACTCTCCAAACTAAGCCATATAAATCAGTGCAGAAAAGGAAGACCCAGGCACTTTTTGTATTAACAGCTTTTCAAGAACTCAAAGAGGGTGGCACAGGATTGCACTTAGGTGCCTAAGTATCACTCAGGAGCCTTAGAAGTGAAATAAAGTTTGGGTCTTAGTTTGCCAGGGTGATTTTTATGATCAACAGTGGATTCCTGCTGCCCCCTAGCTGATTATTAATTGTAATATACTATTCTTATTTAAACAGAGAGTGGTGGGAGAGCATTTAATGGGTATCACAACTTTTCTGCTCTGTCCTTAGTTGACCCAGCTGTAAATGGGCATGTGATCATTTGGTCTGGGGACTCAAAGATGGATGGATGTGGTACTGCTGGCCACATCCCGTCCTGGAGTGCTGTTGGCTACAGAAAACGGTGTGCCTTAAGCATGCCAGCCCTACAGGCTGCTAGGCTCAGGGACTAGGCTCAGGGACCTTGGACTTTATTCAAATATTGTTATTTTTCTGCCATTAATAACTAGAGTTTCACTCCTCTGCATTTATTTTTTTAGTTTTATTTTTATTAGCTGTTGCTGTATATTCATTGGGTCAGCACCATTGATTTAATTGGTGCTTTACTGACTGATGCCAATTGAGAATCTGGCCGACCATTTATTACCATTATTACACTTTCTGCTCTAGGCCTTTGTCAGTTTGAGACAGATGACTGCATGTAATAAAGGCTGATCTCTCAGTGAAAGTCCTTACTGAGTTAATAATAGTAAGCATTTCACTTAGTGCTGTGTTCGAATTGTTGGGCGCTGAAAACCTGAGACACAAGCTTCTCAGTATCCTGCAACAGAAACTTCATTTAATCTTAATCTCCTTGTGGATAAAGGTTGGAAAGTAACTTGGCTTCAATCCTGAAAGGATCACTCTGGGGATTCGCACTTTCCCTGCTTCATCAGAGGAAGGTCCACCTGGGCCTACCGTGGTTAAGATGCACCATTGTCGTAGCCAAAAACACCCCAGGCAGCAGCGGTACCAGCGTCCCATCCAGACTGCTTTGACTTCCCAGTGAATGACCAGGTACACATCCGCAACTGGGTCTACTGGGGACAGTTGAAATCAGTTCAAAGCAGGGCATGCATGGTGTTACAGGCCTGATTGTTTTTTTAAAGGAAAATTTTTCATGTCCCAAGCCAGATCAATAGGCCTGAATGAATGAAGCAGCCCGGGCTCAGGGCTTCGACTCCGCAAGCTGCTTTGGCAGACTGGTGTTGCCCCTGGGGCTGGCTTCTGGCTCATGAGGAGCTGCACGCAGTAAGCGACGGATTGCACATCAACGGATTGCACATGGTGCTTAGGGACGAGGCTGCCCCTCCCAGTCCTCCACAGGCTGCTGCTCCCCTGCCCCCCGCAGCGGGAGGGGAGGGGAGGGGGTGGAAGCTGCCTCGGGGCACCCAGTTGAATGAGCAGGAAACATGATACCGCAAGCCACCAATCAGAGCTGGGGGCCTGCTCTCGAGGGGCATGGGGCTGGCTTGTGTAAACAGCAGGAAAAGGAGCAGAGCTGCTGCTCCGCTTGCACTGGACCAGGCGCTGCTGCTACCTCCCGTTGTGGGGCCTCCCTCTGTGACCCCAACCTGGGTGCAGTCATGAGGGCCGGGGGTACGTTACAAGTGTGTGTCAGGATGGCCGAGTGGTCTAAGGCGCCAGACTCAAGGCGTTGCCTTCCCCTGGGGTGTTCTGGTCTCCGTATGGAGGCGTGGGTTCAAATCCCACTCCTGACACAATTCTTTTGTGCCCCCCCCCCCCTTCCTGTTTTGAGGCAGGCAAGCTCGGGGACCCCGGAGCAGGCGGAGGGAGACATCCATCTCGGTCACAGGCTGTTCGCTGGAGGCTCAGGGGCCGCCGCCGGCCCCTTGGAAGTTGTTTTCATGTTAGCCCAGTTTAAAAGAAGTGAAGGCGGAGGGGGCTTTCTGTTGCTCTCCACCATTAGATGAGCAGCAGACATTTCTGAACCAGTAGAGGACAGGGAAGCCTCGCCTGGGGCGCCCTGCTGCTGCCCACTCCTTTCATTTCTATTTGTAAACGGAAGGAGCGCGGAGCCCGCGCCGCAGGCTTGTTGAGGCCTCTCCGTGCGCTTGGCTGCAAGCTCCCTGGTGGTCTAGTGGTTAGGATTCGGCGCTCTCACCGCCGCGGCCCGGGTTCGATTCCCGGTCAGGGAAGCTCCTTTTCTTTCCCTGCTCAAGCGGACAGGTTTTAAATAGGAAAATGTTGTTTTTTTTTCCTGTGGCGCATTATGCTCGGTATTGACATCAACGTTGCGCTGTTCTTTTCAGGAAGATCTCGTAATCCCCCACCCCCTGGCAAAGATGCAAACAACCGTAATTTAGATCGGGAGCGGGGGGAGGAGCAAGGGATTGTACACGGTGCCTTGAAGTTAATTCGTTTAACAGGCATTAATTAGCTTCATAGGCTGAGGTTCTTTGTGTAAATCTGATATTTTTTTATTAGACCAGCTCAAATACTTGGAAGAATTATTTTTTTGCAAGCTTCAGAGCTTTGCAACTTCTTTAATATCTTAGAAGTCCCCGGGGGGCTGATCGGGAAGGAGGAGGTGCAGTAGCATCCCCCACCTTGCTCCACCCAAACCTTTAAACCAATCGACACAATATCTTTTGACTATTGTTGCCTAGTTTGCTGTATTTTTAAAAGTGAATATATAATCTAGCAAATTAATTCACATCCCAATACTTTATTTTTGCTTTGAATAATATAGGGGTAGCCCCCTAGTAAATCTTCTGGTTTAACAGGAGGAAAATTTGTGTTGTAGGTGATGATGTATCATGCCACCCCTGCCAACCCTAACTCTACCCCAACCCCCCCATCCCCTTTCAAAATCCTAGATCCACCCGCGGAAGTCCCCATCATTTTTTGTTTATTATTACACTAAATATTACTTTAAATTCATTATACACATAGTAATTTTACTTTTAATAAGTATTAGTAATGAAGATGATACTGATGGTTGGTACCTACATAACATAATATCAAATGCCTTAATAAATGTACGCTCAGCTATAAAGAGGTAAGGTCATTTCACATGTTTAAGCCCCAATACTGCAAGTAAAAATACACCTGAGTAATTTTTGTGTATAAGTGAAGGTGTGGGAGCTCTTGCATTACTTCTGTGCAAAAATTACTTGCCTGTGTTTTTGGAAAACTAAAAAGTTAGTGATGCTTTTAGTAAAATTAGAGAACTTATACCAGATAGACTTCTGTTTACTTTAGTAAAATTAGATAACTTATACTTGAGAGGAGGCCCCACAGAATCAAATGTGAATAATTTTCATCGGTTTCTGATGTTACTGAATAGAGAAAGAGGCTGAGAGGATAAACAACAAGATCACTTGAATCTTTCTGTCTCTTCACTATAACATTCTCAAAATGTTGGGCTAAAGCAGGTGCTTAATGTCGTAGCCAAAATCAAAATATTTGGGGCTGCATTTTGCTCCAGGAAGGTTTGTGTTGAAATCAGTTGGTCAAAATTGGGGAGTAAGGTCCTACTGAATATGTAGTAAGGACCACTGAATCTGAACCTTCATCACCTGTAGGGTAGTTGGACCTATCTGTAACTTAATAACCAGGCATCTGAGGGGCCTGAGGAAGCAGAAATAACCTTGAGCTGTACCTGAAAAAGGTTGATAGCTGAGTGAAGATAGGTATATGCTCACAAAAGACCATGCTAGCAGGTGAAGCATGGCACACTTGTTTTGCAAATGCTATTCTCTGAAATGGATGTAATATAGCTGCCTTAGTAGTGGCTGTATCAGGACAGCTCATTGACACATGCCCAATACCATGCTAAAGCGCCTATGCTTTAACCAATTCAGGGTGTGGTGTGAGTGGGGCACGGTTCCCTGTACTCCCTATAGTGGTCCTTTGATAGGATAGACATGCCCTAAGAAGGCAGATTGTCCAAGGAATGACTGATTTAGTGCTGTTGTGCATCTTCCCAATGGCCAACACCCAGAATGAAGCCATGCTCAAAGTGTTTGATGGGCAATCTTTCTACAAGGAAGGTTTGTTCATGGTGAGGTGCTGTGATTTTGCTGACAGGTCTGGGTATTAACCAACTCTCTGACAATTGGTTCAGGGACCTAGCCACCCTTCTTCAGGGGGAAAAGTCCTGTATATAGCTAGACATGGGATACAGCTTGCTCAGCACAGGCCTGCAATCGGTTTTATGTCTTTGATGGGTTGTGGATAAGATCCTACACTCAGATATAGACTGAGATGTGTAAAAGGTAGGAAATCTGTTCCTGCAATTAGTAACTGCTTATCACAGCATTCAAAATGGAGTGAAAAGGGTTCAACTGCAGGTGAATAGCTGCTTATAACCTCTTTCTTCTGGAGAAAGTAATGGGTAAGTGGAAAAAATGTATTTGTGGTTGTGCCCTTTAGTGTGTTACTCTCTTTTGACGTCTTCGCAATGGATGACGGAGGTCTAGGCCTATGAAGTTTGCTGCTTCCCATTGGATTTTTTTGCATTCAGAATACTGGCTGTGACAATAGGGTTGCCAAGTTGGACTGAAGATATTCTGGACGATTTTTTTCCCAATGTGACATAATGTTATTAATTGTACTGTTCAACCTGTTCACAATATCCATCTCCTGGATTGCTTTCAATAGTCACAGGGAGATCGATGCCAATTCCAGTAGGGTTGTCTCTGGCCAATCTGGGAGGGTTGTCAACTCTACGTGCCAACCCTGCTATTTTTTCTGACTGGTTCTTTAGTTTCATTTTACAGGGAGAGCTTTATGAGATGCTCCCTGTATTATTGCTGCACTGATGGTGGAAAGCCTGTGATTCTTTTCAGAGCAGGCATCATCAGCATGGCAGCCAAGGTTTCATAGGCTTATTTATCCTAGTGAAGACTTCAGGGTGGGTAGAGACCTGGTCCTTATTGAGCAGATTGGATTGTATGTGAAAGCCAATTGGATACAGATCCATATTGGCAATGGTAAGGTAACACTGGAAGGAAGCAACCAAGATAAATAAAAGGGAACCATGGCCTTTTGCCCTTGATTTGTAATTGAACTTAATTCCTGGGTTATTTGACTAGACAGAGCAGAAATCAGTGACTGTTTATGTATGTACTGGATTTGCCTGCACAATAGTTGAAGTATTTAACATCTGTGCATGAATGTGTGTGTATCCTTTCAATTCCAATTGAAAGGGGAAGCTTATTTCTGGGAAGGCCTTTGCATCCCAACTACGAGATCCTTGAAAACTCACAAGCTCCATATTAAATTCTGATTCACCATACGCCCCCTTGTTATTCTCTAATGTAAAGGAAACACGTAACACTGACAAAATGTGGCCAAAATTGTATTTTATTAGACTGCCAAGATGACTTTCATTTCCATCAGGAAAGCACCTCACAATCTTTTCAGTCCATTTATTCACAGATTTTTAATCAGTCTCGATAGTTTCTCTTTTACGGTGAGAGACCCTGATTCAAGTCCCTCCCATGTTGGAATCTCTTTCGTGAAGAATAGCTGTTTTCAAGGCAGGCCCCTCACCAAAGGGGCAGCATGTAAACTTTATAATTGTCATCTGTAAGGCAGTTTCAGGTCTTGAAGAGGTCTGTCTAGCTAGTTTGTGCTCCTCTCAATTCTCCCCTCTTGGTTTTTCTTTCACCCCAGCCAGGCTGAGCTCTGGGGGAAGGGGAGGGATGGTTCTTTAATAAGACCGCCGAGAGACAGGGGCAGCTGAGTGCCTGACCCGTTTCTTTGGCATTACTTCCCGCAGAGCAGCTTGCATCTGTGTGGGGCCGATGGTGGGACGCCGAGTCTGCTTCCTCAAGCGTTCGGCCTCCATGGACACTCTTTTGTAGATGTCATTCACAAAGCTGATCATCAGCCCTTTGGCTTTGTTTGATAAGAGCTTGTTATCTCGTTTCAGCTGTTTTAGCACCTTGTTGGAGTCATACTCATTGGAGGAGCTCTTCATCCCATGGCTGCTCCTCCCCTGCTTCAGTGCTGGCTTTTGTCTTATCTGGCTCCTTTGCTTGTGCTGGGACTTCCCCTGTTTGGTCTGGTGCCTCCTCCCATAGGATTTCCGTCTCCGCGGGTTCTGGGTCTTCTTCCTTCCTCTCTGGGCAGCAGCCATTACTCAGTCCTGCTCTGCTCTGCTCAAGCCCTTGTCTGCAAATGCCACTGTCCTTCCCCCAGCTCTGCGTATATATAGTGGCGGGCATTCAAATGAGGGAACCGGCTTTGAGGCCAGTGATTGGCTGGCTGGAACAATGCCCAATTAGACCCACTGTGATGATGGCTGTGCAGACCCTTGCACCTCATAATGGGTAACCATGGGCTATGCTCCTCTATGAGACAGAGGCAGCGGTAACATGTCAGCCACAGACTGGGGTGTGTTAGATGGATAGGTTTGTTTCTCCAACTCAGCTTCCCTATTGTCTTCCAGTTCAAGTCTTTTTGGGCAGCTGGTACCAGTCTCCTCCTCACCTTTGACTCAACCGCCTAAGAAATGACTGGTACCAAGACACTGTTGTGAAAAACCCTATCAAATCAAGGCAGAAAAGCTCATAGTCTGTTTGAGACCCTTAATAAGTCTCTCGGCCTAAAAAACAGACCGAGTTCTTTGGGTAAATCTGGTATCTTTTATTGGACCAATTCAAATAGCCGAGTTGGTCTAATGAAAGATATCAGATTTACCCAAAGAACCTTGTCTGCCTATGTCCTTAGACCAACATGGCTAAAACTTATACCTTTGGTGGAAATGGGGAAGACCAGAACTGAGAGAAAAATAGACAGCCGTATTGTATTAAAAATTCCTCACCTTTTAATGTCAGAATTAATGTTATTTGCCTTTATATCTCACTCTTAAATACAGTAAAAGCTCTGTTATCCGGCATCCCCTAGGAATAGGGGATGCTGGTTAATCAAATATTCTGGTTCATCAAATGTGCACCGCCTGGTGCACTCCCCGGCTTCAGTGTGTTGGGGGACAGAGATGGGGGGCCCTGCACAGGCTGCTTTACCCTGGGCTGTGGGCTGAAGAAGTGGCAAGAACTCTGCTTGCAGCAGCGGCGAAACCTGGAAGTGGTACTTCCGGTTTCACTTTTGCCGCATCCCTTGGATGCCAGTTAAGAGAGTTTTCCGGCTAAAAAAGTGCCGGTTAACACAGCTTTCGCTGCACAAAAAAATAGAGCTTTTGACTTAGTGTCAGTGTTCAGAGAATTGGTACACAAATAATAATCCTGTGTATATGTATGTGTGTGGGTTCCTTCCTATCCAAGCAGGGGTATTAATCAAACGTTAACATAGATTTAGAGCTAATCCCTGAACAATTGCTAAAGGATGCTGCAAAACCAGCCCCTGTTGCTATTGCCCATAATTAGCATGCCAGGTTTGAGAGAAGCAGCACCTTCCTAATGTGTGGTCATACCTAGGCACACTGGAACTGCTGATTCCAGTATTATCAATCAAAAGGGCTTGATGTTGTAATAAATTGGGCCCCACCCCCAAACTCAAGAGACCAGCTTAAAAATCTCTAGTTGTTTTTCCAAAAAGAAATGTCATTTGTGTGTGTGTGTGTCTAACTTTAGGCCTCACCTTTTAAAAGTTTCTGTGTAACTCCAAGGACTAAGAGGTTTTTTAAATCAAGCCAAGATTTTTCAGTCACTGCATTCTAGCCACTGGGCTCTAAATAAATTTCTAGCAATCATGAGATCCCTGAAAAAATGTTAAGGCGTTCACAATGCTATGATCACTTTCCTGTAAGGTATTTCCTTCTTTCTCATATAGCAGTAATTTATTTTCTGAGCATTTAAGAAATGACCACACTTTCCCTTATGCCAGCATAATGAGATGCTAAACTCAGGTGGACCTGTGACCCTGTCCTTAAAGATTATAAACTATTCTAGCTTTATTCTGCTGATGACGGAAAGACATGCAGTGTCACCGCACAAAAGTCTTCAAAGGCCTCGAAAGAAAAAAACATGAAAAAGGGCAAAAGAAGAATATTCTAGCTTCCTCTACACCCCAGTAAATTCTCCATAGACATCAGTTTGGCATAAGATTTTTTTTTTTTTTATAGTTTGTGTCTGTGTATGTATACACACATGAATGCACACACATTCTCATACACACTGGGAGTGTCTATATGTGCATTTATGCCGGCTTAAATTTACTGCCCAGTAAGCAGGACTAGGCCGGCATCTACATGTGCAGGCGTTAAAGCACATTAACGCTGTGTGTGGACTGACTTGGGACTGAAAGTTAGTCCCAAGTCCATCTACGTGTACAGTGTTACTGCACGGTAAGGTTTCTACACTTGTGTTACTGCACAGTAACTAAACAGGCGTAAATTTGATACCTGCATGATGCAGGTATCAAATTTACACTCAAGCTGGCATAAGTCACCATATTTACTGTGCAATCTGGATATGCACGTGTAGATGTGCATCTGTGCTATGCAGTAATTTTGGTAAATGAACACATGTAAATGCTCACACACACCCCTAATCTATATCTATAGCTCTCTATAGATACCACCTTTCAGATACCTGCATATAGGTATAGATCTATACATACACGCAGACGCACCAGCTTGCAGACATATGTACTATGTGTGTGTATGCATGTGTGTATTTCTTTAGCCTTTTGGTTCCTGAGAAAATGTGTTATACTTCAGTCATATTTTCAAATTTTTCTCTGCCATGAAGATAGAAATTCCTCCTCATAATTCTCCTAATCACATGCCTCTAGGACTTGGGGGGCTGTCACAAGAGCTGACCACTTGGAGTCCCTCTAGGATTAATCAGCAAGGCATCCAGCAGGCTTGAAGGAGCACCAAACTGGGAAGGCAGCTTTCTACCACTGCATGCCGCTGCCTTTTCCTTGATGCCCTGATTTGGAGCCCAGCGCACTTTGCTTGCAGGCACAGCACTGGAACAACAAGGGTGGGCGGCGTAGCCCAGAGCCCCAGGTAGGTGGCAGTGTGTGTCTGAACCAACTCTGCTGGGTTGCTCCCCAGTGCAGTGGAAGCAGCTTGCTGGCTTGTCTGTACAGTCTGCCTTCCTTTTAAGCTCAAACACACAGGAATGGGAACTAGATCTAGTTCAGAACACATCTGCAACTGTTCAACCAGCACAGAAGTTAAAGTAGGTGTATCTAGGGTGAAACAAGTCACACACATGTCAGGATGGCCGAGTGGTCTAAGGCGCCAGACTCAAGGCTCTGTCTTCCCTCTTCTGGGTGTTCTGGTCTCCATATGGAGGCGTGGGTTCAAATCCCACTTCTGACATGTCTTTTCTCCCCTCCACTTCCCTTTATTAAACAGACCGTCACCATTTTCTCTTTCAGGAAGGAAACACTAGTTACACTGCAGCAAACCCAGGGGAACAC
>NW_017729025.1:74279839-74283173 GCF_001723915.1 Gavialis gangeticus
AGGTCTTTCTTTTAAGATGCAGGAGGTCCACTAGTTCCTTGAAGAGCCAAGGGGAACACACACAAGACCTACATTTCTCTCTTCTCCCTTTTCTTCTTTTTTTTTGTGTGCTTCTTTTCTTTTCTTTTTTCTCCTTCAGGAAGGGGTGTTTTGGAGAGGAATTGCCAATATTCTTTCCTGATGAAAAATATATGGATACAGTTATTAAAACAACACTCTAAGTATTATTAAATCGATTGCTATTATTACTAACATAATTCCATACTTTTATGACATAAACACTTGGTGTTATTAACAGAAGCTGCATCTAAGTATGATTAACTCAATTGTTTCCCTTGGGACATGATATATCTGGGAAACATATCTCAGGATTTTCATTTTTAAGTGAATAAAGGTTTTGGTCAGCACAGTAAACCTTAATAATTTAGGAAGAAGCCAGCGATATCAGAAAAGGATTTATTTTGCGGCAGCGAGGAAGCCCATTGCCATTTTTTCACCCTCTGTTGTTTTTACAAGGAAGTACAGAGAACCACTCCCAGATCAGAAAAATGTCACACCCATCTACAGCCCATCTCCTTAAACTAGCATAAAGAAGCAGTTGGGCTTTTTTGCTCTTGTTTTTAGGGCCCCTGTTTGACTTCTGGGTAGGGGAGGGAAAATGTCATATTCATAGTTTTAAAGGAAAAAAATATGGTACTTTGCCTAAATCTATTAAATATTTGCTCTTAAGACGCAAACGGTAATGTATTTCACAGGCCATTCAGCTGGAGAAGAAAATAGTGTAATAAAAAAGTTATATGTTACCCAATAGGGTAGCAGTTTCAATTTTTTAGGGTCTGATTCTGCAAGCACCTGTGAACAGGTGTAACTCTTCATGCAAAAATAAGACTAACCAGGTGTATATGATACAGCGGCTCTTACACATCTCTTTTCATCAATAAATCTCAAAGTGCTTTACATGCAAATTCAGCATCCCATTTCTTATGTAAGAGTTTGGGCAGTGACTTGCCCATTGTCTCTCAGCAGGTCAGGAGGGGAACCAGGAAAAGACCAAAGTTTTCTTAAGTCCCAATCCAGTGCTCTGTCCTCCACCCAGGACCACCCACATCAGCCATTCAAGAATCATCAGTGATGCCACCCCAGAATAATGGAGATCACAAGAAGTTTCAGAAGAATAAATATTGGCTCTTTTTATGTGCCTGGTGTTTGGAGGCTCTCCAGGGCCAAGTTTCCAAGGATTTCTCTTCCTGAGGAAAGCTAGACATTTTTAAAGAGAAATTGAGATTTTAATATAATCTCAAGGCTTTAGAATCTAGAATTGCAAGAAAGCATAAAATAACATGAGACTCATGATGCAATTGTAAAAGTTGGTGATATCATGGAAGTATTTACAAGAACGTGGTGTTAACAGACATTTGCATGGGGAGGTTTATTTAGTCAGGGATGAGCTTGCGTTGAGCACAGGCCTGGACTAGATGATCTTATGAAGTCCCTTCTAGCCTTACTTTCCTATGGCCACATCTACATAAGACACTGATTGCACACTCGTTACTGTGCAGGTATTTAGTACTTGTATTAACAAGTGCTAAATGACGGTGCATTAATCCATGGTACTGTGAAATAGTGCTGACAAATGGCTTTTTTTGTGACCCCTGACTGCACAGTAGTCTTGGGCTACTGTACAGTCAGTGTCTTATGTAGATGTGCCCTATGATTCCTATGATTAACAAGAGATAAATGGAGGTCTTGTATGTGCTCTCCTAGATTTAATCGGTTTTAAAAGTGCAGAGAAGTAGTTTATATTTGCTGTGCTAGAGAAAAGGGAGCCAGTAGAGGGGTGCAGAATGAAGAGAGACCTGGTCAAAGTGAGAATCAAGGGAAATGATTTTTGAAACACCCTTCTGGAGGGATGAGTGGTTCAGGAGTCTAGTTATCAAGGATAGAGAGAAAGTTGCAGTACATGAGGTGGGCCATAATGAGAGCCTGGGTGAGTCTTAGCTATGTGGGTGGACTGCTTATGCAAGTACTGAGTGACTGCACAGTAACAACTGCAAAGTCTGCTGCTCATGTAGACACGGCCACTGTTTATAAGACTGTATAAAGCAGGACACATTTTTTCAGTTGTTCTGGATTATCTGACGTGATGATGCACATGATTTTACTTTGACCACGATGATGTCAGGGTTGGAAATTCTTGACATCTTTGTTTAGATCTGAAAAAAAAAATTGTACAAAAAGGAAAATCCCTCAATGGGGTTGTGGCTGGTTAAGAGACACCAGTCTTTACTAACAGAAAGCTAGAGGAACCTACAGAGGAACTGAAAGTGTCTACAAAAGAGGCTTATGCCAAATGCTTATGTTCCACTGATGTGATGAAAAATGGACATTCTTAGGGGCAGCATGGTACCCTGAGGAATCAGGCCCACATTATTATAAGGAAAATTATTATTTGTTTTTGTTATGAGTTTATGTAGGGTCAGATTCAAGTCCACCTATTAGGTGTCTATGGGTATTTAGGCACCTTGGTGAGATTCTATTCCACCCTATTCAAGTTCCCCAAATCCATTAATTAATCTAGTTTTGTAAACCAATGCAGTTTTAGCCTTGACACCAAATTGCAAAAAAGGTAAACAAAAAGTGAACAGAAGGGCTTATCTACCTTTTGCATTAACTGTTTTTCAGGAACTGGAGCAGGATAGAATAGGATCCCGCTTAGGGTAAAATTTTATTTCCCTTTGTACATCTAAATGGCAGTTCTCCAGCTGCATAAGTGGCATTTTTGGCACTTACACTAACACAGCTAGTCCCCCTGTATTATGGACATGGAAAAATATTCATGCATACACTGAACTTATGCAGCTGGCTATGAATTGACCTAACATGTACATGGCTATGTATGTGCTTCCATTCTGGACATGTACCTATTTCTAATTCATGAAGATTTAGCTGGCTAGAAGTCCATGGCTAGTGGGTGTTAGACTCAGGAGGAGGAGGAGAAGGGTCCTCCCATGTTTTTGTTCAAATAGCTGAGGAATAGGAGTGGGGTCAAGTGTAGGGCCAGGAAAGAGCAGCTGTACTTAAAGGTATCTCATCTAGCTCGATGAGTTACTTATCATGTTAAAAAACAGGGGGCCTTGGGCTCTAGTCTCAACTGGGGCTCTAGCTTGGGCAGAATCTTTTGCACTCTTCAGCCAATGACTAATTAAATATAAGGATCAGTAGTTGAACCTCAAAAGGAGCACGAGAGAGGGACATCTGTGTATTCTGTGCCTTGTGGCTTGGAGGTTAGCATGCTATGCTGCAAATCAGGGAGAGACAGGGTCAAAAAACCCCC
>NW_017729025.1:74288173-74301786 GCF_001723915.1 Gavialis gangeticus
AGTAGTTGAACCTCAAAAGGAGCACGAGAGAGGGACATCTGTGTATTCTGTGCCTTGTGGCTTGGAGGTTAGCATGCTATGCTGCAAATCAGGGAGAGACAGGGTCAAAAAACACCCTCTGGGTGAGGGAAGCCATTATGTAAGTCTCTTGGTGAGTACCCAAACCACTCAGCTATTGGGTAGCTGCAAGGCAGAAAGCTATCCTGTCTCCCCTCTGATACTTGTTTGGGATTTACACTTGGGAATGTTGGCATGTATATAGCTTTGCTGTGAATGCTCAGTTTCCATGTGCACCACTGCACATCTCTGCTGTAAAGCACCAGCCAAAAACTTCAGCTTAGATGTATAAAGAGAAATACATTTCTCCCCTGGGTTTCTTATGTATCTAACAGGTAGAATAGAATCTGGACTATAACCTCTTCACTGGAGCCTGTGATTTCTTGCAGAAGTAGAGAAAATGAAAGAATTTGCAGTAGGAAGTTTTCTTGTGGCTAAAAAAATAAACACTATTGCAACATATAAAAATATCCCAGTAAAGTGAAATTCCGAGAACATGGGTCCTTGCATGAACACATTAAGAACACATGCCCTTGCAAGAAATTTAGGATTAACCCTCCCTCAAACTGCAGTGTATCTTGAATATTTAGAAACCTGGGAAATGCCAAATGAAGGTATCATTTCTTAAGTGAAGCAAGCAGATGATTCCCATCACTTAATTACTAGATTTCTTGATCACCAAATGAGTAGAAGAGATGGCAAATATTTTGGAGAACAAACCTAATAAGGTTTGTCTACCCAGGAAAGTTACACCCATCGGGCACGTCGACATGCATACTTTACTGTGCACTAGACTATTTTGCCATGCAGGAAATCATCTCCATCTGGTAAAACTGCTGAAACATTTCCATTGAGGCTAGCTCTTGACCCCATAAGACCATTCTGATTCATACCACTTTAGGGAGGGTGACTCAGTAATGTAAGGCCAAGGGTACGCTCTGTGGAAGGCTTGGCTGCTTGACTTATACATATATATCTGTATCACCAAACAATTCCCAGTTTATCAATTATGTTAATAAAACTGGCCTTGTCCTGGTGTATCTTAAGCCAGTTCCCTGACGTTTCATGAACCGTGTCAGCCTGAGCACAGTTATGCCAGTAAGAGGTATCTACGCTAGGGCGTATGCTGATGCAGATCAGTTGCTAAATGAGCCACAGCCCAACAGATAAAGCTACAATGGCAAACTTTTCTACGCTAACCCTTGCCTAATAGCACCAGGACTAAAGGACCTTTCTGAGCTAATGGTCTTCCCAAGGTCTTCTGGTGGCTCTGCAATCCTAAACAGTGCTAGAGCTCTATGAAAATGTAGAGAAGGCTGCTTTGATTTCCTCAGCCTCTCCATCCAGCAGCCTACCACTATGTCTTTCCTGCTAATTTTAGGAGATATACAGGCATCTGTCTGGATTCAAGAAGGACATTTCATAGACTCATAGAGCAGTAGGACTGCAAGGCACCTCCAGAAATCATCTAGTTTAACCCCCTGCCTGAGGCAGAATCATCCCTATCCAAACCATCCCATACAAATCCATAATCTAACCTCTTACTAAAACTACCATGAATCCTGGCCCAACACAAGACATAATGGCCTAACCTGGCACAGGTAAAGCAGGGGGACCATGGCAGCCAGTGTCCTGCTTCTGTCTTACTATATGCTCAAGAGATCTCAGGAAGAGGGCCATGCCCCCTGCTACAGAAGAGCGGAAACCCTCCCACAGTCCATACCAGTATGACCGTGGAGTAAAATTATTCCTTTCTGACCCCAGGTATGGTGATTGGGCCAATCCTGAATAGAGGGGCATGTATAACAAGGTATTTCCATCTTTCTCTCTCCCCCTGCCTAATTTCTCCATTTTCTCAGCCTTGTCACTAAGAAGCTAACATTAGTTTATATATTTCTAAATTCATTAGTATATAAAATTCTAAAACAGGAATCCCATGACATAGACTTTTGCATTTTCTTACAGATTTGACTCAGTCAATCCAGTCTTCTGGCTTTCTACACTCATCAACCACTCAGCACCACCTCAACCTGAAAATTGACTGCATCCACAAAGTGCTCCAGCAGCTGCAGATGGGTGGATGTCAGAGACCTTTTTATTCTGTGGGTTGAGATGGTCGCTCAACAGTACCTCACAGAAAGCCATGAGAACCAGGCTATATTCAAGAGGGCCATGGTGAGGATAGTAGCTTGTGGCCGTAACTGGGATTGGCATCAATGCCATACTAAGTTGCTGGAAGTTCAGTACAAAACAGCATGGGACACCAACCGTGTTTTGGGTGCTCATGGAATGACATGCCTATTTTCATAAGATAAACTTTCATGGATCCTTGTTTGGGATGACTCCATTGAGCCCTGCTTTGTTGTTGAAAGTGGAGTTAATCCAGAGCCACCCAATGTCAGTGATGGACAGATCTGGAGAACTTGTGCAGGAGCCCTGGCCTAGACTCTGGCCAACATGCAGTCACAGGAAGGTCAGGAGAAAAATGGTAAATCCTCTGCTCCTGTTTGGGACTGTCCTGCTGGAGATATACCAGCAGGGACAAGACAACACTGAGGGCACTAACCTTGGATAGAGAAACCCAACCATCCTGGCAGCTTCTTACCCATCTATCCTCCATCATCACAAATGCCTGTTACCATCCTCCTGTAACACTTCTCCCAGGCCCTGGATGGCAATACTTGCTGGGCAGGAGAAACAGTTGAGTCCCCTGTAGCAGGCTGGGAGGAAGGAGGCAATCCCACCCCCCTCTCCTCTTCAGCAGTCTTTTTTTTTTTTTGACAAAAAAAGAGCAAACCAGAAGCACCCTGCCCAGAGGCGCTGAAGAAGGTGCCAGCCTACTCGAGCCCAGCTTGCCAGTCTCTGCAGCAGAAATGCTACCTCTTGAGGCAGCCTTACTGGTCCCAATAGGACCCACGCTGTTGCAGGTTACCCCTGGGCAAACAGGGGTCGACTGAGCATGATCAAACAACACAGGTGGCACCCATCCAGTTGGCGAGTGGATGGGGTGTAGGGGAGGCAGAGCCCCGTAGAACATCATGCGCGAACTGTGAGTACTACCATCCCTGGAGTTCCCCAGGAAGAAGAGCTCCACTGAACCCTCCCTTTATCCAATAACACCAAGTCGTGGCAGATGAGTTGAGGGGAGGGGCCCCATGTCAGATGGATAGTACACCACTCGGGGAAGCCCCACTTAAGATGCCTTTCATCACACTCAGGAATGTAGCTCCTGGACATAGTGAGCATATAGTACACTGCAAGGAGATGCCTTTTGAGTTTTAGCATCCTTTTTCTTCCATCTGTGATGTCACAGCATGACAAGATAGAAGCAGATGGAAAGCAGGACCAGGTAGTCTCTCTCCTGTAAGCAGGAAAGCAGAGCCAGTATCTCACATGGCTCTGCTGTACATGCCTGAGTATGGGTCCATTATGCTTCCACTGTGAAAGCGATGCACATGACACTGATGTGTCTTCCCAATGTGAAGCTGAGCAACTCTACAGTGGTCTGAGGCCATGACCCTGGAGGTCAGTTTCCGTAAAGGCTGTGCTTCTACTCCTTGGCTGTCCTAAGAAGCCTTGGGAGATCATGGCGATAGGCCAAGAGGCATGCTGGGATGCCATTAATTAGGCCACTGGCTGTAGAACACGAAAAATAACATCACCTCCAGTACATTATGAAGCACTTCAGTGGAGAGGTCCCTGTACATACAGTACTGAAGCACTCCAAATTTGAAGCACTTCAACTTAAAGTGGTATTTTTGAAGCCCTTCACATATGTCCATAACCTTTGATCCCTGGAATTACTAGATGTTTCTATTTCATCCTGATAAGTGCTCTAAAGCTCTTTGGAGCATGCTCAGAAGTGATTGAGTTCAAAGTGATGGAGTTCAGGGCTGCTTAGCTCCAGACTGAGCTTGACAAACTTCTGCTTAAGTCTCCAATCTGTTAAATGAGCACAGGGGTCATCTAAGATCACTTTAACTTTTTAATTACACCACAGTGGTGATACTCCCTACCTTCTGCCCAGTGACCTAGTAGCTAGAACTCTCACCCAGGTTGTGAGAGACCTGGGTAAGGGGATTTGAACCCAAATTTCCATTTTACAAGCAGATTATCCTGAACACCAGGGTACAGAATAAATTGCTATGGGGTGGTGGTGGGGATTAGGGAAGGAAACACTCTCCATCCTCCTGATAAGATTGGGCCACTGGGTAAAAAGGTCAATGACTTGTGCATCATAGGATCAGAAGAATAAGCAAGAAGACAAATGATTTTATAATTCAGCAAAGAGAGCTCTGCCTTGAAAGGGGAAGTCCTGGGTTAAAGTCCTACTTTGAGCAATGTTTATGCCTTGTGTATTAAACTGTTAGAAATGATAAATTATCCCAACACCAGCAATTGGAACTCAAGTCTTTCCCTCCACCCCCGGAGATTGCCCTCAACACCAGATTGTCAAGGAAATAGAGGCATACCTTTCCCTGCTTTCTGTCTTTCTGGTCCCTGGGAATCTTGCATTCTTTCCTGACTTTTGGTGTAGTTTCAACAGATGGCCCCAACCAGACTATTTTATCGCTTATTGGTTAGGAAGGTGGGAGATGTTTCTGAGTCCCCTCAGGCTGAGGAGGGAGAATAACTCAGGTATCCCACTTTCTGGCTGAGTGCTCTACCCACTGTGGCATTGTGTGCAAAAAGTGGTCACCCCCCTGTGGCCATGTTTGTGACCTAGAGTGGGCTTGGAGAGTTATGCTTTGTACAGAAATCAGTGCTGCTTTTGATCAGTGATAGATACCTCCCCTCTGCGCATTCTGGATTCTGACATGATGAAGGTGCTTAATGTGTATCTCTGAGTGAGACGTGAAAGCCCTGGAGAAGGCTGGGAACTCGGACACAGCCTCCTGCCTTCTAAAAGAACTGGGGTTCCATAGGCAACCTAAAGACCAGTGGCAATCCCTGGTGGTTTGGAGGAGAAGCAATAACCCCTAGAAGTGGTGGAGGAGTGGCGGGGACCTTTGGAGGCAGTGACTGGAGCAGCAATTCCCAGCAATCTTTGGCAGCACTCTCAGTATCAGAGGGTAGAAATAGACATCACCTTTGTGCAGCCATAACATTTTTTATGGCAGCACAAAAGTTAAGCAATGTCCCTATCCCTTGTCGCACCACAAAAGCCCCACATTTGTGGCTACAACGTAGGGGACACGTCTACATATGCAATTAATGTGAAGTAATAAATTCTGGAGTTCATTGCTCCTGGGGTGCACCATTTGAACATGTGCCCAGGAGCAATAAACTCAGAAGCATTAAATTCTAGAGTGTTTGAACATGTGCCCAGGAGCGCAGCATGTTGACCTGGGTTGGAGCAGCCCTGGCTGGCAGGAGGCCCAGGGGGTCAGCTTGCCAGGCCATGCTGATTGTCCTGGTTCAATGTGCTGTGGAGCAGCTGACTGGGGCATGAAGGTGCTTCAGTGTGAGGCTGGCTGGCAGGCAGAAATGTGCTGCGGCAGAATTTTCCACTCCATGGCAGGATAGTACTTGTGTTTACAATTACTATCATGCTGCAGAGTAAATTAGTTTACTTCAGCCCTAATAGATGGGCATGTGTAGATGCCAAAACATTTACTGCACAGCTAATTAGTCCACTGCAAAGTAAACATCTTGTGTAGATGTGCCTAGGTGGCATCAATTTGTGCTGCTTTAGTGCAACAGACACCTGTTGGATTTATGGCAAGAGAGCTCAGCCAGCCAGGAAGCAGCCTGTGCTCTCCAGACCTGATGAAGAGTGCCTTGCATTCACAAGCTTGTCTAACTCTATCCCAACTATACAGTTGGTCCAATAAAATATATCCCCTTAAGAAATCCTTGCCTTGGTCACTGGATTTGATGTCACCCCAACAGAAATGGGCCTTAATACAATCCTCAGTGAGATGAAGATAGATAGATATGTGAACCAGAACTCCTAAGTGTAGAGGAGTTTTGAGAAATAAAAGTTGCATGCATTCCAGTAAATGGTTGACACAAGAACAAAGGGTGCATCATAGGGAGAGGGAAATGTATGTAGAAATTGGTCTTAGAGTGAGCATCACTTCCCCTTAACATTATTAAGCACGTCTCCAATTTCGAACACACTGGTTGGCAGGAGCTCCAAGATCATTTCTTTTGGTGACAGGCTGGTGCAGGCTATAAAGAGAAAGTTCTCAGTTGATGATCTGCGCCAGTGCTGATAACATGGATAAATTCTGTAAGTGAAACGTCTATGCTGAGTGCATTGATGTGGGGCGGGGTTGTGTTGCCTGTTAACTGACACCTTGATTTCTTGTTTTGTTTCCATCTCTTTTTAAGACTTCTACTTTTTTTTCTCTCTTCTTTCCAACCGTGTTTTTTGTTTTGCATGCTTATATTTTTCTTTCTCCTCCAGTGATCCTTTTTTTTTCTCCACTACTCCTAAAGCCTTTGAAGTCGGTGGAAAAACTCCTATGCTTTATCATACTTTGGATCAAAGACTAACAGTAGTTGTGCAATTTTTAGAGAAAATGCACATTCACATACATGAGTATTGAAGGTAAAATTTGGTCCCCCTAAAGGTCTGATCCTGAAACACTGCATTTCCCCATTAACTTAATGGGAAACAGGATCAGCATCTAATAGATATATCTATTTTCTTCATGTGATATAACTGTGAGAAAGCACTAAATGATAGTAAGCTGATGGCTCCATCTTCAATACTTCTGCTAGCCCAAGGCTGCACAGGAGAAGTACCAGTCTAATAAAAGTGATGATTTCATGGGAATTTTTTTTATGTGAATAACATTTGTAGCATTTGTGGTTAAAGCCAGCCATATTGCTCATGGGGAATTTATGTCATTTCTTTTCTTGAGTGAAACTGGTATGGATTGGAGAAGGAAAAAGAGAACTAGTCCTATCCTGCAGCAGGTCTTTGGAAATTGAAGAGAAACTGGGAAATACGTTTCTGTTCAGGAAGAACTGAATTAGTATTCAGTGGCCACATCTACATGAGATGCAGATTGCACAGTCGTTACTGCACGGTCATTTAGTATTGTATAAACAAGGACTAAATGTGCACTTGTGCTGAGATAGCTTCTTCATGGCTTTCACTGTGCAGTAACTTGTGACTATTGCATAGGAATGTCACATCACACTGTCATGCAACACTACTGCACAGTAGTCAGGGGCTACTGCGCAATCAGTATCTTGTGTAGATGCGGCCAGTTAGTATTTATGTAGGATTCAAGTAGTCTTACTATAAAAATGCGGTAATTCATTGACTTGTGGAGATAAATCGACAGGTTCTTATATCACCATCATTTTGGAAGTAAATATTTTATGACTTTAAAGTTAAGTAGTAACCTTAACTAAAAGCAATATTCACATGGGTGAAGTCATTGCTGTTGTTTTTTTTTTTTTAATCAAGCTAACTTGAAAATCAACATGTGGAAAGTTGTAACTACAATGTAGACATAACTAGAACAATTTATGGTCTATCTTAGGGTTCTAAGGAGTCTAAAAATTATATTGATTGATTTAAAAACTGATTTGATGTTTTGAGGGAAATATTCCCAGTGTGACAAGCCCTTTAGGGTAACAAGGATATTTTTTCTCTTTTGGGCTGAGATCTTTTAAAATGTCTGTAGGTTATGGGTAGCTTCATTTTTCCAAGATGCTAAGGGCCAGAAGGGACAGTTACAGCTACTGTGTCTGAACTCCTGTGTAACACAAACTGCAGGATTTCACTTTACAATTCCAGCAGCAAGCCCATGTCTTGCAGATGACCTGAGCTGCAAAGAGAAATATGTTTGTGTCCATGTTGAAAGATATTAAAAAGAAACCTAATTTTTCTGGAAAGGCTGATCATCCTGCTATTTAAAAATTAATCCTGTTGAGGCATCTCAGTCTGGTCATTCAAAATCACTAGGAGATTTAGGAGGGGAGAAGTTACTACTGTGTCCCTATGCCTTGAGTATGATGTACCTGTGAAGGGTCTCAACTGCATTGTCCTGGAGAACAAGTTATGTTCTTGAGTCGTCCTACCTGGGCTCGCCCCCAGCATTCAGAAAGGCATGGGAGAAATATATATTAAATGGCAGTCCCATCCCAAAAGTCATCATAATCTATGATGACGTTACATGTCTGCTGGTAAAGTCAAACACTAATCCTTGTTTTCTGATACAATTGAGACTTGACCCAAGATCTACTGTAGGTGGGGGCAGGCCAGCTGTCATGCCTCTTGCCTTCAGGGTTACAGAGAATGAAGTTGCTGATTACTTGTGTCATTAACAGAACTGTTCTTTCCTTTGTGCACCTATCCCTAGCACTTTTCCAGCTGTTTGTCCTTGTGATAGCTCTAAGTGCGGGAGGCTTTTCTAGCTATCCTGAACACTGCCTTCATGATCCTGATTATGATCATCTGGTGAAGATTGCCAAACATGGATTGGGAAAGGCAGCCCATCCAAAGAAGATTGTCATTGTGGGGGCAGGAATAAGTGGACTCACTGCTGCCAAACTTCTCAGGGATGCGGGTCATAAGGTAACTACCTGAAGAAAGAGATGTCAGAGGTAGTCAGTGCTACTTATAATGCTTTTCCTTTTTTCTTTTCTGAAAATAAAAGTGGTTAGGCTGAAGAATGGGCCAAACCAAATTCAATTAACAGAACAAGGAGCAATGGTCTCAAATTGCTGCAAGTAAAGTTTAGGCTGGATGTTCGGAAAACTTTCTCACTAGGATGGTGGTGAAGCACTGCAATGAGTTATATAGAGAGGTGGTGGCATCTCCATCCTTGGAGGTTTTTAAGGCCCAGCTCAACAGAGCCCTGGCTGAAATGATCTAGTTGGGGCTGGTCCTGCTTTAAGCAGGGGTTGGACTAGATGTAACCTCCCAAGGTCCCTTCTAACTCTTATATGATCCTATGAACCTTAAGATGGTTATTCAGGGTGTGGAAGGCAGGAAGGAGGAAAAGCTACTGTAGGTTTTTATGCCCTAACAAAAGAGACCTCCAAAAGCACCAATGAGACTTGGTTCCCAGACCCTATTGTCTCTATTTGGAAATAAGCAGGTACCTAACCATGGGTGGATCTAAGATTTTGAAAAGCGGGGTGCAAGTGTTGTGGTGCATCATTATTCATTATATATAACATAGCAATCATTTTTTCTCCATTTAAAGGGAAACTAGAAGCTTTACTATGTGCTAGAGGGCTAACACAATATTATTCGGTTGAAGATTAAAGCAAAAAACTAATATAACTATTGGAATGTGCCCTAAGTTGCTACATTGTATCTAACATTTTAAAAACCCACATAAATAGGCAAAAATAGTCAAAAGATATTGTCCCATTTATCCCCTAATCATTGTACCTAAATGTACATCTCTGATTCATATTCATAAAACAAAATTTAATTGTTTTGAATGTCTTGATAGTGTCTCCAATACTTTCATGTCCATCATTTCTATACTTGAGTTAATATTATCATACCTGAGTTAAGGTTTTTAGATAGCGTCAAAAGCAGTCTGCGTGGCTGTGAAATAGAAGAACCACCTTACCAGGAATGGCTTTCAGACAGCAGAATAGCAGAAGAAAGGATAGTCTGAATAGTGGAAAGTCACGATGATTAAAACAGAAAGGATTATTAACACCTGTGGAGTGGTGGGCAGTTAACAGGAATCAGGGAGATGACAACGAGTCATGATGTCACTTGACTCTCTCAGCACTGTCTGAGTAGAAATGCTTCTGCCCCTCCCAAGCATTTGTTTTAAAGTTTGGGTGGAGCAGAAATCAAAAGGGGGGTACAACTGCATCACTGTAGCACCCCAGAATCCACCCCTGGACCTAACTCACATTTCCGCTTCTGGGCATTTCCCTCAATCTTCAGTAAAGTTAAGGGAGTTGTGTTCAAGAGCACAATACATAGAATGTGGAAAAATATTGAAGAAGCTACAATTTAAAAATAACCCTTGCCACTAAAAGGGGAATAAATCAAAGTATCAACTGTAGAGATACACATATCTGTAAAGGACCTATATTTTTCATTCAAGAATGTGAAGATTGAAATACCAACATAACAACTCTCAGTTTTGATTGACTCAGAAACCACATGGGTGGTTAGGGCAGGGCAACTCATATTTCTTCTTGATTATGTAAGTTACCATTTCTGGATTGTCTATGTGGCACTTTTCGCATTTATGTGCATGTAGGAGTTTTGTTTCTATGCAGGCAGCTCTGCTCATGTGGATGGTACAGCGATTGGGGCACTTGACTAGCAAACCACAGACCAGGTTCTAGCTCTCCCCATCTCCTAAGGGGGTTTGAATATCTGCCTTCCTAGCATGATACTCCAACCCCAGGTCAAGCACTATCTACTCCTTGTCTAGCACTTCTTTTGAAATTGGCCCCCTCAACAGCCATGAGAAGGGGATAGATGGGGCCAAAAAGAAGCAAACCAGCCAGAAGGTTTACAGTTCATGGAGGTGTCTTGTGATAGTGGCCTTGAGTTCTAGACTGGCTCCTTGCTCTCAATGAGGCAGAAACTTAGCACCTGCACAGCCCTCCATGCAGTTTTGGAGGGGCAAAGCACTTCTTCCTTTCTGTTAACTCTGATGAGGTGCCAGTGGAGCACCTTTGAGATATCAGAACATTTAATTGCCTGGACCAGGATTAAGGCCCCAGGGTTTGGAGGGTGGTTCATTGGTAGCTAAGAACTTAACAGCTACTTCATTAGTGACTGGCAGTTATGGACTGTGTTTGTTCCTAGGTTACAGTCCTGGAAACCAGTGGTAGTGTAGGAGGACGGGTCAAGACCTATCATGATGAGACACAAGATTGGTATGTGGAGCTGGGAGCCATGCGTTTACCAAGAGGACACAGGTAATGTACCTCCCATTTCTCCAACACACTCAGGAAAGGAGAATGGTTTGCAGAATATGCACTGGGGAGGAGGCAAAATGTCAAAACCAAAACAAAGTCTGACTTCTGGCCATAATATTTCCCACCATTCCTCATCTCATCAGTGTGGGTGGGACCATGCCTGGTGGTAAACAGGACACTCAGTAGCCTGGTTTGTAGGATAAATTGTAGGAGCCTCACTGCACATACGTTATATTAATAGAAAGAATCCCATTAACTTTAAAGGAAGGTATATAAAGTCCTGCCCCAAACAAAGATCAGACTAGATAAGACTAGACCAGACAAGAATATATTTCTGTTTAACTGTATAGAACTAAAGCAAAATCATAACAATGACAAGAATAACACCAAAAAGCACATCACATACTCTTATTTTGAAGAAAATCATCTGAAGATTGAAGTTCACGACCAGAAGAATGTTGTGACTAACTAATGAGCTAGTTAGCAACACCACTCAAGTAATTGAAAATGCAAGGAGTAGCTTGTATCATCCTATCTATTCATCTATCTATGAATAATATTCCTAACATAGCTTAAGTTGTAGTGGGTTTTTTTTCAATTTGACAAATGACATATTTTAAACAATATGATTTTTATATCCAATTAAGCATGTAATTTGTTTTCTCATTTTGACTGGTTTTTTTCTCCTGTCTGTCCCCTTTTCTTTTCCAGGATTGCGCATGAATTTATTAGACAATTTGACCTGAAGCTAAATGAGTTCTCTCAGATGAATGACAATGCCTGGTATTTGGTTAATGGCATCAGGGCAAGAGTAAGAGAAGTCAAGCAAAATCCCGACACGCTGAATTATACTCTGCGTTCTTCAGAGAGGGGCAAATCTGCTAGTGAACTTTATAGGGAAATTCTGCATGCGGTATGTATATTGGTGGGTTGTAGAAAGGAATGATACTTCCTGGTGTGGGGGTCGGTCCTGAGCAGGTGTATCATAGCTTTGAAGTCTCTAGAGCAGCAGTTCTTAACTATTTTAGGCTCAAGACACCCCTCATCAGACTCAAGGTGCCCCTCCATAACTTCTGTGAAGTGAGTGGCATCCCATTAAAAAAAAAGAATATATTTATTACACTGTTTATTACCTCTTCGCAGGGGCAGGCAGGTGGGGTGGGGAGCAGCTAGGCAGGGACAGCCTGAGCCTGCCTTTACCTGCTTATCTCTTCACACCTTGCTTATCTCCTCATACTTTGCTTCTTGGCCTCTTGTGAGCTAAGACTGAGTGTAGGAAGTATCTGAACTCCTGGGCTAAACAGTCTGGGATGGAGGAAGCTTGCCTGTAGTATTTGGGGCATCTGAACCCCAAGACCTTCAGGCTTGGGCCTGTGCATAGGATGCCTGCCAATGGATTTGGGAATATCTGAATTCCCAGGGTGAGAGTCTGGGATGGAGGATGGTCGTCGGTTGTAGTGTGATACATGGTGTTTAGAACTGTTGAGTTCTGCCTGCTCGGTTGATACAGTTTTTTGGGACAATGGAGTTCTGCTCAATCGATATGATTTGGAACTGATTTGGCTAATGTGACCTGGAACACGAAACCTATAAATGTCCTCATACTTCCTGAGATGCCCTTCAAAGGATCTTGAGGCACCCCAGGGTCCCCCAGCACCCTGACTGAGAATCGTTGCTGTAGAGATAGGATGAGGTCTGTATGACAGGTTAGACTCCTCATAACACCAGTTCAGTGAACTTCAAGTTCATTCAATACTTCAATTTACCACTACTGTGAGTCCAGTGAAGTATACTCCTGGTTTATTTCTGGGAATCAGCTCTCATAACTCAGTGGGGTAAAGTCCTGATTTGCACTGGGGTGAGTGGGAGGACAATCAGTCATTTACATTTAAAAATATTGGCTTTCTGCCTTGTTGTGCTATTCTGGGGACTACTGGAAGATTATCTTGGATTGCTCTAACTTGTACTGTGACATGGTCTGACCTGCCCTGGTTTCGCTGTCTACTTTGTTAACACGTCCCTTCTTAAGGCCACCCCAGTGACAAGGAAAGCACCGGCTGCTTCATTGAAGTGCTCCGAATGGTAGCTCTGGCCATAATACTTATCTTAGGTCTTGCCTGTACAGAGACACTGAGGAAAGTTCATTAACTAATGGTGTGAATGTCAAGTAGATTATTTAAAATGCAGTAATCCTTTTTAAATGCTGTCATCCAGAAGTAAGGTCTAACTCACTCTGTGGAAATGAAGATGTGCAGTGAGGCTGCTCTGATGTTCTGTAAATCCAGTGTGTTGGAGAAGGCTTGGAAGAGGAGGGGAGACCTGTGGCACCCCCTGCTCTGGGGTGGGGCTCCCATGTTGCTCCAGGCAGCCTGGCCACCAGCCCCCTTGGGTAGCATCACCTGCCCATCCTGCCCCTGCGGGCATGGGCATGGACTCTGGTGTTGCTGACCCAGATGCACAGCTCCCTGCTGCCCCCAAAGGCCCCCCAGCCTCTTCTCTCACTGGAAAGGCAGGTGCCTCCCCTTTGCCCCTGCTGCCCTGCCCCAGCCCCAGCCCCAGCCCCAGCCCCAGCCCCAGCCCCAGCACCCAGGCACCTTCTTCCATGCATGCACATGTACATTTACCATATAGCCCCCAGCACCGGCAGGTACGTGCTCCCCCCAACACACCCATCTCCCTCCACA
>NW_017729025.1:74306786-74308680 GCF_001723915.1 Gavialis gangeticus
TTAAACAATATGATTTTTATATCCAATTAAGCATGTAATTTGTTTTCTCATTTTGACTGGTTTTTTTCTCCTGTCTGTCCCCTTTTCTTTTCCAGGATTGCGCATGAATTTATTAGACAATTTGACCTGAAGCTAAATGAGTTCTCTCAGATGAATGACAATGCCTGGTATTTGGTTAATGGCATCAGGGCAAGAGTAAGAGAAGTCAAGCAAAATCCCGACACGCTGAATTATACTCTGCGTTCTTCAGAGAGGGGCAAATCTGCTAGTGAACTTTATAGGGAAATTCTGCATGCGGTATGTATATTGGTGGGTTGTAGAAAGGAATGATACTTCCTGGTGTGGGGGTCGGTCCTGAGCAGGTGTATCATAGCTTTGAAGTCTCTAGAGCAGCAGTTCTTAACTATTTTAGGCTCAAGACACCCCTCATCAGACTCAAGGTGCCCCTCCATAACTTCTGTGAAGTGAGTGGCATCCCATTAAAAAAAAAGAATATATTTATTACACTGTTTATTACCTCTTCGCAGGGGCAGGCAGGTGGGGTGGGGAGCAGCTAGGCAGGGACAGCCTGAGCCTGCCTTTACCTGCTTATCTCTTCACACCTTGCTTATCTCCTCATACTTTGCTTCTTGGCCTCTTGTGAGCTAAGACTGAGTGTAGGAAGTATCTGAACTCCTGGGCTAAACAGTCTGGGATGGAGGAAGCTTGCCTGTAGTATTTGGGGCATCTGAACCCCAAGACCTTCAGGCTTGGGCCTGTGCATAGGATGCCTGCCAATGGATTTGGGAATATCTGAATTCCCAGGGTGAGAGTCTGGGATGGAGGATGGTCGTCGGTTGTAGTGTGATACATGGTGTTTAGAACTGTTGAGTTCTGCCTGCTCGGTTGATACAGTTTTTTGGGACAATGGAGTTCTGCTCAATCGATATGATTTGGAACTGATTTGGCTAATGTGACCTGGAACACGAAACCTATAAATGTCCTCATACTTCCTGAGATGCCCTTCAAAGGATCTTGAGGCACCCCAGGGTCCCCCAGCACCCTGACTGAGAATCGTTGCTGTAGAGATAGGATGAGGTCTGTATGACAGGTTAGACTCCTCATAACACCAGTTCAGTGAACTTCAAGTTCATTCAATACTTCAATTTACCACTACTGTGAGTCCAGTGAAGTATACTCCTGGTTTATTTCTGGGAATCAGCTCTCATAACTCAGTGGGGTAAAGTCCTGATTTGCACTGGGGTGAGTGGGAGGACAATCAGTCATTTACATTTAAAAATATTGGCTTTCTGCC
This sequence comes from Gavialis gangeticus, assembly GCF_001723915.1. NCBI lineage: Eukaryota > Metazoa > Chordata > Crocodylia > Gavialidae > Gavialis > Gavialis gangeticus. Next base: position 74,308,081 of record NW_017729025.1, read on the forward strand.
TTGTTGTGCTATTCTGGGGACTACTGGAAGATTATCTTGGATTGCTCTAACTTGTACTGTGACATGGTCTGACCTGCCCTGGTTTCGCTGTCTACTTTGTTAACACGTCCCTTCTTAAGGCCACCCCAGTGACAAGGAAAGCACCGGCTGCTTCATTGAAGTGCTCCGAATGGTAGCTCTGGCCATAATACTTATCTTAGGTCTTGCCTGTACAGAGACACTGAGGAAAGTTCATTAACTAATGGTGTGAATGTCAAGTAGATTATTTAAAATGCAGTAATCCTTTTTAAATGCTGTCATCCAGAAGTAAGGTCTAACTCACTCTGTGGAAATGAAGATGTGCAGTGAGGCTGCTCTGATGTTCTGTAAATCCAGTGTGTTGGAGAAGGCTTGGAAGAGGAGGGGAGACCTGTGGCACCCCCTGCTCTGGGGTGGGGCTCCCATGTTGCTCCAGGCAGCCTGGCCACCAGCCCCCTTGGGTAGCATCACCTGCCCATCCTGCCCCTGCGGGCATGGGCATGGACTCTGGTGTTGCTGACCCAGATGCACAGCTCCCTGCTGCCCCCAAAGGCCCCCCAGCCTCTTCTCTCACTGGAAAGG
>NW_017729025.1:74313680-74316423 GCF_001723915.1 Gavialis gangeticus
CCCCCTGCCACACACACACACACACACACACACACACACAGACAGCTCCCCAAGAGAGTCCAGCTGCTGGGACTGCTCCCACCATCCTGCCTGGCTGTATGGTGGGGGAGGGGGGTTGGAGCCAGAGCCAGAGCAGCGTGGGAGTGGTAGAGGGGGCCAGACCCAGAGCAGCGGGGAGGGGGAGGTGGAGTGGGTCAGAGGTGGAGCATACAAGTGGGGTGACGGGGGAGGGGTAGAGCAGGGCCACGCCCAGAGCGGTGGGGAGGGGCTTGGAGGGGGAGGCATGGGAACAGGTGCAGGGTCCCGCCCCAGTCATTCTTGATGGGCAATTTGCTAGTCCAAGATATGTGTTCAATTTTAAAAAGAACACCCAGATGGAGATCAGAGGAGCCAAGAAGTGGACACGTCTGGGAAAACCTGGATGTATGGTAACCCTATGGCTGTAGGAACATACTACCTTGGGGTGAAATTTGAGGGCCTTTAGCACGCATCAGCTGCTGTATGGTAAATATCCATGTGCATGCATTTACTGCCTGGCAGACAGATATCAAACGTCTTTTGTCCTGAATGAAACCATGCTAATGTTCCATGGATTAGTTCCCCATATTGTGGAATAAGGGCTGGCACACAAACAGCTATCATAAAACAGCTAGTGAGTGTTAATGCCCTACCCCCAATGATTATTTGTGATATTTTCATGTGTCCATAGCCTTAGCTAGCAGAATAGAATTTGATCCAGTTTTTCTCAGGTCCCAGTTAATAGTCAGAATCCCACCTGTTATTCGTTCTAAGCATATTTCTCTTTCTGTCTGTTCGTATGCCCCCGGTTCCTACACAGGCCAGGTCGGAGCTCCAGAGTTCAGACTGCAAGAAATATTTGGATAAATATGACTCTTTTTCTACCAAGGTAATGGAAATGTTTGTTGAGTGCTTTTATATCCAAATGTTTAACAGCAAGACTGAAACAATTGCTCTGTGCTACCCATATTCACCCCAAAGAGGAAACCTAATGACATCATTTTTCGTGTCAATTTTGTCATCTATTGTAACAAGCAATAAAACAGAAACCAAAGGGAGAAAGGAAAAATCATATTCTGAAGTTGAATGAACACTTTATTTGAATTGGCTGGGTTTGGATGACCAGAATCCTCATTTTAACCTAACTCCCGAGTTATGGCTCTATTAATCAAACATAAGGAAATGTCAGGATTGTGGGGAAAAATGTCCTGAAAATTTCAATTTTGTTTCAATTTTTATTGTAATACTGTTTTGATTGAAGGCACTGAGATTTGTGATTAAGCACATCTTGCTATAGATTCATCACAAACTTGGATAAAGTAAATGAGTGTGCTAGACAGAAGTGTTTGGATTCATGAAAAGTTGTCTGAAGAACAGTTTTCCAGAGAGTGGTTTTACAGTATCGAGTGAAATTCAGTAAATAGCTTCAGCTAAGAAAACTCAAGGCAAATGTTGAAAACATCAAACAAGTTCATTTTGACAGTTTTGAAATAAAAAAGTTTCCATTTGGAAAGGCCAAAACCTCATATGGTAATGCAATTTAAAACATTTTTTGCTTTAAATTATGAATTATTTCCATTTAAAAACCCATATAAGTTCATTTTTAAAAGGGTAAGAAAAGGCTTTCAATAAGAGCTAAAAATCCTAAGAAAACCAAATGAATGTTTTTGGGTTTTTTTACTTGCCAGAATATTGGAAAAATCTGTTTCCATTTTGTCTGAATTATTTTCTTTTCTGAATTTGGTTCTGCCACCAACCCCCAAATTCTGTATTTTCCCCATGTTTATTAATAACCATCCTTCACTGGTGCTATTATTATCCTTTGTCATACGAGACATCTGAGACAAAGGAAGCTACTACCCAATGCAATAAGTTGCATGGCAAAACCAACCAGAGGCTAACCCATGTAGGATGATGGTATTTCCTTCAGACTGGTTGCAAACGCAGGAGTTGCAAGGTGTGTGTATGTGTGTGTGCATGCACCTGTGTGCATGTGCATGTGTCTGTGCCTCTGTGTGTTTCTTTAAGTGAGGACGGTAGGAAGTCAGGAGAGTGAGAGAGTAGGAGTGCTGAGCATGGTCCTGGGAAGACACCAAGTGACACAACTTCTTTTGGGGACAGAAGTTTCTGAAAAGGCAGATATAAAAACTGCCTCCTGATTTATTCTTTCTATTGTTTCAGGGACACCAGAGTGTGTATATAGGTTTTGTAGTTTAGCACCAAGGATACATGGTGACTTTTTCTTCTACCAGAAACAATACAACTAGGTCCCAAATGTTGCCCAGTTAGTCACTTTCTTCTCCTCACCAACAGGAGTATTTGATTAAAGAAGGAAAATTAAGCCGTGGGGCTGTGCAGATGATTGGTGACTTGCTGAATGAGGATTCTGGGTACTACATGTCATTTCTCAGCTCTCTCATGGATTTTGATCTCTTCTCTCATGAAGAAGGGTAAGGAAGGAACATACTTAAATTCCAAACTCTTTTGGGTGGACAGCAACTTTTGTACACATTTAATGAGGACCTTGGAAATGGGACCCTAGTGCTTGGTTTTTGGGCCCTGGATGTTACTGAAATTAAGGAAAAAAATCCTTATTTGCAGAACTGAGAGGGAAAGAAACAGAAACTGTGGCTTCTCAGCTTGAAACTACTTTGTGGAAGTTAGGATATGCAGAATGCATCCTGTGTGTGTAAGCACAGGTGCTATGCTGTCTGCGTTCTAGCCC
>NW_017729025.1:74316651-74323970 GCF_001723915.1 Gavialis gangeticus
TTACCAGGGATCCAGGTTTTCCATTTGCTGGGGAAAAATGCTGATTATCCTCTTTAAAGGAGGAAACCATGGGTTTTCCATCACAGGCTGGCAGCCTTTCAGCCTGCAGAGCTGCTTGGGGTGACTGGAGGCAGGGGGTACCACATGCACCTATGCGCACATATACACTTGGCCAACCTACAGCCAGGCTGGATGGTGGGAGCAGCTCTGGCAGCTGAATGCAGATACCCCTATGGGGGGGGTGTGGAGGGCCAGGTCTTGGGGACTGTTTTGGGGAAGTGTGTATGTGTGTAGCAGGGGTATGTGGAGGAGGATGGGTGTGGGGAGACGGGGTGGGGGCTATATAGTAAATGTCCATGTGACCTTACTTCTGGATGAGAGCATTTAAACAGAGGTTTACTGCATTTTAAATAATCCACTTGAAATTCACACCATTAGTTAATGAACTGTCCTCAGTGTCTCTGTACGGAAAAGACCGAAGAGAAGAATCATGGCCAGATCCGCCATTAGGCACATTTTAATGCAGCAGCCAATACTTTCCTTGTCACTGGGGTGGCTTTAAGAAGGGATGTGTTAACAAAGGAGAAAGTGAAACCAGGACAGGTCAGACCATGAAAGACCTATTATGCCACAGTACAAATTAGAGCAATCCAAAATAGTCTTCCAGTAGCCCTCAAAATGGTACAGCAAGGGAGGAAGCCAATATTTTAAAACCTAAATCACTGATTGTCCTCCCACTCACCCCAGTGCAAATCAGGATTTTACCCCACTGAGATATTGGGGCTGATTCCCAGAAATAAATCAGGAATATACTCCAATGGACTCACAGTAGTGGTAAATCAGAATACTGAATAAACTTGAAGTTCACTGAACTGGTGTTATGACTCATGTCTGACCGTTCTTGGCCTATCATACACACCTCATCCTCTCTCTACAGCAGCATTTCTCAATCAGGGTGATGGGGGACCCTGGGGTGCCTCAAAATCTTTTGAAGGGCATCTCAAGAAGCAATAGGAAATAAGCAAGGTGTGAAGAAATAAGCAGCTAGGAGAAGACTTAGACTTTCCCTGCCTAGCTGCTCCCCACCCCAACTGCCTTCCCCATCTGCACTGTAATAAATACATTAGATTTTTTTAATGGGATGCCACTCACTTCACAGAAGTTATGGAGGGGCACCTTGAGTCAGATGAGGGGTGCCTTGAGCCTAAAATAGTTAAGAACCGCTGCTCTAGAGACTTCAAAGCTATGATACACCTGCTCAGGACTGACCCCCACACCAGGAAGTATCATGCCTTTCTACAACCCACCAATATACATACCGCCTGCAGAATTTCCCTATAAAGTTCACTAGCAGATTTGCCCCTCTCTGAAGAAGGCACAGTATAATTCAGTATGTCGGGATTTTGCTTGACTTCTTTTACTCTTGCCCTGATGCCATTAACCAAATACCAGGCATTGTCACTTGTCTGAGAGAACTCATTTAGCTTCAGGTGAAATTGTCTAATAAATTCACGCACAATCCTGGAAAAGAAAAGGGGACAGACAGGAGAAAAAGAAAGTCAAAATGAGAAAACAAATTACATGCTTAATTGGATATAAAAATGGTATTGTTTGAAGTATGTCATTTGTCAAATTGAAAAATCCCCCACTACAACTTATGTTAGGAATATTATTCATAGATAGATGAATAGATATGATGACAGAACCTGCTCCTTGCATTTTCAATTACTTCAGTAGTGTTGCCCCCTAGCGCATTAATTAGCAACAATATTTCTATGGGTGTTCTGGTCATGAACTTCAATGATGATTTCCTTTGAAATAAGAGTGTGCGTTGTGCTTTTTTGTCTTATTCTTTGATATTCTTATGATTTTGCTGTTGTTATATACAATTAAACAGAAAAATATTCTTGTCTGGTCTAGTCTAATCTAGTCTGATCTGACTTTGGTGCAGGACTTTATATACCTTCCTTCTGTTAAAGTTACTGGGAGGTTTTCTATTAATATTACATGTGTGGTGAGGCTCCTACAAGTTATCAGTTGCCAATCCTACAAACCAGGCTACAGAGTGTCCTGTTTACTCCCGGGCATGGTCCCACCCACACTGATGAGATGAGGAATGGTGGGAAATATTACATCCTGCAGTCAGACTTTTGCCTCCTCCCTAATCACAGTGCATATTCTTCAAACCATCCTCCCTTCCTGAGTGTGTTGGAGAAATGGGAGGTACATTACCTGTGGCTTCGTGGTAAACGCATGGCTCCCAGCTCCACATACCAATCTTGTGTCTCATCGTGATAGGTCTTGACCCGTCCTCCTACACTACCACTGGTTTCCAGGACTGTAACCTAGGAACAAACACAGCACATGACTTCCAGTCACTAATGAAGTCGCTAAAAAGTTCTTAGCTGCCAATGAACCACCCTCCAAACCCTGGGGCCTTAATCCTGGTCCAGGCAATTAAATGTTCTGATATCTCAAAGGTGCTCCACTGGCACCTCATCAGAGTCAACAGAAAGGAAGAAGTGCTTTGCCCCTCCAAAACTGCATGGAGGGCTGTGCAGGTGGTAAGTTTCTACTTCATTGGCAGAAACTTACCCCCTCCATGATGCCCCTGGCTGGGAGTATCATGCTAGAAAGGCAGATATTCAAACTCCCTTGGGACAGGGGGAGAACTAAAACCTGGGTCTTTTGTTTCCTAGTCGAGTGCCCCAATCACTGTACCATCTACACGTACAGAACTACCTGCACAGGAACAAAACCCCTACATGCACATATATGCAAAAAGTGCCATGTTGACAACCAGAAAACATCCACTTAGATAACCAGGAGGGAATGTGAGCTCCCCTGACTGCTCATGTGATTTCTGAGTCAGTCAAAACTGAGTGTTGTTGTGTTCGCATTTCAATCTTCACATTCTTGAATAACTCCTGTAAAATATAGGTCCTTTACAGATATTTGTAACTTGACATTTACTACTTTGATTTATTCCCTTTTTAGTGTGGCTAGGGTTATTTTTAAATTGTAGTTATCCATTATTTTTCCACTTTCTCTCTGCTGTGCTCTCAACTGTAATTCCCCCAAATTTACTGAAGATTCAGGGAAGTGTTCAGAAACAGAAATGTGAGTTAGGTGCAGGGGTGGATTCTGGGGGGCATGCACCCCACTTTGATTTCTGCTCCACCCAAACTTTAAAACCAACTGCCTGAGAGGTGCAGCAGCATTTCTATTCAGACAGCACTGAGAGAGTCAATTAAAATCATGACTTATTGTCAGCTCACTCATCACTTCACAGGTGTTAATAATCCTATCTGTTTTAATGGTCTTGACCTTCCACTATCCAGACTCTCCTTTCTTCTGCTATTCTGCTGTCTGAAACCCATTCCTGGAAAGATGGCTCTTCTATTTCACAGCCACGCAGACTGCTTTTGATTCTATATGAAAAGCTTAACTCAGGTGTAGAAATGATAGACATTAACGTATTGGAGGCACTATCAAGACACTCAAGAAGGTTACATTTTGTTTCATGAATATGAATCAGAGATGTACATTTAGGTACAATGATTAGGGGATAAATGGGACAATATCTTTTGACTATTTTTGCCTATTTATGTGGGTTTTTAAAATGTTAGATACAATGTAGCAACTTAGGGCACATTCCAATAGTTATATTAGTTTTTTGCTTTAATCTTCAACCGAATAATATTGTGTTAGCCCTCTAGCACATAGTAAAGCTTCTAGTTTCCCTTTAAATGGAGAAAAAATGATTGCTATGTTATATATAATGAATAATGATGCACCACAACACTTGCACCCCGCTTTTCAAAATCTTAGATCCACCCATGGTTAGGTGCCTGCTTATTTCCAAATAGAGACAATAGGGTCTGGGAACCAAGTCTCATTGGTGCTTTTGGAGGTCTCTTTTGTTAGGGCATAAAAACCTACAGTAGCTTTTCCTCCTTCCTGCCTTCCACACCCTGAATAACCATCTTAAGGTTCATAGGATCATATAAGAGTTAGAAGGGACCTTGGGAGGTTACATCTAGTCCAACCCCTGCTTAAAGCAGGACCAGCCCCAACTAGATCATTTCAGCCAGGGCTCTGTTGAGCTGGGCCTTAAAAACCTCCAAGGATGGAGATGCCACCACCTCTCTATATAACTCATTGCAGTGCTTCACCACCATCCTAGTGAGAAAGTTTTCCGAACATCCAGCCTAAACTTTACTTGCAGCAATTTGAGACCATTGCTCCTTGTTCTGTTAATTGAATTTGGTTTGGCCCATTCTTCAGCCTAACCACTTTTATTTTCAGAAAAGAAAAAAGGAAAAGCATTATAAGTAGCACTGACTACCTCTGACATCTCTTTCTTCAGGTAGTTACCTTATGACCCGCATCCCTGAGAAGTTTGGCAGCAGTGAGTCCACTTATTCCTGCCCCCACAATGACAATCTTCTTTGGATGGGCTGCCTTTCCCAATCCATGTTTGGCAATCTTCACCAGATGATCATAATCAGGATCATGAAGGCAGTGTTCAGGATAGCTAGAAAAGCCTCCCGCACTTAGAGCTATCACAAGGACAAACAGCTGGAAAAGTGCTAGGGATAGGTGCACAAAGGAAAGAACAGTTCTGTTAATGACACAAGTAATCAGCAACTTCATTCTCTGTAACCCTGAAGGCAAGAGGCATGACAGCTGGCCTGCCCCCACCTACAGTAGATCTTGGGTCAAGTCTCAATTGTATCAGAAAACAAGGATTAGTGTTTGACTTTACCAGCAGACATGTAACGTCATCATAGATTATGATGACTTTTGGGATGGGACTGCCATTTAATATATATTTCTCCCATGCCTTTCTGAATGCTGGGGGCGAGCCCAGGTAGGACGACTCAAGAACATAACTTGTTCTCCAGGACAATGCAGTTGAGACCCTTCACAGGTACATCATACTCAAGGCATAGGGACACAGTAACAACTTGTTCCCTCCCAGATAGGCTAATGATTTTGTGTGACCAGATTGAGATGCCTCAACAGGACTATATTTCAAATAGCCTGATGATCAGCCTTTCCAGAAAAATTAAGTTTATTTTTAATATTTTTCAACATGAGCACAAACACATTTCTCTTTGCAGTTCGGGTCATCTGCAAGACATGGGCTTGCTGCTGGAATTTTAAAGTGAAATCCTGCAGTTTGTGCTACACAGGAGTTCAGACACAGTAGCTGTAACTGTCCCTTCTGGCCCCTAGCATCTTGGAAAAATGAAGCCACCTATAATCACCAGACATTTAAAAAAATCTCAGCCCAAAAGAGAAAAAATATCCTTGTTGCCCTAAAGGGCTTGTCACACTGGGAATATTTCCCTCAAAATATAAAATCAATTTTAAATTAAATTGATATAATTTTTAGACTCTTTAACCCTAGAATAGACCATAGATTTTTCTAGTTATGTCTGAATTGTAGTTATAACTTTCTTCATGCCGATTTTCAAATTAACTTGATTTAAAAACAACAACAATTTCACCCATGTGGAGAATGCTTTTAGTTAAGGTTAGTACTTAATTTTAAAGTCATAAAATATTTAATTTCATAGTGGGTGTGTCTACATGAGACACTATATTGCCCTAGTGATGAGCTACGGTGACATAGCTTGTCATTATGGCGACGTAGCATTGGTAGGCACAAACCGTGACACTCCCAGTGATGATGCTATAAAGATTAGTACCTGTTGATTTATCTCCACAAATCAAAGATTTACCACATTTCTGTAGTAAAACTACATGAATCCTACATAAATACTAACTGGCTGGGTCTACATGAGATGGTGACTGCGCAGTAGCCCCTGACTACTGTGCAGTAAGATTGCAGGGCAGGAAGCGTGATGTGATGCTACTGTGCAGTAGTCAGAAGCTACTGCATAGTCAGCATCATGAAGAAGTCATTCCTCAGCACAACTATGCAGTAACTCCAGTTACTGTGCAGTCATTTAATACTTGTTTAGTCAATACTAGATTACTGTGCAGTAACAACTGTGCAGTCAGAATCTCACATGGACGTGGCCACTGAATACTAATTCAGCTCTTCCTGAACAGAACCGTAGTTTCCAGTTTCTCTTTCAATTTCCAAAGACCTGCTGCAGGATAGGACTAGTTCTCTCTCTCCTTCTCCAATCGATACCAGTTTCACTCAAGAAAAGAAATGACATAAATTCCCCATGAGAAATATGGCTGGCTTTAACCACAGATGCTACAAATGTTAGTCACATAAAATTTCCCATGAAATCATCACTTTTATTAAACTGGTACTTCTCCTGTGCAGCCTTGGGCAAGCAGAGGTATTGAAGATGGAGCCATCAGCTTACTACCGTTTAGTTTTTGTCTCACAAGAGTTACATCACATGAAGAAAACAGATCTATCTGTTAGATGCTGATCCTGTTTCCCATTAAGTCAATGGGGGAATGAAGAGTGTTTCAGGATCAGACCTTTAGTGAGACCAAATTTTACCTTCGATACCCATGTATGTAAATGTGCATTTTCTCAAAAAATTGCACAAGCACTACTAGTGTTTGATCCAAAGTATGATAATGCATAGGAATTTTCCCACCAACTTCAAAGGATTTAGGAGTAGTGGAGAAAAAGAAAAAGGATCACTGGGGAAGAAACAAAAAATATGCATGCAAAACAAAAAACACAGCTGGAAAGAAAAGAGGAAAAAAGTAGAAGTGTTAAAAATAGATGGAAACAAAACAAGAGATCAAGTTGTCAGTTAACAGGCAACACAACCCAGCCCCACATCAATGAACTCAGCATAGGAGTTTCACTTACAGAATTTGTCCATGTTATCAGCACCAGCACAGAACATCAACTGAGAATATTTATAGCCTTCACCACCCTATCACAAAAAAAAAAAAATATCCTGAACCTCCTGACAGTCAGTATTTCCAAACTAGAGATGTGATTAGTACAGTGAAGGGGAAGTCATGTTCACCAAAACGAATTTCTGCTTAACTTTCCCTTTCCCTGTCATGCATCCTTTGTTCTTGTATCAACCGTTTATGACAAGGCACGTAATTTTTTTACTGGAAAGTCCCATACGCTTAGAGTTCTGGTTCACGTAGCTATCTGTCTTCATCTCACTGAGAATTATATTAAGGCCTATTTCTGCTAGGCTGATATCATATCCAATGACAGAGACAAGGATTTCTTAAGGGGATATCTTTTATTGGACCAACAGTATAGTTCAGATAGAGTTAAACAAACTTTTGAACGCACAACACTTTGAAACGTACATTGCGGAGACCAACTGGTGGCTACAGGAATGGTGCTT
>NW_017729025.1:74323981-74325385 GCF_001723915.1 Gavialis gangeticus
GGTCTCTTCTGACCCTAGAAACTATGAAACTATGAAACACTCTTCATAAGGTCTGGAGAGCACAGGCTGCTCCTGGCTGACTGAGCACTCTTGCCATAAATCTATAAGGTGTCTGTCACACTAAAGCAGCACCACTTGGGCATGTCTACACAATGTTTACTATGCAGTAGACTAATTAGCTGCACAGTAAATGTCTTGGCATCTACACATGCACCCCTATTATGCTGGAGTAAACTAATTTACTTCACAGCAAGATAGTAATTGTAAATACAAGTACTATCCTGCTGTGGCATAAAATACGCCACAGCAGCACATGTGTGGACACCAGAGGGGCTGGCTGGGCTACAACAGTGCTTCAGTGCTGGGGCTGCCTGCTGGCTAGCCTCACAGTGAAGCACCCTCATGCCTCAGCCAGCCCCTCCACAGCACATTGAACTGGGGGAAGAATCCCCAAGTTGGCAGGAGGCCCAAGGGGCCAGTCTGCCTGCCCGGGAGGTCAGCCTCCCGGGTACAAGTTCAAACAGTAATAAACTCTGACATTTATTGCTCCTGGGCACACATTCAAATAGTGCACCCAGGAGCTAAAAACTTTGGAGAAATAAACTTCAGAATTTATTACTTCACATTACTTGCATATGTAGACGCGTCCCCTATGTTGCAGCCACAAACACTGGGCTTTTGTGGTGTGACAAGGGATAGGGATATTGCTTAACTTTTGTACCACCATAAATTTTTTTACGGTGGCACAAAGGTGATGTCCATTTCTACCCTCTGATACTGGGAGGGCTGCCAAAGATTACTGGGAATTGCTGCTCCAGTCAATACCTCTACGGGTCACTGCCACTCCTCCACCACCTCCAGGGGTCATCCCTTCTCCTCCAAACAACTCAGGATTGCTTCTGGTCCTCTTTGGGTTGCCTATGAAACCCCAGTTCTTTTAGACCACGACCTACCTCAAAAGCAGGCTCAGGGATTGTCAAATGGCTCAATTACTGTGAGTGTCATGCTTCTATCTGACTCCATTATGGCACTTTCCCTTGAAAAGTTGATGATTCACAAGGCCATCCAGGGAATGACACCATCTCTGCACTAAAACTGAGGGCCACTCCACTGCAATTCTCTACATATCTCACAGTGAATGAACTTTGTGTCACTATAGCAACTGAATACATGTGGTTATTATTATAGATGGGAACCATAACCAAAATAGAGAAATACACATACAAGGAGGATTACACTTACAAGAAAGCTGACAATGATGAGGTCATTCATACACTGAGGCCACTAGTTCATAGTTTCATAGTTTCATAGTTGGTAGGGTCAGAAGGGACCTGAGCAGATCATCAAGTCTGACCCCTGCCATGGCAGGAAAGAGTACTGGGGTCAAACGACCCCAGCAAGGTG
>NW_017729025.1:74326287-74327684 GCF_001723915.1 Gavialis gangeticus
GGTTGGTCTGACAGGACCTGCCTCTAATGAACCCGTGTTGGTTGCCCCTAAGCATAACCTCCCCCTCTGGCCCCTCGTAGACATGTGCCAGGATAATTCTCTCAAAAAGCTTACCCGGGATCAAGGTAAGACTGACTGGCCTATAGTTTCCTGGCTCCTGCCTCCATTTTTTGAAGATGGGAACCACATTGGGCCTCTTCCAGTCCTCTGGCACTGCACCAGACCACCACAAGTGCTCATAAAGCCATGCCAGGGGTCCTGCAATGACCTCAGCTAATTCCCTCAGTACTCTGGGATGGAGATGCTTATAAATCTAAGCAAGAGTTTTTTTGTTTCCTTTGTGCTCCCCTGCTAACAATGTCTATAGTCATCTACTGTCCCATCTCCTGCACTCAGACTGTAACCTCTTTAAAGGAAGTTCTTCATCTTTTTTTTCTATGTAACTACAGCACCTGCAGCTGGAGGTCCCTGTCTATGACTAGGGATCCCATGCTGAACACCTGTGCAATGACAATATGCCATAGCTTTATGCATGTAAGTAATCCCCACTGAACTTAAGCACAAGTTTAAGAGCCAGATACAATCAACTTTATAGGGTCCTTTACATGGGTGTTGGAACACTTAAAAATGTAGGTGCCTCACTTGAGGAGGTTTAGCTAAATGACTAGGGTAAGGGCCTAGGCATCTAATAGTGAGACCCATGTGCCTTCAAAGGCTGATCCAGAACACCTCGGGGCTGAGCAAGGAGATGAACCAATAGAAAATACAAAGCAGAAGGCTGTGTCTGAGCTCCCAGCCTTCTCCTAGGCTTTCACTTCTCACTAGGCACTTTTACCACGTCAGGATCCTGAATGCCCAGAGGGGAGGCGTCTAATGCTCCTCAAAAGCAGCACTGATTTCTGTACAAAGTACAGTTCTCCAAGCCCACTCTAGGTCACAAACGTGGCCACTTTTTGTACACAATGCCACAGTGGGTAGAGCACTCAGCCAGAAAGTGGGAAACCTGAGTTATTGTCCCTCCTCGGCCTGAGGGGACTCAGAAACATCTCCCGCCTTCCTAACCAATAAGCGATAAAATAGTCTGGTTGGGGCCATCTGTTGAAACTACACCAAAGGTCAGGAAAGAATGCAAGATTCCCAGGGACCAGAAAGACAGTAAGTAGGGAAAGGCATGCCTTTATTGCCTTGACAATCTGGTGATGAGGGCAGTCTCCTGGGGTGGAGGGAAAGACTTGAGTTCCAATTGCTGCTGTTGGGATAGTTTGTCATTTCTAACAGTTTAATACACAAGGCATAAACATTGCTCAAAACAGGACTGTAACCCAGGACTCCCCACTTGCAAGGCAGTGCGCTTCTCACTGAATGATATAATCATGTGTCTTCTTGCTTATTCTTCT
>NW_017729025.1:74329323-74329559 GCF_001723915.1 Gavialis gangeticus
CCACATCTGCCCGCCCCCCCGCCAATATCTCAGCTGTCTGCCTCAGTTTCCAACCCCAGTCTACCTTAAGTAAACCCAAGCATCAGTTCCTCAGCTAGCTTCTCTGTAGTCCACTGGTTCTAATCCCAGTTCTGGCAACTTTCAGTCCCTACACTTTGACTCTTTCTCTCTCACCTGAACCTTCCCCCAATTATCCCAGGTACCCCAAGCACACACTTACTTACACACTGTACCAT
>NW_017729025.1:74334559-74335510 GCF_001723915.1 Gavialis gangeticus
TCATGTGTCTTCTTGCTTATTCTTCTGACCCTATGACTAAAGAGTCATTGACCTTTCTACCCAGTGGCCCAACCTTATCAGGAGGATGGAGGGTGCTTCCTTCCCTAATCCCCACCACCACCGCATAGCAATTTATTCTGTACCCTGGTGTTCAGGATAATATGCTTGTAAAATGGAAATTGGACATGGTAGAAGCACAGCCTTTAGGGAAAATGACCTCCAAGCATCTATTCATGGCCTCTGACCACTACAGAGTTGCTCATTTTCACCTTGGGAAGACACATCAGTGTCATGTGCATCACTTGGGTCCACATGTCAGTGAGAGGGGTAGAGGATTGTTGGGAAGGAATGGCCTCCACCTGACCCTGAAAGAGAATAAGCTGTTTTTGGCCAGAATGGCTGACCTACTTGACAGGGCTCTAAACTAAGATCGCTGGGGGACGGTCAGTCAATCAACAGTTCTAGCCCAGGTCATGTCAACTACAGTAGTAACAGCTTAGGTAGCCCAAGGGAACCCACTCCAATGACAGCCCAAGGAAAGGTCACATCCCATTGCATAAGGAAGCCTAGGGCTTCCCACAGCAGACTGAACTGCCTGTACACAAATGCCAGGAGCTTCAGAACTGGCCAAGCAACAGTGTAGCAAAGCCCCCAGTTTCATTTTTTTTTTTATTGCATTCCCTCCCCTTCCCCAACCATTTCTGACTTTTTCTCTCCCTCTTTATTCCCTATAGATAAGTATAAGTGAGCTCAAACTTAGGATAAGCTTTAAACATTTTTATTTTGGTAGCAAGTTTTTGGTTTTGGATATCCACTGTTTTATATTGTATTATTATTAGGTTTGTATTGATTTTTACTGTTGTACATTGTATTATTATCATTTTTGTATTGGTTTTTATTGTTTCATATGGATATTGTATGGTTTCGGCCTGTGTTTGTAAGTGAACCAAA
>NW_017729025.1:74335771-74340221 GCF_001723915.1 Gavialis gangeticus
GTGTGCATGATATACAAATTAGTGATCTGTGTCTAACTTTTGGGGTGTATAGTGTATGTGCTTGAATTGGTGATAGGTATGCATGTGCCTAGGCTGGTTTGAATGTGTATGTGCCTGAGCTGGTAGTGTGTGTGTGTGCACCTAATTGATTTGTGTGTTTGTATATGTGCAATTGTATAACAGCCTCCTATGTAACAGTGCAATATTGAGATCCTGAGAACTGGCCTGACTCCACAGGGCAAGACAACCAGCAAGCACCAGGCCTGTCAAAGACATGACAGGTCTGGGCATTCCCCAGCCAGGACTTTGTGCATGCATGTGTTAGCTGGAGGTTATGGTGCCTCCCACTCACCTTTCACCAGAGGATCATTGGTCCTGGCATTTACGGGGCTGCCATGCTGCCAGCAGTCCCACCGGACCTCCCTACCCTGGCAGGGTGCAGTTTTAGTGGTCATGCCCAGGACCTGGGGCCTCCTCCTTCCCCAAAGCCCCAATCCCATACCTCCAAGTTCATTCTGGCAGGGGAATGAGCTCAGCAGGGACATATTCTTCCCCTGCTGGCTGGTGATGCAGTTAGTGCCCCCTCCAGCTGAGAGCAGGGCATTACTAGGCTTTTAAAAAATTCGAAAAAGGAAATTGGTGCAGAGGGAGTGAGGAGGGTGGCTCTCAGTCCGTCTGCAGGTGGAGCTTGGGGAACACCAGCTGCTCCACCAAAGCAGGATCCAGGCAGGTGCGGTGGGGTGTCACAACATCCCCAGAGATGCTGAACACCCTCATGCTTGGAGCACTGGTCGGTGGACAGGACAGGTGTTGCCGAGCAACCATGGCCAGATCCTTCCACATCTGGCTGTGGCTTGCCCAGTAGGCCAACAGGCCACAGTCCAGTGGCTCCACATCCTCAGAGAGATAGGTAGCCACCGAAGCCTCAGTGCTACCTGCCCAAGGCTGGGGTCTGGTTTATTTGGACCCCAGCATTGAAGCCATGCCCATGACCCACATTGGCAGTGGCTGACATGGAGGAGACTGGCTGGTAGTCATGCTAGTGCTGGCACTGGTGCTGGGAGTGCTGGCACAGAGAAGTGGATCCCCCTCTTCCACATCCCCTCACCTCTGCACTTTGGCCTCCCTGACTTGGTTGACCAACACCTGCGTCAAGTGATCAAGGGTTTGGGGGCTTCCAGTGCACATGCTCTCCTTCACCCTCGGGTCGGACATGCCCACCATCATGTGGACTGTACTGGACCGCAAGGGATCCAGCCGTCTCCTGATGCCCTTCTTTAGCCGCCCCACCAGTGCCTGCACATTTGGTGACAGCAACCTGCCCCAGCCAGGAACATTGATCCCCTGCAACTTTTCCACTTGGTTCTCCAGTTCCCTCACTAGGGGGATCACCTGGCTGTGGAGGCCATCACCAGTACTAAGGGTCTCAGTGGCCTCGAGGAAGGGCTTGAGGACCACCAAGATTTGGGAAATGGTACCCCACTCAGCTCTGATCCCTATCTCCCCAAGCAAGGCCATCTCATGGATGGCCTTCTCTTGCTCCATCAGCCTCTCAAGCACCAGGTGTGTGGAGTTCCACCGAGTCCCCACATCCTGTATGATTCTGTGCCGCGGGATGCTCAGCTCTGCCTGTTTCTCCCGCAGCGTCTTGCCCCTCTTGATGCTGCAGTGGAAGTAGCCCATCACCTTCCTGCATTTTGAAATCAGCTCACTTGTAGCATAGTGGTGGCAGTGCTGTCACTGGCAGCTCTGTCCCCCTCCAAGGCATCCCTCACTATGAGGTACAGCCTGTGTGCCACACAGCTGGCCCAGGAAAGCAGAAAACCCAGACATTTTCTATTTTAAAAACCCACCTGGATGCAGCACAGGGGGACCAAAAAAAGGACATGTCCAGGAAAACCCAGACATATAGTAACCCCGGTTCAGGTCACCATACCACATGATACGCATTGTCTAGTGCCTGTTCTAGCTCTCCTCTTGAAGCTGACTCCCTGGGCTGCAAATATAGGGAGTTGTGTGGGACCAGGAAGAAGCAAATAGGCCAGAGCTTACAGGGCCCATGAGATGTTGTGCTGGCCTTGACGGGAAAGGTGCCTGGTTTCTCATCTGGGCTTTGATCCCAGGTCTGTTTATCCAGGGAACATTCAATGCAAGCTGTAACTGTGCTATAGTTTCCAGTCATATTGAGAACACACACCATTTTTTTCCCTGAAGGACCAGTACTTTTTATGTGGGGAATCTCCATCTCTTACTGCAATGCAGGTCAGTCTTTTGCTAGGCATACTGAAACTTAAGCCCTGCATCCTCCCACATTGCCACTCTGATCCCCTTACCCAAGCTGCTGCTCTACCTTCTGTTCCCTGCCCTATGTCCCCTACCCAAGCTACTGATTTGCTTTCTGCTCTCTGCCCTGCCTGCCTCTGTGCTGCTTGCCCCCCCCGCCCAGTATGCTACATGCCACACACAAAGTCTGCCTGTGCTGCTTGTGACATGCATGCTATGGGTTGGCCACCCCTGCCCTACTGCAACTGAGGTGGAACCTTTTCCTTTCCCAGCATTCCAGCCTAGTCTTGTTAGGTGCTATTTGGGAGTACAAAAGTAACTCAGGGCATTGACACAAATTATATTTTGTGGCATGATCAACCCCCTGAAGCATTCTACAGCCATACCTTTACAGAAGTGCACAGCTGCAGAGCATTTTAAAAGTGCCTGATCCCACAACAATCTGAACCCTCATTATGTGAGGGTTCAGATAAAGGCGCTGCAAAACAGAACACCTTCAATAACTTGGGTCAGCCTGTGCCAGGAGCAGGGCTCAGCTAACACAGCCCAGCCCTGCTACTGGCACCTTCTGTAGTATGGGAGGGCAGGGGAGAAGTGAGGGAGGGGAGGGAGTTCTCTTGAGGGTTTGCCCAACCAGCACTGGAGAGTGGGGCAGATGGATTGGAGCCCCCCACCTCAGCTGCAGGGGAGAGGGGGGCAGGGGAGGGGAGAGTGGCTGCAGACTCACAGCCGCTCTAAACTGCAGTTTAATCCCCCAACCCCCAGGGCCCAATAACAAACATTTATTGGGTCCAGGAGATTGCTGTAACACCTGGTGCTTCCTGCACAGTGCCATGAGTTACAGTGGAGACTTGCATGTCTATCAGCACCCTCTATTTCCACCATCAATAAGTATCAGCAAGGGAGAGTAAATTGCCTGAAAACCCACAGGAGGGAGACTTAGCCATTGACAGGAGCTGAGATCAAGCCACTGTCCTCGGGCTCTTCAGCCTCCTTCTCCACCTCCTTGACACGTGAGCTGGCAGAGGTATTCCACATTGCATCACATGACATAGGATGGACTGTGCCAGGAATACCTTGTTCACCTTTACAGTGCTTTGCTGTACTGTAGCAGATGGATGGAGGCACCTCCATCACATCCTGCACATGCTGAGAGCTGCATCAGTCACTGATGTGGTGATGGCCCCTCACCAGCATTGCAAGGTGCACTGTCAGGATGAAGTGCAATGGTTGGAGGCAGTAACTTCAGTAACCTGTAGGCAGAGTGGGAAACAGACACGCTTCAGCACTCCCAAAGGGCAGCTTTGTGTTGCAAGGGTTGTGTGGAAGTCTCCAACAGTTGTGTCCAGCCTGTTTGGAAAGCATGCTGTGCTGGCACAGGCACATCCTGAGGTCAAGCATTTGGGGTAACTCACTGAACAGCCAAACACAGTTGAACTCTCCACACTGGAAACAGCTGCAGAGATCAGGCTGTGACCACACATAGATGTCACGGCAGGGCTATGAAGATAAAAGGAAACTTATATCTGATGCAATGGAAAAATGGAGCCAATGGAGAGATGCAAATGAGGGAGAGGAGAGCAAATACTGTGTGGTGTTGGTGACACATTTGCAGACACCTCATCTCAGTGCCTGCTTATAATAGTGTCCCAGTGGGTAGCCGTTGGCTTGGGTACTAGCCAAAATAAGAAAAGGCGGTAGAACTAAGTCAGGATAAGCACTTTTCCACGCAGATGTCAGAAGCTCACCCTTCACTTTCAGAATCACACCCTTCAGTTTGGGAGGATCCTTCATATAAGAACATTTAAATAGCCAAACTGGATCCGACCAATGTCCATCCAGCTCAGTATTCAACAGTGGTAGAAGTAGATGCTATAGAGGGAAAGCATTGAACCAGATATCTCTACCCACCCTGGCATCCACAATTTATTCATTTAGAGACGCCAGAGGAAACATCTCCAATCACTCTCTTTAATAACCTTTAATAGTTCAATCATCCGTGAATTTATTGAGTCCCTTCTTGACCCTGGCTGTGCTATCTTCTGCCACCACCTCCTGGGGCAATTAACTCCATAAGTAAACTAGGCATTGCATAAAAATTTACTTTCTCTTGTTAATTTTAAACTTGTCACCTACTAATTTCAGTGGGTGCCCCCTAGGCTCTAGT
>NW_017729025.1:74340232-74345438 GCF_001723915.1 Gavialis gangeticus
AGGGGAGGGCAGTTATTTTGGGTGGAGGGCCACTCATCGAGTTTTAGCAACTATCAAGGGCCGTATGGGTAGCCCCGCCCATTGACAGGTGCCTCACCCCCTGGTCGCAATCTTGGGATTGGAAGTCCTGCCCTCTAACCCCTGACCTTTGCTGCCAGAAATACTTCTTTCAGCAAGGGGTTTTACCATCTCAGAACTAGAGAAATACCAAATTATATTCTAAAAATCTAACATCTACAACATTCATTAATTTGACCTCAAAAATATTTTTGTCCTGATTTACATGTGTTTGTGTATTGTATATACAGGTGATTGCACAATAGCTTAAAATGAAGTCTTATGCTTGTATATTGTGGGTGGGTGTGTATGTGGGGGGTGGGGAGGCTGCGGGTGTGTGTGGTGGGTTTGTGAGGGGTGGCTAGGTGTGAGGGGTGTGGCTGTTGGGTGAGGGAACATGTGGGTGTATGTGCATATGTGGGCTGTGGGTGGGTATGGGGTTTGTGGGGGAATGTGTGGTGGGGAAGGTGGCTGGAGGGTGTGGGTGTGGGGATTTGTGTGTATGGCAGTGCAAGGAGGAGTGTGGGTGAATGTGGATGGTGAGGTGTACATGTGGGACTCACCCTATGAACACACACACACACACACACTGTGCTTCTCTCTCTCTTCCCAGTGCTCCCATGGTCTGGCAATACAGCCAGGGGCCATGTGGTGCTGGAGTCTGGCTGGTTCTCAGGGAAGCAGGGAAAGCAGGGAAAGCAGCCACAGGCAGAGGCTTCTGGGTGGGGTAGGAGAGGGCTTGGAGGGGGCTGTGAGGCTGTGTGGGGCTGAGCTGGCCTTGCTTCTGGGTCCTGTTGGCTTCCCCTGGGTCCTACTGCCCCTGGCTCCTGTCATCTTTGACAGGCAGCCAGGAGCTGATAACTATTACTTTTCTAAAGTTTTCAGGGGCCCTGTGTGCCAGATAGAATGGTCTGGAGGGCTAGATCCAGCCTGTGGGCTGTATTTTGCCCACCCCTGTTCTAGGTCTTCATTGCTCAATCAGAAATGTTATTAGGGAACAACTTTGCAGAACAATCTGTGTTTTTTCAGTTTTGGCTGAAATTTAGCTCTGCACAGAGAGCCAATAGCAGCAGCAGTGCCCCACATCATCTTATGCTGTGTTTTGAGAGATTTCTGGGGGTCTTGTAGTCACTGATGTGATTATCTGCTCCAGGTGAAGGTCTTTGGCTCAAGCCTGTGGTGGGCTGCAATTCTTACTATTGCCTTCTCAGTCATTTTCTTTTTAAGGAGTGTTAAAACACTGGATTGGGACTCATGTGAGTTCAGTTCCTGGCTCAGCTAAAGATTTCATGAGGCAGCACTGGAGAGTGTTGCTTCTTTTGTTCTTTGGTTTTCCTATTTCTAAACCAGGGATAGTCACTTTTCCTAGTGTGTCATATGCAAGTACAGTATGCTAGGCCTCAAATTCTAAATTACTGCTAAGACATTGCCTCTGCTTTTTCTGAGGTGTTACCAGGCAGGAACAGGAGCTCTAATTCATTTGTGGCAACACCTATTGCACTTGATATGCCCAAATGACAGGTCTTCATATTTCAGCCTTCCTTGCTGAGTGGTTAAGGCACTCACCCAGAGAAAGAGATAACTAGGGCTTTAGGCCTCTCTCACCCAAAGTGAAGCTAAAACTGCATCCCTCCAGCTTCCCAGCACAGTGCTCACAGGCGACTGGTAGGGTGGGCATGGGGGGGGCATGTGCCTCTCCTGAGATTGGTCCCTGACTTGGTACCGCCCAGGACAGAGCAATTTTTTTGCTGTGCGGGCCGGTGGTATGTTGCAGGGGAGGCACTAAACCACAACACAGAAGTATATGAGTGGATATGAAGCTTTTGGCCCTCCCACAAATTGTGCCCCTTCCCCCCGCCCCCGACTCAGGAGGTACCAGGTACCCCTAACAGCACTCTAATCACTCTGCTATGGTCAGTGAGAATGAGATGTATACTCTTTTTCCCCACCAACCTCTGCAGAGACTTAAGCAAAATTCAGGTGCGCCCAGCAACACTTTGAATTGCAGTGGATCTAAGGCAGTAATTAGGTGCTCAGAATCACTTTTGAGGATACTCAGAAGCCCCAGTGTAAACATCTAGGGAAATTTGCCATAAAAAATGGAGGTGCCTATTGAATTTTGGGGCCTGTTTGAATCACTCCACCAAGATTCCATTAGGTGGGAATCTTGTTATGAGAGTCATGTTATATGCTAACCATAGCTTAGAGGGATCCCCTTCTCTGTGATACCTCTTAGAAGCAATCATGTTACTGCTACAAATAGTAAAGTGTCTGGTTTGACTTTAACTTTTTTATTTTTTTCAGCTTTGATGAAATTGCAGGGGGCTTTGACCAGTTGCCCACTGCCTTCCATTACTCTATGCCTGGCATTGTCCAGCTTAACGCCACGGTTGAGAAGATAATAACAAAGGGTAATAAGGTTAGAGTTGTTTACCGTGCACCAGACACGCTGGCTCCTTATGTCCTGACGGCTGACTATGTCCTTATTACCACCTCAGCCAAAGCCACAAGACTCATCAATTTTATGCCACTGCTTTCCCGCCAAAAGGCACATGCATTGCGCTCTGTTCACTACTCCAGCTCCACCAAGATTGCCTTGGCCTGCACTGAGAAGTTCTGGGAAAGGGATGGGATTCATGGTGGGCAGTCAATCACTGATCGCCCCTCCAGGTTCATCTACTACCCCAACCACAACTTCTCCAGTGGGGTGGGTGTGATCCTGGCTTCCTATACTTGGAACGATGATGCTGACTTCTTCGTTCCTCTCAGTGATGAGAAGTGCATCGATGTAGTGCTAGATGACCTAGCAGAAGTACACGGCATACCCAAGGACTACATCCAGTACGTCTGTGATAAGCACGTGATACAACGGTGGAACTTGGACAGACATTCCATGGGGGCCTTCGCCTTCTTCACCCCCTACCAGTTCATGGACTATTCCAAGGCCCTATTTCAGAAGGAAGGGAGGGTCCATTTTGCAGGAGAGCACACAGCTTGGCCTCATGCCTGGATTGATTCTTCCATGAAATCTGCCGTGAGAGCAGCGAGAAACATTCACTGGGATAGCAAGCCGCCTCTAGGGCAACAGCTGCAGCAGAAAGAGGAGCTGGAGACTGTTAGCTTGGGTCTCAGAGATGAACTTTAATGTCTTCAGGGGTATTTGGGGGAGAAACAAAAGAGCTGGATACTAAATGAAGAAATAGCGACTGTGCTGCTACACACCTTCGCCTGGCACATGTTCTCAGCTGGTGGATATCAGAGTGTTTCCTTAAAGTCAATGATGCCATGTAGACACATAACAGCTTAGAATTTGGCCCCAGTTGTGTTTCAGATAGGATTAATTTTTTCTTTCTCACTTCAAATATTAGGCAGATAGAACTAGAGTAGGGAAAATTCCATAGGAATAATTTTAGTAATCAAAGGTTTCTTTCAGCAAAATGATCATTGCTCAAAAGCACTGCACTCGCCTTTTTAATGCGCATGCCTAAACAGTTATAACTCAATTCCACACTTCATATATCACCTTAGATTGCTATTTATATAATGTTATTTCTATATGTATTGTTTAGCATGTTATCAGTGATAAAATATGTGAAAATAACTCAATATTCCTCTGTCAATATTTTTCCCTGCTGCTTATTAATTGCCAAGTATGATCATTTATAAGAGAGAGATAATGGAATAGGTAAGGGTGATGTTCATCCTAATTCCAAATCACTTCCAGTCAGTTGCATTTTTCTAAGAATATCGCTAATGCTGTAATTACATAAAAAATTATGTAATGTTTAGTATTATCTGATAGCATTAATCTAAAGTGCTGCCTTTACCAGACATCTCATCTGTGTTGTAACTCAAGTTAATAATTCTTGCTACATGCAAGTGTTTGCTGCTTGTGCTGCAGCTTTGGGCTTGGGGACCATAAGCAGAAACAAATGTTTGTATCCTGGAATGAGTGAAAGACTTTAGTATATTCAGAGACCTCATGGTGATTTCTTTTCTGAGAAAACTGGAATGCAACACTTCCTGATACTGGTTTGGTAGAGGGCTGTGGGACAAAATTTTCTTTAAGTACTCTACAAACATCAGCTCAGGGGCCACCCACTGGAATTAGTAGGTGACAGGTTTAAAATTAACAAGAGAAAGTACTTTTTTAATGCAATGCCTAATTTACTTGTGGAGTTCATTGCTACAGGAGGTGGTGGAGGAAGATGGCACAGCCAGGTTAAAAGAGGGACTGGATAAATTCATGGATGATTGAACTATTATTGGTTATGAAACAAAATAGCTGGAGAAGTTTCCTCTGGCCTCTCTAAACTAGCAAATGGTGGATGCCAGGGTGGGTAGAGAGATCCAGTCCAATGCTTTCCCTCTGTAGCATCTACTTCTACCACTGTTGGAGACAGAATAGGGGGCTGGATGGACCATTGGTTGGACCCAGTATGGCTCTTTAAATGTGCTTATGTGAAGGATCTTTCCAAACTGAAGGGTGTGATTGTGAAAGTGAAGGATGAATTTCTGACACTTTCATGGAACAGTGCTTATCTTGACTCAATTCTACCACCCTTTCTTATCTTGGCTAGTACCTAAACCAATGGCTACCCACTGGGACACTATTATGAGCAGGTACTTAGATGAGATGCCTGCAAATGTGTCATCAACACTGCTAAGTATTTGCTCTCCTCTTCCACATTTACATCCCTCCATTGGCTCCACCTTTCCACTGCATCAGACATAATTTGCTTCTGCCTTCATAGCCCTGCCATGACATCAGTGTGTGGTCATGGCCTGATCTTTGCAGCTGATTCCAGAGGGAAGAGTTCCTCTGTGTTTGGCTGTTCAGTGAGTTACCCCGAACACTTGACCTCCCCACCTCAGGATGTGCCTGTGCCAGCACAGCATGCTTTCCACAGGCTGGACACAACCTTTGGAGACTTCCACACACAACTCCTGCAACAGAAAACTTCCCTTTGGGAGTACCGAAGTGTGTCTGTTTCCCACTCTGCCTACAGGTTACTAAAGTTACTGCCTTTGGCCATTGCACTTCATCCTGATAGTGCACCTTGCAATGATGATGAGGAGCAATTACCACATCAGTAACTGATACAGTTCTCAGCATGTGCAGGATGTGATGGAGGTGCCTCCATCCATC
>NW_017729025.1:74345449-74348770 GCF_001723915.1 Gavialis gangeticus
CATGGCATTGCCTCTTACAACCACTGATTAGATTAGCTCTACATTTATCAAGCACACAGAGACCAACACTTAACCTTTTAACTCAAGAGTTTTGTTGTCTCCTTACTTTTTTTAATTGTGAATGTTATTGTCCAAAAGTGTTAGTTCCATGTCAGTGGAGTGCTCGTGCAGCTTTTTTCCAATTTTGCTAGCTACTAGGCTTACACAGCTTTGCAGAATGCACACCATATAGCCTTTTTAAAACTAATTTTCTTGCTCTGACATATGTAGGAAGTATTTTTACTACTATTCCATTTTTCTTTGGGGATTTTCCTAAGCTGCTTATGCCAAATTTCAAATCAAGAGATGCATGTATAGGTAGCTTTCATGTTGTTTTCTTTTCCATAACTGGTCAGTGAGAAATAGCTGCAAACTGGGATTTTCACTGAAAATACTTATAATTACATTTATAGCCTAGTTCTTACATATTTCTTTCTCATTCATTCTTAAAATACATGGATGACCATGGTACTATGGAAACTAGTTATCATGCCTGAAGGGAGCTTGGTTCTCCATGATTCCAGCAGGCTAGTGCCAAGCTTCTCCTAACAGTACACTGGAACAAGAAAACAAGAATAGCAGAGTATGACTGTGTGGCAGGGAATTATTCTTTAGCTTATACCAGCCAGGAGAGGTATGGTACCTGAGCTCCTTATGGCCTTAACTTTTAAAGGTAAATGGTGACACAAGACAAGCATGGCTAGGGTTTCAAATTAAAGTAAAGTAATGGGCTGGTTTCCAGCAGCTTTCTCCTGCTTTTTACAGTGGGTACTACCATGAGGCAGTAACAGTAACTACTTTTGCCCGTGGGGCCTTATCCTTGCAGCTCTTGGCATCCAGCTTTTATATCACAGAAAAGGACAATCTGGGAACTTTGTTCCTCATAGAAAAATTGTTGCTTGGGTTGATGTTGCATGCCACCATTCATTTTAGTAGTCTTGTCATATGATTTTTTCTTACTAACCAGGCATGAGGAAATGAATCCATGATTCAGGTTAGGGAGGGGACTGCAACATCTGCAGTTGGAGGGTGGGAAGGTGTCTACTAAGAGTTACTAAGTAAGCTCTGGTACTTGTGATTGATTTAGAACAGTGTGTGAATGTAAGGGGTATACTTGACCCGTCACTAGCCGAAAATATGATAAACATCACTGTCAGTGTTATGCCAGTATCCAGAGGTAAATAGCCAAGCTAGAAGGCCTGTGCTGGTGTTCCACCCATTTAAAAGGAAATAAAGGAGAAAAAAAAAATCAACCTGGAAATGTTCCACACTGGTAAGTACTAAGGGAGAGAATCTTGGAGAATTACCATTCATTTCTATAACCTGTCAGCATTTGAACCAAGAGGCAGGTTAAAGGTATATAGGAATAGTGATGATACTACCATATAAGGGCTACATTGAAGAGTGTGGGGTAACCTGGTATTGATTGGGAAAGCAAACATTTCTGTTGACCACAAATGTTACCATTGTGGGCTCTCTGGTAGTGTATAAAAGTGTTTCTGTTACATCTCTATTCAAAGTCTGGGCACAGAAGTGATGTAAGAGACTGAAATGATGAAAACAAGCCTCAGTGCTGGATGTATCTTATCTCATGAATCTGGGATGGGGGAACCATAATAGGGACTTGCATTTTGTTGACTCTCATAGGCTATAAACAGTTCTCACCAAAGTAAATGGATCTGCTGTGTCCCGGCACCCATTGTCCAGTGGTGTCGGGCCCCTGAGAGGCCCAATACTGTGGAACAAGACTCAGGGCATGCCTCTGCAATCAGGGAAACCTGGTGTTCCCTCATTTACAGTGGCATGCCTTGAATTGGGATCACCAGGGGCACCTCTTCAAGCTGGGAAACACTGGTGGGTGCTCCCAGAGCTTTAAGGTCCTATCCTGCACACCTGCTCTGAGCTGCCTTGAACTCTCCTGCCTCAAAGCAAACAGCTGTCTGCTGCAAAATAGTAGCAGTAACTGATGCTACCTTTTGTCAGAGCCACAAATTTAGGCATTTGTGAAACAAAAGGTATGGATGTCTGTTGACTTTTGCTTTGTGCCGCCATCAATTTTTTTATGGTGGAACAAAAGCAACATCTGTCGGCAGCCTTAATGTCTAGTAATATTTTAATGAATTGCATGCCTGGTGGAACTCTATGAAGTGGTCTTTGCACCTCAGTTTATGAAACTTGAAGTACATTCACTGCTGTCAGCAGAGCTGTCCCAATTTACACCCAACTCC
Organism: Gavialis gangeticus; assembly: GCF_001723915.1. Lineage (NCBI taxonomy): Eukaryota > Metazoa > Chordata > Crocodylia > Gavialidae > Gavialis > Gavialis gangeticus. The sequence continues at coordinate 74,347,717 of NW_017729025.1, forward strand.
TTACTATTCGATGAAAGGAAAGATGATAAATAACTTGTCTGTTATGAATTGTGTTCATCACATAAAAGAGAAATAAGTCTGAGTTACTCAGAAGATTTGTTACTGTGTTCCAATAGCTAAGTAATTACAAATGAGGGTTAACAACATTTATTAAAATGGAAAGATGACTCCTGACCCTCTCCTTTGACATCAGATAATTTGAAATTATTTTTAAGATGATAATGGACTATATTCAAGGGCAGATCAGAGGGTGTGGCAGCTCAGTTACACCCTCTTTTGCCTTTCAGCTGTTTGCACAATGAGTTCTCTGAGCTCACCCACATGTCAACAGCAGCTCCTGATGGAGCTTCACATATGCTGTAAACTCTGCCCGCCAGCTGGTCAGTCCAGGGTCTGCCTGGAGTCACAGCTTTCAAACAGCTCCCAGAGACTTGGAGGTGAGCACTGATTCTGTTTATCCTTTCCTGTCTGCCTCCCCACCCCCACCCAGATGAATTTAGTAGCAGGGGAAAAGGGGATGAGCAGCAATGCTAGCGCTCAGCTGTGTGAAAGAAGGGGCCAAGTGCTGCCTACCACTGCTCCTCTCCTCTTTTCCTTTGCCACTAAATTCATCATTGGGGGTAGGCGTGCAGAAGGAGAGGAAGGATGAATAGCAGCCATGCTCACCCACTGGTTTTCAGAGCCACTTGGAAGTCAGAACTCCAGACAGACCCTATGCTGACAAACCAGTTATCTCATGGCACATGCAGAGCTCCAGGTGAGAGCTGTGCTGACATCCTGGTGAGCTCAGAGAGCTTGCTGGCATCCAGGATCCCAGTGTGGGGTTCACACCCCTTTTAGCTGTGTGGTACATGTACAGTGAGCTCTCTTCAGTGCACATGTGCCACACTGCTAAAGAGGGTATGGCAGTATCCCCCTCGCTGCAATCCTGGGTTCACTCATGAATGTTTCTAACTGTATAAAATGTCTTGCATGCAACCATGAAAACCATAACACTAAATGCATTTCTTGTCCCTTCTGTGTTTCTTATATGACATCAGAGAGGAATGCACAA
>NW_017729025.1:74353770-74363155 GCF_001723915.1 Gavialis gangeticus
TGTGGTACATGTACAGTGAGCTCTCTTCAGTGCACATGTGCCACACTGCTAAAGAGGGTATGGCAGTATCCCCCTCGCTGCAATCCTGGGTTCACTCATGAATGTTTCTAACTGTATAAAATGTCTTGCATGCAACCATGAAAACCATAACACTAAATGCATTTCTTGTCCCTTCTGTGTTTCTTATATGACATCAGAGAGGAATGCACAAATTTTGTGTGTGTGTGTGTGTGTGTGTGTGTGTGTGTGTGTGTGTGTGTACACGCTGCAGCAGTAGTTGAGAGTACTGAAGTACTGTACTAAGCTTGCAACTGGAACACCACTTGTTCTAGGCCAGGGGTGACCAACCTGTGGTACAGGCAGCCTGTGTGTGTAGCATACAGTGGATTGGGGTGGGACATACACCTCAGTGGTAGAAAAGGCAGAGAGCTGAAAACAGAGCAAGAGGGGCAAGGAGTGGGCAGGGAGCAGGAAGCAGAACAGCAGATTGGGTAGGAGAAAGGTGCCCAAGTGGCATTCAGGGAGGATGCAGGGCCAATTTGTGGCACACCTGTCAAAAGGTTTGGCTACTGTTGTCCTAGGCTGACTTCTGGTGACTTCTACTGACTTTTATTTCTGTGCACCTAAGTCCCCTTGCCATTATTGAATGAGGTCTGATATCCTACCCAATGAAACAGTGAATTACTGAGTTCCCAATTAAATAAATAAGCTCAGAGTTTACCTAAAGTCACTTCCAGCAGAGCAGAGAATGGAATCCGTGTCTCTAATATGGAGATCAAAATCAAGTTAATTGAACCACAGTGCATCTAGGAATTAAATGCGATTATGAGGAGATATGTATGATTGCTCTTTAAAAGGGCAAGCACCAGGAAGGGAGAAGAGCTTTTAAAGCTAAAGGACAATATTGGCACAACAAAAGTATATCTTCATAGATTTCATAGACATTAGGGCTGAAAGGGACCTCGGAAGATCATTAGCCCAGCCCCCTGCCCGAGGGGCAGGAAGTCAGCTGGGGTCATAGGATCCCAGCAAGATAAGCATCCAAATTTCTCTTGAAGGTGTTCAATGTAGGTGCTTGAACCACCTCTGACTATTCCAGACCTTGGGGGCTCGGAGAGTAAAGAAATTCTTCCTTATGTCCAGCCTGAAACGGTCTTGCAGTAGTTTATAACCATTCAACCTCGTCATCCCTTGGGGCGCTCTGGTGAACAATCATTCCCCCAGATCCTGGTGAACATCCCTGATAAACTTATAGGTGACCATCAGATTGCCCCTGAGCCTACACTTTTCCAAGCTAAAGAGCCCCATAGCTCTCAGCCTGGGGCCTGTATCTTATAGGTATATAAGAATAAATTCAGGCTGGAAATTAGATCAAGATTCCTATCCATTATAGCCTAGGTTGACCTGCAGAACCATTCCATCTGGTCTGTGGAGCCATGGAGCTTCTGAAGCATTTTGGCAGCAGGGAAGGGGGAGAAACGCAGGGGCAATGGAGGGTGAGGGGGAGCAGTAACTTCAACTGTTTGGGCTAGGTTGGAAGTGGCCTGAACTCAGTTAAGTTCCATTGAAGTTGACCTTCTGCTCCTAAGTGTTGCCAACCCTTGCATTAGAGCATTGAGGTTCTGGGACAGCCTTCTAAACAGAGAAGTGGAGCCAAATACCCAGAAACCTTTTAGGATGTAGCTTGATCAGTTGTGAAAGGGATTATATGGTCAGAATGCCTCTGAGTACCCTGCTCCCAAATTTGAGCTCAGCTATCCAGTCTATACTGCTTTAACACTAGACCATCCTTCCCTTCCTGAATCTTGCAAAATTCTAATTCAATCTGGTATAACCAGCTAGCAAAATGAGCTGCATCCCCTACTTGTGGGTGGCACACAAAAAGTGTAAAAGTCTTTTTCTCTCAAGTAGTAAAAGTCTGTGCTAAAAATTTGAAAATGACCCAGCAGTTAGGAAACAGAGAACTTGTTGAATTTTGAGTTTCTGGGTCAGTAGGATTGTCTACATTTTCTTCAATCTATGGCATGAATAGTAAGCCATGGAAACTTCTGACCCAGAAGAAGCATCTCTCTAGCTGTAGAATCTGTTGAAAACATGATGACCTCTTTTGCATACAGAAGGACAATATAACATGTCCTCTAAATAGAGCCTTAAGAAGTAAACTTTAGGAACTGCTTTTTTTCTAAGCCATATCTTTATTATAGAAATATCCATTTCAAAAGTGGCTGTCGTATTTTTTTACTCTTAAAATCAGTCATTCATAAAATGTGCCACTTTCTCTTTACCTTGAGGAGTTCTTTGCAAAATTTAGTTCACCTCGTAATAAAAGTAATGTTACATGCTCATGTTGATTTGGCACATATGGAATCAACTCATATAGTAAAAGTAAGTTGTACAATTCGTTTGGTTTACAAAACCAATAAAAATACAAAATACCCCAAAATAAATATTTAAAATTCCTTTTATGCATTGCCTTGAAGACATGATGAAACTAAATCTAAAAAGAAAGCATTTGCAGTCATGGAATTCAGGTAAAACTCATGGAAATATAATTAAAAACAGCAAGGCATTGCTATGGGAGGGAGATATTATTAAATGTGTATTCCTATCCTTTTTTTTCTTAAACTAATTTGATTTTAACACAAGCCAGGATTCAGTAAAAGATAATATAGAATTAGCTTTAAGACAGCCAGCCAGATCATAACCCAGCAAAATGCATGGATCTGAAGTCTTTGGCGGAGTGCAGAGGTAATATCAAGCTCTTTCTGCATCCTAATAAAGCTGGAGAAAGCTGTTCTAATTTACGCTGGCTGTTTGTAGAGAGATGAGGCTCAGCATGTAAACCAGGATTGCATAGACTAGTACAAGGGTATGGCAACAATACAGCCTTCTATTTAACCATGCCCTTTTACACTGGGAATAATACAAGCTGCCATGCTGGCCCTATGTTGCTGAAGGGTCGCTTACCCATTTAGATGACTTTCCCTCCCTTTTTCATTGACAACTTTCAGCTAAAACAGCTGTCAGTGCTAAAAAGATATACACCAAACAGGATCTGTCCCCAAATGTTTCATGTTTAGATTATGATATAATTTTACCTTTACAATTCCATGAATATTATGTAGCTGCCAATTGTTCAACTTATTTGTTGGCTTGACCTTGTGTTTCTGTAAGTGAAGAACTATGGAAATAACAATAATGTTTAAAGAAAATAAATTACTGATAACACTGAGTCTTAGTAATCTTTTGTCATTTGGCACAGGCAACCAAATCACAGCCTGGTAAAGTAGACTTCAGAGTACTAATAGTAATGAAGTTTTGCAATTATCAGGTGTGAACAGAGTATGTAAGACTACAGATGGAACTACTTTGATTTTCTACACCATTCTCATTATTTAAAAAGAACATTAAGGCTGCTTACAGACGTTTAAAAACAAAAGGCACTTTACTTTAAATTCTGCATGCTCCAGTGTTGAGCCCAGTGCATGCCCAGAAGCAGCATTGCGTTACTTGGATCCAGCTCGCCCAGGATCTGTATAGATTGGGTGCTTTAGTGGGGCTTTTTTGGCGTTTGCATCAGCTTTAGGTAAAAGTGCCAAAAAGCCCTGCCAAAGCACCCAATCTATACAGACGCTGCAGAGCCAGGCTGAACTAACACACTTCTTTCTGGTAAATCACAGTTTGTTTGTTTAATGTCTGTAAGCAGCCTAATTTCTTATAGGTCAAAGGTTGGATAGAGCTCATTCTGTCAGAATAATTTTTTGACAGAAAATGCAATTTACGTAACATTGAAATTTTCTATTAAAAAAATCAAAATGACTTTGGGTATAGACCTGAAAGGTTCCATTTTAAATTAGTTTTTAAAAAAATGTTTTCTTTTCTCTATTGCCCCAAGAAGCAGCCGACATGCTGGGGCTGAGAGTACTGTACTAATAAAACTCTGACCACAGGCTACTTACAGCCTGGGAGTTGGACTATTTTTTCCAGTGGTTCTTTGCTTTGTTTTGTTTCTATTTGTTTTTTTATACCTGACCTGGAAGGTTAACTATTTGGACTGAATGGAGAATTAATATGCAGTGTCCACTCAGTCTTTGGTCTCTACTGAGTCTTCCAGTAAGAAGCCTTGTGCTGTTTTGTTATATAAACCTCTGTCTACCCTTCAGCTGAGATCACTACCCCATAGATGATGACTAAATAAAGTAGCTGTATTGTATAACCAACAGAAGGCAACTACTTTCTGTTCACTCCAACTTGATATTTGTATAGGTGAGAGTGATTTACAGTAAGGTTCCATATTCTTTTGCCAGGGCTCTGCATCATCTCATCCCATTTGTTACATTATTCTTCTATTTCCTTTTTAGAAACCAGTATTGATTTTAGGACTGCCTCCTTTATTCAATTTCTTTTTGAATTTTTTAAGTTCAAATTTGAATTCACATTCATTTGATCTTTTTAATTTTCCTTGTTTGTATTGAATTGCGGGCATGTTACAAACAATACAAACCTTTGGCTAAATCGGCTATACACATTTGCAGCTAAATCTGCATCTCAGATATGATTCATATCAGGTATACTTATACTTTATAATCTGTGCTTGTTTGCTGTATTATTTCTTATGGTACTGTCCAATTGTGATGTAAAGAACAAATTAAATTGCTGATCAGTAGCTAATACAAATGTGTTAATATCAGATAGATGAATTAAGCACCAAGTAGCATTTCCTTAGCCTGAGCCGTTGAAAATTGAAGATTAAAAACAGTGATGTGCCTAATATGGAAATTATCATAATTCAAGCTATTTACCTTACTAAAGTTATTCATTTACAACAGGGGTGGGCAAAATGTGGCCCACAGGCCGATGTGGCCCACCAGGCTATTACATCCGGCCCACAGGACCCCTAACAAATTTAGAAAATTAATATTTATCTGCCCCTGGCTGCCTGTCATGCGGCCCTTGATGGCTTGCCAAAACTCAGTAAGCGGCCATCCATCCGGAATAATTGCCTGCCCCTGATTTACAAGAAAGAAAGGTGAGCCACGTACTTGGAGATAAGAGCCACACAGAAAACTCATACTTACGTTGAGATCATGAAGGAAAGACAAAAAGGCTAGCAGGAGAACTTCTTGTTCTACATCTTTTAAAATACTGAAGTCATATAAAGTGTTCCTTATCAGCACCCTGGCCTTGCATAATTGTCATATATAATTTCTCATGTCTTGGCTGTGTTTTTCTTTGGATTGCGTGGTATTCAAAGTAGAACAGGTAACCCCCAGCCTGAGTGCCAGTGCGTGGCATGCAAAGGCATTTTGCTTGGCACGCATACCCTAGGATAGACGGCGGAGAAAGCTATACTGATACAACAAGGATGAGGCTTCCCCCACTGTCCACCCCTGGCACACCAACAACTTACCAGCTGAGGTTGTGGGTATTCTGGGCACTCTGCCCAAAAACGTTGCCAACCCCAGAGTAGAATTCTCTTCTGATGCATTAGGAAGGCCCTTTTACATGATCCCATAGCATGACTGCTTGTCTGGTGCTTTAACGCTATTCTTTAAATTCTCATGATTTTGTTTTCTTAATAAAGTAAATGGATCTGCTGGGCCTCCACAGTTTTCAAAAGAAAAAAAACATTGCAAATGTATGTAAGGCAATTTCTTTCTGTCTGTCTGGAATTTTTGTTTGGGTTTTTTTTGGCCGTTAAGGTTTTGATGTTATACCCACAAAGCCAGGGAATTCTGAATTAATGGTCTGTCCTTAATATGCTCAATGAGTTACTGCACATAGGCACAAAGTGGTAAGTAAGGATTTTTAGTCTTAACTCTGAATTTCCTTGCAGTTGCGAGTTTGTCAGACCTTTAACATTACTTTAAAGGAGGGGGCAAGCAGGCTGTGGTTTAATATGGACTAATGCACGTGGCAGAGCTTTTACATTAGAGATATTTCTTCCAGTGCATTATAGTGCAAAATGTATTTTAAAACCAGCCAAACTATTGATGCCTTTATTGAATGGAATCATTTATTATAGGAATATTTTAGTCTGTTGACATTTCATCATCAAATAACAGTAAATACAATGCATATTTCCCATAAGACTGTTCTCAAGAGTCAAGTATTTATCTTTCCCTTATTCTAAAGGTAGCATTGTAATAATTAGCCTTAAAGGAAGACAGAGAAATATGTTTAAGGATGAGCTTTCTACACACAGTAATAGTAGGATACACTAAAATAATCTCACTTTGCTCAAAACTCCTATTAATGTTTTAAAAAATGAATTTTAAAATTCACAAGAGTTTTTTTGTTTGCTCATTTTATAATCTTCTTTAGCAGGTGGTTGAGGGGCACACTGCCAGCCTTTACTTTTTAAAGAGCCTGCTCTAACTCTCTTGGTCTGTTAGACAATAGTTTTCTTTTTGTAGGATTATTTAAATTAATGTTTAGGATCTAGTTGATTTAAAGTGGCATTAGTACATATCTAGCTAAGGGTATGTATTCTTTTTCTCTAAAAGTCAGAGCACATATTTTTATATGGATGTGAATTGGATGTGAACTTTGGATATGTTGCTATTCATTGCTAAAGGCTAAATAAAGTAGTTTAAGCATCCTTAAAACTGGTAGGACAAAAGATCATAATGAGATTTCTGATCACCATAGTAAAATCAATCATTTCTTCAAATCAAGAATCATTCTATCTTCCATATTCTTTCTGTTTCTCATGTTGGTTTCACTTTGTCTTCCATAGGAAAGATTTTATTTTTTTAAATGCAGCTTAAAGTAATAAGGAAAGTGTGTGTGTATATATGTATATATATAAACATTTGTTTTAAAAAACAACAACAACGAAACTTTATCCATAAAGAATTGTCAGGCTGATGGTACACCCTGGTTATGAATCAATTCTTCTTGCTTCCAGGAAGATCCCAAGAGTAAATAATGATTCTTCACTGAACTCTAGCTAAAAGACCTGAGTACTAACTGACTGCTCCCCAGATGCCTTATTTTAAACATGCTGTATTTTGGAAAATTTTAGTAGCAGGGCACAGCTGTAACTTTGAAGTGCCATATTCCAGTATTGGTTTTGGGGGGTTCTTCCCCTCATTTTTTATTACCAGCTTTCCTTGTAAAAATGCTTGATAAGAGTTGAATGGAACTTCTGGTTTGATCCCATGCCTTTTTCCACAAATTTTGCATCATTTTATTTTAAATGGTTATACAAGTGTTTAGTTGATGTCTTGGCTTCATGTTTCTCTTATATCCACCTTGTTTTCATACAAAATAAATTCATTTTTGCTGCATGTTTTCTTAGCCTTCTTCCTCTTTTTTTTGTTAAATATTGGAAGTAGTTAATTATACCACAGGGATTCTTGCTAGGTTAGAAGATACAGATTGAGGTCCAATATTGGCCTGTATCTTTTATGTGCTAACCTGTAATGCTGCTGATCTCCCCTTTCTGTAAATATTTCTATTATGTGAGGAAGTGATAGATATTTTTGTGTATATTATTTCATCATCTTATGAAATAAGCATCCTGTTTTTCTGTTACACGAGAAGGATAATCTTCAGAAAACTGAAAAGATGCTGATATGGACCTGTCTGTAACATACCCAGAAAGAAACTGTGATTATTTTGCTATATACAAGGACAAAATTAAGAACTTCAGTAAAATTGGTGTATAAACTTCTTCCTGCTGCCACTATTTAAATCAAACTTTGTTTTATCAAAAGCATAATTGCTGTGAGTAAACAGTAATACCTGGATACTATTTGCTGTTGTTACTGAAGGAAAGATTGGTGTAAATCATGCTGTGTAAAGAATCAATCCAGATGTCATTCTGCTCTGTCATGAAGAGTGATCCAGTAGGAGCTCTCTGTATCAACCTATGGGTATGCCTAGTACTTCACAAACTGCTTTGAACACAGCTGTCTCAGTGTGTCGTGGATGCCACTAGCAGTGGACTAATTTTTTTCATAAGGCTTATGGAAACTTTATTGTGGAAATGTTACTTGCTTAACAAGCAGGAGGAAAATCTTGACAGGTGATTATTGTTCAGTTACTAAGTTTTTGGTGGCAGTTCATAGAAGGATTGTATTATAGCAGTACAAACCCTACAATTTATGAGGCTCTAAGCAGGTCAGGGGTCTCTGTTGCATTACAGTTATGTTTTAGCATGGCTGTCTAGAAAAGAGGGATCTAAAACTGCACCTTTGCCAAGGTGGAAAGGTGACAGCTTTACCAAGTATCTTGTCAGGATCAAACATTAGGCAAATGTGACCTGAAAGACATTCAACCAACAGAGGATTGAAGTTATGTCAGTGGGGTCATAAAAGCAAGCGGAGAAGTTGCTATCTACTCCCTTGCTCACAAAATTTCATATTGTTACTTAAATTTATAATATGGGGATCCTCAGGAACTTGGTGATATCCGAATAGTGGTCATACAGTCTTCATTTTTTATGCTTTACCAGAGCACTGTGATCTTGCAGGGTCAAAAAAAGCGGTGGATTAAGATTGGGTTACTTTAACTTTGTGTGTACAGATGCTACTTCTTGAAATATTTGGAAATTTCTGCTGGTGCAAAATGTATTAACCAATTTGAAGGGTGTTTATCATAACTACCTTATTTTTCTAGTGTTTTATAATCCGCATCATCCTTCAGTTCATTTCCTTGTGCAATTCAAGGTGTTGGTTGGGATACAGGAATATTTAAATGAGGTGTACAACCCTAATTGTCACAGATATTGGTTCTATGCCCTCTTACCACAAATTTGACACCAAGGCAGGTAAAATAGTCTGAGGCATTCAAACTTAGTTTATTTTTGTCTCAAGGAGGAGAATATTTTGGTTGTTGGTCATCAGTTGTTAAAATTGTTTCCCTGCCCAGGGTTTTGGAAGCGACTGCCAGTCATAGAAACACAGGGATTGGGGTGAACCTCTTTCATCATTGAGTCTGGGCTGCTACTATTGCAGGCATTACAGTATCATCTCTTTCATAAATGTATCAACCTCCTTCTAAAAATCAGGGGAAATAGGGGCAGTTTCTGTCCCAACCACAAGCCTGTTCTGGAGCCTGACTGCCATAATGATTAGCAACCTTCTTCCAGTTTTCAACCTAAACTTAATCACAGCTAGTTAACTACCACATGTTCTTCTATCAACATTGTCTTTTGGTTTGAATAGTTTACACCATAATCATAACCCCCCGCAACACACCCCCCCCAGCCTTCATTTGCATACTAAATAAAATCTGTTTCTTCCTTATAACTGGGGAGTAAGGTGGTATACTACTGGAGAACATGCTTGATAAGGAGACATGAAGCCCAAGTTCAAATTCCTGTCTCTACCACTGTTGTGCAGTGTGCCTGCATTTCCCCATTTTGAAAATGAAAATG
>NW_017729025.1:74368155-74368397 GCF_001723915.1 Gavialis gangeticus
CACCATAATCATAACCCCCCGCAACACACCCCCCCCAGCCTTCATTTGGCTAAGCTAAACAAGCAAGCTTTCCTTATTCCCTTTCATACAATAAACTATCCATTCCACTGATCATTCCAGTAGCTCTTCTCTCAGGGTTATCAACTGTCCATAAATTTACACACACCATAAAAAAATAAGCTAAAAAAATGCCTGTCCATAAAATCTGTTTCATAGTTTCATAGATTTAGGGTCGGAAGGGA
>NW_017729025.1:74368408-74369944 GCF_001723915.1 Gavialis gangeticus
CCCCTCAGCCTTCTCTTTTGAAGGCTGAACAGGTTCAGTAAGTAACTTAGATGTAGATGGAGAACAAGTGCAGTGTGTCGAACAGAGAGGGAAATGTACTTTCTTGGTATCTTCCAATTGCAAGTCCGACTACAGCATGATGGACTGGCTGCAGCCTTTGCAGCTGGTTCTGAGAAGAATGTATTCAGTGGTCCTGCCTATTCTGGGAAGTGTGGGAGGCTCTGATTTGTTCCCATTGGCTGAAAACATTAGTAATTAAAACAGGAAATAATCATTAAAGGATGAAAAGTTCTCAGATGTTGGCCAATGAGCAAGTGTTGGAAGAGATGGCCATCATGAAATAGGCTAGGTTTATTTCTGAGCACTTGATCACATCATTGGAACACTTTGTGTGGATGACCTTTTTTGTGCAACTGAATGGGAGATGTTATAAACCCTTTTCAAGACAGGAGGGCTGCAAAGTAAAATCTCTGGTTGTTGCACTGATTCTACTGTGCCAGTAAGAGGTAAAATTGTCTTTTGATGCTTTCTGTTTAAAAACTGTTTCAAAGATTCAGTAGTGACAAGGTCAGTTTAACTCATAGAAAGCAGCATTGCAACTAACTTGCAAAATAATAAGTATGAAACTGTTCATGCAATACATTCTCTTATATTTCAGCTTGTGATTATTGGAATGAGAAATCACCCCTTGGACTTGGCAGTGCAGCTAACTGCCAGTGCATGCTGTCTCAACTTAACAAGACAGGGCCTCGCAACTGGCATGCCTGTTCGTCTGCTCTCTGATGTGATCCATTTACTACTCAAGGCTGTGGAAAACTTTCCTGAACAGCAACAGGTAAAGATGGCCAAGGGCATAATTCTGATTCATTTTTCCTGACAGGGAGGGCCTTGACAGAAACAGGGATAGAAAGAGGTAGATAGGAACAGTCATTTAATGGGCACTTCGGTAACAGAAGGATTGGACAAATTCTTGGACAGATCTCTTAAAAAAGGGATGGGATACATTCTTGGAGGAAAGGGGCAACAGTAGCTGTTGAGCAGGAGAATTAGAGGCATGGTCTCTGACTTGGAGCTTCTTGGATCTTAAATACTGGAGTCTGCAAATGAAAGAGGAACAATGGAAAAATCTCTGGTCAGACCCAGCTCACTCTCTTTCAGCATCTGCTCTCTGCCCCTGTGACCCACAAGACTGGGCAAGATGGGCCTGCAGTCTGATCCAGTAAATGGCAGTTCTAGCGCAGGGAATGCTCAGGCTTTGACCAGCTGGCCAAATGTAGTCTGAGCTGTGGGGCTCCCCTTGGGTTGGTAATTTGGCAGTAGGGGAACAGTGGCCATAAATATGGCTACCCGCCCCCCTGCCGTGTTTACAAGCCCCACATGGCTGGTTGGAGCTAAGCTATATCCCTTTTCCCCCACAGGACTGGCCATGCCCCCTCTCTCTGCATCTGCATTGGGGTGGGGCCGCGCTCCTCCCCCTTGCAGTGCTGAGCTATGCTCCTCCCCCTTTTGGGGGCTGGGTCATGCCCCCCCCCCCCC
>NW_017729025.1:74370023-74376083 GCF_001723915.1 Gavialis gangeticus
CCCCCCCCCCCCAGGGCCAAGCCATGTCTCTTTCCCCTACAAGGCCATGTTGGGGCTGTGCTGCCCCTTACTCCCCTCCCCATGGCTGGTTGGTTCCCACTGCACCTGGCCTGGGTGCTGAATCTGGACCACTGGCCAGATTCAGCCTGCACATGGATGGGGCACTGCCCATCTGGCCTATTGTGGGGGGGAAAAGGTTTAGCACCACTGTTCCAGAGAGCTTCAACAGCCTTAATCATAGAAAATTAACATTGGAGTGAACCTCAAGAGGTCGCATCTAGTTCAACCTCTGGCTCAAAGTAGGACTATTCCCAGCTATATCATCCCAACCCAGGCTTTGTCTAGCCTGGCCTAAAAACCTCCAAGGGTGCAGATTCCACAACCTCTCTGGGTAACCTGTTCTAGTGTTTTACTACCCCCTTAGTGAGAGGATTTTTTCTAATATGTAACCTCAACTTCCCTTGCTGCAACTTGAGCCCATTGCTTCTTGTTCTGTCATCTGCCACTGCTGAGAACAGTCCAGCTCCAGTGTCTTTGGAACCACCCTTAATGTACTAATGAAGAGATCAACTATTATCTCAGCCAGCAGAAGTTGATTAGATTACAACTAAAATTGACAGATTCTCTACCACTCTCTCCTCCCCAGCTTTTATTAGTTGAGGATGGTAGCAATAGCAATTCTGACCTCAGTCAGATGAACTGTTTTGTAAAAACACAAATTGCTGGGCGCTGCCTATTCTGATTGCACGTTGAGTAGTTTAGTGCTGTCTCTCTGTAGGTAATACCTATGGTCCCAGCTGGCTGAAGATCTTGGACTTGCCCTTCTGTCTTCCCCTTCATGTGAGCTGTCTCTATTGCAGAACTATTTTGTGGTGGCAGTAGACATGTGCCTTCCTTTTAATCTAATCCCTATTTATAGCAAAGGCTGGGAAATATGTCCTTTCACTCCGAAGCTGAGAAAGAGAAACTATTTCCTTGTAAGAGGGTCGTAGTGCCCAAGATGAGCCTTGAGAAGAGCACAGTGCTGGCATCAGCTCTCACTTGAACTCAGGTCTCCTAAGGAGCCCAGCTCTCTTGGCTTACTTGGAATGTGAATTACAAAATTAGATGCAATTTGACAGTTTCCTGATTTTGAAAGACTCCTTTAAGTTATGAAGTCAAGTATAAAGACCTCATTTCATAAATAAAGTGTGTTCTGTAAGGTCGTTGCTTTATCTCCTACTGAAGCTTTATAGTGAGAGGAATTGTTTGTGGTATCTTAGACCAACCATTCTTTATTTGCATGAGTTGCATGTCATGGTCATACTTCCCAGATGTTGAGTGAACTGCAAAATTCTTGTATTTTTTCTCTCTTGTAAGAGAAGCCTTCTGGAACTTTATGCAAATGCTTTTTTTTCTCTTTCTCCACACACAGCTGCAGAAGAACTGCCTCCTTTTATTATCAAGTGTCAGGATCCTTCAAGATGTTCCATTTAACAGGCAGGTTGAAATGAGGTTTTGAGTAGCAGGGCAAAATGTAATACTTATCGTCTTGGTCATAACACTTTGCCTTTAATTAGTTGACCCCAAGACTGTTTAGACTTCTGTGCTGTCATAGAGAAATCTTACATGTGCTTTCTAGGGCCTGATTCTGATCTCATGGCTTCAGCATTGGGGAGCTGAATCTGTTAATACTACAGTTGGTCAAAAATTGGTATGAGAATAGAACTAGGAATAAATCCTGGCCCTTTGAAGTAACTGGTAATTGCACTGGGTTCAACAGGGACTGGATCCCATGCTGGGGATTGAGTTGCTAGCTTCCTAGTCGTGCTCAGTTCCTGCATGAAGGGCACCCATTTACCTTATTTTATTCCAATGATCCTTTTTTATCTAAGCTTGGTGTTGATGGATGGTGGACAGCACTGGCAGTTGGCTGCCTGGTGGGAGGAGGTGATGAAGGAAGAAACAGCAGGACCAAGGGATGGATTCCTTAGGCTCTAATAGGAACAGGGGGAAACACTATCAACCCCAGTCTCACCCTGTTTCTGTGGTGAGAGTGGGGTTGATTGTGGCTCTCCTGTTACATTAAAGGCATTGCTCATACTTGCTAGAGAGTTATTTACTGTTGCTCATTTTGTCAGTTGCAAGATTGATCCGAGAGTGTTGTAAAAGGTACTTGTTTAGTATCTTCCTTCTGGCCTGAACTAAGGGTTCCATTAATTATAATTCAAATGACCGTGTTGCACACATGCTGAAAAAAAGGCATGTCCTTTTCTACCCTCTAGAAACCATAAGCGCATTTCCTTTGGTTTCCAGGAATAGTTGGAATCTGAGGTGTGAAGTGTAATTTAAGCCTTGTGTAATTTATTATCATGTTGTCACACTTTAGGTTTGAAGCTGCCAAACTTGTTATGCAGTGGCTGTGTAACCATGAAAATCAAAATATGCAAAGAATGGCAGTGAATATAAGTTCAATTTTAGCCCTGAAGGTATGTGCTGTGACTTTGGAAGTGTTGAAACTTTTTGTTTTCTGATTTCAAACAGATTTTTTTCCAGATACTTATGTAATATGTTTCCTTGCAGCTTTCATCTGAGCAAACAGCCCAACTTAGTGCAGAACTTTACATTGTTGTTGGGGTGAGTTGCCTATCTTGACATAGATTAATCCGTGATGTTAAATTGGATAGAAACCAGTGCACATAGCAGCATGGGGCCTCAGGTGCTATTATAATACAGGTATTATTAATTTGGGTAGCTAATGTCAAAGCCAGAATTAAAACTTTTCTTTTTCTTTGCCAGGAGCTTCTTGAAATAGTTGAACAAAAAACAAATCTGAACGAAGTGGATACGACTTTCATGTTTACGCTGAGTGCACTGTGGAATCTGACTGATGAATCCCCTACCACGTGTCGGCATTTCATTGACAATCAAGGGCTAGAACTCTTCATGAGGGTTTTAGAGGTGAGGATAACTATGTTTGTACCGGGTTGTTAGTGTATACTGAAACCATATCTAACTGGTGTCTTTGTTTCTCTTCACAGTTTTTTCCCTCTGATTCCTCAATACAACATAAAGTTCTTGGCCTTCTGGTAAGATCAGAATTGGGTTCTACTTTAAAAAGAAAAAAGTTTTTCTTGGCTTTTTTGTTAAATTTTCTGGATAATGTGTGGACTTTCTGTAAAAGAGCTATTCCTTCTTAATTCTTACAAATATATGCATGTGATGCACAAAGCTTGTCAGCGTTTTTCTCTGAAAACAAATTAATGGTGCGTGGCTTCAAATAGAACTGGGCCTTCACCAGTGGGGAGGGATTTCCCTCATTACTTCAACAGAGGATAGAGCTGCAAGTTAAATGAGCAGAAGTCTCCAAAAGAAGTTGATGGGTAAAAGTTTGCTACTGCTCAACTCCATGGTAAATCTCTCAGTGAAATCTGATAAGAATTTCGAGCTATGTGATAAAACGTGGCACAGCTCCAGCTCTTGGTTTCAGTTAGGGTTTTGGTTCTTGTAATGGGATATGGGAAAGTTTCAGACATTTGTCGATTTGCATGTGACAACATGGGACCCATTTATTCTTTATGAAAATGTATTAGCTTTTATTAACATCTGTAAGTTGTATTTATATGTGCTGTTAGTCTTAAACAATAAACTTTGTGCATGTTTTTACAGAACAACGTAGCAGAAGTGAGAGAGCTGCATTCTAAGCTAATGTGGAAGGACTTCATAGACACCATTGGTGAATTGTTGTGCAGCACTGAGATAGAAGTCAGCTATTTTTCAGCTGGAATTATTGCTCATTTAATATCTAGAGGGGAGCAGGCCTGGACACTAAGTCCAGCCCAGAGAAAATCTCTTATGGAACAGCTGGTATGCTAACTTAAATGGATATCCTTGTTTTACTGTAGTATAATTATGCTGTTTACTGTAAGTACTACAGTATTTGATTCTATATTTTGCAGCACTCAGCCATTTTGAAGTGGCCGACTCCAAGATGTAAGATGGTGGCATTGGTAGCCTACAGGTAATGAATTCTGAATACCAGCATAAAAGTGTTAACATTAGCATATTGTTTCTAGAGTTGTGTTCCTACTGCTTTTCTGCTGCCATCAGCCTCTTCGTTCTAAGTATCCTCCCTGATGAAAGGATATGCTTTTATAGCATATGTATTTCTTTAACCAGGTTTGAGAATGGAGAAAAACCATTTCCAAGCCAGCTGAAATGCTATTCTAAATGATAATAAAAGATTAAATCAGAAAATGATGTCCTCTGGAACCAGAATTTGGCTCTGTGCTTATGACTATCTAAGTTTCCTCCTAACCACAACAGAATTTGAATTTCTTAAAGAGTAACACAGAACCCCACTGTGGGGTACAAATGTTCCTATTAAACTTTGAGAGAGCTAAAACTTTTTTATAATACTGTTCAGCTTTAATCAGTGAGCTCAGTTGGTTAATTGGTGTCGGTGGTGTTAAAAAAAAGAAAAAAAAGAAAAGAAAAGGATCACTATGAAACTTGCCACTCTTCTGTGTGCTCAAAATAGTCCCAGTGTTTTTAGTCTGTCTTCCTAAGGAAGACTTCCCAGGCCTCTAATCATTCATCATCACCTATTCATCAAACCCCTCTTTCTTCTGTTCTCAGAGTTACTAGAACTGGCCATGGTGTCCTAGAGGAGGAAGCACATTGCATATAATGGCATTGTGATTGTGTTCAGCATTACTTATTTGATATATAGCCTGGGTCTTTGCACTGCTAGCACACAGTGAATAATAAGTATTTACTGATCTGGTCACAGTTGTGCCTGTGGAGTTTCCTTAGTGTTTATACTTATAATACAGCAATGTTGTATGAGAATGCCTAAAGCTTAATGTGTAGGGACTGCTTCGCTAATGATGGGATCCTATATTGGTACAACTTTACTGAACATCTTTCTCTAACCCATAGATCCTTCAGTCCTTTTTATCC
The DNA here is from genome assembly GCF_001723915.1 of Gavialis gangeticus. Classification (NCBI taxonomy): domain Eukaryota; kingdom Metazoa; phylum Chordata; order Crocodylia; family Gavialidae; genus Gavialis; species Gavialis gangeticus. The sequence continues at coordinate 74,374,965 of NW_017729025.1, forward strand.
ATTACTTGATTGCTTCACGATACCTGGTGTTCAGCTCTGGGCAGTATGGGCAATTCAACATGTCTGCTGCAAAACACGTATGTATTGGACCAGTGCAGCTCAGCTTTGTAGAGTGGCAGGTCAGATGCTTGTGACATGGCTGCACTGTGAGCCACCAGCCCCCTCCAGTAGGGGAAGGGGGCAGGGAGAGAGGGAGGTGGCTGCCAGTGTGGAGTGCAGAGGAAAAGAGTTTACCTCTGGGTGTGGAAGGGATCAGCAGTGTGGTGCAGGGCAGGTAAGGGGATGCACCAGGCCAATCTGCTTGCTGTTATTCCCCCATGCTGCAAGCCAGATCCAGTCATTTCAGGAGCCAGATCCAGCCTCTGGGCCTTAGGTGTAGCACCACTATATTAGATTGTAGAGCTTAACCTTTTTATATGAAATTGGATGGTTCTTATGCTTGGTCATAAGTGTCACAGGATCACGTAGGTGACCTGTGCCTAGAAAAGGGTTAAGGACAGCTGCCGATCACCAGGGCAGCCCAGCTGCTGGTTGCTGGGACAACCATGTTTGGTCAGGTGACCAGAAGGGGGCAGGGCAGCCCAGGCCAGAGCCATGTGGGCAGTTCCCTTCTGGCAGCTGGAGGAGCAAGAGCTCGGCAGTGGAGCCGAGCAGAGGCGAGCAGACTGATAGAACGAGTAGCTTCACCATGGCGCGGGTGGAAAGAACCCTGACTAGGAGGTTTTACTGGAAAGCCAGGTGGGGCCTGAACTTTAGGGTATAGCCAGAAGGCTTATTGTTGTGTTGTAGCCGGTGGGCTCATGGTTTTGTGTTCCTTGTTTGATATTGTTAAACCGGAGGACCGGGTGAGGCTGTAGGGGTGCGAGGAGGCCTCACAGGAGCTCCCTAGCATTTTTGGGGGTTCCTACTGCCCTGGGTGGGTGCGGCAGTCGTGCCAGGCACGGCACAGTTGTAGGGCGCCGAGGCAGTGCAGCAGATGGGGGCGGGGGATTGACCCCATCCCTGGACAGGTGATAGGTTTCATAGTTTCTAGGGTCGGAAGGGACCTGAGCAGATCATCTAGTCCGACCCCCTGCCATGGCAGGAAGAGCACTGGGGTCAAATGACCCCAGCAAGGTG
>NW_017729025.1:74381083-74411154 GCF_001723915.1 Gavialis gangeticus
CCCAGGGCCCCGCCAAGCCCCCTCCGCAGACAGGGGGGCAAGGGGCCACCGACTCCACCATGAGCTCCGTCTGGGTGGAGGCCTCAGAAGAGCCCATGGTAGGCGGCAGCCCCCGGGCAGGGCCCCTGGCAGCTGCGCTCCGCGTCTGCATCACCATGCCTGCAGAGGTGCGCCCGCTGCCTTGCTCCGTGGAGGAGCCGCCCTGTGCAGCTACCTCGCGCCCGCCTTACACGAACGCCGGCGCAAACGCCGGCGCACCCTTACAGAGTGCGCCTGTTTGCGCGCACTGTTCGCGCACGCTGCCCGCACACGGCTCGGGAGTGCGGCTCTCTGTCCGGTGAGCTAAGGCGTCGCCAAAGGGCTTCTCCTCCGGATCTGCCTCAGCTGTGCTGCGCTCTCTACCCCACTTACCTTAGGGGGGAATCAGCTGTTGCTGCCCCCGCCACTGGTCTCCTCCGCTGCTGCTGCTGCTGCTGCCGCCTCCGCCGAGGTAAGCAGGCACACGTGTGGGTGGCACACGTGCACCCTGCTCCCCTCGCTCCTGCTCCCCAACTGCCGGTGGGATTTCAAACCGCGGCTTTTTAAAGCACGCGGTTTGAAATTCCCGCGCTTTTCCCTCAGCCAATCACGCGTTCCGGCTAGCCCGGAACTGCGTGCTCTCGGGCCCCGCCCCCTACCAACCCTCTCCCTAGACTCCCGGGGTGGAGGCCAAGGGACTATCCGGGACTGCCCCCCCCCGCTATAGGGGAAGGCTCCCGCTAGTTCCTCCCGGCAAGATTCCCCCCACTGCTTGCCTACCTGCCCGCGCGCGGCTCGGGAGCGCGGCTCCCTGTCCGGCGAGCTAAGGCGTCGCCGAAGGGCTTCCCCTCCGGATCCGCCTCAGCTGTGCTGCGCTCTCTACCCCACTTACCTTAGGGGGGAATCAGCTGTTGCTGCCCCCGCCGCTGGTCTCCTCCGCTGCTGCTGCTGCTGCCGCCTCCGCTGAGGTAAGCAGGCACACGTGTGGGTGGCACATGTGCACCCTACTCCCTTCGCTCCTGCTCCCTAACTGCCGGTGGGATTTCAAACCGCGGCTTTTTAAAGCACGCGGTTTGAAATTCCCGCGATTTCCCCTCAGCCAATCACGCGTTCCGGCTAGCCCGGAACTGCGTGCTCTCGGCCCCGCCCCCTACCAACCCTCTCCCTAGACTCCCGGGGTGGAGGCCAAGGGACTATCCGGGACTGCCCCCCCCACTATGGGGGAAGGCCCCCGCTAGTTCCTCCCAGCAAGATTCCCCCCCGCCGCTTGCCTGCCTGCCGGCGCATGTTAAAAATGATTGGTTTATATTTTTACAAATCAATGAAAACAAGCAAACAAAAATCTAATCAACCAGAGCGTGATTGAAGCTGTGTCCTTGGAAAGAAGTTGGAGGCAGTGTTGAGGGATAGAGTAGAACAGTACCACCTAATCTCTGAATGCGAGCACAGCACTCTGAAGAGAGCTCTTGTCAGGGCTTTTTGGCTCTGTAGTTCCCTCCCCCAAGCCACATGCTGCTGCTGCATCATATCTCCTACCTGTAACACTGCCAGGTCTCTGGTAGGCAAACAGTAGTCCTTTTGGGGAGACGGTGTGGAGGTAAAGTTGGAGGATGGGCTTGAAACAATCAGCAGGGTGCAGTTGGGGGAAATCGGATGCTGCGGGTGAATAGAGGACACCTGAGTCGGGGAAGCCTGGTGTAAAACCACTGCTGCAGTCAATAAGAGTTTTATTGTCATTACATTTTGCAGATTATCAAACAAATTGTCTTGGGTCGGCAACCCTGTCTTCTCTGCAGCTGTTCCAGTTTTGATAAAAGTTTCACAAATGTGGAGGACCAGACTAATGCATAATATTCTAGATGAGGCTTCTCCAGTGCCTTCTACAAAGATGCTAATACCCTTTAGTGAAAATGCCTCTCTTGATGCATCCAAGAAGCATGCTTCCCTGTTCGTGGCTGTATCACACTGGCAGCTCATCTATGACAGCATAATCAACCTTTACATCCACAGCTTTCTTCTCCTCCATACACAAGAAAACAAAGCAGAAGTGTGGTAGTAGTAGTATCTTTTAAGTTTGCATTGAGAGTAGGAGTGTAACAGTTTCTGTGGCATGTTACATTTTAATGATATATCGATATACATCCCACCAGAGCAGCACTTTGTTCCAGACTTGGAAAAAAATAATTTATTTTAATTCCTGGGTTTCAAGTACTACAGATAACTATATATGACTACTTCTAGTTGCTAGTCACAGTTGCTGTTTCCTTAATGTTGTCACATCGATGACAACGTAGTCATTTATTTGGTATTATTATTTACACAGTAACAGTCAGCTTAGATATACTATCTGATTTTTTTAAGCAAAAGTTGGTTTTCCTAACTACCATAACCTCTCAATTTCTGTAGCACATAAACAGGATAAATACTCATTTATCCTTAAGTATCTTGGATCTTGTCCATCTAAATTTATAGTCATGGCACAGTTGCCTGAGCACTGTAATTTGAGCTAAAACCAGCCTGTTTATTTTACCTACACTGATGACATGTTAATGTTTATGTTATCTCACAGTATATCACAAGATATCATGACATATTTCAGTCTTTTCAGTTCATCCATCCAAAAAAATCTGTCAAGTCACTCTGATGTAAGTGTATATAAATAAAAATTCATTTTGTTCAGTGGCACAAAGCTCTTTAAAGTCAATTTCCACAATTTTACGTAGAACTAAATACTAGCAATGTTAATCAAGCAGAGCAAATAAGTATATTAAAGGGGAAACATTATTTAAGCAAATACAAGTTGTGCCACCTGGTTTGTAATGTCTCTTATGCATTCCTACCTAAAGTTGAGAGAGGCAAAAGTTTTTGTGGGTGATATCTTTTCTTTTTTTTAAAGAATTAAAGTATGATTCAAATTTGCCTACAAGTCCCCCCAGATTATTCTCATTTTTATTTCTATTTTTGCCATTTCAACTGGAATTAATAGTTCTCTTAATCACTTGGATCCATCATTTCCTATAGTTGCTATAGTGAAAATAGGTAAAGTCAGCAAAGTTGCATTTTCTTTACACTGAACTTAAATAAAATTATGTCTAATCTATAAAGAATGGTTTAAAAATACATTTTGAAAATGATAATGTGAATGTAGTTTTTACGCAATGTGTTAGATTGACACACCTGTAAATGGAAGTCGTGTTTATCCACAGAAGAAATGCAACATGTATAAGTCTGTGCAAGTTTCTCCTTATCAATATAAATCTGTGTTTTTGACCTGAAGCAGTCTATTTAGGTGTGAAATTTTTAATGCATTTTTTTCATAGGCGCTTATTCAGGTTTTCTGCTAAGGCTACCCTAATATTTTTTGTAATTTGGATGGAGAATGTTAACTCATTTCATGTGGTCACTGGTCAGGCCACTAAGCAGCAAACTGATAGCAATAATTTTCAGTCACTGGAATTCATACCAGTGAGTTAATGATGAAATGCTCTGCATCCCATTACTGACCTCTGGATTGATGGAATTCTCCAGGAATGCTATTCTAATCTTAATTAGTATTACTGGATTCATGTAATATTTAACAGTCATATACCAGGCTGCTGGGGAGAGGCCTTTCTCTAAGCCATCCCGTGTAAGAAGTGTCCAACTCAGAGACCAAAATATAATATGTTTATAAAAATAATTAAAAATTATGGAACTACTGGTAAAAATGAGTTTATATATTAAAGAAAGCTCTGAGAAGGGACATTCTGGTAAAGTCAGAGGTTGGTATGACAATGAGCAGAAAGATTATGGAAATGCAAGGAAATGGATATCACCAAAATATGGCTTGACCAGTTAACATTAACAGGATAATGTGTTAATCACTTTTGAACATTGTTTATCTAAATGAATCACAGAAGGAAACCATACAATAAGAAAACTAAAATAAAGTGAACTTTACCATCGCCCCTAGAATCTTCTCAGAAGCCCAGGGTCTACCATAACACCACTAAGCATCTATCATTCTGATGCTGAAAGATGTCTTGACCAGGCTGAACAGAGAAAGGAAAACTGGTGACATAACCAGCTATTGGCTTTGGGTAAATAACTGGTTATCGACCATTCCACTCCATAACTTTTCTGAATTTACTGGCACCCCAGTTAAAAAATTAATGTTTTCTCCAATACAACATGCCCATTTTCCCCAAAAAAACCATCCTCCCAAATTGAGGTGTGTGTATTAAGCAGGGAAGTTGTTTTCTTCGCTGGAAAAAGAGCATTCCTGGAGACAATGTGCATGCAATCCAGCTGCCAAGATGGCTGTCACTTGTCTGCTCAAGAAACTGAGACAGAGGGACTAAGTTTTGTGTTAACCATCTCACAGCCATAGCGGTTGGCTGAGTACTATAGTTTGTATTAGAAACTGTGAACGAGCTGTTGGTAGTATCTTGATGTGGCTTGTGGTATGGAAACAACATTTTATTTATAGGAACTTCTACAAATACTTAAAGCTACTGTCCTTTGCAAGGGTCTGAGGTCTAACCTTGTGTGACATAGAGTAAGTTCTCCTGGGAACCTAAAGTGTCCCAAAAGTGTGGCATTACAGGAGACAGTCTGCCACACCAGGAAATTTGTGATGACACACTTTCTGGACACTATGTTCCCAGATTCTATGTCAGAATAAGCCAAGACTGAAAAAAAAAAAATTCTACAAGAAAAAACATATTCTGTCCTCCAAGTACCAGGTGTGTGTGTTATTTAAGGGTGTCATGTATATTAAAAAAATAGTAACTTATTACTGGTAGTAGTAGAGTGATGTTGTAGAGCAATGATCCAGGAATTATGTGAGAGGCAAGGATTTCTTAATCAAATGGAGCACACATTTTTGATTAAGAAAATCAACTATGATCAATGCTGGGTGATCATTGTTCAATAAAATGCTGGAATATGCCAGAATATTAAGGTGATAAGCAGAGTATGAAGAACTATAATAGAAAGGAACAGATAACCCAGTACTATTAATAATTTGCTTGATCTCAGAGTTAGTTAAGACCTGATGATGCATCTGCAATTTGCATCTGATCATTGCAAGCTAGAATAAAACACATCACAGGAGTAACATTTTACATATTTCTAATTTTTAACCCCCAGTTCCCACTTTGTATGAGGGTTGGGGGGGGGTTGTTGTGTTCTGTTTTTGCTTTAAAGATAAGAGTTCAGATACAATGAAAAACTCATGAAAGACCATGTCAGTTAACTTTTCCTCTTTCTCCAAAAAGGGACAATTAATGCCACCTTAAAAGATTGTCAAGCAGGAATTTTCTTCTATAAAATATTCATTGAAACTAAAAGAAAAAGGGAAGAAGGGAAATTGTTAAAATGAAAACTTTACATGCTACTTTGTTACAGTGTTTAAATGCACTTAACCTTGTTTCTGTGTATTTAATCAAATGTTAAATAGATCTTTGATAGTGGTGGTTAATGCCATGGGAGTAAGCAAGCAATAACAACTCAAAGTCCTCAGTTACAAATACTTTAATATTGTAACAATGAGCATGGGTTTTATTAACACTTATCTGTTATTGGGCTTGAGACACTGTTATCTGCATAATAACTCTGAGGTGTTCTATAATCTATTAGCATCAATGTGTATTATAAACGTTAAAATTGATCAGTGTGTATTATAAACATTCTAAACATTAAAATTATGCAGAGTAGTTCACAATTTATGTAATCTGTTAATATTTTGCATAATACAAGGAGTTTGTTGCATAAAATATGACCTCTCAATTAGGGAAGCAATAATCTTTAAAACATACCCGCGAATAAGGTAATACTCCATTCCACACATGGATAATTTGAGGCATGAATGAAGTGACATGCACAACATCATGAAGCAGTCAAATGGCAAAATTAAGCCAAGAAAGTAAAAGCCAAGAATATTGACTCTTCCACCACTTTTATTTACATTAGGAAGCATACTTATAGTAATACGTATCTACGGTGCTGCAAACTATTGACTTAATTTTCATCTCCAACGTGGATTGTAACATGTCAATACCAATCTTGACAAATCTGCTAACACCTTTAAATCTTCACGAGTGGCGGTAGTAGTTCCCCCAACCAAGTATCCCATATATAGCAATGTACAAGTCTATTTTGCCAGTTTGAAAATAATTCCTTACATTAACAGTATGCTCACAAACGAGCATTTTGTAAGCAGAAGTACAGTGAAATAAAATAATTTGTGATTTTTATTATAATATTATTTATTACCTACACCACATAAGGATTTTAAAAAAAAATGGTATTATAACTTTATTAGAAGGGGAAGGCGATTGAGCTGTGTTACATTTAAAATGAAAAAGACTGAAAGCAAAGGGTTGCTACCCAATAAATTACTATGTTTCCCCCAATGTGCACCTATTTCATCTAGTTATGAATATAACAACTTTAGATGCTAGTCTGTTGATAATTTTGAAATGTTTTTTCATCAAAATCCATATAATATTTTTATTTGTCTTCTGAGACAAAGGTCAGTTTTGAAAATGGTACAACTATTGTTAACAATAGCACTTGCATATCTTATGAATTGTGTTCCCTTTCAGAATAGCAGGTTGAAATTGATTCAGTTTAAAATCTAAAGTGGAGGGGAAAGGAAGCAAGGATGTGCCAGTTGAGAATTATATGGGGTAGAGTATTGAGTATCAAACAGAAGACAGGCTGAGAAGCCCTGTGGTATGAGGGGTGACATAATAACGAAAAGAGAGAATGCCAAGCACAATACACACCTGCCAGCAGATTCCAAAGAAGGCGAGGATATCCAGCCCGGAAGGATATATTCACTTCCCTTCTGGATGGCCATGAAATGCCACAATAGTGGACTGCTAACTTGGAGATCAGGTGGGAAAGAAAAACTCTGATAAAGATAAGTGACGTAAATTTCTAAGAGCAGAGAAAGCCAATGTAACTCGTGCTTAAGCACAGCATTGTGCATAAAATATTTCGGCCTGTCAGTTATGCACAATAGTATGTTTGGCAATTGAACCACTAAGCAACATTGTGTGAAGATACTCAGCATGATTTGCTATCCAGTCCTGGGCTACTCCTCAGATTTGGGAAGTTGCAAACACAACGAGCTGTGCTCCATTTGTTAATTCATCTGTTATATTGTTTATTGTATATTTGTGTGTAAGGCTTCTGAGAAATAGATGTGTACAATAATTCATACAAAATGCCTTGGCATATCTTTGTGCTGATTCTGAATGTTGCATTCACAAAATTACCAAGAACCCAGATGATGCAATGCATTAATCTAGTGTAATTTTTGCTATTATAATTTGTTGGTCAGTTCTTCAAACAAGTTACTCTAGTTCACAAGAAAAAGATTTTTTTTTTTATATAAACTATGGTGTAAACAGCTTAAATATCTTGTTAATTTTTGGCACATCTTATTACTCTGGCAAGAACTGCTGCCAGATCAACAGCTGCATAAAACGAAAGGGTTTTTGCAAACCACAGGCACTCACAGATTATTCAGATATCATCTTGCACTGGCCTTAAGATGGCCTGTTAGTTCAAACCCTAAAAATAAACAGCTATTAATCACCTAATGGCAACATGAGTTGACCAGCACTTACGACTGCCTAGACCTCAGCCTAACCTTATTCAATAGGTTGTCTCATGTTTTCTGTCACCCTGGATAAGAGGCAGTTTGCAGCCAGGCATTCCTTTAGAAAAAGACAGTTACAAGCTTAACAAAATGTTTAAAATAACCTCAATAACTCCTCTGAGCAGCTATAGCTGCTGAGCTATAGCTTAAAACATGTAGCATCAAACAATAGCTGGCTTTGTCAGCAGCCTTTGCAGAACAGGCTAATAGGCTTCAAGATTTTCCAGTGAAACTAAAGAATAAGTAAGAGCCTCCAAAAGCTTTGTTTTGTTGTGTGGGTGTTAATCAAAAAGTAGCCTTTTGGTGGGCTCTCATTCCTCACAAAAGATGTTTACTTTGACAGTAATCAAAGAGAAAAACTGTGCAACTCAAATGGCAACTTAGCTTTTCACCACCATCTTTTCAAACCCTTGTACCTAGCAAACTCCTGTAGTGGCTGGGCTGGAGATTTAAGCTGTAGAGGTCAGATGACTAGCAACTAAATCATGTGTGGTAGGAAGAAGTAGATCTGCCACACTGAACAGATTGCTTTGTATGGCATATATTAATGTGTTTTGCAAATGTGTGCTGCGGGCAGGCATAGCCTTGGATGAACACTCCATAGCATAAAGTTTTCTTAGACTGGAATATGAATGACTGACTGACTGACAGTACAGAACATGTGCATGCAAGTCCAGAAAAAAAAATATTTGCAAGTCAGCTTAAAATATTTTCTCACAGTTCTGCTGCAAACTGTGCACCTTGGATTATTTTGTTCAGGGTTTACATATTTTTTAGCCTTCTGACCATCCTGTCATTATCACCGCTTGTACTGGGTCCCATACTAAACTACCTGAAATACAAACCATGCCATGAGTTGACATAGATACAACATACATTACATTTCTATTTTAAGTATTCATTTAGACCTGAAGCCAAGTTTCTAGGTGAAGGTCTAGGCTTTGCTCAGCCCTTCATTTGGGACATCCTCTTCACCTACAAGCCTTCCTTTCTTTTCCTTCCTTTCCAGAGCCAATTAACTGTACAGGAGAGTAGAAATAGGTAGCATCCTCCAAAACAAGTGCCATTATTAGCATATCTTCCATTGCAGCCAATGGAATGGCTACACCCATCATGCATTACAATTTGACACAAGCATAAGGATTAAAACTTTCACTAACACAGCTGGCACCCAAATGCTTTTTTTCCCCTAGAAAATCTTCATTTAGTTTCTCAGAAATGTATTTGTGCCATGTTACATTCTCATAGTCTAGGCCCCAGACCTGCAAGAGGCTTAAGATATGCAGAAAGGGCTACTTGCACAGGTCACCTTTACCAGATAAAGAGCCAGGTATCTTTGATGCTATTTCTGTAAAGCATGTGTTTAACCCTGAAGTCACTGGAACTTGAATGCATCCTTTGCTGATTCAGGAGCTAACCAAGCAAACTTGAAAACAGTAGTGAGTATCTCAGAGAACTAACAACAAAAGTTTGCTTCAAAAATTTGACTGACTTGAACACCACATTCAAAGTTTGTTCAGTAACCTCTTTTCTTAATATAAATTGTCCTTGAACCAGTATACCTTTCCTTTCTTATTTATGGAATCAGCCTTCCATTAAAAGCCTTGATCCTTGTAAATCTGTGTAACCTAGATACTATTTAAACACTGTTTTTAAAAGTTAATTTCCATGAGAACTATATGTAAAAGAAATCTGTCACTAAAGATTATAAAAATCCTTTGATTTGCCTGGAGAACTGTTTTCAGATTTGAATGAATCCCATAGGTGGATAATGTGTTTCGACAGTTTGTTTATTAAAAATGTATTATGCAGCCAAAAGTTAAATTGTGTTTATAATATTTTTAATGACAGTGACTTACATAATATTGGTCTACTCTATTAATACATATTTAAGATTTGTGCAAAGCAAATAGTAAAATGTTTTTAAAATGGTTCTTGCTGTCCATGTAAATATCACGGCTTATTTTTATTTTTCAACTGCCTAAAGCAATTAAATCGTCTTACAAGCTTGATGAAATGTGGCCAACAAAAATGCTTCATTTTGATTGATGCCTTCACAGCCTTATCACACAGATAAAAGGCTGCAAGTATAAACAAAAGCTCATTAAAATTTAATTGTATTCAACAGAGGCGTGACTACAGGGACAGGGATTGCCGTGTTAGCTTCCATCCACCTTCTTTCTCCTGACGACACACATCACATCCGTGTCTGCTCAGTGGAAACTGCTATGCCCTTTTCAGTTCAAGGAGAATACTCATTTCTAAATTACAAACCCCCCACCCCTTGAAAAACAGGAGCTCACAAGAAAAACAGAAGTATCTGTTGAAATCAAAGATAGCATTTCTGTTGACTTCAGTGGGAAGAGAATTTCATCCTAACTGCTATTGTAACATAACAGGAAAAAGTAAATCTGGAGTTTTTACCTTCAGCAAGACAATCCTGGATGTATATATGAGTAAGACATAAAATACTGCCAAATTGTTTGGATGAGGAGCTTGATATTTCACCCTCCAAAATCAATGGCAGGTTTGCCATTGACTCAGTACTGTATGATCAGCTCTGAAATGACTTCCAGTTTTCCTAACTGCTCTCTTTTTATCAAGTTGCCACTATTTTAGTGCATATCAAATTAGTATGCTCCACTTTTTAAGCTGTGTTTACAAACAAACATAGACTATTTAAAGTGTTTCAGACCTGCACTGCTTATTGTCTTATGAGGTTTCAACCAATCATAGATTTTTAATGTGAACACATATACTCAGTCACTTACTGGCTTTGCCTAGCATGAGAATTCAAACGATTTTTTTGTTTTATCTTTGGATGATCCAGTGTCGGTAAAGCCAAAAGTATAAATCAGAAAAATAAAAGTTTGAGGTATCATTATTATAGACTGCTTTGTCATAAGATAAGGAAATTAAGAAAAAGAAAGATGTAGACACATTTGTCAGTTTGTGCCAAGTTCAAGAGTATCTTCTTTTTATGTAAAGCTATTGTAATTTGGTGTTTAAAAAAATTGTTTATACACATGCATTCAGTCATGGCTGTCGTAATTTGGATGTTGTCAAACTAAACTTGGATTAGTGCTTTTTGAAAAAGTCTTCACTAATCAAAGTAAATCAATCTTTGAGCAGTGGAAATTAAATCTCTGATAAGATATGCAGAGCCATATCACCAACAGGTATATAAACTACTATTGCTTTAGGGAAGTTAGTGGACTGGTGCCAGTGTACATCAACTGAGAATCCATGCTGCAGTTTTTGGCTTACTAGTGCACACTCTGCCCATACTGATTCCTTCCAGTTAGAAGTATGACAGTGTGAGAAATGTAAGCTTTAGACCTTTTGGCACTGAAAAGAGTATAGTGAAATCGATGCCCAATTCTGAGATATCTGGAGTCTGTTATGCCCTTTGCTATGACCACTGTTCATGAGCTTTCAAATATGCAACTTATATAGCATCTAATAAGTTATTTCTTTTTTATATTTATTATTTTGTTAGAATAATCTGCAAAATGCTAAATCACTCAAAAATATCCCAAGATATGAATCCAGTACTTTTAGAGTAGTATATTAAAATTTGCCTTGAAATGTGCATAGTTCTTACTTTCCTGAAGAAATATTCTATTGAGTCTGGCTGATTGTCCTTTAATTTCCTTTCTTAAAAAAAGTTTCAGATATATCTTTCTGTTCTGGTTAAGTATCAGGCATCCACAATAATGCCTCTTAGCCACACAGGGAAGCCTCAGGTAGGGAACAAATCCAGTTTTGTAACTTCTTTGCGTCATTGGGCTGGCACTGCAAAGCAGGGGTCAGGATACTTTTGTGATATTCAGATAGGCTACAGCATCAGCATCTCATCTTATCATTAAATATGACCTGAAGATAGACTTAAACCCTGATATTATGCGAATGCTTAGCTGTTCCAATCATACACATGCATAAATATACACTAAATATAAACATACGTCTGTCCACATTTCACTATGAGAGTCTTTTCAAACAAAAAAACTTTACATACATACAGCATAAAGGCTATCTATAACAAATAAGTTGACTAAATAAACAAGGTGAAGGTTTATTTAAAAACAATTGCAAGATGGCTTGCATTTTTGCTCAGTATTGAGCTCTGTGTTGAAAATACATTTTTCATAAAACCACATATAAGGCTTTTCAGTGGTGAAAGAATCAACTTCCAACAGCCACATGTCTAAGCACATTCTTAGGGGGTAACATGGACCCCACACACATTCCAGACTGAGAGAGAGGTTACTACAGAGTAGCAAAGTAAAATGTGTGATATTCCTCCAGACCATTTTGTTAACTAAATAAGTCTCTTTTTAAAGTGGTTCAACTGAAGGACAAGTTAGACAGACTCATTCTGCTGATTTTTTTTAATGTGATTTCTTACATTAAAATGAAAACGTTGCATCTAAAATTAGTAGTAAAAATGACAAGAGATTTTTTAGGAAAGGAAAGAAACCATTTGGCCTGCTACTTGTTTTGAGTTGTCTAAATTTCTGCCGCCTGGGTTTTATTTTACTTTCTCGTACTGAAATCTCTCCCTGTGCCCCCCAGGCACAAAATTCAGTGTCTCAGGGCTTATGTACCAAGCTGCAGTAATGCAACTAAAAAATTTTTTTGAAGATTTTTTAAAAAGCAGCACAAAAGGCTGTGTGAATACTCTTAAATCAATATTGTACTGAATTGTTTATCTTAATTAGAAATAAGTTTAAACAAAATCAACTAAACTTCCGTTGAACTGAAACAAGTATGTCTATGGGAATTTGCACCAGTTTAACCACCTCTTTAAAATTTAAGTTAACTCTCTGTATGCGATCAAGGACTCACCTGCATTTATTACTCTTTGTATGAACTCTTCCCTTGAGTTACCTATTTACTCTTATCTTGATGGATTCAAAATGCTTATAACAAAATCCACACCACGGTTAAAGTGTTGCTGCTTGTGTTCCCTTTCTGCTTCCTGCAAGCTAGGCCATATTTATTTTTAAAAAAGAAAAACAAAAAATGAGCTTCACCAAAAAAACAAAAAAAGTGCAACTGCAGTTTCATGTTGGGGCTTTGGTTCCTTTACATTTAAAAAACCCCAACCTCCCCCCCTCTTAACCCCCCCTCAAAACAATACTTTAAACTCGGTGTGCCCCTGTGCTGAGCCCAGAGCCTGCCCAAAAGAGGCTTTGTGTTAGTTTGACCCAGCTCACCCAGCGTCTGTATAATTCAGGCGCTTCAGCAGGGTGTTTTTGGCGCTTTTATCTAATAGCTGATTGAATCCCCTTTAGATAAAAGTGTCAAAAAGCCCTGCTGAAGTGCCTGATCGATACATACATTGAGTGAGCCAGGTCAAACTAATGTGCTACCTCCTTTGGTAAAGTGTGGATTTTTTTTGTTTGTTTGTTTGTTTTCCACATCTGTCAGCAGCCCTGGTTTCTCAAGACATGCACTAATGTGAAACAAACCCAAAGAGAAAGGGCACACAAGAGCATTAACCAAAACTGTGGAGGCTTGCACAAGTGTGCCGGACATTAGCAAAATCTACTTCTGTACATAGCTATGGAAGTCTAAAATCCTCTCGGTTCTCCTGAGCTGAATGTTCTCTACAGAGCAATCTTTCTTGCAGCCCAGATATCTGTAGTACCTGAAATATTCCTGGTGGGATCTTCTGTAATAATAATGAAACCGTATTTTGCTTCCTAATCCAAAAATTTCTCTTGGAACTGTTAGGTTGGTCCTGTTTTGCATAGCTTACAAAGCAAGTGCTCTATCATTTGAGCTAATTTTCCTGTGTAAACCAAAGTTGTCAGCACTGGTCCTGAGAGGAAGGTTAGTCACCAATTTGTTAAACATTATTATTAATCTATAAATAAGTTTTTAACTTTAGTCTATAATTTACAGTGTTGAGTTTTATTCTCCACCGTGTCACATGTGTGACTTTGGAAAGTGCTTTGGAGGGAGTCAAATTAAAAAGGGTGGATCTTACTCCTAGCTTGCACCTCCCTACCCCATCCCCCTGCACAAAAAAGGTTAAATGTCTTTTCAAATTAAGGCAGCAGTAATTAACCACTGGTATTGTTTGTGATTTGCCAGCTCTGCACATTAATGAGAGAGAAATTAGCGCTTAGCAGCAGGAGCTCTTGATAGTCAGTGGTAAATGCTTAATGTGCCAACAAGTTAATTTTGGTTTTAAGTACTCCACTTAAGTCTTTGGGTTTTTTAAAACATATTCTGCAAATTATCTCCGATAATACATATTCTGTCTCTGCTACAAAGTCACATTACAACATATTACACTAATACTGTGGAAAAAGATGTACCATGACTAGTTTTGGTGATTAATAAAGGGTCTAAAAAGATTTAAAGGAACAGTTTCACTGGCAAAGAGAGGCTCTGGTCCCACAGCTCGCTCTAGCAAGATGAACCCTCTTCAAACTATGACTACAGAAGAAGAGTCACTTCTGAACCTGTTGCAAGTTGTGGACAATATTGTTGAAAAATAATTACACTGACAGCTCGACAAAAATCATTTAAACAGTTTCTTTGAGTCGCCTCAGAAATGTCTGTTAGAATTAAACGTCATGGTTTCACGTAGTTGCAGTTTAAACATAGAGGCAAGTGCCTTTTACCATGTGGGTTTTCAGATTGCCACAGAGTGCAAACCAAGTCCTTCAGCAACAGAGAAGAGAAAACATGCTAACAGCCAACAAGCATCCCATCTGACTTGCATAAAGTAGTTAAAAATACAAAATGTATACTCTGTTATGTGGGTTTATTTTAATTTTTTTTAGACTGAACTTACATGTTCCTTTGAAGTAACTGGTTTGAACACTTAATTGCATTATAAATACATTATGTTGAGATTGTCACACTTAGTTTCTACCTCATGGTGGAGGGAGTATGTCGTTGAAAAATTGCAGCACTTGCTAAAGTGATGGGTTAAATATGCACACTTCCTTCGCCCCTAAAATGCAGCTCTCTCTGGAGTGGAGGGTAGTGACCATGAAACAATATGTAGCAACACTATGCAACAGTTCTGGACAGTAGAATACCATGCCTAATTGAAACTGCAGGGGGAATCCACAGGCTTTCTTCTTCTTTGATGTCTGTTCCATTACAAGAACACATCAAATAGAGATTTCTATAATTCAGTGTTGGAAAGAAACCACCCTAATGAAGCTAGTCTGGCACTGCCACAGTGTAGAGTGCTTCCATTGTCTGCTAAGTGGACTTTTAAGTTATTGTGCATCCCCTGACACACTTTTATTATAATTAAACATGAACAAAAATTGGCTACCATATTGGTGTGAGTACTGAGCACAGCTCTGTGTATAAACCATTATATGACATTCTATTGAACTTTTTCTTGTACATACAGTATCTAACAGCTCATCCTGCACTGTTGTTTTTGGCAAGTTGACTAGCATATAATAAATCACAGAAAGAAAAAGCTTTTTGGCCTAACGTTGTACAGACTGCTGTAATGTTAGACTAAGAAAGCGGTTCTGTTTTTAGACATCCTTTTACTAACCCAACATTCATAATTTATGATTTCACTGTAAAATTCCTGCAACACTACACCAAAAGTAGTGCTGCCCTTTAATTAAGTGCTCTCAGTAGGAAAAACGTGAAACTGATGTGCAAAACATATCGCTGTACACGGTGATTGATAGTGATTACTTCTTTATGAACCCAGCCTGAAGGTCTGAACTTCCTGATGGGTAAAATAGTCCATGGGGCTACTTCCTGAGATTGCCTAGTGGGGATCAGTCAGTGTTAGTAATATCTGAGGAATTCCTCAAGCACATATTAGACATTGCAGTAGAAACTTTTTTATGAACTGTGCCTTGTGCTAATAATTACTTGCATAATCACTCACTGTAGATTGTATTTTAAAGACTTGTTGATCTTGATTGTACTGAAATCCACATCCTTTGCAACTTTATGTAAACCCATGTATTTTTAATATCTAAATGTCAAAATGTAAAATAAATGGAGAGTAAGAGATGAGAAACTTCTGTATGTATCACACAGTTACTAAATGTTATTACAAAGGCATGTAGGGGTCTGTTCTTACTACTAATGAGTTATACGTACAAAGTAATAGAACAATAAACTTTCTGCATAAACTAAAACAATGCTAATTTTTTGACAGCCTAAGGAACATTTTTTATTCGTGGAATTGGATATTATTGAAATGTGTGAAATTGTGTGAAACCTGGAAAATTAAATGTAGTTAAAATATTCTGTCCAATTTTGGAATGAAATTAACACGTGAATTACTTGTTTGTTTGGAAGTGTAGTTTTTGTTTTTTGGTTTTTTTCATCTTGTATGGGCATGATTCTTATGTTATGGTCTCCTTTTTTGTTTTTATAGATTTGGTCCTGGATTAGTCATCTATTGGTATGGTTTTATTGAAGAGCTAGACTGTCATCGGGAACGTGGTATCCTGCTAAAAGACTGTTTTCCTACTGACATTGTAACGCTGCGACACAGCATGGCTCAACACTGATGCTGGAAGAGAAGTTGGGAGGAAGAGGTGAATCCGGAAGCAATTTTACTTTCCTGCAGTGTAAACTACTGGCAACATTCTGCCCTGAACTTCAGCTGAACTCTTGCTGCCCCTGATCGCACTACTACCTCTTTAGACAAACATATCAAGAGTTTCTGCTTTGCTTCAGACCTCTGTTGTTGTGAGCAGCCAAAAACTACAGACACAACCCACTCATTATCAGCTTTCTGTCTCTGTTGAACAGTTAGTTTACAGATAGTCATAATCTTTTTTTTCCTTCCGGATGGCTTCTCCTAGGGTTGTTAACAAAAGGAAAAATGTGGAGGCTGAAAGGTGTGACTTACTGTTCTCCTCCCTGTTATGAAGTCACCTTAGAAAAAGCCCTTCTATTATTCCATTCACAACCTTATTTCAAGTGTTAAAGATCCAGCTCAAAGATGCACATAAGCCACAAAATCTGGTTATGGCTGTAACTCCATATTTTACACAAATATTGTACCTGTTTAGTGCAGTTTATATAGTCAGGGAGAACATCTCTATCATCTTGTTTGAATTCTGAATTTCTTGGCTTCTGTGCCATCAAGCCAGACTGTTACCACTATTTTAGGTTGGTGTATGGACTACCTTAGTTTGTAAGGTTGCTTTTGAAAAAAAAAAAGACTCTGAACTTAATTTTTTTAATGTTTTTTACAACTCCCCCCTGCCCCAATCTGCCTTGTTTGGGAAATTCTATGGCTGTAGCTTGTAAATGTGACTCTCTATGCCTTAAAAAATTTGATGGAACACATTGTCCTTTTTCAGCTTTTAACGTTTTCTAGAGAGCTATAGGTAAGAATCTTTTCCTTAATTGATGGTAGGCAGATAATTTGTCTGGAGCTTTTTCGGCAATATGATATGCAGTTTCCTGGCATGTGCAAGTCTAAATCCAAAAGAACCATGTTCAGGAATTTTCCACTTAATTGACCTGTTCAGAGAATAATTTAGAGTTCAAGAAGGGGAACCAAAATGATAAACAGTGTTTCCTACTGGACCAGTTTCTGGGTTGAGGAACTCATCTCCTGAATGCTATTATTTCAGAGTCTTTCCTTCCTTCTAGGATTGCCAAGGTTGGAGGTGGTGGCCAACTCCCACTTTCTTTGAAATTGTGAAGACTCCTTTCTCAACTCTTCTCACAGAGGAAGCTAGTGTTCAACTCCAATTTGGCTCTCCCACCTAAAAGTTTGTCAGGCACAGCGTCCTTTAGGGCCTATGGCCTCTTAAAAACTTGTTTCTAGTAATCCAATGGAGAACATAATCTTTTAGAAAGCTGAGAGAGGGAGCATGTGTGCTTGCTGTTTCTGCATTAGTCAGCCCCAGAATCAAATAGAACTGTAGGCTCTATGTTGAGAAGCTTGTCTTCAGCGGTGATAGCATTCAGAAACTGATAGAGAAGCTGTTTTGCACCCAAGAGATTTTGAAATTGTTTACAGAATTTTAACCTACAATTAGATGGGCAGACAATAAGTATTAAGCCAGCATGAATCCCCCACATCCAGTTTTGACATCTGTAACTTTGGAACAATTCTACAACCTTAAATTTCAAATCTCAGTTTTACTCTCAACTTTCTGCCATGATTCAGCCTTAGGCTCATTTATAATGCTACATATCTTCATTGTTTTATTCCTAGGAAATAGCTTTAATATGTTTTGTTATGGAGACATGTTTGCAGTGTACCTTGAGTTAGCTGTGCAACAAAGATTGTTTTATTATCTTTGTATGTGTTAGTTTAGAAAGAAAAAAAAATCCCTTTATTCAAACACCTGTAACTCATTTATGTTAAACTATTTAAAGTATTGCACTTGTTTTATTTTTATCTGACAGGCTTTATGGATCTTCACATAAAGATACACAAAAACAATCTGTAGAGTGTACCTTCCTGATGCTACACAGAAGCAGCATTTAGGGTGTTACTGCCCCTGGGACTTATATTTCTGGTTTAGGTTAGTGGCATGTGTAAAACCAAGAACAGAATAAAGTAGTAGTAATAATAGAACATTTTCCAGTAGGAAACTCTAAATTAATGATCATCTAAGTGAAATAGGTTTAAGGGCAAAACTGAATTTGCTTTAGCTAATGCATATGCTTTCTGTTGTATGAAATCATTTAAATCAGTCTTTATATGAGACACAAATATGGCTTTTCTTTTTGAATAAATTAAATTTATCTGCACAGATGTTGAAAACTCTGCTCAACCCCCATCAAAGCTTTGTTTTATTTGTCTTTACATTAAACAAATTTATGTGGAGGGTGCACAAATAAATAAGGTTATGCTTGTATTTGTTTGTTTGTTCCTGTACCCCATGCTGTGATATAACAGGTTGGAAGGTAATGTTGGTGTCCTTAATCAAAGCATGGTCCACATCTTTATGTATAGCCTCTTTTAAAATCTTTGTATTGAAATGACAATGAAACATGCCATAAAAATATATGTACTATACTAATTTTAGTTCCTTGTACTTCTTGAACAAGCCTTGCCATCACAAAAATTATCATACATTATGTCACTATTAAATGCTGGAAACATTTGTTTAAAATTAAAACTGCATTATTATTCCTAGTCTTATCTTGCATTTGCGTTTTCTCAGTTAATCAAATGTAAACATCAATTCCAAGAATAAAAGGGAGAGACTGCTGCATTTTTTTTATTTTTTTACAATGCTGTAGTCATTAGAACCTTAACATTACAGCCAAATCCAGTTTTATGGAGTATTCTGCAGAGTGTGCTAATGAATTATGCCAAGCCAGAAAACAGAAGTGTGCATAAAACTGAATGATGTTCTCACTGGCATATATAGACTTGCCAAGCATCTGCTCTTACAAACAATGTAATAAGACCTGTTCCAAGCCTTAAGAATTGCTGCAATTGTGTGCAGTGAGTTCAATGTGCAAGTAGAACTTGGTGAACCAGGAGGAATGGCACATAACCATGCAGGTCATCTTGAAAATACCACAATCTCAGTTAAGTAGTACAAAATGTTTACCTTTATGTGCTTAGAATGAAAGAAAGATAACTCCAACAATGCTCTTTCAGGAAAAAAAAAAAAAACCTTGGAGAAAATAGCAAAACCCTAATGAACTAGAAAAGTGAATGGGAGGTAGCATAAATTCTACTTAGCCTTTTGATACCTCATCACTAGTTTG
This sequence comes from Gavialis gangeticus, assembly GCF_001723915.1. Lineage (NCBI taxonomy): Eukaryota > Metazoa > Chordata > Crocodylia > Gavialidae > Gavialis > Gavialis gangeticus. The sequence goes on from NW_017729025.1 coordinate 74,400,456, forward strand.
CTTCACATCTACACCCAGTGTATTCATACTGTTTGTTCCCTGTGTTGTCTCATCTCTGCTAGTTCTTAGCTTTCTTACCTTGCCTTCTATGTACATCTCTTCTTGTAACTGATTTTAACAAAACTTCATCATTTTGTTTTTATTTTTCCATATTGTTTAGCCAATTCTCATTTATAGCTTAGTATCCTCTCATGAGCCTTCTTACTATTTCAAAACCTCTCCTTACTGTCTATTTTTGCCTCTACAAATGGTTCCTGCTGAAAGCTCTGGGTCCAAGATGTGCCAGTTCTTTCCTATTGCATGTCCATTTAGAATAGTCTACACTATAATACAGCAATTCCTTTTCACAATTCCAATGTAATGAACAACGTAAGACATCAGGGAGGAATGTCCCTAAATCTCTACAAATAGTACTAATACAAGTATTACACTGCAGTTCAGGTACAGAATGATGACATTTTTACCACTTTCTGAAATGGTAAAAATGAGCCACTTCCAACTGCTATTAATGAAATCAGTAGAAGGGTGGTCTAAACCAGTATAACAAACCCCTTTCGTATCTAGTGACCAGTAATTGTATAGAAGGAAGATTTCATTTTAAATACAACCTGTGAAGCAACAAAGCATGTACAGCCAATACTAAGACTTTTAAGTCTTAATAAGCTCTGGCATATTAAAGCTATTATTCTGCAGGCCTTATTAAACTGCAGTAGAAATAATACAAGTAGTTTCATTAAATCAAGAAACTGGGTTCTCTTCTGTGCCAAGATCTACCTGGCGTAGGAGAAAGATGAGCATCAGTGAACCACATCTAGGTCCCTAATCTGCTAAACTTTGGCAAAATTGAGCCCAGCTCCTCCTCTGATTTTAGCTGAAACGTCTTCACTTCTTGGGAAAGGCAAGGATTGTTGTGGTTGATATCTTCTATTGGACCAACTGTATAGGTAGACAAACTTTTGGGTACTACTTACCTTTTCTTAGGTCTCAGTAGATCATCTGAGTCAATTCACAGCTCTTTTGAAGAAAGGGGGCAGAACTCAGAGGGACTGTCTCAGCAGCTTCAGAAAGGCCAGCAGTAAGTAAATGTTTTTAAAGTGAATAGTGGTTGAAGACCTGGGCCCTTATCTTTTGGAGAAGAGAGAGTGTACATTTGTTACAAAAATGCTGACCGATTAACAGTTTTGTGTAATGAATCTAAAATAGCAAGTTGCCTATATTTTAACTGAAGAATTACTCCTACCTTAGCAATCTAGACTGCAGTGTCCTATTTACTGAGTTTGCACGTTACTCGAAAATCAAAGTTTTTATTAAGCTATCAGAAGAAGAAACTTAAGTTGTTACAGTTGTGAGATAGGAACCTAAAGTGTGCCTTAAGAAAAATGAGCTGGCTAACAATGGGAGTTTGGCAGCAACTTCACCATTTATAGAGAATCTGTCTATCTAGTACGATCTGTATAAAATAGACCTTGCTTGGGTTAGGGAAAGGTCACAAGTTATACAAAGTTTGGATAATCTAAATGTGTTACTCAAAACTAACCCTCCTGTGTATAGTAAATATTATTTGAACCTGTATTATTAAGAACATGCCAGGATTCAAAAGATTAAATAAGGAAGATGTAATTATGAGCTAAATAATAAACAGAGCAGCTTTGGTTCCCCTTGTGTTTTTCACTTTCCTGCTATTGTTTCATAGATGACTGTTATACAAAGAGCAGCTTAGGTCAGCTACTATAAATTATGATTTTAGTACAATAGTAATCCACTAAAATTATTTCAGAGCTTGATCAAAGTACTTCAAACAGCTTCTCTAAACTTTTCCACATGGGGGGAGGGGAAGAGGGAGGAATGGCAAAGACTCATTTTCATGGCTTAACTATGTCAGTTTTTACAAGAATTTTTTTCTTGATTTAGAATTGCATTGTGCAGTGTACAACTAGGTTTTTTTATTCAATGTTATTGGGAATGTACAAGATATGCATAATTTATTTGCAGCCTATAATAAACATGATATGTAATACTAATTTAGGGGATTTTTAATAAAATTAGTTGGTATATTTCTCAGGCTACTTACTTCTTTAATAGTGAGGACTCATTTAGAGCTGTGACAAATTTTTGTCTTTTGTGTGTATTTTTAAATGAAAACTCAGAACAAAATTAGTACCAAAAAATTTTTTAAATCTTGTCACAACTCTAAATGAGGCTTCTCTATCAAATTTCTTGTACTCATAGGCAACTGGGAGGGGGTGCCCCCCCGACAGCTGACACCAATGGTGTCGGCAGGGCTGGTGCCCCCCCCCCCGATTAAGGAGGTACCAGTCACTGAAAGTTGCACTAGTTTTGTTCTGAGTTTTTGCTTTAAAATACAACAATTCTATTTAAAATGATTTAATTCTGCTCACTAGCATTTACTGGATGCTAGTTTCACCACTATCTTGGACTGGATTTAACCTAATCTGAGCAATCCCATATCATCTGCACAGACCCATGGATGTGGCATTGTGATGTCAAAACAAAATGAAATGTCAATGCAAGTGTATAGAGACAATGTAACAATATTGAAACCATGTCAGTGCACATCTACAGAAACCGTGTAACTCTGTCAGTGTGATTCTAGGCAGATCACTTTGAAATGTTAAAATGAAATGAAACTTAAGTCAATTAGGCAATAATAATTGAAGTTCAGGGATTAATTGAGGCCGAAGGTGAGGCCAATGACCATTAACCCCTGTTGGTCATTAATTCACAAAGAAATATCCTTGGTTAAGGCTATTTACATTATTACCCATCCTCACTGTTACAATATTTTTATAGTTTGTCTATAACAATGTTCCCATAAAGTACTGTGCAGAAGATCATTTCAGCTGCCATTAGTATAATGCCATGTTTTCTTAGCTAGTATACAAAGCCAATCGCATCTTATTTTAGTTTATATACCTGGTAGCAGTAAAAGGCTACCAGTCACCTTCAAACTCAGTCAAAGGTTTATAAACCAATATATATAAAATAAGCACATCTTAAAGGGTTAAGTGATGTTTATCTCTGACCTTTCTAACAAAACAAAAGTGCAATAAGATAAGTATCTAGCATAAGATTCTGGTATATAAATCTAGAAGTAATTATGATTTGCATGAGTTTAGCAGAAATAAGGTATTTTATAACCAAAGATCCGGGTTTTCCATTTCCCATGGAAAAAATGGAGTAAACCGCAGATTTACTGGAGGCAAGCCGGATTTCTCATTTTACTGGAGAAGCCCACAGATTTTGCAGCTTTGCCACAAGCCCTCTGCAGGCTGGCAGAGTTCCAGCCTGCAGAGGGCTGGGAGGGAGCAGGAGGAGGGCAGTCAAGCAGGGGCACCATGTGCATGTACATGCATGTGGCCCCAGGCAGCCTGGAGAGCAGCTCCTGCAGTTAAGTGAAAGGGGGTGGAATTGAGCCCCTATAGGGAAGGAGGGAGGGAGTTGGGCAGGACTGGGGATGCTGCCCACTCAGATGGGGCTTGGGGCTCAGCACCGCAATGCACAGCTGCAGGGCCCCAGCGGGGAGCAGGATGGCGCTGTGGGCGGCTCAGCAGGAAGGATGGGGGGAACTGTGCTGCCCCAGATCTGTGAGTGGGGCAGGTATGGGCTGTGGGCTTGGGCTCCTGCCCTGCTGCCCTCCCCCAGGGCCTCTGCAGCCCAGTGTGGCAGGGAATAGTAGAGGCATGCGGATAAGCTGCTTGTCACTGCAAGCTCCATGCTGCCCTGGCAACACGCCACCTCCATGCGTGGCACCTTTGATCAGTACAAACATGCACCACTGCCCTCACTGCAGCTGCGCATGCAAGGAGCACATCACCAGGACAGCACAGAGCTCACAGCAACACACAGCTTCTCCCCATGGTCCCGCTGTTCCCTGCCACATCAGGTCACATCCACTGGGTTACCAAGGCCCTGGGGGAGTGCAGGGCAGCAGGGCTAGAGCCCACAGCCCACACCCTCCCCCCCTGCCCTGTGCACAGATCTGGAGAGCACAGGTTCTCCTGCCCATCAGGAGTGTGCGCAGTGCCGGGGAGCCTTCTTCAATCCCCCACCCAAGTCCGCAGTGTGCAGCCTGCCCCTCCTCATGCACAGATCGGGGGGGGTCCCACTGCCTCCTGAGGAGTATGCACCCCTGTGAGAAGCTGGCCTCCATAGCAGGGGGGAGCTGGGCTCCGCTCTCCTGCAGCAGCTGTTCCCTCATGACAGGGGCAGAGGGCTGCAGACCCAGGTCCCTGACCCAGTAGCCCTAGCAGCTAGGGGCCCCTTCTGGCAGGGCTGTGGGTGAGAGGCACCAGCAGGGCTGCGGGGGGTTGTGGGGGAGGAAAAAGACATGAGCAGAGCCTAGGAGTTTTGTGGGGGAGTGAGAGGCACCAACAGGGCCAAGGGGCTGTGGGGCAGGGGGGAGAATGAGAGGCATCAGCAGAGCTGTGAGAGGCTGTGGGGGGTCTTAATTTTAATGATGGCTTTGGGATTTTTTTTATCAGAAAACCAAGACTCCTGTTTATAATACAATCACAAAACAAGAAGTACAAATTCTTAAGGTCAATAACAGTGACTAGGCTGGATAATAATGTACAAAAATCTCTTTCTTGTATTTAAAGGAATACTAAATATCAAGTCAACATTGCCAACTGTGCAAATCCAGGCTTGTAGTAGATTTCTCAAATCAGCTCAACAGTTATGCTAGGGGCAGAAATTACACACAAACTGGTATAAGTGATTGGAAACTGGTTCAAATCAGTAACACAACAGGCCTAGGGACAGACAGTGCACATTAACTGGTTTAAGGGATCAGAAACTGGTTTAAACCCGTAACAGATGTTCAGTGCACATAAACAAGTTTGAAAATAACGGGTTTGAGATAAACATGGTTGAATGTTGTATCAGACTTAAGATTTGGCTCAAACTGGTTTATGCAAGTCTGTCCCAGACCTTTTGCTGGTTTAAGATAAATCAGACTCCCCCAGCATCCCAGCATGCTCTCTGGGCTGGGCAGGGTTCTCTGATCCACAACAGAGCTGGCCCCTCCCTTCTGCTCCCTGGCTGGAGCTCCAACAGAGATTGCAGGTACAGCAGGGTCTACCTGGCTTTCCCCTGCCCTACCCCCTCTGACCTCTCTGCTTGAGCAGGAATCCCCCCCACTCCTTCCCTCACATCTCCCACAGCACAGACCCCAGCCCCACAGACCCTAGGCATGTGGTATGCTAGCTAATGCTGAGAGGTGTCAGTGTGTGTGTCTCCAATTTCACTGTGATGGGCAGACAGAACAGTGGCCACTTAGGGCTTTTTGCAGCTAATTAATAGGTCAGCTGGTAACCTGTTTAAGAAGAGTTTGAACTAATGGAGAGAGGCTATTGTTTTGCTGATGGGGTGATAAACACTGTTATCAGTCACCTGCTGGCTTGCTCACCTGTCAGTTTGCTGCAGACAGTAAAAAGAACCGGGGAGGGAGATTAAAAACCCCCATATCATCAACAGATGCATGCACTGTACACATCCCCTTGCTTCAGTGTGCTAGCAGGGGCTGGGGTCTGCCAACATTCCCACCTTTGATCAGTGAGTGGGGAAAAGCCTGGGATGGTACAGGCAGACCTCCCTAATCAGGACATCCTGCCAGGGCCTGGCTATGCCCCCACCCCCTCAACTCAGCACTGTGTCATAGAAGGGAGGGCTGCTCTAGCATCCCCCACCCCCAGCTTCTAGCCTGAGCCACTGCAGGCATGTGCCTGAATTTTCTCAGTCCAGAGAGAATGTCTGTCTGTTACAAACTGATTCAGCCTAGCCAGGTTAGACTAACCAGCAAAGCTTGAGCTCAGGCTTTTTTAACATCTTCCTAACCCGGAAGTTCAGTGCACATAAACTGCTTTCAAAATGACTGAAACTGATTTAAGATAAACCTGGATGGATGTAGTATCAGACTTACCTGATTTAGGTTAAACTGAACTTCCGTCCCAAATCCCTTCCAGATTCAAGTTAACTTACAATCCCCCAGTATCCCATGATGCTTTGCACCTCCCCACAAAGCCACCCCCTCACAAGGCTAGCCTTGGCTCCAGCTGTCTGCTCCAGCAGAACCGGGAGGTACGCACCAGAGCCCACCAGCTTCTGGTGTGGGCCACTGCAAACATTTCAAGAATCAAAAGTGAATGTCTGTTCACTTGCTTATTGGTTCAATCTATGCAGTTTGGACTAACCTGTGAAGCCCTGAATCGGCCTCAGGCTTTTTGACTGTCTGTACTTAGCCCAAGAATATGAGAATCTTCATATGTCAGGCATAAACTAGTGTGTGAATTATACTGCCCATAACTAAGAATATACGGCAAGCACACTCTTATTAGTTGTTGTTTAACATTGATTTTGCATAAATGACCAGTGTCCAGTCAGTTTCATAGCCTTGTTATCGTAAGCAGTGTGCAAATAGAGGAAGTTCTAGTCCTGCAATTACAGGTGACCTGTGATGGATGTAAGTGGGGCAAAGGGATACACTGAAACAAAATTGTTCGTTTGGGTTTTTTTGCTACTGACAAATAAATTAGTAATCAACATTCCCCATTCTCTGTTTAACTGCTGGACTTCCATAGGTATTGCAGTAAAGATTTGATAGAGATAGAGCTCACGTTGGCATAATGTAATGTGGTAAGAAAAAAGAGTGAATGAGCACAGTCTTGAATATACTAGAGAAATGCATGCTATTATCATTTTCTTCCACGTAAAAGACCTTGTATCCACATGCTGAAATGCTCCAAAAAATGTTAAAGGAAACTAATACCATTTGAATGCTTCAAGAAAGCTAAACTACTTGTGTCAGGCAGTTTTTTAACAGTCCAGCTTGTGACTGTCCCAGAATGATCTGCTTCTCAAAACTGAGCTAAAATCTGCAGCATGGGGCATTGCAGGCCATTTGGTTTAGTGCCTAGTGAAACTGGGAGACTACCTTAATTTTTGTCTACCATATGGGACTGACTTTTTGTTGTGCTAAACCAACCAAAGGAAAAAAAGCCTGTTTAAGTCAGCTTCACTGACATAAACTAGGGTTTACATGGTGTAGTTAGTACATCTCTATTCGGGGTTTATATGACTCATGTAGTTATCTAAGTGTAACTTACTGTAACGTAGGTTCCAAGGTCAACCTGTCTTTTTCAGGACTACAGTTTCCCCATTCATAAAACTGAATATAGTCCTTACTTAAATCACATTGTGCTTTTATGGTTTGGAGAGCTGAAGTGATATAGAAACCTACAAACCAAGTGATGTAGAAATAGTCCACTGGAAATGGAAATACTGGATTAACTCAGCTCTTCCTTTTCTGTAATGAGTATTCACATCACACTCTCCATTTCATATTCTGTCTCAGCATGATAACTCCATAATGAATGAGAAAATAAAAATGGGTTTAATAAGTTTATTTCCATATGCACTTTATACAGCTACATTTTTAATGTGTTTGGCATTATCTTACATACAAATGATTAAAACATTTTGAAGAAAAGGATTCAGTTATAATAGAAATCATAAAAATATAAGAATGGAAGGGACCTCAAGAGACCATCATCCAGCCCCTTCCCCCTGTTCTGAGGCAGAAGTTATCTAGATCACCCCTGATGGATGCTTATGTAACCTGTTCTTTAAAATTGTCACTGCCAGGGATTACGCCCTTTCCAAGATAACCCGTTCCAATGTCATATAGTCAAGTATAGTTAGTTTTTCTAATATCTAACATAATTTTTACGTGTTTCAGCCAGTTATTTCTTTCCTACCCTCCAAAACATGGAGAACAAAATGATCACTTTTGTTACCTCTTCCATGTTTGAAGAGTAAAAATATGTCCCTCTCAATCTGCTCTTTTCTAAACTAAACCATCCTCTTTCTCTCAAGTTCTCCTCACAGGTCATGTTTTTTAAACTTGTAAATTAATTTTGTAGCCTCCTTTGGAACTTAATCCAGTTTGTCTAAATCAGTGGTTCTCAATCCTTTTAGAATCAAGACACCCTCTCAGAAAATGCCAGCTCTTTGCTATAACTCCTATTTTGATTACAGCAAAATAACAGAGCAATTCTTCTGCTTCAGAGAATGCAGAAAGGCCGCAACAGGTCACAAGATTTTTGACATTGGATTCCTATTTGAAATTCACTTATTTCCCTGCTTTACCTGTGGCAGTTTTGGTATCTTTGGACAATATGCCTTGTACTTGTGTGACAGGTTTGACTAGGTAGTTTTAGGACTAAGTTAGACAGAAACCTGTATGGGATGGTTTATGCCAACTTAAGCATAAATTTGATACCTGTTCATGCAGGTATCAAATTTACGCCCAATTAATTACTGCACAGTAACACACATGTAGACACATTACTGCACAGTAACACTGTGTGTGTGGACTGACTTGGAACTAACTTTAGTCCCAAGTCAGTCCAGGCAGCATTAATGCGCTTTAATGCCTGCACCTGTAGACCTGTATTCCTACTTACTACACAGTAAATTTAAGCCAGCACAAATGCACATGTAGACACAACCCCTGTGTAGGTGTGTGCTTGCCTCCTCTCTATTGTACACTCTCGTGCCACCTTCGCCCGAGCAGCTGATCTTGCTTGCCAGGGACCTACGTGCAGACCCCAGAGGGTACCTCAGCTGTCTTCAGGGTGACCCCCTAACTCTCCTGCCACAACTTTGAATGGTTACTCAGTGGAGGGGGTCCCCTTTGAGGGTGTCTCCAGAGCTGTCACACTTCTCAGCGGACGTTCATGGGGCTCCAACCTCCCCTACACCCCGACCATGTGCCACCCTTTGAGACAGGCCTCCGAGTCTTTCTGCAGCTATCCCCTATTTGTGTCTTCCCTGGTCTGCGCATTGCCTCTCGACAACGACCACCCAGAGCCCTGGCCGAACCCCAGTGGGAGGGTCTGGAGACCCTCGGCTTCTTTGGGCTTGTCTTCTCTGGTGCCCTTAGCCTTCTGTGTCTGCTGATGGTAGACCCTGGTGGGTTCTTATGTGGCTCCTCTCTACCCCTTTGATGAGAGCTCAGCTACCCTTGCCTGGTGCTAAGGACTCCACTAATCTACCCCCGCAAAGGGGACCGAGATAGATGAGCCCTAAAGGGCACTATCATTGTCTTGACCCTAAACCCCTTTGCCCTAAAATACCCGGTGTGAAACAGAACGGAACAAAACCAACACCATGACCACCAGAGAGTTCTGACAGAAAAGAACAAAAAAGAGGGAGGGAGAATGCCGAAGGAAACAGAGCACCCACAGTGAGAGCTCCGTACACCCGCAGCCCCTAACACCCCTAGGCTAGGGCGCCCTCTGGGTTGGGACCCGTGCTTTCACCCCCAGACGGGGTCTCTCTCTCTTCCTCCGAGCTCCACCTCTGACCGGGAGCTGCAGCCCCCGTTGCCTCTGATTAGGGCTCTCACGCCGGCTCTCCCAGTGGTCGCTGCAGGTCTCTCCGCTGGCTCTTTTGATCCCCGCCGGGCTTCTCTGGCGCAGGGTTCACCGCAGCTCCTGCCGCTGCAACTACCGCTGCCGGCCTCCCTGCTGGCGTCTTCAATCCCCAACAGTCTCCCCCGGCTCGGGGATCCTTTGCAGCTTCTGCTGCCTCCACCGCAGCTGCTGTTGCTGCTGTTGCCAGCTGCCAGCTGCAGCAGCTGGACGCCTTCTTCCCAGTGGTCCCCCTCCAGTCCTCAGCATCCCCCCAGTGTCTTCAGGGCTGCTTTTTATCTCCACCAGGTGACATCTCCTCATGACATCACCCAGTCCCAGCTGGATATGGGCGTGGCTGACAAACCACGCTGGCGGTTTCCCACCGTACGTTTCCTCTCTCCTCCTGGCCCCTACAACAGGTATGTTGTTGTTTCCTTTTCTCTTTACTTTGGCCTGGGGTTTGCCTGCAAATGTGGCTTCCCCCTCTCCTGGTCCTGTGCCCCTGGGACAAGGTGTTTGCACACCTAACAGTGCTAATGTTGCACTATATCCCTAAAAGATCTCACAGCAACTAAGGGTGCTGTAGCACCCTGGTTGAGAGTCATTGACTTACACCTTTCTTAAAAGTTCAGTGCCCAATAGTAGACACTGTACTCCAGCTGAGGCCCCACCAATGGAATAATTACCCTCACATTATACCTAGGCCATTCATGTATAATGACATTTGCCTTACTTTGCAGTGGCATCATATTGTTGACTCATATTGATTTAGCGGTCTACTTTAACCCCAGATCCTTTTCTGCAGTACTTCTGCCTGACCAATTATTTGTGTTTGTGTGTTAGATTTTTTTTCTTCCATTTGTATTTTATTGAATTTTATCTTAATGATTTCAGACCACTTTCAAGGTCACTTTGAATTCTAATCCTGTCCTCCAAAGTACTTGCAACCTCAGACAATTTAGTGTCATCCAGATTCTGTAAGTGTAACTCTCTGCTCCATAATGCCAGGTATTAATGAAAATATTTCCTTTAAATATTAATGACAGAAATCAAGGTGTGGGCTAGATATCACTGATAAAGTCACTGACACTTTGGAGCAACGTGTGTGTGTATGTGTGTAAGAGAGAGGGAGAGAGAAATAGAGAGCAAAGTCTGTGTGATATATATATATATATTCTAATATTCAAAAGCCTAAGTCTGTCTGTCTGTCTGCCTGTAACACTATTCACACTCTGATTGGCTGACAGAAACAGCCAATCAGAGTG
>NW_017729025.1:74416154-74440262 GCF_001723915.1 Gavialis gangeticus
TATATATTCTAATATTCAAAAGCCTAAGTCTGTCTGTCTGTCTGCCTGTAACACTATTCACACTCTGATTGGCTGACAGAAACAGCCAATCAGAGTGCTCCAAGCGTGGGGGAGTGCCGCCATGATTCCAAAACAGTGCCGAGAACTGGACAAGGGGTGCAAGTGGCTCCCTGCAAGTGGTGCCAAGGACCAGACAGGGAGTGGGGGAGCCAGGGCCAGCTATACTGGCCTTGGCTCCCCCACCCTGCTCTCTGCAAGAGGCAGAACAACAGCAGCATGGGGTGTTAGGTGGCAGCACTCCTTGAGGATCTGCTCCGTGATTTTTCCAGGAACTGAGGTCAGGCTGACTGGTCTGTAGTTCCCTGGCTCCTCCTTTTCCCTTTCTTAAATATGGGCACTATGTTTGCCCTTTTCCAATCATCTCCATGAGTTTCCTGATCTCCATGAGTTTTCAAAGATGATGCCCAATGGCTCTGCAGTCACATCAGCCAACTCCCTCAGCACCCGCAGGTGCAGTCTTACCCATGGACTTTACACATCCAGTTTTTCTAAGTAGTCCATAACCTCCTCTTTCAACACTGAGGTTGCTTACCTTCTCCCCAAACTGTGCTGCCCAGTGCAGTAGTCTGGGAGCTGATCTTGCCTGTGAAGACTGAGGCAAAAAAGGCATTGAGCACTTCAGCCTTTTCTTCAGCCTCTGTCACAAGGTTGCCTCCCCCATTCAGTAAGGGACCCACACTTTCCCTGATCCTCTTGCAACTGACATACTAGTAGAAACCCTTCTTGTTACCCTTCACATCCCTTGCTAGCTGCAACTCCAGTTGCACTTTGGCCTTCCTGACTTCATCCCTGCATGTCCAAGCAATAGTCTTATGTTCTTCCCTAGTTAGTTGTCCAAGTTTCCACTTCCTATAAGCTTCCTTTTTGTGATTTAGTTTACTGAAGAGTTCCCTGCTAAGCCAAGCTGGTCTTCTGCCATACCTGCTAGCCTTCCTGCATATCAGGATGGTTTGCTCCTGCTGCTCTCCTTCGGTGTACTTCTACAAAGTGTAGAAAATATGCTTCTATACTTATGAAGTGCCTGCAAGTATCAGTCATTATACTCTTTCACTTAGAATTGCTCAACTAGTTCCTATAACTAATTTACCAATTCTTTAACTAATGTTTTTGTTCTGTTTTTCTAAATTGCTATTCCCCTTCAATTTTCCTTCCCTAATACTGCTTTATTTCTTTGCTTCTTCCTTTAGGATCTATTCTTCTATGCACTTCACTGGGAGGAACAAAACATATCTCTCCCCTCATCCCAAACCTGGCAACAATTGTTCTTGTATCTCAGTGGGTGCTTTTGAAGAGAAGCAGTTTAGCCAATCAGAAGCACCACATCTTGAGACAACCTGCAATATGCCAAAGGATGACAGATGGAAGGCCCCACTGTCACCAGAGACCTAAATGGCAGCTGCCCTTTAGCCCAATCATGGCTTGCAGAAACAAGGTCAAGAGTCTCTCAAGAACCACCATAAAGCAAGCTAAGACCTTACTGGGTCGTTACACAGGTGTCCTATTCCCAATGGAGAGGAACAGGGTTTCTTCTGTTAAGACACTCAGTAAAAGGTGTAATTTTAAATTGAAAGTAACTGTTCTCCCCTTTGCTTGTAAGAACTTCAGGAAAAAATATTGCTGCTGACTCATGTTGCTGAAATTTTGCAGTTTTTTTTCTTTAATTAACCTTCAAGCACTTTCCTTTTCTCTGTCCTTTCTCTTTTGTCTGATTCATTTTTTTCCCCAGAATCCTTTCAGGCTTTCATAGATCTAGGATCTATAATTTTAACATGTTAGCTATCACATGCCAAGTAACACTTTAAAAACCCTTGTGTAGAAATGGGCAGTTGTATTAAAATGCATTAGTTCATCAGTATGAACCATATGAGAAGAAACCTAATGTGCACTGGGCACTTCTACACGAGATGCTAAAAGTGCAGCAGACTAATTCTACTGCACATTAGCACATCACAACGAAAGCCATGCTAATACGCTAATGCGCAAATGCACAGTAAAATTAGTCTACTGCACATTAGTGTCACCTAAAAGACATGTGCCAGTGCTACCATGCAGTAGCACTGACTATGGTGCATTAAGTTCGTACCTGTTATTACAAGTACTAAATTTGATGTGCTGTAATTACAGCACATTAATGCACGTGTAGACGTGCCCACTGTGACTAGCTAATGCATGTTAAAACATAAGTTGATTAAAAGATCTAATCCTAGTCTAGACAGACCAAAAATTGCCTTTAAGGAAGTATTTTCATGGGCTTTCTTGAATGGTGTGTTTGATGAAAATCTAACAAGAAAGAATGATTATGATCTGAGGGCAAGGCTGTGTTTCTGAGCATGTTGCCACCCACCTGGTACTGCTCCACTTGCCCAAACCCAGAAATAAAGCAGTACAGTTGCTCTGAGGCTGTACTGTGACACCACTGGGTGTGTGTAGATGAAACAGGAACCCTAAATTGAAGCGGTGGGTTTTAAAAAACACCGCTTCAATTTAGGGTTGATTAAACCCTCATGTCGTGCACATACCCTGCTGACTTACCTGCCTGTCCAGTGGGGAGGTGAGGGCGAGCTGCCAGTGGGCAGATCAGTCCCTGAGCTGTGGGGGAGGCTGGAGCTTCCCTCCATGGCAGCAATGGCTCCCCCTCAGGGTTGGCACCTGCCCGCAGGCATCCAGCTCGGGCGATCCTGGGAGGCACTGCAGCCGCGGAGGGAAGCACCAGGCCCCCGTGCAGCTCAGGCAGGCAGGCTTTGGAGGCATGGGGGAAGGGGATCAGGCTTGCTGCTTTTCTTGGGCAGAGCGCCCCAAGTTATTTAAGGCACATTACATCGCTGAATTTCCTACAGCGGCTGGAATTAATGCACAATATACCACCGAGGCATGCAAACACTGACACCATCTATTTACCCTGCTTTAACATGTCGTGCACGCACGCCCCTCATTTCATTTACATATGGCCACCCTTTACACACTGGAGACAGATCTTGAGAATGATGGCAGGTGATGCCCTCAGGGCAGCTTCACCACTATATTTCTGGGTTTGGCACCTGAAGAGCAGGAGCAGGTGAGTGGGCCAAGCTCTGCAACAACACTCCCAGGATCCCCACAGAAGAAGCAGCAAAGATATGTCACATTTATAAATGTGTTACAAGAGCACTTTTACAAAATTACCTGCATTGTCTTCATCTTTACCCTGTTTTCTCATTGTTTCACTTGTCTTCAGTATTCTGCTTTCTTTCCACTCCACAGATCCAGATTGAGGGACAGCTTGTGAAGCTTGTATAATAACTAACTACATTCCATTTGCCAGGGTACTAAACAGGAAGATATTTTTAAGGGACTGTTTGTTTGTGTGGCATCTTTCATCTTTTTCATTGTTCTCACTTTAGAAATGTCCATTCAACAAATCAACTGGTTAGAATAATTCAACAGTGCACTTGGTTCAGAATGGCTGCCTCCATATTGGTTTGGGGAGGGGGTATATCCCCTCCAATGGTGTAAATCAACATTGCTTCATTGGTTTCAATGCATCCATGCTGATTTACAATCAGCGAGACTCTGGCCAGCATGTGCAATTTAATGTTCTATGCTTGAAGAAGGAGCACAAGCATTCTTGTGTGTGTGTCCCTTGCTTGTACCTAGCCTTTGCCATAAATACTATTTGGCAGACACCACAAGAATGCCAGCAAGTTTTACATACCTGACTGGCATATACAATGTGCTCTATGGCAGATGAGTGCCCTGGAGGTGCACAGGTTTGTCATAATATAAAAGGTATCTTTGAGCTGATTCATTTACTTCTCTGTGCCATTGTTAATTTAGTGAAAAGGGAGCCTAGAATACTATTTGAATTTAGTCTTGAAAAAAAAAAAAGACAGAGAAAGAAAGAAAACAACCAGCATTCAAAAATGTAACTGATTTGTTCCAGAATTGTTCAACTGGATGATCTACAGCATATTGTGACATTATTTTGTTCATGTTTTAAAAGATATGTCTTGAGTCACTGAACCAACCAAAAACATAAATCTCATCAGATCACAGAAGTACCAAGCAATTTTCAAACAACAGAGCAAGCTGATGTTAGGCTGGTTTGTCTTTTGCAGGCAGCCCCTCTTTCTCTATTCTAAAGGTTTGAAAACTAGACAAGAAGCTGTCTCTAGCATCTGAGAGGAAGTGTGTAATGCTGACCTGAAGAGGAATTGAACAGCGGAGGAATCCAGCTGTTGTGTAATCCATCCCATCAGCCATTTATACTTTAATGTTAGAAAAATGCAAAAAAAACCCTGAACCGGTGCACTCCCACTTAAGAATTAGCAAACTGCTTATTTACATTAATAAGGAAGGAATGAGGGAAGTACTTGGAACAAGAAATGGATGCATCCTTAGGAAAAATAAAAAAAGACAATCTCACCAATCCTCTGCCTTTGTCTCCCAAACATTGGATATTGCTATTACAGAATTTAAGCTAAAAGCATTCTTCTGTTTTTGTGTTATTTCTAATTTTCTATTATTACCTAGGGAGAGGAATAAAAAAGTACTGTAGTACTTCAGAACTAGCTATCCATATGTTGTTTCTAGCCCTGGATAAAATACTGCAACTTTCATGAAAAGGTTCTCAAGAGATTTTTACCAAACCTTGCAGACTCAAGAAGACATAACTGACTCACTGGATTGTCACTAAGGAAACTTTCAGAATATAATATAGTTACAGTGATGTTTCTAATGATGATGCAGATAGAGAAAGGATACTGCTGAATGGGTCAGAGCTCTGAGTGAGTTTGTGAGCCAGCAGTTCACAAACATGCATTTTCTACTTGCAGAATGAGCAAATTTGTTATGGAAATCAATGAGGCCCAATGAATATGGAAGCTCATGTGTCACAGGGTGGGACAGCCTTTGAGCTTAGCCCCCATCTGTGACTGGTCAGGTGGTGAGATAAAAAACAAGCAGGTCAGAAAGAGAAGAGAGCAGAGAGATTCTCCTTGACTCACAGGCAGATGGTCTGAGGAGCAAGGCCCAGGGGAAAGGACAGGATTTATATGTTGAACTTACACTGAGCTATTTTACTTGGAGGACTAAAAATCAAGCCATAAGAAAAGGGACTGAAACCCTGCAGCTGCCAACTCTCTGTTGATATGCTAGCAGGCAAGTTGGCTCACTGGCATACTGCATGATATCATACAGACATGTATTAGAACAGATCTGTACTTCAAGGCCCTACAGACACAGGAAACAGACAGGCTTTTAGCACTCTTTCCCAAAAGCCACCAAGGGGGCTTGACAATCACTTAGAAAAATTCTGTAATGGTATTATGTTGCAAAACAACTGAAGAAGATCACTACCCTATCTGAGATTATAAATGTCTTAAGTTACCTCATTTTTGAGGGTAGCCTTGCGTGCAAGGGCAGAACATTTCAAGAAATCAAACTTAGATCATGGAAATGTGTCCAGGACCAAAAGCTATGCACTGAAAAGATCCTTGAGTCTACAGGAATACAAAAAGTAGCTACCAGCTTCATTAAGCTGTCTGCCTCTTACAGCCCATGAGTGAGAATTACATAAAAAGCCAAAATTAAGGTTTTTTGAATAATTTTAACTATCCATACCTTAACACTTTGTGAAGTTTGGGAACTGTTCAGTAGCTGGAATTTTAACTTTGGATTTCTAGCAGCTGAAAGCCCATGGCTGTGTGGTACGAATGGCTCAGACCAAATCACAAAGCAGCAGAGTGAGGGACTATTCAATGTTTCAGTTATGGGTTACAGATCATGAAACCTGGCTGCAGCTGATCCTGCTGCCCTCTCTTCCACTTTCACTTTGGCTTAAAAGCCTACTCTGAAAGCTGACCTATGCATAGGGTGAAAGTTTGCCCTAACAACTTCAGTAGGACCAGGATTTCACTCATAGATTATGATCAATATCTCAAAAGCACTATCTCAGCTTTTGTTTTGATGCAGCTACTAGTTCAGAGCTTTGAGATACATATTGCTTTCTATCCAAGGACATTTTAATTAGTTAATCCTCCCAACACTCCTGTAAATTAACTGAATGCTGTTACGCTCACTGTCAGATAGGTAAGCCTAGGCATAAGAATTACGTTTGTTGCCTAAGATGACGTGGTGACTGGCTATGAATGAAATGCATTGCCTAACTCCAAGTTATCTGCAGTTAATTCACTGTTACTCAAACTTTTAGTTTAAGGCTTCCAGTGATCTCTTATTTTTCAAAAAAATATTCTGCTCAGAAGACGCAGCCAATCTTTGTACTACATAAACCAAACTAATTGCAAGCTTTTAAGGAACTTGAACACTCTCCAGGAGCAGTGGGAAGTGAGGAGCTATGTTTCCTAAATGTTGAATTTTGCAAAAACTTATTAACTGCAAGAAAGGAAGCCAGCACCTGCACATATTTGTATTTTAGATTGCCAACACTTTTCCGAAAGTTTCTGGCCATTAACAACTGAAATTAGAGGTTTAGATATTTTAGTCATATCCCTGCATTAAGAGTCTGATCCAAAGCCCTTCGAAGTCGTTCTGCTGAAGTTTAACTGAGGATATTTCCTTCTCATTTGTAGATAGGGACTAAACTTCTCAAAGCATTGCATAAAAGATACATATACTGTACTGCACAAGTAAATAGTATCTGTTTGGTGCTCACATCTTCTAAAAAATGCCTTGAAAAATCAAGACTGGGATTTTAAATAAATGTTTAACTTTTCCCACTGGTATCAGAGGAGTTCTACCAGCAACTTCAATGGGAGCCTGAAGGCCAAAGTGGAGTGCTTTTGAAATTCAATAGTAGGGAGTATCCAGCTCAGCCAGACTATGCAGGATGTGGTGCTACAAACATGTCTGCAGCACCACATACTGTATGGTCAGGTGTTCTCCATGGAAAAAAAAAATCACAGCAGTCCATGCACAGGCAGCATGCATCTCTGAAAAGTGGAGCTGGGCCACCCGGAGTCACACTGTGGCTGTGAACCAGGCTCTGCCCGGCAGGATCACCACTGCTGCAGCCCTGGGAGGCCCCAGGACCCCAGCTAAGGCTGTTGGGGCCAGCACAGTGCTGGCCCCAGCATCCCCTGTCGCCTTCAGAGTAACTTGCCATGCATCAAAATGCACATGGCACAGGCATTCCCCAGGGGCAAGTAGCTGCAGTGCAAGGTGCACCGCTGCTATTTGTCCCTGAGGAACCAAACATCCACATTCATCTGGACGTGGTCATAAAGTCTTTATTTTCTAACTGAAGTATGCTAAAATGCATCTGCATTTTGTACCTGGAACACATACATAAATAGCTAGATACATGCTATAAATCTAATATAAATGAAGGAGAGGTTACTGCATGTATAGACATTCAACTAATTTGTTTAGGTGTGAAACTGACTCATTTTTATGGGTTATTTTATGTTGCTGGACTTTAATTAGTGACAAGGTAAAGAGTCCTGCAGGAATGTTTTCTGTTAATGTAGTGGTTAAAGCACTTCTCCATGAGAAGAGCAGTGCCCAGTGCTGCAAAGCAGAAGATCAATCCCTTTTAGTCACCTCAGGAAGGAAAAAAGGCAAATCTAGGACCTGGGTTGTTTTTCACTTAATCAAATGCTGTTGCAAGCCCTTAGAGTCAGTTCTAGAATGAGTACAGGGTATGGACACATACATGGACAGGTCCAGGTTTTCCTAAAGGGGGTGTGGAATATTATTCTTCAGATGGGGAGATGAGGGCAAGGCATGACTGATGAGGGATACTCAGGAGCCCCCCTACTTCTGCCCTGTCCCTGGGCTGACTGGCCCAAGAGCTGCCCCTGTCCTGCTCCAGCTGAGGTTGTGGGGTACTGAGCTCAGCTGGGGATGGTGGCAGTGTTGCACAGACTCCTTCAGCCAGAACCTGTCCCTGCCTATCCCCCACCTCCGACTTCCCTCCACTGGACAGGAACAGGCACTGAAAGGAGGAATGTGCATGCAACCATTGCTGTCCCTGGCCAAGCCTGGCTCCCCATACAGCTGCTTCCTGCAGCCTCCTGCTAAGGCAAGAGAGGAGCAGCTCATGCCCAAGTCAGCTGGGGACAGCGGCAGCACAGAGCAGAAAGGATGTGTTTTTCCTTCTAGCACCTGCTCCCAGCCAGCAGGGGACACAGAGAGGCGGCAGGAAAAGGAAACCTGTCCACTGCTGTCCATGGCACCCTCTGCAGACACAGCCCATGGCTGGAGCAGAGCAAGAGTGGCTCTGGTGTCCCCCCTGAGCCCAGGTCAACCGGGGCAGCAGTGACAATGGTGGATGGGAGTAGGGAGGTGCCACCACACCACCACAGACTCCTGGATCTGCCCCTGGATACACATAGAGTTGAAGCAGTTTCATAATGGGAGCTGCTGACGGGAAACACACAGCAGCTGTTATGCTCTAAAAGTCTGTGTGTGGACAATCTGGGAATGATATAAATGTGACAAAACTGTGTTACTTCCCCCCTGGATGAAGCACTGTTAAAGTTGGAACAGTTGCTATATTTGCACTGTTCTGACTTGTCCCTATGAAACAGCTGCTGCACAGTTCAGAGCAAGAGTCCGGTCCCCCTGCTTTTGAAATGGCTTCAACTGTAGGTGTGTCCATAGCCTTAGATGCTGCCATGCTGAAAGCATGTCTACATGAGATGTTTACTGCACAGCTGACTAATTAGCTGCACAGTAAATGTCTTAGTGTCTATATGTGTGCCTCTGTTAAGCTGGAGTAAACTAAATATTCCGCAGCAGAATAGTACTTGTACATACTCCACACCAGTGCATATGTAGAGTAAAAAAGTCTGCAGCAGTGCACGTGTAGATGCTGGAGGGGCTGGCTGGGGCACAAAGGTGCTTCAGTGTAGGGGAGCACTGCCGGCTAACCCAATACTGAAGCTCCCTCATGCCCCAGCCAGCCGCTCCGCAGCATGCTGATCTAGGTCAGAGCAGCCCTGGGCTGGCAGGTTGACCCCCGGGGCCCTTGCTAGCCAGGGCTGCTCTGACCTAGCTCAGCATGTTGCACGTGAATGAACTACGGAGCTTATTATTCTATAGTTAATCGCTCCCAGGTGTACATTCAAACATAGTAACAGCATGTGTAAACATGCCCCGGGTGTTGCAACATCTACCTTTCAGGTGCTTGGTCCCAAAAGTGACATACAGAAACCTGTACTGGGTGCCTGTTCTTTAAGCAGGACTCTTGTACGTCTCTACCCCCAAGTGAGAATCCAGCACTAAGGAAGTCATTGCTAAGGTGAAGAGTGGCATGGAATTTAAGGTACACCCTTGTTATCGGCACTTTCCTATTTGCTAATTTTGTCAGCTCTGTGCTGATTTTAGGCAGCATCCTCCTCAACCTGTGGATTATATTGGCTCCCTATTATGAAGTGTCTTATTCTCATGATTATACTACCCTAGATGAAGGGGGTGTTTGTGGGTGCCAAATGCAGCTCCAAGGACTGTCTATATATTTTAACCAACCAGTATTTAAAAGCATACACATAGTTCAAAGAACCAAAGACAGCCCTCTCCCAAGTGAGTGCCCTAATCATCTACTTACAGAATTATCCTCACTCATGCTCTCTTATCCTTAGACCAATAAATCTTTAATCTTTTCTACACAATGCAAGAGCTTCAAGTGGGGAGGTATAACTTGCCTCCAGCCTTAAATGGATTATTAGCCTGGGGTATTGGTGACTAGGGCATTCTCCTAGAACATGTTAGAAGAGAAACTCAAAACCAGAATGATACACTCTCTACATACATGAGACTGGAAAATATGATTTACCACCAATTTTATATTAGCTTGGGAGATCATGTCAATCTGATACAGCAAAACACAAACCTGAGTCTCTCTCACCCTGAATGAATGCACTAAACTCTTAGGCAATTTTATAAGGGGTTCCCTACTCTGAGTTTTAAAAGAAAGCGATGGCTATTTCTGCATTCTGCATGGAGTCTAAGCCTCTGGTGCATGTCAGGATCAGTGCCCTCAGAAGAATTATGTGTAGAAAAATCTACTTTATAGAATTTGATTGGGCTTTGGCTGTGAGAATACAGTTCTGTGCAGCTCAGCACTGTCCGCATTGATCTGCTTTAGGGAATATGCAGAAACAGAATATAAGGCACCTGAGAATCTTTATGTCCAATACCCAAAGTGTCTGTAACATTTAGGTGTCTCCAGGATTACACAACAGCAGAGCAAGGAACTACAATTTTGCATTTAGGCACCCAAGTCCTTTTTTTGGATCTGATCCTTAACTCCATAAAACTACCTAAGTAGAAGAGGCATGAGGTAATGTCTAGCAAAGGGGAAGACAGAAGGAGACTGACTTCTCCCATCATGCTGGGATTAGAGGAAAGTTTTTTTTTCCTGAAGTGTTTAGCTTTTTAAAGGCTTTTGGGAAGAGGTGTAATATTTCTGTAGCCATTGTATATAAACATCTGAAGTGAACCTGGGATTGTCAAGAAGAGGAGTCTATGCAACTCCAATCTAAATTGTGTGGTTTACAAACCTTAACTCCAGAGCAGAACACTTCTGTGTTTAACAAATTCATGAAAGTAGCACAACACAAAGAGCAGAAGAGTGAGATGTACTTAGACACTGCAGAGCAAAGTTCCATAATCTAAATGTAGGGTTTTTTTTCCCCTTATGTTTATTTGAATCTTCATCAAAATCTTGTTGTGTGACTGGGCTCTGTCTGCCTTTGAGATCATACAAGGTATCATATATGTGCATTTTCTGAGCATTCTCAGCCAAGCCTGTGAATTTCAGTTTATCACATGCAATCTCTGTGGTAGCATTACTAATGGAGACAGAATGATACACTCTCTACATACATGAGACTGGAAAATATGATTTACTCCCAATTTTATATTAGCTTGGGAGTTTATGTAAATCTGATACAGCAAAAAACAAAACAAAACAACCCCTCCAAAAACAGTTCAACTTACTTTTAATCTGAGTGAGCTCTCAGTAGTGAGACCTATCATGTGCTTGTTTACACTGGCTGTGTCTATGCAAGATGCTACTGCACAATAGCACTAGGGGACACCGTGTGTAGACGAAATGAGAGGCGTGCACACACAACACTTTAAAGTGAACTAAATGCTTTTGCACCGCTTTAATAGTGTTAGTGTTTCCACACCTCAGCGGCATATTGCGCATTAATTCCAGCCGCTGTAGGAAATTCAGCGACATAATGCACCTTAAATGACTTGGGGTGCAGCAAACTAAAACTCCTTCAAGGAATTTTAGTTTGCTGCCCCTACAGTTGCTGAGCAAAGGACCGGGCTCCATGCAGCTCCACGGCTCTTCAGGAATCCCTGCAGGCAGCCTGGCAGCAGCCCGGGAAAGCAAGCTCCACCCAAGAAAAGCAGTGAGCCTGATCTATCCTACCCTCCACCCCCCACCCCAGAGCCTGCTGCCTGCCTGAGCGGGCAGGGCCCCCTGGGACCGTTCAAGCCAGGTGCCTGCCGGCAGGTGCTGCCTGGGGGGTTACCACAGCTGCCGCGAAGGGAAGCACCAGCTCCCTTCCCTCCCACCACAGCCCAGGGGCCACTCTGCCTGCCTGCAGCTCACCCTCCCCTCCCGACTGGAGAGGCAGGTAAATCAGCAGTGTTCATGACACGGGGGTTTAATCAGCTCTAAATTGAAGCGGTGTTTTTTAAAACCTACTGGTTCACTTTAGGGCCCCCATTTAGTTTACACATGCCTCCGTTCACTACTTCACAGTACCTTCGGAAAAAAATATGCGAGGATGCTACTGCACAGTAACACTAGTTACTGCACAGTCATTTAGTACTTGGTTATACAAGTACTACGTGACTGTGCAGTAACAACTGTGCAGTCTTCTGCTCGTGTAGATGCAGCCACTGACCTGCATTTTCACTTTTTTTCCTACTCTTTGAAAAGCAAACTAAAACATAAACTAATTCTAAAGTAAATTTCCAATGGTCTCATTATTGCTAATGGTTCTTTTAGAATTCAATTAATCACTCCAGGCATATCTCTCATTCATAAATTTACCAGTTGTCAAAGCAATGTAAACCATGGAAGCAAATCAGAACATAAAGAAGACTATCTCTTATACTTAGGACCATGTATTTCAAAGGCCAGCCATGGTTAGTTATACATTAATTTGTTGCTATGAGTAGCACAGTATTTTGTATTGAAAACATTTGGTCTTTTAATAGCCTTTGAGAAGGTATTTTAATTTCTGAACTGTGTTCCTTAGAGCTTGCAGTTCTCCAGATGGTAAGAAATGTACATCTTAGTGTAAACAATCTTTTAACAGTCTTTACTTGAAGTTTATATTTCTTGTAAGATCAGGCAGACCATTTGAAAATTCTTGGTTCTCAAGGATGCAGGCTCTTACCCTGGAACTTGAGGATTCTAATCCAGGTTAGCAAAATACATAACTGAAGGAAGAAGAATACCAGGGAATAATACCAACTATATTGTAGAAAGGAATGCAGTCTACTTCTTTTGGTGAGTAAAAATTAGGGTTAAAGTAAGCTCTTAAAGGTTCAAACCTAGGTAAATAAGGCCTTTTCAGATCCACCTGAAAAGGCTTCCCAATTTTCTGCAGCACATTACTTCATCAGGGAGTGAAGAATAAGTGGGAACCCTGCCAGAATTTGGATAAGTGTATTAGGTGATTCCAATGTTTTGTCTGAGAGCAAGATGACTCAAGGAGAGAGAACTGAGCATGGAACCAAAACAACTTACGTTAAAATGCTTTGCTTTCTTTTCAGGTTTCTTCATCAATTATAGACGCATTCTTGAACTTAGATATTTTTCCCATTGAAGGATTTATGGTTGCAGAAGAAGATCTGAATTAAAAAATATGTCTGTTCTAGGGTCTGAATTCTGTGGGCTGGTACAGGAAGACTGATATTTGTCCAAAACTTAGAGATCTTGGCATGTATTAAGACAGCTAAAAGGAGCGGAAAGGAAAAAGGTGTGGACTTCTGAGTCCTAAATTATCATTGACTAAAGTGGTTAGATGTTATGGGAGAGCATCAGACTACAGTTCTACAGTCAGGATCTCTGAATATGTCCATTTGGGTAGGGGTCAATTTCCATAGTACTTGATGGAGAAATGATCTAAAACTCTCAAAGTCACGACAAGATCATACAAGGCAAATTTCAATTAGCTGCTGCAGCCAGCTAAACCTAGTAAGTCTTCCTTCTCCTCCTGGCTGATGTGTTTCCCAGACTGCACAAATTCAGGTCAACATGTCCCTTCATAATCCCTTAGAATCACTTAGAAGCAGGGTAAAGTTACATGTTACACTTAGACTATTATTAGTAAATATTTAGGATTGTGAATCCAAAAACGATGACAAAGCCGGTAGGGAAATACAAATCACCAGAGCAAGGGACTAACATTAGAGGGATGGGTTTGAGGAGGGGAATGCAACTCGGTTACAGAAAATACAATGTGAGCCAACAAAGCCTGGGGGTGGGGGGAGGGGGGGATGGAGGAAGGGGAGGGAGGGGGTTCGCGACGCTGAGAGAGAAAGTAGATACACACAAACCCGTTACAATGGTCCACAATGGTGGAGGAAGTAGTTCGAAGAAAGTGTCTCAGTCCATATAGAGTCTCATCATGGGGGTCCTCTTCGGGTGGAGCAGGGTCATCCATTACTGAAGAATCCTCTCAAAGTGAAGTCCATCTGGTGCAGAGTGGGGGTTCAGGTGGTCCCTTCTGGGTCCGGTCTGGTGGCAGTTCATCTGGCGGGGTCGGAGTACTGGCAGTGGCCCATGATGTGTTCCACGTAGATGTCGCGGGACCAATGGATGGTGTTGGACATCATGAGGCAGCGCATTAGCTTGGCGTAGTGGTGGGAGAGGTGGAAGGCATACATGACACTCTCGTTGCTGGGGTCCCGGGCTCTGAGCGTTCCCACAATGAGTGTGTCAACCATCATATTGTAGCCACATACTAAAGGCACTTATTTTCCAAGCATCTGCACCTTGAAGCTCATTAACTCATGTTAATTGCTTTCTGAGCATCTCGAAGTTATGTCGCTTCTGGCTCAGGCTAACTCTGGCCTGTGCTATCTAGCAAGGATACAGCCCAGGCATTCTGGCTCCTTGCCACACCCCTGCTCATCAGCCCTCTAGTGGCAAGTCAGAGCTGTGCAGGCAGGAGATATTTTAACCATACTTAGAGCACGTTCTAACCTGAACAACACTTATCACTCCACAGATTTGATACGGTCTAAGCGTAACATGTCACTTCCCCCTTACTTTCACAGGTGGGTGTTTCAAACTCTCTTAATTCTTGGTTGAACTATAGGGTTTTCTGCACTGCTTCTTTTTTCCTTCATCTAAGCGCCCACAGTTAAATATCTTCCTGCCATTTTCCATTGAATTAAAGATCTGAGACTTTTTTTTGTCAGACAGTAGGTAATCTGACATCGTGACTCTATCAGCTGTTCAGCCAGGAAAATGAAAGGCTGCCCCAGTGATTAACACAGCAGAGTTCCAGTCTGTCCACAAGGAATAGGACTTCCTACCAACCACATCATTCTAGGCAGCCCTTGTAACCTCATTTATCTCCATTTCTTCCTTTCAGCTAACAGGTTGTTATCATATGTCTTCCTGCTGGCCAAAAATATGGGATGCAGAGTTTCTACCAGCATTATTGTCAGCAGTGCTCTATGGATCAACTAGTAGCCTGACTTTTAACAGCAAAAAAACAAATGTACTATAGGAAAGAATAAAGGCATCATTGTTTTTTTCTCCTCTTGACAAAGTAACAACTGATAACTAGCTTATTTCTTGACTGTTATTAGAGAAAAAGAACACTGAATAAAACATTAGGGGAAGAAACTAAACTCAAATGTAAATATTAAGGCCAGAATTTTAAAAAAAAAACAACCCCCCCCCAACATTGCAACCTGTTACTTCTCTGCTGAATATAATTTTTCCCATGGAACATCCTTTCTTTAAACTTATTTTCCGTTCTAAATGAGCATTCGGTCAATAAGCTGGCAAACAAATGCTTCTGAAAAAGATATTTCTATCACTGCTACCTCTGAAGTTGTAAACATGTGGAAAATATTTTCAATTGCTAGCACAGTATTTGTGAAATGAGAGCACATTAGCCAACCTTGACAAAATCAAGAAGGGAAAACTAATGTTCACCATATGCACTACCCCAAATATTCAGATGAACTTTTTGTACTTTTCTGCTTTTGCTTTGGAAAAGTGATTTATAGTGATGCAAGTGATTTAAAATCATGGCTAACTCACTCCACTTTAATTTATTAACACAGGCTGTGTGCACAAAAGCACTTTTCTAGCCTTAAACTGGAAAAATCAGAAAATCCACATACAATACCAGGGAGATTTACATTTCTGCTTTTTTCTGTGATATTCTTCCAGTGGATCCTGAGGACATCTGATTGGAGTTGCCTTGAATGTTTTGAATTTAAGGTTAGAAATGGGACCATATAAACCCCTTGATCACAACATCTTTGACTATGAGGAAGTCACATCTACATTCAGACTTTGCAGCTGTGCGCCAACGTGTACTGGAATCAAAGAATGCTGTGGTTGCATGCACAGTTTACAGGCCATAGCCAACATTTTATGTAGCTGTTTTATCCTTTACATATTCCCTAATGTTTTATTGAAATCTAAACCCAAATCCTCCATTTTTTCCTCAGCTATAACACTTAAAGCCTTACACTATTAGATTTCTGCAGCACATGATTATACTACAAACATTATGGCCCAGATTCAAATTCTAAACTCACTCTACACCTGTTTAACTCTATTGGAGTTAGCAGGGTTGTTTCCATTTTAAGATCAGGATGAGGCCCCATAACTTGACAACAGGAAAAGCCTTTGGGCCATAGCCTCAGTTGATATAAATAAGCATAGCTCCATTGATTTCAGTGTGAGTGAGAATACGATATGCATCAGTAGCACAATGCTTATATCATAATTAGTGGTGCAGAACTGACTAGGGGAAAGTTTTAAGCACTGTAGTCAAGGGTGAAAAAAGAACTAAGGATCTAAGTTTAGACATCAATGACTCAAGTAAAGCTAAACCAGTTTATTTCAACAGCACTATGCTGCTGGATGCCAGCTGAGAATCTGTCTCTTTAGCTCTTAAACTACAACATAAACCAACCTGTCATGATGTACACAGCCTGTACACAAATTTCATTTTAACAACAGAGTTCCACGGCTGCTACAACTGGTATTAGCTAATTCCTAAACATGCAAGGATGCTTCTTTTATAAGCTAAAATATAAACACGAACACAGAAGAAAACCTATCCTTGGTGCATTTCAAGTGTGCATGGTGTACATTGCCATCTAGTACTCAAGATTTTTTTTATCTTGAATAATGGCTTAACCCATTATTTATTTCATGGGCTTTTACAGACAAAGTTCCCAGTAGAAAACAAACCAACATTTCTCTGGTCCTGTGTAAAATACTATTCCAAGGGGCTATGCATTTATTTAAGTGTAGATATAGTTTTCTACATCAGCCAAGTGAAAAAATCTCTTCTCTGCCCAAAAAAAACAGTAAACTTTTTAGTCAAAGGAGAGTTTCTTGGTCCCACATCCACAATGTTTATCCCAGTGGGATATGATACAGTATGTGAAATTGCTACATTTCACAATAATTATGTAAGAGGAATAACATGTGGTATAAATAGCATGGATAACAAAGAACAGCAGTATAGGTTAAAATAAAACGCTGGTTATGTCAAAACTAATAACTTATTTACTGTAGCAAAGCCAATGAGTTAACAGGTCTGATTAATCTAGTGGTTTTACTTTGCCTTTTTTTTATATTCTGCTCTTTTTTTGCTCATCTTCTAGTCAGAGTGGGTCTGTGCAGAATGATCACATTCATGCAATTCTGGTATCCTGTTATTTGTAACTTCTCGGCATGCTCATTTTGGGCATTTTTAAAAAGAGAAGGACATGATAGTTTAGTATAAATGTTGGGTTTTTTTAATCATTGAGGTGGGGAGTTATTAGGTTTTATACAATACATAGAACATTCAGAGTGATAATAAACAGCATCTGTCTTTTTTAGGAATAGAGGTAATTGTTCCTTATGACAGTGCACATCCTTAAAATGTTATGTATCATTTAATACTTAAAAAAGCAGTACACTTTTCATTGATCTTTCAATTTCTTTTTGATTTAAAATGCAGATCTTTCTTTCCATTGAAAACTTAGCATTTTTATTTTAAAATGTATAGGAAAAAAATCCATTTCAGACATGTGCAGCACCATAAATTACTTTTTGTGGTTGAAACAGTATTCGCTTATGTCATGGGTTGAACATCCTCCTTTATTAGAATGCTATTTATTGCCACCAGCTGCAGTGCTTAGCTAAGAAAGTTCTTGACACCAGCGATTGCTTTTCAGCACCAATGCTTCCGGCTGCTAACAGGGGTTTCTATTTCCAAATGTAGCCACCCCTCTTAAACTCTTCCTTCTGGTATACAGATACCTCCTGTCATTGTTACCAAGTGTAGTAGGGGGGATGTGTCTGAACCCACTAATGCTATATA
Organism: Gavialis gangeticus; assembly: GCF_001723915.1. Lineage (NCBI taxonomy): Eukaryota > Metazoa > Chordata > Crocodylia > Gavialidae > Gavialis > Gavialis gangeticus. Next base: position 74,433,755 of record NW_017729025.1, read on the forward strand.
ATCTCTTTGGCTGCAAATTTCCTATGGCTTTGAGATTTCTTGCCAAATATCACTGGCTTGAAAGCTGTCAAATGTGTTCAGGAAATCTACCCATCAGTAATGGATTTTTTTTTAATTAAGTTGTGAATTTAGCTTGCAACCAAAGGGCATTTCACATAACTAGCCTCTGCTTTAGCTAAAGAAACAGAAGTATTGTATACATTAGCTGTGTAGACACTGGTCTCTATTTTATTACATTTTACAGCAGGGGAAACTAGACAAAGGTAATTACTCTTCTTCTGTTAAAGGCTATTATTACTCTTGCATGAACAGTTAGCACTGCTATTTTCTCTGCTGCCTGTGCCTATGGCATTCAGGAAAACCAAGCAGGAAGAAAATAAAAGTGGTGGTGTCAGCATATTTCCTACTGGACAGTAAGTGCACCTTACAAGGTAAATCTTCAACGCAGTAGTATATGTGCTGGGCCTACATGTATAAATCCTGTTATTTTGCTGATATTATTTGCACACATATCTTCTTCGCAGTGGTTTGTGAATGTACCTCTGTAAGACCACTATGTGTAATTGGGCTCAAATAAGCAACAGTGGCAATCAGTGACAGGAGGAGACCTGAACTCTATTAACATAGAAACACAATTTCTTTTCTTCTTTAGAAAAGAAATACCCAGTAGGTCAAAGATGTGGGCTTCTTTACTGCATAGTGTTGGCAAAGCTATAACACAGATGCCTGAACCTGTGAACCTAGGACACTGGTTTAAGGCAATGTCAAGTGCTTGGCCTTCAGAAACACGAGATTTCTATGCTTGACTATACCCCAAAAGAAAAAGAAAAGAAAAGAAAGAAAAATATTAAAAACTCTTTCCCTTAGAAAATTAGAACTTTAGTAAAGTCCTGTGCCCTGCAAGCAAACTCAGGCAAAGGAGACAAATGGGTAGGAGGACAATTTTTTTCTCACTGACAAAGGTGATAAAACTAGAGGTCATTTCATTTGAAGTTAGTCATTCTTTGTCCCAAATGTGATTGCCTTAAATATTTCTAGGTATAGTATGAATTAATCAGTGCTCTGAACACAGGATTAGAACATCAAGGAGACTTTACCTCTTATCCTCACTCTGCCACTGAATCAAAATGTGACCTTGGGCTATAGATCAGAGAGGCCTTCAATTGCCCTTTCTGATCTATAGCTGGAAAATGGAAATAATACTTACTGGATGATGAAGTCAGTCTGGGCTCTAAGGATATACTGGTTAACAGTGGTACAACAGTCTGAATATAAGTATTCTCGACAGCTTTCATACATGGTAACAGCTTCTCATACATACAGTCATTGAGCAGGTAGTGCAAAGAGAAGAGATGCTGCCTATAAATGCCCAGCAGAGAAAACTTTGATGGAGGACCCCTCCTTACTGGCATAAAGCCAGTGGAGCCAGCTGCTGTGCCAGTCTCCCTACATTGTCGCTGTAGGAAGTAAGCTGGGGAGGCAGTCTGCTCCACTGTGCTAATCCTACCCTGATGTAAAGCCCCTCACAGGTAAAGCCTCATGCTGAGACTAGGCTGTCACAAAATTAGGAAACACGTCTCCCTTACTGGAGCCCCATCCTCTACACAAATTAGATGCCTGACTGCCCAGAGCAGAACTTTGGGGGCCACAACAGTCAGACAAATGAGAACAGCCCTGCATTTAGCATTCTACTAGCCTCTAGCCAGCCCCACGAAAGAGGCACAGATTGCATTTGCAGTACCAATGAGCTCATCTGAGCCCTAAATTCCAGCCCTGAAAATTCTTTTGACACATATCACTGAAAGAAATCAAATACATGAGAACTCATTTTGTCCAGTGTACATGCAGGACCTAGCACAGTGGTGTCCTGATCCAGGAAAATAACTCTTAGCTGCTACAATAATATATATAACAGAGTACATCTACAAGTGCATATTAATGTGATGCAATAAACTCTGGCACTTATTGCATCAGAGTTTATTTACTCCAGGCACATCATATACACATGTACCCAGGACTGCAACAGGTTGAGCCAGGGCTGCAATCCCAGGCCCAGGGCTGCTCCCCTCAGCTCAGTGTGCTGCGGTGGGGCTGGTTGGGGTATGACCGTGCTTCAGTGCGAGGCTAGCTGGCAGGCAGTCCCTGCACTGAAGCACTCTCGTGCCCCAGCCAGCTGGGGCAGCATCTACACATGCGCTGCCGCAGAGCTTTTTACTCTGCAGCAATAAAATACTTGTATTTACAAGTATTTTCCTGCTGCAGAACAAATTAGTTTACTCCAGCCTGTAGACATGCGATGTTTATTGCACAACTAATTAGTCTACTGCACAATAAATGTTTCATGTAGACTCACCCATTGTAAATAAATAAAACACTCATGGGTGCAATCTTACTCTATTCTATTCTTTGTAGGTAATTTATATCAACTTTCAATTTAATATAAGAATTGAGGCAGATTCTGACTTTTCTCACACCAGTAAATATCTATAGGAATCCCATTGACTTTAATTCTTACTGGTGAATAGAAGGCTGTTCAACAATGTAGCCACATAACAAGTGTTTGTCCCTACAGAAGTACAAAGTACATGAACAACATGTAACCAGCTATTTCAAAACCATCCTTCTGGTCAGAGAATGTAATCATTCTCCCCACCTCTCCTTCCCATATCATACAAGCTGCGTCCTTCTCGGTGTTTAAAGACTCTGTCTGCTTCCCCACAACAAGTTTTGCACTGTGGGAGCAAGTGAGACATCCAGCAAGGGCAGGAAAAAAATGTGTGTTAAGTGTGTTTCACATGACCAAAGATTTTAGAAGGGGACAGAGAAAAGGTAAGAGTTGTTTGAACTAGTTGAACACCTATGTTCCATCCTTGAACATCTTCTGCCCGCATTTACAGGTATTGTATGGCAGTAAGAACAAGAAGACACAAATCTCCTCCTCTAGGTTGCTATGTAACAGGTTCCAGGGGACACTTGCTCTCCTTCCTTGCCATAACTGATCCCCCCCATCAATATTGACCAGAATTAGGCCCCTTGGGCTTTTTCAGAACTACCCTACATGCATCTAAGGTTTCTTCATATTCTCACTACTCTAATATTTCCTCTCACTTTAGAATTCACTATGGACTTTGATTAAACTGCCAACAAAACCTGATAAGCTTTAAAAAGGCAGACACGTTTAAATCAGTTTTTTTAGCTCTTCCCACTATATGTATTCAAAAATAAATTTAGCTTTTCAACCCAGATGAATAAAAAGCCACATTCCATTTTAGCAATACACCATCTCCAAGCTAACACTATCTTGTTTTGGCATCCGATAAACAGAGCAAAGCACATGGCTAGAGAGTATCTGTTTGTATGTCCTCCACGGCGCATTTTCTCAGCCCAACTTTTCTCAAAAAAACCCACAAAAATGGAGTCCTAGCTGGTACGAACATTACAGACAAACCACTCTTTCTATTAAAAATTGGAGCAAATGGAATGGGGGGGGGCGGGGAACGAAATAAAGTTTAATACATTTTCAACATTAATTTATACCTTCAAAGAACACTTTATAGACTAGCCATTAATCCTGATTCTGTATACAGGGCTTTTTCTGGGCCAGAAGTTATTTACAATTTCCTTTTTTTACTTACGTTACATATAAAAATACCACCTTAGTGTATATTCATTGTTTTGAGCTTCAAGTACATCTTTACTGTACCCAGTATCTCATGTACCTAGTGTATAACAATACAAGCTACACTGAAGAAGGATGACAACTTATTGTGTGTGCTTTTTCCACACAACCCATGAATGTGGTAGGGGAGATCATGCTCCTCCTTTACCATTTTTTCTACTCTTTTAGAGAGCTAGTGACACTGGTAAAACTAGCGAAGAGCAGTGCCAATGCTTGTCAGCCCTATTGTATCTTACCATTATATAAGACTTCTCTCAGCCCCTGCTCTCATGCACATGCAGTAAATCACCTCAAGGTAAAGTGAAATCTATATACCTATTGCATACATTATAGTAGTTAGCAAATTGTAAAATATAGGTATCCTGCACAGGCCATTTTATGCTGCTGTTGCCAAAAGCAGAGAACTAGGACAAACTTTTCTAACTTTGTTGCCTGCAGCAATGTACCTACATTTATATTAAGAAACTAAATTGAGCAGTATTTTTTTAAGAAAGAAGCATCCAAAACTTCCATTAAGACACTGACAGATGCATCTCAGAATCTTATGCACTGGCCTCTGTTTCAGTGCAACCATAGCCAGCAGAAAAGATGAGGCCACATCTGCCTCAAGATTTGGCCAAGATTTGTACAAGTGATCAGTGAAAAGCTTGGCAGAGAATCTACAAAGGCTGGTAGAGGGAAGAGGCCAGATGACCAAGACCAGATAAAACAGATGATGAAATCCAAGCAGCAGTGGTATAGCTGGGCAGTTCTGTACCCTGGGCAGCAGTGGTGTACAGAGCAGCAGCAGTGGCTGGGTCACTGGTGCCAAGCTAGGAGTGGCAATGGCTGCTGTTTTTCACCCCCAACCCACACAAATTGGTGCCTAGGCCTAGTACCCATTCACAGCTAAGGTGGGGACCATAGTTACACTAATTCCAGGCAAATAAGAAAGACCTCAAAAACAAACATACAAGACATATACCAAGAATTCTGCCATCAGGACTCAATTCAGTGGAAAAGTAGAGTCTGAGCTGCAACTAGAGGACATTTGCGATTAAATCTTTATGTTCTACCATGTTTGTGATTAAATCTCAATCACTATAACAAGAATGAATATTAGATTTTATGGATCACTGAAAATTGGAAGAAGTACTATATTTGAACCTCCAATCCCTTCTTCAGCTATTAAGAAAAGTCCTGTCAAAGCAAAAGAGTCAAAATATTCTTTCACACCATGGAATCCAGAACCAAGCTTCCACCCATGGGAAACTAAGACATGTGCCTACTCAGTCAATCTGGTTAATCGACTGAATCAGAGATCAGTCATCTTTGAAAGAAAATCATCCTGGGAAGCTTATTATGCCCAATTTGAAAAAATAAGTCAAATGAACCATTGGACTGAGGAACAAAAAAGCACAATTTCTTGCTGCCATTCTAAAAAGACCTGCATTTACTGTGCTAAGCAGTTTGTCAAAAAATAATAATTGTCAAGCCTTAATCACTGCATTAACTAGTCATTTTGGAGTTGGGTACCAAAAAGAATTGGCCAGCGTCCACTTCAAGCACTGCGTTTAGACAAGTGAAGAACTTGCTACAGACATGGGAAAATTAGTACATCAGATATATCCAGAGGCCACTGGTGAGGTATGAGTTGTCTTTGCCAGAGACAAATTTATAATTGTTTTACTTGCATGCAACTGGAAACTGAAGATAAAACAAAATCTATTAAATAATGCAATAGAAATTTTGAATACTGTTTAAAACTGTAAACTTTCTATGCTGCAAATCTTCCATGGGTGAGAAGGTGGAGAAAAATGTCCCATGAAGATAAACTGCAGCTCCAAAGTGAATTGAAAGAAATCATATGAAATAAAACTTTAATACAAAGAATAGAAGCAATGTTAATGGGGAAAAAGAGAGACAGAAAAAGACCTATTACAGATATAAGCAGCCAAAACCAACAAGCTTGCTTTCACTGGAACTCAAGGAAATAATTTTTAATGTAAGTACTGGCATTACAGAAAGCCACAAAAGAAGAGAGTCCCAGGACTGGAAGTGAGAAAATATTTCATCTTCAGCCAAATATGAGGTCTGATGCAAAGCCCATGAAAGCTAGTGGGAGTCTTTCCATTGTCCTCTATGAGTTTGGAGGAGGCGTGCAGTCAGCATGTAGTAAATGCTGAAAACTTCAAAACCCAAGGGACACCAATTATTCTTTGGGTATGTACAGATGTTTGGGAAGGTTAGGGGGAGGTTAGATCATGTTAAAAATGGCCACCTGATCTAAGTTCACTCATGTGCAAACTTTACACTTAGATCCCTTAATTAGGTTGATCTAAGTGCAAACTGTAACGAAGTTCTAAGAAAATTAGATCAGTCAAAAATGGCCAGCCTGATCTAATGTAACTGTACCTCAGAGGTGCACTACATTAGATAGGGTACAGGCCAACCGACCTAACTGAGCTTCTGCACACATTCCAAGTGCAGCCCCAGAGGTGGGAAAGACCACCGCTGGCCCCAGCCATGGGGCTGCACTTTTCCTTCCCCACACTCCCACTGCCAGGCTACTTTTAGCCCCTTACCCCTGAACAACACCTGCAGATCAGCCAGCCTCCCTGAGCCTGCCAAATTCCTCAATCCCACAGGCTGATACTGGTGCCAGTTTTACTGATCTTCACCAGTGCTGGGAGCCAGTTGAAGTAAGTTGGGGGATGGGAGGGATGGACAAGTTTGGGGGTTGTTGGTTTGCTGTGGGCGTTGTTTATCTAGGGTTGGGGGAAGCTGGGGGCTAAAAATAGTCCCTGGTTGGGATGGAAGAGAACCCCCCCAATCCCACTAACCCCCCCC
>NW_017729025.1:74440499-74444885 GCF_001723915.1 Gavialis gangeticus
AACCCCCCCCCCCCAAAAAAAACTGCCAGCCCTGCCCTGATCTGCCCACCTCTGCCCCCAACCCAACTTATTTCAGTCAAGTTCCTGAGACAAGTAAACACTGGTAAAATGCCCCAGGGGTGGTCTGTAGGATTGGGGGCAGTTTGGCAGTATTAGAGACATCTGAGGGAGGTTTGGTGAGATTGGAGAGCTTCTCTGATCACACCAACCCCCACCCTGATCCCCCCCCAACCCTCTGCAAGCCCCACAAGTCCCCTGATCCCCCTAGGATCCCTTGCAGACCCTGCTAGTTCCCCAGTTCCACCAAGTCCATCCTGCTCATCCATTCTCCTATCCCAATTTACCTTAGATCAGGTTTCCAGCACTTACCTGATTACTGAATTAAATCAGGTGGCCATTTTTAACCCAATCTAACCCCCTGACCTTCTAGCTGTGATGTCTGTACAAAGCCTCTGTGAATATGTTCTCAGCCTGCATACTTAAATGGGTCAGACCCACTATGTGAGAGATGGCTGATCTAACTGTAGACTTGGAAATATAAGGTATGCGGTATGTATTACCATGCATTTAAACATACCCTGCTTTGAGTAGACATGGCAAAACCCAATGACATCGTGCTTTGCCTTGTTTTGCACGCTGTTACTATTGTTGTTCTGGCCGAGAATGGCAGTGAAAGTAAGAGCTCTGTAAAAACTTTACTACGTAACCTCCAGAGACATTACGGGAGTAGTTCAAGACCTCCTCTTGTCTTGGGACCCATTGAATTCTACCTACTCTGGAAATCAAACACTTTAAGCCTTTATGCTAAAACCCATATTTCAGAAAATAACTGTGCTGTGTGAGCAGCATATAGCAGATATGGATTTTCTGAGTTGATTTCCTGCTTGTTAAAGCCTATCCAGCAAAGGTGGCACAAAAGAGTATAAATGAGATTTTAAGAGATTTAAACCAAATCCTTATTTACAGATGACTTTGGCAAAACAAAGGACCATTAACAGCATAATGTTATTAACAGCTTATCATACATGAGCATCAGGCTCTGAATATTCTGTTCCAGTCCCAGTCCCAAATTTCGTACTTTCCACCTTTGCATTGGTCAACAGGACTCAGGCACTGCATCTGAAGCATTTCCTCTTGATTCCTGGTCCCCAGGGTGTGGGCAGGATGCATCGACAAGTGCTGCATTCCCGACTCAGCTACACTGACTTTGTGTCTGCATCCCTGCAGTTCCCATGCTGCTCAAGGCTCCTCGCTGGGCCTGGCTGTGGCTCTGTTCCAATCCACACAACCTAGTCCAGTCCCTTCTCCCACGGCCAGGCTGCATTTGAGCCTGGCAACTGCCATACCAAACAGTCAGGCCCTGTGCTGAAGCCATGTGCAGGGACTCCCTATCCCTGTCCCTGGGGCAGCCTAGAGCCTCCAGCTCATGTCCTGCAGCTTTGGAGTGACATTCTGCCCCTCCAGGGTAGAGGCTTTCTGGCAGCTAAAAGTAATGGGTGAGATTTCTTCTCAGCTCTTCAAGACAAGCTTTTCTGACTGGTGATTTCCTCTTTCTTAATGACCCTGGAGACAGAGGTGACCTCTCCAAACTGCAATCATTCTCTATAAGACCCCAAAATCCCTACTGGGTGCTGAGCACCTAGTCTACAATTGTTGCCTGAGCTGCATCTTGGTTCCTAGTATCTGGAGCCCATCCTAGCATTAGTGGGGGGGTAGCCCTTTGCTAACACTCTGCCAGATCAAGCTCAAAGACTGCTGAGCCAACTGAGGCCTGGGAAATGTGGTAAATCTTAAAGATCCAAACATGGCAGATTGGAGCCTGGTCTCAAGAACAAAACTGGTACTTAATGATTGCTATGCATTTGACGTCATGTACCTAATGGGAAAAAGGGGCTATTTAAAAGGGTGAGTGAACCTAATACCAATCTGCACCGGCAGATTCTGAGATAAATGCAAAGGAAAATGTAACATTTCAACCTAGCTTACTGTAGAAAACAGTACTACATCCATTAAATGTACATCCTTTCTGGATAATATTTACCTACCTAGCTCTGCACTACTGAACCAAGAACAAGAAGACAACCATAATAGCACTGGGAATATTGACAGAAAAATGGAAGTAAGCTGCTATGATGCCCACAAGTATATGCCCACATTTATAATAGTCAAGTAATATCACAGAAGGACATGTTAGGCGGGACTTGTACCACAATAGTTCTTGGATGCTTGGGACTAGCCTCATGAGAGCTAAAGAACTTTACAGTTTGGTCACATCTTGCTCCTTTAGCTCAAGTGGTAGGAGCCTGAGTGTACAGTGATGAGAGTATCAGGTCCTATCTCTTTGGCTGCCTGTTACTCTTGTGAACTTTATGCTTGTTTCAAGCCATGTTGTCACATAACCATTAAGTTGACTCTCTGGAAAAAGAAAACTTGTTTAGCTACATCTTTTAGTAAGAAAGAATAGTGTATTCATCCATAAAGTTGCTAGGGAGTTCTTTAAAAATCCCCTTACCATACATTGTATGTTATTTTTTCAATTAAACTGATTAAGTACTGGAACACAGCATACCTATGTTTCCTTGAGTACTCTCAAAGGCAGTTGAACATCTGGAAGTAAAAAAGCAATATTGGAGTAGAAGAGACTACCAGTTCTTGATATTAGCTGAACAAAGATTTCAGAGGCCATAGTTATTGCTTTCAGCTGACATAAAATCAGCTGTAAGAAAGCAACTGTAGAACTTTAGACAATCAAGGCCAAGCAAGGGATTATGAAAGAATACAAATATGCACAGGGGAAATTCTAGGGTGCCAGAGCAACCATCTTCAAGATATATTCCTCTTCTGGGCTCCAACTTCTGTTGCTTAAGAAGCATTAATGTAAAGTGAACGTTAAGTTTTTGCAGTTACTTATGCCATGTGCATCTCAAAGGTTTTCTTAGTTTTAATGAAAATGAGATTATATGAATTGGTAATTTCCTTCCTAGAATTCTGAGTATTGCCTTAGGAAATGTACTATTTGTAGGGAGAGCATGCCTGTCTAAGGACTCAGATGGAAGTGCAAAGAAACAGAAAAGGAAAAAGGATCTCTCCCTATCCCTAGTCCTGGGCCCATGCAGTCGTGGGGAGTTTGTCACTCCAGCTGAATCAGTTCCCCCCCATGTGTAGCTTACACATGATTTGATTTACATTCATTTTAGATCTTTTTTTCTTTTAATAAACTGAAACTGCCCTCAAGCACGTTAAGTTGTATGAGTAGCACTTACTCAGCACATCACAAAAGGTCTCCGTGACCTTGCCTGTATTGCAGAGGTGAAACTTTCACACTGATGAACTGTTCTTCAGGATATTTTCCCAGTGAGTAAAAGACATGAGTAGGCTTTTCTGCAGTGTCAGATATACATGTTAAACATTCACCTTTGCACCCTTCCCTCTCCTTTAACTAACAAAGCTGGTATAATCACACTGAGAATAATCATAGAATAATCACACAGCCTTTATAGATCTATGTGTATATGATACACACACACATACGCATGCAGAGATGTGCGTGTTTAAACTGCATCATAATACAGCAGTTTAATTATTTTATCGAAGGCCTCTTCAAACTTGTCATATCACAGCAGAAAATATTTATAATCATTACTTGCACATATGCAGCATCTTTTCTCTGACAATATTAGTACAATTTGTGAAAGTTAATGAATTAAGTTGCATGGGAACCCTGGAATGTATGTAAGGATTAGTGTCATTGTATAGATGATTTATGCAAACAGAGGTTAATGACTTGCCCAAGGTCATTTAGTGTGTCGGTGGCAAAGCCAAAAAATTAAACCTCTGAGGCCCTTAGTCCTCTGCTCAGAACACTAGCTCTGTTATTACCAGTACAGTATTACCAGTACAGTATATATTACTGTTTTCATAGATTTCATAGACATTTGGACTGGAAGGGACCCCGGAGGATCATCAAGTCCAGCCCCCCGCCCCAGGGGCAGGAAGTCAGCTGGGATCATAGGATCCCAGCAAGATAAGCATCCAAATGTGTTTTGAAGGCATTCAAAGTGGGAGCTTGAACCGCCTCCGGCGGCAGTCTGTTCCAAACCTTGGGGGCTCGGACAGTGAAGAAGTTCTTTCTTATGTCCAGCCTGAACCGGTCATAGTGGAGTTCGTGACCGTTCCATCTTGTCATCCCTTTGGGGGGCTCTGGTGAACACTCGTTCCCCCAGATCCTGATGAGCACCCCTGATAAGCTTATAGGTGGCCACCAGATCACCCCTAAGCCTGCACTTTTCCAGGCTGAATAGCCCCATTGCTCTCAGCCTCTCATCATATGATCTGTTTTCCTGCCCTCTGATCATGAACGTGGCTCTCCTCTGCACCCTCTCAAGC
>NW_017729025.1:74449885-74455816 GCF_001723915.1 Gavialis gangeticus
AGCAGGGATCCAATGTTGCCCTTGCTTTTCCTCTGGCTCCTCACATATCTGAAAAAGGACTTTTTATTTTCCTTGATATTTGTAGCTAGCTGGAGTTCCATCACAGCCTTGGCATTCCTGGTTTGCTCTCTGCAAGTCCAGACTAATGCAGAGTATTCTTCCTTGGTGGCGGTTCCAGTCCTCCATCCTTTATAGGTCCTCCTTTTAAGACGCAGAAGGTCTGCCAGTTCCCTGGAGAACCAAGGGGGCTGCTGTGCCCTCCTGCTGCCTTTCCTCTGAGATGGGATGGACTTTCCTTGTGCATCCAGGATTGCTCCCTTGAGGAGCATCCACACATCCTGAACTCGCCTCTCCATTGGGTCATAGCCTTTTAGGGACTCTCTGACAAGCCTCTCTGACAAGCTTGTCAAAGTCAGCTTTCCTGAAGTTGAGGACTTCTGTACAACTGACTGACTTGCCAGCTTTACGGCAGATAGTGAAGGTGATCAGTTCATGATCACTGTCACCCAGCTTCCCTTCAATTGTTAGGTTGCCAATTAGGTCATCCCCGGTTGCCAGTACGAGGTCGAGCAGCGCTTTACCTCTTGTCGGCCCATAGACTTCCTGCATCAGATAGAGGTCGTCCACACATGAGAGAAAGCTTTGCGACCGCTCGGATTTGGCCGAGCGCTCCTCCCATGAGATATCTGGGTAGTTAAAGTCTCCCATGACAACCAAACACCGGGATTGTGCGGCCTCAGCCAATTCCCTGGTGACCTCCTGGTCGAGGTCTTGACTCTGGGTAGAGGGTCTGTAGTAGACCCCACCATAGCGTCCCCTGCCCCGTGTTCCCCACAGATTTTAACCCAGAGGGTCTCAAGTCGTCCACCATGGGTGCCAATGTCAGCTTGCAGGGATGCGTAGCTTTCCTTGACATTGAGAGCTGTGCCCCCACCCCTTTTGTCCACTCGATCCCTCCTGTACAGGGTATAGCCGTCTATACTCGTGATCCAGTCATGGGTGGAGTCCCACCAAGTCTCTGTTATCCCATTTAAGAGGAGAACAAGTTCCTCCTATTTATTCCCCAGGCTCCTGGCATTTGTGTATAGACATGCAAGTGTCCCCTTAGGGACTCTTGCCTCGCCTACACTTTGTTCCAGGGCTGGGGCTGGGGTGGGATCCCTTATGTACCTTGGCCTGCTGGCTTGTTTACTAACTACAGTAAGATTACATAAAATATTTCCACACCCACCTGTAAAACTTCAAACTATCCAATCTTTCATGAGCATATTCATTAGCATTAGCACCAGAAAATGCATTGACAGAAGGTTTTCAACATCAATAGCAGCAGAAGCAAGTGCATAGCCTACAGGAGTATGTTTTGTTCTGAGACTGTCCATGCTACCCCTTTCATATGATGTGTCCTGTGCCTTAGTTCCTGTGCCTTACTTGCTGAAGGAAATCTTTATGAAAGAATTCCTTGCTTCCACGAATATTGCTGGCTGTCACCTAGGGTGTTGAAGGGCCTCATGAATAATGTCTTCTAGGGCGAAAAGGGTGGGGTTGCCTTCCTCTAAAGCGTTTGGAAACACTGGCCACATCCAAGGCTGGAGCTCTTCCACTTGGTGATACCAATGCTCGACTTGGGATTAAGAAGAACGTTTTTGTTCAAGTCAGATTGGCACAAACTGGGGGGTAGGTTACCTTCCTCAGTACTATGGGGCATGCTCCTTTTCCTAGACTCTTCTGAGCAAAAATTAATCAGCTACTTCCCTGCCTTTGCAGTGGCAGGAACTGGCAAAGCCCTTGTCTCCTACTTTTACCTCCGGTGGTGTTGGTGTTTCAGGTTTGTGACTTCTAGCTGTATGTAGGGTTAGATATCTTGAGTAAATGATTACTTGTGAATGGAGAGGACTGAACTCAGTGGCCCATGAGGCCCCTTCCAATCCTGTGTCCACATCTAAAGTTTACATATCAAGCCAAATTCAGGTCTAAGAAAAGTAAGCACATCTTACTGGACTTCATTGAAAGTTATTTCCATTTATACCAGGTCTGAACTTTTGTCTAGTGCATACAGACTTGCACTATATCTTCATATAATTAACAAATGTAATCTCTGTTCCCATGCATAACATCACTACAACAAATATAGAATTGGTTAAAACCATGACTTTGTGAAAATGTAAAATGTCAAATAAAACTGTAACAAGCTCATACCACTGTACTTACCCATGATTCAAGATAACTGTCCTTTGGAGCCAAGAGACCTGCTGATGTAAGGATTAGAATATGACTGAACTTAGGGGTATATAGAGAGTAGTTTTATATCGTAGTCAGCTTTTGTGATGTTCAGGGAAGAGCTATTGGCCACTGTCCAACCAATAGATCACTTACTTCATTACTTCTATAGAAGAAAGTTGATCACTCAAACTGGCTATGCAATGCTACAATAGCTCTTGAAAATCTGAAGCCATGGAAGACAATTGGTCTAGTGGGTATAAAAATTATAGTGCATCCATTCAATTTGTTTTAATTTAGCATAGTCATGGGAGGAATTATCTTCTCCTTTGGAAAGCTCTTGGATAGAGCTCTGCTAGCAGGTGGCACTGGATAGCTTTGTGCAGAGTTTCTTTAGTATTCTTTCACAGGAGGGATACAGTTGGTTCTCTTTGATGCTCAGAGAAGAAACAGGAGCTTAGGTGCCAACTCTTGTTTTTCCTGGGGGAGGCCTAAGGTGATGCACATGTGCCCCCACCCCCCAGTGTGTGGGGAACAGGGTTGGTGTGTGGGGAAGGGGGGGGTGTGGGCACAGGTGATGCATGAGGGGATGTGAGGAGGCACAAGCAATGTGGCAAGGGGGTAGGGGGGCATGTGCCCCCCAAGATTTCTGTGCCCACAGCAGGGTATATGTCAGGTCCCACCCACTGGGCTGCGGAGGTGGCTCTTGCAGCCTGGCAGCAATCTCACACCCCACTGTAGGCATAGAAATCTTGGCGGGCACATGACCCCCTGCCACATTGCCTGGTCCCCCCCCCCCCCCCCCCCCCTGCCACATTGCCTGGTCCCCCCCCCCCCCCCCCCCCCTGCCACATTGCCTGGTCCCCCCCCCCCCCCCCCCCCCCTGCCACATTGCCTGGTCCCCCCACCCCTCTCCACCACATTGCTTATGCCCCCCACCCTCTGACACATCACGTGTATCCCCCCCTGCCCGATGCATTGCCTCTGCCCCCTCCCCACCCACCTGCACAGACTTACTTGGAGGGAGCTGTGGGAGCTGCTGGCCACCGTTGCTTGGCTGCCATGTGCACGTAGTGCCCCCAGTCTCTGATAGCCCTCTCTGCTCCCCCAAACCCCAAGCATCCCCTTGCAGGCTGGAACTCTGCCAGCCTGCAAGGGAAACCTGAAGTTTCCCGAGTTTTTCTCCATTAAAGGAGAAAATCTGTGTTTTTCCACAGTGAACGGAAAACCTGAATCCCTGGCCTCAGTCGTTGTTCCTAAGGAATATTATATAATTCTCCTCAGGTTTGGGCCCCAACAGCCCTCTTCCCAAAGGGGACCAGGGCCCTTGGGCCCTCACATACTCGGCACTCAAGGTTTGTTCCCCTACTAATGAGGGCTATTCCTAAGATGCCCATGGGAAACCGAGCCATCTGCTGGGAGACCAGATTCTTCGTACCAGTTCTTGAGAACTGTCTGTATTTTTCAGCAGGTGCAGCCTGAGGCTAGCTGTGTGTGTATGTGTGGAGGAAATGTATGTTTCTTCTCAACTGTCTACCGGCCTCTGTGCAAATTCTGTGAAGGATTGGAAGGACTCAAGGCAGAAGAAAAAGGTGCTCCATAGGCTGATACAGCCACCTGCAAAGATATAGACCCACATACAGAGTCCCTTCAAGAGACGGAGCCTGGAGGAATGATTTCATGTTCTCTTTCACTGCTGCTTGCTTCAGTGGTTAAGCAGTTAAAGTGCCTTCTGTGGGTCCAGAAGGTATGAATTCAAAGCCTCACTGCTTAACTTGTGCTAAAGCAGGCATGTCCAAAATATGGCCCGCAGGCTAAATCCAGCCCACCAAGAAATTCTAGTGTGGGGCAGCCTGGGCCATGGCGCATGTGGCTGTCCTGTCACCCCCAGGCACACAGGGGAGTAAGGGCAGCATGGTGGGCAGAATCTACTTCCTGGAAGCTCCTTCCATATGCCGACGCTAATAACTCCACCGCTGCCAGCCCCAGCCCTGCTGCCTGGACACACTGGCCCATCTGCCCCACACCCACAGCGGGGGCGCTGGATGGAGCAGGTGGGTGGGAAGACAGGGTCTCCATGGAGACCAGCCAGGGACCCCCATGGGCAAGGTGCACTCAGCCAGGTGGATGGGAGGGGACTGTGGGCAGGTGGAGAGCAGCATCCAGGAGCAGGACAGGCAGGTAGGGGCCAGGATCACAGGGTGGTGACACCACAGGGCTGGGGCAGAGCTGCAATCTGCTCCCTACATGTCCCTACCCACAGAATGAGCACCTGTTGCAGGGATATATGGGGAGCAGATAGCAGCTCTGCCCTAGACCCCGGCCCTAGCCCATGCTGTCACTGCCCCATGATACTGGCCCTGCCTGTCCCATCCCACTCCTGGACACTGCTCCCCACCTGCCTGCAGTCCCATCCACCCAGCCAAGTGCGCCCTGCCTGTGGTGGTTCTGGGCCAGTCTCCATGAAGATCCTGCCTACCCATCCACTCTGTCTGGTGCCTCTGGTGGTGGGTGCGGGGCAGACAGGGAGCAATATCTGGGCTGGATAGGATCCATTACCACCCCCTGCTGCGCCAGGCTAGGTCAGCACCCTACTGCCACCATGCCGGGCTGGGTCAGCACTGCCCACCCACAGTCCACAGCAGCTCACCAAAATTCCTAAAGTGGCTGTCCAGCCAAAAAAATTGCCCACTCCTGTGCTAAAGGTTTCTGCCAGTTAACCCAGCTGAAAATAGGCACCAGCCATTCAGGTGCCTGGTGAAAGGTGGTACTGGCTACATTACTCTCATGCATGCCTTGACCACACTTGCCTCACAAGCTATTAGGCTCCATTGAGTGCCCTGTTATAGCATTACTTTGCCTAGGCACTCTACCAGAGTGACAGTTCACAATGGAGGATGTTATTCTCTGCTTTGCCTTATGTCTGACTTCAAGATTTAGTTTTCATTTTTTGTTAGCTTGTTATTCCTGACAGTCAGACTGTGGTTTGTAATGCTATTCATTGTGGATGGGCTTAAGAAATATATATATTTTTATTTTTAAATTAATCCAAATCTAGCTGCTACACTATAAAAGTAGAAAGCTTGAAGGAACATTCATTTTTCCTAGAGTACATGGTTCTGAGCTTAAATATTTTAACTATATTAGAACTAAATTTATTTTATTTGTGTTCTTTAACAAAGATGACCAAGAAAGACCAAGGGATCTTGATTTATGTTAGGCAGGCAGTTAGACTGAAGGATATGAATGATACCTTCTGGCCTTAGAATCTATTTAAACCACAGATGAGGCTTTTTAATGACATGCACAACAGATACAATTTTTAATTTTTATATGCCCAAAGAGAGGTAGTGGTAGAAAAGAATAGTAGGGAAGTATTGTGATTGGCCCTTACAGCACTGCTGTGGGAGAAATTACTTTAGGTAACCCCTTACTTCCTTTCCTGGGATATTCACAAACCACGGGTGACAGTATAAAGGTGGAATTTTCAATAAGATTATTATTTTTACACACTCAGTAAGGTCAAATGGGCAAGAAGCAGGCAGGACTTCAGCCAGAAGCAGTAGTCCATTCCCAAATCCACAAATGTCTCTGCAAACTCTTGCACAAATGGTTTCATTTTTCTCCTTCTCAGGTTCTTTCTCTATGTAATGAGAATAGTTACAGTAGGAAACCTCCTTCATGAAGGTTTTATAATCCTCAGCTGAAAGAGGA
>NW_017729025.1:74460816-74467756 GCF_001723915.1 Gavialis gangeticus
TCTCTTACCAAATCCACAAATGTCTCTGCAAACTCTTGCACAAATGGTTTCATTTTTCTCCTTCTCAGGTTCTTTCTCTATGTAATGAGAATAGTTACAGTAGGAAACCTCCTTCATGAAGGTTTTATAATCCTCAGCTGAAAGAGGACTTAGGTCCACATCTTCCAATTGACAGCATGCAGATACAGCAGTTTGCCTGCACAAAATCTACAGCAGGATTGAGACTGGCAATAAAAGGGGGTGTATGGGTTGTACGCAATACACATACACACAGTCACACACCTGTGTTTGCCAGTGTGTACACACACACGTATTATACACATACACTGTAATAAAGTGATACAACCCACTGGGTTGGTTTGTGAACCAATAAATATTTACATCCAGATTTAAATGCAGGTTGTTTGCCAAGTAGTGAGTTTTAGTCAGTTGTAATAAGTGGCATAATACTTCCACAGCTAATCAAAGGCACTGTATTTTTTTGTACTAGTTAATTTGATTGTAGATCAACTTCATTTTTTGGCCTAACCAACCCCTCCCCCCAAACTGATGGTAATAAAAGAAATGTTACTCCTCACCTCTATAAAGACTCAGATTGTCAGTGACATCCAGGATCAACAATTCTTGCAAACAGTGGACTCGAAATGAAGTTGTCTGTTTTTGGCAACAAAATATTCTGCATTTAGCAAAGGCATATGTTTCAGACTCAAATGACTTCACTTCAAATTAAAGCAAAAAAAATGTTTTGAAGTATAGTCATTTGATAATCATTTGCTTTAAAATAAGCAACATATTTCTATCTAATGGGATCCACATCTTTAACAAGTGAACCAACAGTGTGACAAACAAAAAACAACCTGCTCTTAAATATAATTCCAAAATATATTACATCTAGTTCTTTTGTTGTTGTTGTTGTTGTTGTGTTCTGTTTTCCTTTCTTGGCTACCTGTAGAGCTCCCACAATTTTTTCATTGCTACAATGACAAATGCTATGAGAAAAGACCTGGTCTACTGCCAAAAATCTACTCTAGACTTCAGTATACATTTCTGCTTTCAAGAGTCAATTGTTTTCCCTTTCTCCCAGGGGCCACTAGCTACCTTATTACCAGAAAGAATGACCCCGTGACAGCACAATTGAGATCCAGAAACTTAACAAAATTGTAACCCCTCTAGTGGAATCAAAATTCTAATCAACAGCATAGGGTCTAAAAGACAAATAGATGTAAGGCCACCATATTATTGTGACTTCTTTACTTGCAAAGGAACCTATTTTTATTTCCTTTTTTTCAATTTTTTTTTATTATCCTTTTTCATGTGTCCTTCACATGACAAACATTCTTACTATAGAAGGGGTTTCACAATGTGGGAACTATCAGTACTCAGTTTACATAGTTTGTTGCCTTTTCTCCACATGCAATCTATTTTGTGACTTATATAGCAAGGCATGGGAGGCCCTGTGGTAATTACTGACTTCTTTCTTATGCGGCTTAGCCTACTGACAGAGCAAATGTTACATCTATTATTTGCCCCATAAGAAATCCCGCTATCAGACCTACAGTACTGAAAATACAGACAGGTCAAGGAGTTAGGTATCTTCCTGTACTCTTTAGGGGGAATGTCCCTTAGTGACCAGGATATCATCCCCTAGCACTTTCTGGTGGGAAAGGAGAGGGCATAAAAAATATACGCCATCTCTGCTGCCATCTGGCAGCACTACCAGCAGCTGGGAGCCAGGAGCTGCCACTGCCCAGGTGCAGAGCTGCCTTATTACACCTTGGGGAATATACCATGTCCTTGCAAAGAAATGCTGAGCAATAATACTTTTATGATCCTCTATATGTTGTTTGCCAGTATTTCCCAGGTAAACTTGTTATCCTAGAGCACCTAGATTATTTGGTAACACTTTTTACATACCTCAGTCAAAAGTATCTGTTTATAGGTTTATACTACAAGGAATAGTTAGTTAAACCAGTGGTTAGAAGATGTTCTTCATAGAACATCAAGCCTATCATTATCCAGAATCCAAAAATGACCCCCAGTCACTGGAAGTTAGATTCTTGCAATCTCACTCCAGCTGAGTAGAAATTTGGAATCAATGACTTGGAGGAAATGAGGAAATGTAGGCAAATCTGGTCCTGAACCAGTGCTATTGTGTCCTTATTAAACCTAGGCTGATGGGCCTTCAGGCCCCTGGCCTGTAAAAAAAACTGTATGGACAGAGCCCTGTAAATGCACAGAACCACAGTCATTTTAATGAAGCCTCTGTGCATGGTTTGGTCAGGGATACAGATGGAAGGGGTTAATACTGCTTGTACTGGTGGTACACCAAATAAATACATTTGTAAATAAGAAGGATGTAAAGATACCTGATTTATGAGAAAAGGAAAAGTAACCACATTCTTACTCCCCTCTTCATTCAGAAATACACATTTTAGAAATATTAGAAGGAAAAGTATTATAAATGGTAACCTGCACCTGCATTTTAATTATTTTCTAGTATCAATCTGTGAGTGCATTGCTGTCTGTAGTTGCCAACAGACTGTCAGCCCTGGGAACTAGGATTCCTAGAAGAGATTCAGCACAAACAGTAATGATACAAACTTTCCCACACTGCCCTCACCCAAGTGCTCAAATCCTGCATGAGAGAAAACACCTACTTTTGTAATTAGTATCTTTCTTCATCACCACTTCAACTTGGTGTTTCTGCTAAGGCTGTCAACACTATTCCCAGCTATATGGGTTGTTTTTGATACATATGTGTGTGTGGTGTTTTTTGTGCACCGTGAACTGGACTGAGTTCTCCATCTCTTGGTGCACTCTTACAACTGTGGACAGTCCCACTAAACTCTGTGGGGCTTTCATTCTGTACAGATCTGATTTCTGAAGCAGGGCCCTAGTGAGTGATCAAAAACTGGAAGGTTGACAACTGTTATTTGTGGCTTTTCTTGGATGTATTGTCATTTATCACTTTAAACACTAGGCCATTTAATTTTAATATCTACGCAGAAAACTGAGATCCAAGTCACACATGGTCACCCTCATAAATATCACAGATTATAATGATAAATCATAAAATAAATATTAAAAATTGGGAGAGACTCAAGTGACTGATGGAATGGTAGATTCTTCTACAGTAAGCCACACTGAGCTTTCTTAAATAGAATGAAGTGAAATCTAAGGAAAATAATGAACAAAAAAGTACCTTCTTCTGCCAGACCTATCAAGTTAAATGGCTTCTGGTATTGTTCAAATCTTGTACACTATTGTGTTCCTGTGGCAGAGGGTAAAGAGAGGAGGGGAGACTTTCACTGACATTCTGATGAAACAACAACCAAAAATAATATTTTGACAGAAGAATTCATCTTATTGAAAAAAAGAGCAATACTCAGGCAGAACAGAAATCTCCTTAGTATGAAGAATATTGAGGACATAAATAATGATCCAGTAGCATTTAAAGGAAATGCTTCAGTCTTAGATGAACACAGTCTGCTTAAAATAAACATACAGCATGACTAAAGGCCACAAGTACACAGAATCATCTGAGCTTAGTTTTAAATACCTATGGTAGATATTTTTGGACTGTGGTCTACAAAACTAGTGTCAAGTGTTTACTTCCGCATTAGCATATATATGCATGTACATGCTAATAGGTTACACTGATATTTTTGTAACCACTAAATCCAAAAAAAGATTAGTTTCCATATTAGTACTAAGTTTGTTTAATTGTCAATATCAGGATTTATTTATCCTCCCGATAAAATGTTTGCCTCACTCTGCCTCATCAATATTAACCTCGCAGACCAACAAATCTTCCTATTGACAAAATGGAGAAGTCAATATCTCCTGATTATTATTTAATAAGTATTTCATTGTCAGTAACAGAGTGAGAACAAACATCTGTACAGTAGAATGGCATGCACTTTAATTTTTTGATGTTACCCTCACGTGTGTTTATAAGGAGGAATATAACCCATAATAACTGCAACCAGTAATATCAGCATATAAAAATACATGTTGAAGGACACTTAAATTGAACAAACCAGGGGTTTTTTGTTCCACTTTTGATATACAAATGTTGGATGTGTTTTACTGTATCTTCTGACTGTGATTGATAGGAGATGCATCAATTTCAAGGTTTGTGAATTTAAGTAAATTGTTGTCAGTGGTATCATTCTTCTTGTTTTGTATTTTTTTTCAAATTATCTCCTTACAGAGAATGGAGTATTACAAATCGAGACAGGATATACATAAAGCATCAATTTAAGTTGAATATCCACTTACAATTGTAAAAAGAAAATAGTTGTGATAAGAATGTGAGTATATCAGAGTTGTTCGGGAAAACTCCAGAGTATTTAAAAAACAACTTTTGTTTTTTAAATAGTCCTTAGTGTTTCTGTTTTCAAAACACTTTGTCTGCCTTTTCATTCAAAGGATAAAGCTATGTTTGTGTACTCTGTGGAATAAATATGACTCACAAAGGGGACTTCTTGAATATTCATCATTTTATCTAGATTATAAAGCAGTGAAAATCTCAGATGGCAAAAGAATACTATAAAAGTATGTGAAATGAGCAGAATTTTAACCCTTTACTAGCTACTGGTAATACCTTATTCAGGCTACAAGGCCTAAGGAGCTTGTACCGAGACTGACAAGGACTGCGCTTCACATAGCAAAGCTTACAAAATGATCCAAGTGGAACAACTTTGGTAATGATCTAGTTTGAATGAACTGACACTTTTTTATGTAGAGAAGTCTAATTTCAGATCTGGTCTGATAGGGCCAAATTCTATGCCATCTATTAGGTGCAGAAGTGGAATTAGGCACCTAAGCATGATTCTGTTCCACCCTGCTCAGGCCCATGCAAACCAGTTCATGCAAAAGATATGCACAGAGAGTTCTCTTCTTTTCTTTTCTGTGACTGATCATAAGGGCAGGATGGTAGTTTGTTATCAAAGTAGATGCATTAATGGACTTTCAGAGACCTAAATAGGGTGATAGAACAGAATCATATCTTAGTGCTTAAACCCAGTGTCTACTACATGGACTAGCATCTGGCTATAGTCAACAGTATGTTTCTTTTGAACTTCATGATTTTAGCTTGGGCTTTTGTTTTTTCAACATCCCCTTTACAAGTAAATTGTACTCATTTCACTGTCCTCTAAAAAAGACAACATAGAATGGATTGTGCAAATCTAACTATACATGTTCCTGATTAAAAACTGATGGTAACAGTTAATATACATGGTAAAAGGGGAAAAACCTGTGGGGGGGGAGTGGGGGGGTGTTCCCCTAACATTTTTTTCTGAGGAAAAAAATTAAACAGAAAAAGAGCAATTCCAGATGGACTGTATAAGACTTGATTTGAAAAGCTTTGTTAATCTCTGAAATAACATGTAAAAGAGTGTGCATACAAAATGCTAAGTTAAGACTAAGTCTGAAGGAATATCTGTGCTTATGAATTGATTCTTTATCCATATTTATAGAGAAATCGCTCCGCACTGGATTATTGCACATTACTTTCCAAACCCCTTGTAAGATTCTGTGTATCTCTGTACTATGCCCAGAGGCTTAAATAAAAAGCAAAATGTAAATAAGTGACAATATTTAGAAACTTTTTCTCCACAACTTCTGAAAATACATAATTATATTTGCTCCTAATAGGCCTGCCTTTGAAATTATTTGATGACTGAATTTGTAAATCAATTTGGAAAGAATTGGCAACCCCACAAACATT
Source organism: Gavialis gangeticus (assembly GCF_001723915.1). Lineage (NCBI taxonomy): Eukaryota > Metazoa > Chordata > Crocodylia > Gavialidae > Gavialis > Gavialis gangeticus. Next base: position 74,466,551 of record NW_017729025.1, read on the forward strand.
AATGGGAGTATATATCACAAAAATGATTTTACAAATAAATAACGGTATATAGGATTTGGCTTAAATTGTCTGCTTTCATTTGGGTTTTTTCCCCTTCAAGCTAATTTGTGGTGAGGCTGGAAAATCAAATTGAGCACAATTTGAAAATAAAGCTATTTGGTAATTGAGCTAAGTAGCTTGAACTTGTCAGTCACCTGTGACCTCCTTCCAGTTACACTTCATTTGAACTTTCCAAAATCAGAAGCCCTGATGATGATTTTCTGAGCATGAACAGAACAACTGGGGTTCTGCTCTGGGATACTTTTATCCCTCCTGAACAGCTTATTTAATTTGTGTCTAAAATGGAGAAACCTGAGTAAACAGCGGAGCTGTTTGGAGAAGATGCTTAGCTGCCACCTGATGTTCTCAAGGAATTTACTTGGGGGAAGGAAGAGAAGAGCAGACTAAGGAAAAGACTGGGGGGAGGATCCAGGAGAACCCCAAGTGCAGTGGGTTTTTGGATCTGACTTGGTGCAAGAGCCTGGCTCCTGCAAAGCTGCAGTTGGCCCAGTGCTGGGACCCCTCCATGTGTTGCCCGCTCCAAGGAGATTAGTCAGAATACCCCGGCAGCCCTTCCTTCCCGCTTTCAGGAGAATGATTTCTAACGGTGATTGGCAAGAATAGCAATTGCGTGTTCACCGGGACACAACTGGAACGAACTGGGAGGGGAGGAGGGGGGCTGATAATGGTCGGGAGGGACGAGAAAGAAGCGCGTGATGGCAGCCCTCTAGCTGCGCTGGGTGCGAGGGGAGGCGAGCCCGCACAGCCCCTGCGCCCTCCCCTCGGTGGCTGGCTCCATCCAGGGCCGGGCCGGGCCGGGCCGGGCTCCCTCGCGGGGAAAAGGCGCTGCCCCAAGGGGCAGGGTAGCAGCGCTGAGCGGGGACCGGAGCCGAGGCTGTACCGGGCTCCTCAGTAAACCGACGCCGAGTGAGCGGCCCAGGCTTTCCTGCGTTGAGCTCCGGGGCCCAGCAGGCAGCGCAGCCAGCGGACACCCCGCGGGGGCACTGGCGGGGGCGGGCCAGCGGCCCAGGGAGCGCAGCCAGCCCCGCGGTCTCGCTCCCTGCGGCCTGGGCCGAGCGCGGCACAGCGGCAGCACGTGTCGTGGGCCGCCGGGCAGACGCTGGCGCTCAGGACTGGGCGGACCCGGCGCTTCCCCCACGTGCCGGC
>NW_017729025.1:74467920-74471771 GCF_001723915.1 Gavialis gangeticus
GGCCGCCGCCGCCTCTTTCCCGCTCAGCGGCGCGGAGCCCGCCCGGGAAACGGGCCGCCCTGTCGCCGGCCCGCGTCCGCGTCCTCCCCGCGGGCGTGCAGGTCCTGGAGGGCACTGGGCGCCACCCGCCGCCCCCCTTCCAGCCCTGGCCCCGGGCTCTGCGCGGTCCTTCAAATAAAGACAGAAATGCCGCTGCGCCGTGGAAGCGCCGTGCCCCTCAGAGACCCCGCTCGCTTCTCTCCCTTCTGCGGGGGGCCGGAGCCCGCCGTACCTCACACAGCTCGGGGGGCCCCACTGCCCCGGATGCCCGGAACTTGGCGGGGCAGGACGGAGGCTGCGCAGGGTGGGGGGCAGTAAGGAGGGCTATGCAGGAAGCGGAGGGGGCAACAGGGGCTACGCAGGAGGCGGGGGGGTCCCACAGGCTTGTCCCTCTGCCACCGCCGCCCCGAGCAGCCTGCACGGCTCAAGTCCTTGCATGACGCCTGCCTCTCTCCGCTTGTTTTATCACCGGGTGTGTGCAGCCTCCCCCGCAGACACACGTGTATCTCTCTGATCTCTCTGGTGTGTGTATAATTTTACAGTTTATCTTAACCAAACTGGTGGGGTGATAAATCTGTCCGCTTCGGACAGCGCTCTCTTCATGCTAGGGCTGCTTCGCTCCCGGGGACGCGGGGAAGTTCTCTTCCAACGAAATCGCTTCCTTTCTGGTCCTCACGTTTTAATTTCGGAAAGGACTGATTAGCCCCAGCTCCACGCTGCGGCTTTCACAAGGCCAGGTCTGCGCTCGCTCGCGGAGTCACCTCTCACCTCTCGGCAGCTCCGGGCTGAGGTCACTGGCGGGGCAAGGCGGGGGAGCCGGCGCTGGAGCTCTCTGCGGTACTCGCCGTACCTGGGCACAGCTCAAGGCACAACTTTGCTGCCGAGCGCTGTGCAGCCTTGTCAGGCTAAAAAAGATTTCTTCCTTTAAAAGAAAAAACCCACACCAAAAAGCAACCCACTTTCCTTTCACTCTAATGCACCGCTGTTGAAATGAACCGTCGTAGAAGCAACGGGGAAAAGTCAGCTCTCCCCGGCAGAGAGATGCGTTTGGTTGATTTTAATTTGCATCCTCTTGTTTTAGGACTAACCTTTTCTTTTCGGGGGAGGGGGTTTGTATCGTATTATTAAAAGCCCCCTGCAAACTTTTGCATTTTAAAAGACTGCCTCGAAGCTCTGACCTGGGTTATACGCAGGCATATGCACAGCTTGCATCGAAGGGCGGTGAATTCACCCAGGGGTAAAAGCCCGATGACAAAATTGCAGGTGGGATTTTTTTTGAAGGAAATTCCTTCCCCTCTCTGCCAAATCCTGTAGTTTAATAAAAATAACGTTTTATTTAGCAGCCCTAAAAACGCGATGGAGAGTGGAGGGAAGACAGCAACAAAATTCGAGCTCCCCTTTAAAAAAAGATTTCATTGTGAGCAGATTTTTCCAAGTGGGTGGGATCATCGTAAAGAAACGCTCCTGCGGACTTTATCGTGATGATGATTATTTATTAGTGGTGCAAAAACATACAGTACATGCAAAAAGACATCAATAAAAGAGACAGGAAAATTATTTTTGTATAAGGAGCTGAAGATTTAAAGGTGTGTAGTCTTTACGTAGCTCTGGATGCTTCTTAACTGACCGATGCAGATTTAAGCAAACATTTAATATTCGGGAAGAGAAAATTAATTGAAAAAAAAAAAGTTACCTTCGATGGACTGTATCGTTGCATTTACAGAGCTGATGTGGAGCCATCACTTTGTTTATTTTTCTAAGGTCTACCCAAATTCCAGCTTTCCAAGGAGCAGTAACAGCCTTTTCCATGTGTTTATCATCGGGGTTGCAACAGGATTCGCCTCAATTGTTCTGCCTTTCTTGTGTTTTCCTTTCTTTCCCTTTTCTGCAGTTCCCAGTTACATTTGCTTTGGTTGCAAAAATAAACAGCGGAGTTTTTAACAGCAATCTGAGATGATAATGGTTAGTGATCCCATTCTTTCCATCATAATCTTCAAGTGGTTTAAGATTAATGATAGGAGGTGTTTTAGTGAGGAGTGTGGGTTCTCTTCTCCAAAGACCATCGCTATGATAATTTACTTAAGATGTTGACAAGACTGTCAGTAAAGATAATTTTTTATTAAGCTGCACTATAGCAACTGTGGCAAGCATTTGATTTTTTTTTCCCTCAAAAAAAGTAATGTACATTAATTTTTGAGTGCCTTCCCATAAATATTGTTGTTTGGTCTCTGGCTGTTGTATTTGCAATTGAAATGATTCCCTGTGCCTTTGTTTCGAGAAAAAGGTGTCTTCTGCTGTTCTGATAAAATATACCTCCTCCCTCCCCGGCGCGCACACACACACACGCACTCTTTAAAAATGAAAATAAATTTGAGAGACTACTGCCTGGATGGGAAATCCCAGACCTTCTGCAAAGCATTGTTGTGCCTGTGTTTCCATTGAGAAGTAGCCCTCAACCCACTGAACTTGAAGCTTCTGCTAAAATAGACAAAATCGTCCTTAAACTATAAATATTTAACTGTACCTCAGTTTACACAGGGGCCCGGGTGCCTCTTTAAACAGATGTGATTTATGTTTTTATTTGTGGCTTTAAACCCGTGTTTCGCTTTTGTTACATAGATCTGCTCTGCAGCCTGGGCTCCCTGCTCCACTCCGGATTGAAACCTGCCCCGCAGCACCTCAAATAACGGAGAGTAAAAAACAACCAACAACCCCAAACTAAAAACCCCAGCACCACCCGACAATCCTGCACACATGAAAACAAAAGAGATCGTCTCTTACACACGAAGTTATGGAGAACAATTGCAGAGCAAATCCCGGCACAGCCCTTTGCCTAAACCCTCGTGAGTATCACAGGTTCACTTTAAGGTGTTGGTGGTGCTGCTCCAACTTACTGCTGAATTTCCCGATCGTTTTCTTCCAGCAGCTGATGGTGATAACAGCAATTTAGATATTAGTTCAAGCCGATCACTACAAGAAGCCCTACAGGAAAAAAAAATAGCTAGCTTTAATTATTCTGATCTCCCAATTGATGTGTGTGTGCATGCGAGGAGAAAAATGTGCGAAATAGACTTTGCTTAATAAGAACAAAAAAAATCCCAACTCTAGTATGAAATAGCATCAGGTTCTCAGCACAGTTGATTTTGCTGTTTGCAATAATCGTAAGCTTACATATAAATTCCCGGGAAATGTTGACACTTATTTTGTCATGTTTCACTGCCATTTTTAGCTCCCCACCGACGGCTCGTGTACAATATTATGCGTGTGCGAGCAGACACCCGTGCAGCTTGTGCAGGCGAGGGAGGCGGGGGGGGGAGGCTGAGGGGCAGTTACCTGGGGGAGAGCTCGTCTCCAGCAGCACCCAGGTAGGGGCTCGGCACTGGGACCCGCCGGGGCGAACTGGGACAGAGAAAGGGACAGGCTGTTTCCTCGGGCAGGATTGATGGGCGAGCCGCAGCCTGGACCAGGGGGGTGTTTGCCTTTCTCAGCGTGCGCTGGAAAAATGACATCAACTAACCCGCAGCAGCTACAAAAGTATATTTGTCCTTGTTATCAACGGCTCTTTTCCTTTTTTTTATTATATATTTTTTGTCTCTGCAGTTGTGCAGCCTTTCTTTTAAAAAAAGAAGGAAAAAAGAGGTCTGTTTGGTAAACAGTTTATATTGCAATCCCTAGGGGCCAGCAGAAGGCGTGGGGTGGGGGGGTGGAAAGCAGAGGGTGTCCTCTCTTTTAGAGATAGATGGGGTTATTTATTTATTTAAACAGCCCCAGCCCTGGCAGATCTCCCCGGGGCTGGCAGCGGTGGCTCGGCA
>NW_017729025.1:74472014-74472362 GCF_001723915.1 Gavialis gangeticus
GGCCCGGCCCTGCAGCTACCTGCGCGGCCAAGGTGCGCGGCCCGGGCCGGGGGGGCGGCGCTGCCCGGCTCCGCGCCTACGAGACATTATGCAACTTATTCGATACAGCGATGAATTGTCAACATTTTTTTCGCCTGTTAGTTCCGCTGATCCGGGCAGGATTTATTTTCAGATCGCAGGTCCCGGAGCGATGCCGCGTGATTTCTTTGCCTTAAATAAAATTGGTCAAATGTTGACAACCTTTAAGCCAATCTAACACTCAAGATTACTGATGGGAAACTAATGAGAAAATATCAGATCGTCCGGCCTGGGGGCTCCTAATTAAATCTTAGCTGATTGAAAAAAAAT
>NW_017729025.1:74483180-74484329 GCF_001723915.1 Gavialis gangeticus
CCCCCCCCCCCCCCCCCCCCCCCCCGTAATGGCAAAGCTGCGGCACATCGTTAGTTTCTCCCGGCTCAGCTCTCAGCCAGGCCCCGCTTTTCTTTGCCGCTGGCCCCAGTCGCAGGCAGCGGAGACGGGGCCCCGGCCCCTTCCCCCCGCCGCAGCGGGCCAAGTGCGAGCCCGGCTCGGGCGGAGTACGCGACTCGCGCCTTTGTTTCCCGCCTCGCGCTGGGCTGCGAAGCCGGGGTCGAGGGCAACCCCCGACCCGGCCCGAGGGAGACCGGGGCGCGGGTCACGGGCTCCCCGGCCCCGAGCCCGAGCCAAGCGGCGCTCGCCCTAGCCAGGAGCCGGCGTTGTTTCCTCACCAGCTGCTCTGAGACATTTTACACGTCTGCTGGGCGATGCGGGACAATGAGGGCCTGTGTCTGGGCGCGCGAGTCCAGGAGCAAAGCGGGGATGGCTCCCTTCCAGGCAGGGGAGGTCCCCCAGCCTGACCCGGGCCAGCAGCGGGCTCCCGCCGCGGGCTTGAGACCGGGAAAGTTGGCAATCTTTTCCAAAGGCACAATCAGCTCTGCCTGCAAACCAGCCTCCCAGCTTGGCTCAGCCCAGAGCTTGCAAATGTTAACTCGGGGGCACATTTCCAAGTCAGCATTCACAGAAGTGTAAAGTCCCGCTTGTAGGTACAGACAAATCCCCCTCAGCATCACGTGTGGCTAAACAGCACTGCGCCAGGTACACTGCTTTCACCCGCAGCGCACCCCCCTCCCCCCCCACACAGAGCCCATCCCTGTAACACCCCCCCATCCCTTGTAACACACACACACCTCAGAGCCCATCCCTGTAACACCCCCCCATCCCTCCTAACACGCAGACACATGATTGCAATCTCCTCGGTCAGTTCCTGGACTCGCAGAGGATGGTCGGCGCGGCTCAAAGTTATGGGGAGCGACTGGGGGGAAATGGGGGAGAGCACCCCAACCCCGTGCTGCAAGATGAAGCTGCTCCCGCCCCACAGCCCCTCAGTCTTCCTCGAAAGAAACTCACTGACCATTTTCGTGCCCGTTGGAAATGCGTCGAGCAACCTGGGTGCTCTTGGGCTTCGAGAGAGGATCTGAGCCTTAGGACAACATGCCCAGCCGAGATCAGCTAGGATGGCGA
>NW_017729025.1:74489329-74491060 GCF_001723915.1 Gavialis gangeticus
CCCTTTTCCCCCCCCCCCCCCCCCCCCATTTGCATCAGTTTGGCTTCTAGTTTAAAATGATCGACTTTCCATTTCTGATCAAGGCCCTTTTCGGGGGGGGAAGGGGGGGACATGAAAATCAACCTGTCTGCTGGCTGTGCCTCCAAGCTTAAGGCATTATAATAAAATTTACGACGCCTTTAACAACTCACAAGTAAAAGCATTAAAATTCGCTTTAATTGAGAAAATATTGATTTTTAACTCTAGAAAGAGCGAAATCGTAATTTAAGAGCAAACTTTCACCGTTGGAAGAGCATCTTACAGAGACAACAGCCCCCCTTTAATAGAGCTACTTTATGAAGCGATACAAACAAAGAAAAACCTGGGAAATAGAGAGACAATTGCGATTTTGAACGAAAACTTATCGGCGTCCCCGGCCCTCCTCGGGGCTGCAAAGCAGCAAGATTCACCCCCTCCCTCCCCTGACCTCTAAACCCCTGGACAGAAACTGGGCATCGGGAGAGAAACAGCCGACCTCGTCCAAACTAATGTCAGATTTCAGCAGGAGACATTTTCACAGGCGAAAATCGCCGTTTCCTTTTCTTTCCACGTAATTGATCTAATAATATTTTTCTTACTTCCCCTTGTTTGCTAAAAAAGAAAAAAAAATCCATTGGGAGAGAGAAAGGAAGGATGGAAAAATCCCACCCTCGCTTTCTATCCTATTTCTGTATCTGTTTTTGGTATTATAGAAGAGCAAAGAAGTTTTTGTTTGGTGGTTTTTCATTGATCAGTCACTCTGAGCTAATGTAATTATCCTCATCAATAGAAGGCTGCAGAGAGAATCATTATGTGGGTGACATTGATAAATGATCACCCAAGAGCTGCCTTTTCTCTCGGGCACCCCCACATCTGACCCTCCCACATACACAAGGTAGCCATAGAAACACCTTGAGATCCTCAAACACTGCTGCAAATGGGAAAATGCACCCAGGGAGAGAAGCCCAACTTCACACACTTCCCTCCCCACCGCAATCTCCCTCCGAGCGGCGTGCAGCCCCCGTGTGCAGCCCGCCCCTCCACCCCGTGTGCGGCCGGGTCCCCGCAGCCCTGGAGGGACGCTGGGGATCCGAGCCCGGAGCAGGGGGCCCGGCACGGCCCTGCCTCCAAGCCTTGCGGGGCATGTCAGCCCCGGGGCTTCGCGAGTCGGTGTCTGTTAAGTTTTGCAGCGCCCCCGAGCCAGCAAACAGCCCGGCGGGCCCAGCCCTTGGGGCAGAGCCTGGCCCGGGAGCCCCCTCCCAGGGAGGCTGCAGGACTTTTGCCGGGCGCCTGCCTGGAGCACGGAGCCATGCCTCTTCTCCAGCCCGGCCTGCTTGATTTAAGCAAATCTCGCGAGCAGTAATTGATTCATAATGATCCATAAATCGATGCGGGAAGGGGCGAGGGTGTTTATTTATTTCATTCCTAAAGCTGCGAGCAAAGTAGCTGTGACACAGCGTGGGGATGCGGGGAGGAGTTGTTTAGCTGTGCCGGGTCATCCATCATCACTGTCGCAGAGACTCTGCCCAGAGGAGCAACCTCCCTCCTGTCTGCCTCTTTCTCTCCACCAAAACTATTAATATTAAAATCTGCCTTCAAACACTTTCCCCCAACAGTCCCCATTCTCAGCACAGCCCGGCTCAGTTCAAAGATGCCGGGTTTTCCCCGGCCCCAGCCATGAGCCATCTCAGCAGCATCGCCGGTGCCGGAGCT
>NW_017729025.1:74491167-74493667 GCF_001723915.1 Gavialis gangeticus
CCCCCCCGGGCCCCACGACGTGTTATAAAAAGTGTCTCAAAACAACACCATTTGCTCTCCGCTTCAAACCCGGCGCAGACCTGGGAATTGCTTTCATGCGGAGCCCGCCCCCGCCCCATCCCGACGCACACCGTGGAGGCACATGCCTGGAAAGCAAAAGGACTGGGCACGATTTTGGCCCCGGCTCCACTTGCCTGGTCTCTCAGTCAGGTGCAGTTAAGCAAATGCCTCCTGGATCCTCCCAGGGTGCAGAAGTGCCGCGGGGAGAGAGCCCGCCTGCTCCTGGGCACATGCTTGGCCGGCAAGACTAATGTGGCCCTTGTGCAGGAGCGCTCACTCCCTGCTTCGGTGGGAAACCGGGGCCCAGCTCGTGACAGCCGCTAGATACATTTGCCACCTCCACCCCACCCTCGCAAACCTGTTCTGGGGCATTTCTCCTTCGCCCGTGCACGCGCGAGAGCGAGCCCGAGCCTCCCCACGAGCGGGTCCTCTCCTGCCCCGGGAAGGGCAGACAGCCGCCTCCCCTCCGCCTCTTCTCGCCCGTCCAGCTCCCTCCTCGGCGGCTCCAGCTCCCTCCCGCAAGCGCGTCGAGACGCAGAAATTTGGGATGCTCTATACATGTGTATAAACAAGAAGTGTTTTCCTGTTACCCTTCGTTTCCCAGAGCATAAGCAATTTGAGTCAGACTGCAGTATTTCCTTTAACGCTATAGCGCTGTCAAAACACTATTCCGTTCTCCTCTGCTTTTGACAGCTGAGCACGTCTTAAATATACCCAAATCGGAACCCTCCCTGCTAACTAGTAAACCTCAGCAAGGAGCGAGCTCTTTACATTACAGCACCTTGGATTTCAGGAACGCATCTCGCGAAGCTTACAGCCCAGAGGGGGGAAACACCAATACAAATATTTAGTTCATTACAAAAAAATAAAATAAAATAACAATCCAGCAGCAAGAAACGATGCACACCCCCTCCCCCGCCTGTCGATCTTTGTATATTTCTCCTCATTTCGCGGGGGTGAAGTGGCAGCAGATGCAATTTTTAAAAAGTGGCTTCCCTTTGTGATGCAAAGCCCACCACCAAATCTTTGCTTCGAACTTGTTCTCTCATCCAAACTAATCAAAGCCTTGGGAAGACAGGATGTGCGGTTCACACTGCAATGAAGAATCGAGGCAATTTGAATCGGGGCAGGGGAAAAAAATGAAAGCCAAATGTGGAATCCATCGTCCTTTACATTTCAGATGAATGCCTTAAAAACCGCCTACAACGCAGGACCCGATTGCTAAATAAAACCTCACACCCTTCCACTCACATCCTCCCTTCTGTTGCAAGCAGCGTGGGTCCATTTACTCGGTTCAGAAATTAAACATTAACTGTGAAGCTTAGACTCTTTAAACATTCCAAAGGGAAAAGTTGTCAAAGTTTTTAATAATATACCAGCCAGATGGAGGGGAAAAAAAGTTAAACATTTACAAATATGCAAACGGGTGACATTTGTTTCCTAGAAAGTTTAAGATAATGAAGGTCATTTTTCTCCCAGAAACAGAGATCAATAACAAAACTGGATCTGTCCCCTCCTGTTGGAGCCCGATCCTGTTCTCAGGGAAGTAATGAGAACATTTCCACTGAGTGCGGTAAGAGAAGATCCAATTTCCAACAGGAATGATTTCTTGAGAGTTAGAAAATAGGGTCACCCCCACCCCTCCCATGCAGTTACTTCAAAGCACTGCAAGTATTAGGTACTGTGGGTAAATAAAATCCTCCTCCTCCTGACAGTTCTTTAGCATCTAATTTTATTTTACTGTAAATTTAAGTTTTTTGGCTAATTAATTGGCGGAATCTTATCTTTTTTTCATTCTTTTTTTTTCTTCTGTTTCAAGAGACAGACTCTGTTGTCTTTATGCAGGCAAACCTTGCATTCATGTCAGCAATGTGCTTGCCTGCTTAAATCCTCTGAACTGCTCAGCCCTGTGGTACAACCATTCCTTATCTCTGTTTTATTTTACTGGGTCCTAGCTATAGACCAATACAGCCAACTCTTCAGGTCTAAATATAGCCATGAAATATTACTATGGTTATAAAAATATAATCTGATGAAGTTATATATGGGTTGGTTGTTTATCTCCATGTGGGTGGGTGCATCATTATATATGTGTGTATACATACACACATGACTCAATTAAAAACTCAGATGCTGTCTCAGATCATTGTTAGTGCTATTTGGCTTAGTGTTATTTTACCAACATTTTTTCAGAATTGTTAGTAGCTTTACATCTTAGCTGGGGAAATGCCTAACAGAAGTATTTTCTCCTAAGTATGATTAAAAACACAAAAGCCTAACAAAAAATCAAAAATGAAATATTTATTACCGCATTTTGTGACTTAACACCTTTTTTTTTTAAAACATAACGTCACAGTCCTCATACAAGTATTTTAATGTAAATTTTGACAAAGCTTAAAGGTAACAGCATTTTCTTCTAGTGAGGAACACGTGCTGAGAA
>NW_017729025.1:74498667-74533667 GCF_001723915.1 Gavialis gangeticus
CCAAACAATCAGCAATTGTTCCAGTCTCAACACTGAAACACTACATTCAATATCTTGGCTGTCACTTTCAAACAGGTTGTGTTTTTATGAGCTGATTACGTTACCAGGACTATAGAATAAAAATGTTATAGGGGGGCCTAATAAACAAGTTTGTCAAGTCAGTCCTGTTGCATAGGATCTGCTGCTTTACTTACCTTTAATGCAAAACAGTGGAACCCTCTCTCAGTGCTTTGTATTTTTCTTAATGAAGTGAGCACTTAGTGCATTCCTTGCTAATTGTTTAAATTTGAGAAGCTGCAGTTTGTGGTACAGGGTACTTGTGGTCAAACACATTACTGTTATAAAACACAAATATACTTGCACCTTCTTTAGTGGGAAGGGAAATGCTGGACATTACTTTTCATGTTAACATACATACTTTGTTCTTAGTATTTTGCGTGCTTTGCTTTAGTGTTTCCCCTTTTTCACCTGTTAGTGAAGAATAAATTTAATGCTACATAGGAAGATTTTCCCAAAGGATTAATAACCTTTTCAAAAACCTTTGAAGTAAAGCAGCAGGCGAAATCACCATCAAGTTAAAGCCCTTGTTAGTGACAACAGTCATCACCACATGGAGAACAGTTTTATACCGTAACCTCACCGCAGAAAACCACAACTCCCTAGAAGGCTGAGGAAATGCATATTACAAAGTTGCATGATTAGCACTGGACAAGTAACTGTTTTAAAGAGTTACATATTATAAATGATTTAATAAAAATGAAGACAGGAGAGATTGCCAGAAAATTAATGTATTTTAGGGGCAACATATCTGGTGCATTCTTAAACAAAAGTAATAATCTTTTAATATTTTTTTTGTCAGTATGGTAGCACGTCAGGCGTTAGTAGCATATTGTGAATAGTCAAAGCAAATGAATAGATACAATGAGTTTTACAGCTAGCCCTCCAGAAGTGAAAGCAATGCATACACCAAGGAGTTGTGGGTAGCAAGAAAATGAGATTGTCCTGCTGATTGGATGCAGACAAGCAATGAGTAATTCAAGAGTTCACAGTCAAACAAACTGCTTGTGGCACTAGTACTTGTACCCAATTACCAATTCAGAGAGAAAATAAAAAGCAGTTTCAGTAGAGTCAGGGTGGGAAATCTCCAATTAGCACCAATTAGTGAAGTTGCTTCCTACAGCGGAATTCTGGGGACATAAGAAAAAATAATCTCCCAGAATGCCTGGTCGAAGCATTTATTTACCAGGTGATGGGACTCCTGAAGAATAACTTGATGAGGATTTGTGCCTGTGGGACTTGAATACAGATAGTACTTGGAACTTGCCTGCTCGATTTGACTGGTCAATCATAGGCTGTACTATTCTTCTTCTGGCATTAATAAACCTGAAACAGAATACAAAGAATAGAAGTCCTTTCATCAGCTTGCTTCTGTGTTTTTAGAACACCTTTGCTTAAACTCTGGCAGAGTTTCAGTGCAAGGCAGCAGTATGTTAACGGAGAAAAAAAAGGCATAATTGTACTTTAAAGCGTTTTTGTCTAAGAGCTCAGAAACTGTAACTTGTAAAATGCTTATCTTACTGGCCAGCTTTAGGCTGGATTTACTAGAAGGCTTGGAACAACAAGTAAACATGAATGAAAACTTGGGTTAAAAGACAATTGTTTCTTTAACTTCTTCGAGGAGCTAGGGACCTGGTTAAAGTTCACAGGCAAGAAGACTTTTTTTTTTCATCATAGGGGATTCAGCTACCCTTGCAGCTGGCCATAAATGAGGACCAGGCTTTGCCACTCTGTGCTTTCACAAGGTATTGTTAGGTCAGCAAAGCCATCAATTAGGCTGTCTGAAGTTTTATCACCAGCACAGCAGCAATAAGTGCTGGCCCAGAAAGACTTCTGCTCTTCTGCAACTCCTGCAGTTTAAGCCTGTAAAGTCAGGGGTCATTTCGAGGTCAGTGCCAGCTGGGGGCGACCTTTTCAGCCAAGAGGGGGGGCGGCCAGGGCAGAACATAAGGCAACGGCCAGCCGTAAATGGAGGCACCTTTCAACTTGTTAGAAAGAGGGAGTCACAGGTACATGTGTTTACTATTAGGCCCAAAATAACTTTTTTCTCAAACCAGGTACCAGAGCTGTAGTAGGGACCAATGCATCTGAACATTAGGTTATTTGGCCAGAAAGCCTGGATTTAATTTCATCGGTAATCCAAAAAGAAGTGTTTGCATATTTCCTATTAGCTTAATGCACAACCACCCCTCTTAGCTCAAACAGCAATAAAATCAAACTGAGGAGAATAATTTTAAAAACTTATTTTATTCACACACTTTATTCACAACAAGGCTATTTTCTATCAGTCACAAGCCACACTTGTTTTTGTCCCTGCCCTTTGTGTTTTAAGAACACTTTAGGGCTGATGTAGAGGTTTTGTCTGCTATTTCACAGTTCAGACTTCAGTCTAGTGACCCTTAAGGAGCGCTAATGAAGTTGAATACTAGTGTTTAATCCTCTTCAGAAATACTAACATGCCCATCATCCCAAACAGCTTCCATACATTGCCATTGGGCCTGATCCAAACCCCACTGAAATGAATCCAAATTTTTCAGTCCACAAGTGAAACCTCAGTTCATCAGCCCGGTGCATAAAAGTCTAACACTTAAAGTATTGGGCATCAGAAATAAGCAGTACCGGCTGCTGTGTTGCTCTTCCCCCCAGGTTAAAGTCCATGGCAGATAAGAGACAGTACACCTTTGTTTGCATCTCCTGTGATCATACTAGTGGGAATTCCATCAGAGAGATGAATAAATGCTGTAAGTAACACTAAAGGGCTCTTTTGCATCTCTCTGTTTACATCCAAAACAAAGACATTCTTTATTCTTTAAGGAAAGTATAGCTTCGTTGTCAAAAATGTCATCCTGCCTCTGAATTAGTAACGAGTCAAGACTTCAGGTATTAAAAATAAAAACAAAGATTTGATTCTGTTGTTTATTCCCTCAGCTAGCTATGATTTCACCATGGGGGGAGGGGGCTTGGATTTCCTACCCTAACGTTATGATTTCTAGACACGTTTTCATCATCAAAGACAAAGGTCTCTGATAGGACTTAATTTGCTTAGCTGCTTTCTAGTAATGTTACCCACTGACCAAATGGGGGCTGACCTGAACCTTCTCTATCCAGCATGCCTTTTATCAGCTAAGGTTAAGGCCAATAGAGATTAACAGAAAAGCCTGATAAGACTGTTTTCTCTTCTCCTATGAGCTCCTAATGGTGTATACAGATGGCAAGGTTTTAAAGAATGGAATGAGCAGTTGTATAGGCCTGTAAAAAAATCACAGACAACAGAGCCTCCCCCACTTTTTTCTTACTAACCCCTATTTTCAGCGATCTGGCCACTCTTTAGGGAAACTAAATTGCTTTTTCAGTTTTTATTTAAACCCCAATCACTTTTATTATTTACATCTGGTGGTCCCCTTATTTATGTCCCTTTCCACTTCCCTACAAACACTGCCTTACTCAGAGGGCTGCAAAGCATTATGGTTCTCCATTCTCAGCAGGAGAACTCCACACTGTCTTCAAACAAATAATTAAAGGGAAGGTTAAAGGTTCACATAGAGGTCATATCTTTGGACACTGGCCAGAATGTTTACGTTAGTAAAAAAAAAAACCCGGGGTTTACACAACAATGTAGAACTAACCTTGACGATTCTGAGTCCTGTAAAGTCTAACGTGACACAACTGGCTTACATTTATGAGCTTCCAAATGTGGAAACTCTGCTTTAGTGTTACATATTCAATCAGTTACCATGGTATAGGTTTTATGGGATGGATATTGAAAACCCAGCTCCTGTTTCTCCATGTGCTTGCCAGTCATTCACTTCCAAAGGAAAAATTTGGCCCCCTGTTTATTAAGCCCACACGAATAATTCTAGATTCTTTATGGGAGCTACTTAGATGATTCAGTTCTGAAGCCTTGATGGTGATTCCCAAACTCTATTGCCCTAAAGGAAAAAAAAAGTCCACCAAGGGTCCTTGTACTAAAATATATGGCAAAATTTGTATCATAAATTCTGAAAAGAAAGACCATTGTCACCATTGCTAATGAATTTTGATTTTGAGCCCTGTTTTGACTACACCTTTATTTTGGCTTCTACGATTTTCCAAGTGCAAAGAATTGCAGGTGTAACTGCTGTCATTTAGACATGCAAGTACAGGTTTCCCTTGCTTTATGCTTTTCATGCGTTCCTGGAAATCAGCGCATAACTTGAATTCACATAAAGGGAACCTACTTTACAATGTAACAAATAGGGATACATTCCAAGACCTCGACTATACTGACCCCCAGACCCATTTCTATCACTTTTACAAGACAATTTTTGTACTCACCAACTGCAGACAGTATACACAGGCACAGGGCACTATCATAATGGGGATGGCAACTACAGAAACACGGATCACAGACAATGGGTGAGGAGTACAGATCCAGATAGGAGACTATATTTTGGTGCATGTGACTACCACAATGCACTGCATAAAGCAGCTAACTACGATGTGTGGCTTCCACCACACCGATCACCTAAGAGTAACTTTACCTCACATGTAATGAATTTTTGGTATAAAAAGGGTCATTGCATACAGGGGCAACACATAGGGGGTGCACATAGGTGCACGTGCACCCCCTGAGCGTGGCGGTGCACCCCCTACAAAAAGGCGCTGCCAACAGTGTTGGTGGTCACCACTTGCCACACTGCCACACGATCCCTGGTGGCTGCTGCCACCGCTGCTGGCAGCATCTGCAGGTGGTTGCTGACTCCTGGTCGGCACTTGCCATCTCCCTCCCTGCCCCTGCTGCCAACAGCGCTGGCAGCATCTGCAGGAGCTCTCCCACTTGCCACTGCTGCGCTCTCACCACCGCCGTGCCCTGCCAGCTGCCAGAGGCACGTGTCATTCATGATCACATAACAGCTGAAATTTAATTTCATTGGTTCCTTTGAAAATCACAGCCTTAAATGGTAACAGTTGCATCCACTAATAATAATGCTGGAAAAATTACAACTAAAGGTATCTGTACCTACCAAACTGTAGGTGATAAAACAGATGTGCAGCTGAGGTCAGACTGGAAATCAGGCCCTGTATTAATCAGCAATGAGTACATCACATAAACCACCACATAAACGATCAACATAATTGGTAGATATTCGCACAGAGTGTAGTGTCTGCATATTATTTGTTATTGATATAACTGATTTATTATTATTAACAAAAACAATAAAAATACTAATAATAACTATTTGCATTACAGTAGCAACTGGAGGCCCCAACTAAGATCAGGTCTTTATTTTACAAGCAGGTAAGAAAGACAGTCCTTGTCTCAAAGAACTTACATATGAATAGATTGGTTAGACAAGTGGTGGGAGAAGAAAGCATTGCTATTCCCATTTTACAGAAAGGAACTGAGACAAAGAGAGTTTGAGTGATTTGACCAGGTTTACACAAGGAGTCTCTAGAAGAGCCAGACAGTATGGAATGATACATATTTGTTCTATGGATAAACAAGGAAGTCCAGCTCCAGGACTGACCTGTTGGCAGCTTTCATAAGCTCTACATTTTCATATATGTTAAATCTGGCCCTGACCCTGGAATGACAAATAAGGTGTGTGCTGTTTAGAAATACATGAGTAATTGGAATACTTAAACATTCTGCAGACTTGAGATTGCTGACCCCACTAATTCAAACAGTGGGCTTTGGATATGAAAAAATGCTTTTTCTATTAGAATTGTTATATATACCAATCAGATAAATTATATGTATATTTGTACCCAAGAAGTTCCTCTAACTTCAGTGGGCCTTTTTGTAGGAGCAAAGCAATGAGGATTTAGCTCCACATGCAAGATGATGCATTTAAAAGAAATTACATGGCTTTCATGTGTTTTTATCTGCCTCAGTCAGAATAGTATAACAGTAAAGGAAAGTTGAGGAATATTATAGTTTGCATAGCATCTTGAATTACTGCAGTACAGTTTAGCATGTTTCCAGCTTTCATTCGTAATGGGTTGGAGTCGGACTGACTGATCCATCTCTAATTAGTATGATTCCAGTATTTTTTCTTAAATTGTGTCTGTAGAAGTGGAGCCACTGTTTTTTCCCATCATAAAATTATGTTCTATATTTCATAAAAAGGGCTACAAATTGTTTAATTTCATCAACCCATTTAGTTAGTATGTTCTCTCAAGTCACATCAAAATGATTTTAGAAGTCACATTTACCTAATACATTTTAATTTTATGATAAACAATAGTCATCTTAAATTTGAAAGAAATATTAATGCAGACTGTAAAAGAAATAGAGGTTTCCTCGTCAGCATGAACACATCTGACAAAATTAAAAAGACCTGTTTTTAAAGGTTACTATAGGTTGAATTGTACATATTTTTAAATGCTATTGACCACTACATTAGTAAGTCTAAAGGGAATCAGTACCTGAAATAAACTAGAGATAGCACTGATTTATACCAAATAGCAAGCTAGTCTCTTACTTTATTGAAAGGGTATTGGAGGAAAATTCATGTCAGCTGGGTAAGTGTGCAACAGTCTGACTCTGCAGGTGAACAACAGTGGTATTTGGGAATAGGCAATTCATTCCTGACCTGAGGTCTGTGGGGGTTGGTTGAAGAACTGAGTGGCATTTACCCCAGCATTGTACTAAGTGAGGCACGAGCATCTCTAATGTATGACTTCAATGAAACAGAGACATATTGGTCCTCCAGGGTAAATTTTCCCCATTGAAAACAAGGTAGGGCCACAGAATTTAGCTCTGAGATTCATCAGTATCATTATGCACTCCAGGTTCTACTTAAAATATTCACACCGGAAACTGAGGTGATAAAATAGTATATATATTTTTAATTAGCCCACCTACTACATGTGTAGACAGAACTAACAGTCTTCACATTAAAATAGAGAAAAGAACAAATCTGTAAGAATACATTTGCAGTGTAGTAGGTTAAGTACAATGATGCCTAGTCTCCACTTAGATCAGTTTTTGGGGCAGGAACCATGGCTGTCTGTGAGCTTGTAAAGAACACATCAGAATCAGGAGCAATAGGAACAATATTGCTAGACTAATATGGTGTCCTAGTTTGGGAAAATTAATAGATAAGGTAATAGTAGTTATTTTACATTTCTACAAGACAACTCCACCAATGAGCTTCAACATTATATCACAGAGATTCGTTTCTAGGGTAAATGATAATCTGAATCCTTATAAGAGATATAAGGCAATGATCTAGAAATGAAATGTTTTGTACTGTTTCCATTATCCTGTGCCATCCACGAGAATATTTTTAAATACTCAGTGCTCTGCAAACATGGTTTAGATAGGGATGATCCTGGCTATGTGGACAGGTGTTACATTTCTTGAGGGAGAAATGCTGCTCTCCTGCTAGAAACTGCAAGCCTAGATGCATTCACATGGTATCTTATCTTGTGGAGGAAACCTGGTGGATTCAGGAAAGATCTTCCAATTCCAGCCAGGAAGATCTCATCTATAAGTGAGTTTCTCATGCCAGAAGGAACACCTGTAGGCTTCACTTGACTACCCCTACACCTGGGGTAACTGGTTTGGGGAAGGCATGGATGGAGGGCACATTCCCGAGGCCAAAGCTGGCCTCATTTTGCCCACAGGGGAGAGGCAGATGCAAGCTAGGACACCTGTATACCCCCTGTCTCCCTGGGATTTCTAACACTGCAAATTTTCCATAAATTTACAGTGCTAGTAATGAAGAACTGTCCATTTCCCTTGAGAAGGGGGGTAGAATTTGATGGCCTTCTGGGGTCATTCCAGCCCTATGTTGCTATGATTCTATATTACACAAAAAAAAGAAAAAAGGTGTTTCCCCCCCTCCTTTTGAGAAAGAATTACTTTGTTCACAAAATGATGGTATGACAAACTGTGTGTTCATAAAATGTGATTAACTCTCTCTTTGTTCTGAAAGAGTGACGCTTGATGGACTAAAATTGTAACAACTTTTTCTTCCCCATAAATATATCCCTTTTAAAAAAACCTCTGCTTATCAGTCAAACTTGAAATTGAAAGCTAAATTGAAAGCTAACCTTCATAGTTTATTTAACTTTTCACTCCAGTGTGTGTTTCAAACTGACAGAACTGGGTTTAGGTGTCTTTGTGTGTGTGTGCGCGTGCGCGCATGCATAAAAAAGGGTTGATAAACCCTTTGTTTATGCTTCACTGCCTCTGTGCCACACCTGGTTACGAAGTCTTATGTGCAGCATTCTTTGTAAGTATGAAGCTGAGCTAGTCACCTGGAAGTGAGCCAGTGAAAAAGTCTCCCTAAAGTCATAAAAATTGAGAAGTAGAGTCACTTACATGATTGGTTTACAAAGAAAGAAAAACAAGAGGGACTTATTCCTTGACAAAACTTCTAAGAGCAGGATTGGATAACCTTGTCAGAAGTGTTATAGGTATTCCACAGAAGATTATAGTATCTTAAAAATATACGAGCTGGCTGCCTGTTCACTTATGGTTCTTAAAACTTCTGCCATGTCTTGTATATCATTTGCAAAATTATCTTCACTGAAGGTGTCAATTCTAGAATATATATTGTAGCAGTCAGAGGACTGATGTATTTCTGTATTACCAATCTAAAGGATTAAAAAATCTTGAACCAGATCTCCCACAACCACGACACTTTCGCTATAAAATCTCAAGATACTAAGATTTCCCCTTTCTTCTTTGATTTTTGAGACTACTGGTCACACTTCCAAGGTTTTCTTCAAAACCGCAAATGATAGAAATTTTCTGTAATAATGTTCTCATCCAGTTATCAAAGTTGGGACTTTTTAATTTAAACCTGAAATAATATGGGACTTGCAATAAAATCACGAAAGTTGATATTACAGGTATTTATTCATCTCAGATAAAATGCCTTAAAATATGTAACACTTTTACCAGGTTACTAGTTTTTGGAACAGAGGACAATGATGTGGCTTCTGCCAAGACTCTGATTTGTTTTACAGCCAGTAGAGTAGTACACATAGTGTAACTTCAACTACTGCAGAGTTGCACTTGCTTATTCCTTAGATCAGGTGGTTGCACCATGTTGGAATCTTACTTGTAGTTTGGTGTCAAGAAAATACACCCCTTTCTCATTCAATATAAGACAAACAGAGCTAGCAATGAGATATACAGAGCTCAGCCTAGCTTTTACACAGTCTGACTGTTTTACTGCACCCCAAACGCATGTAGTCCTCCCTGTCCGTGGTAACTTCCTACTTGTTTATGCCCTGTCTGGCCCTTGGTGACCTCCCCACTTACATGTACCAGGAAGCCAGGAGATGGAGCCAAAGCATAGCTTTCCAAATGGGGAGATGGGGAAGTGCAGATGGGAAATCATTATATGCTGTGATCTGGTGGAACTGAATGGGACCATGCCTAAGAACTTGGGATGGTGCCCCAGCTGAATGGTTGGCATGCTTATGTTTAGTGCATACTTGTGGTCCTGGGAAGATTGGGGCTAAATGCTCTCATGTAGGTCACATAAGCTTTAGGGCTGCTTCTGTACATATGTTATCTATTAATCATATCCTGTAGGATACAAGTAATTTAACTAATAGGTATATGCTTATTTTTATAATATTATTTTTGCAAAAGTGAACTTGCTTGCTTGACTGAGTATGAAACCATTTTTTACTCAGTTAAAATTTACAATGGAAAGAGGATTTCATTATCCAGGACTGCAAATATTCTATGAAACCCCATTTTGAATGAGAACCAGTTAAAGGAATAAATCCGTTAACATTAAGTTTAATGAAGAACCCTTGCTACACAAAGACGCTGACATAGAGCGATTTTCATTATAAGCTTTCAAGAAATTTTAACATAGGTGGAAAATTATCTTTTATTTCCCTTGGAATTCTGAATGATAATAAACACTATTCAGTGAATGTAATCGCACCTGATACCACATAACAAAACATCCCAGCAGATCGTGATTTCTGAAGCAATGCCTGTTACTCTTTCAGAATGCCATCAGCTTATTCATATATGGTTATTTATCATGCACTGTAAAAGTGATCTTTCAAAGGTACTTGAAAGGAAGGGAGGAGACAAACAGACATACTTCCTTAGCTATTCATATCTTAAAGATAAAATGCTAAGTCAATAGACATAAGTTGTAGTATATAACCTCATCCTGTACTTGATTTATTGCAGATGGGAATCAACTAGAAACTGAATTACTTTGAAAGTTTTACTACTGACATTAAAATTCCGGGTCTGTCTACATACATCTTACGGAGACACTAAACACAATTTTAGCTAATTTGGCATGTACTCTGATATGCTTGCACAGTAGTGTCCAAGTTAAAGGTAGAATTCAGGCAGGTCTATTTATTCTTAACTATTTTATATTAAAGCTGTGTTAATTTATCATCTTAAAAATACAGGGCAAGATTTTCAAAACTGAGTAAGACATGTCCTTTAAATATGAATTCAGGAACCTCATTTTAGATGGTCATTTTTGAAAATCCATAGTTTTGCAGTATTCAATCAAGGTAAAGTAACTTAAACAAATTCTTCTCTAGTTCATGTTAAGTTTCCATCCAATTATAAATTAACCCACAGAGAAGCATTACTGATACATTTAACCTATGTTTAACTTTTCATATTTGTGATGAACTTGGACTGAAGTATTAATTCTCCATTCTACTTCTCAGTGGAAACTACTTAAATATTAACTTACCAAAAATGCACAAAAGATGTTTAGCAATCTTGTACTGGGTATGTTTGAAGAGATCAAGGTGCACTCACATATCCTGTGCTATGGATATCTCTGATTAGCTTGTCATCTACTCTGAAGAAGACGTAGCCCAATTCTCCTATGCCGTGTAGCAGGCCAGCTGTTAGCTGTCTGTCAAGCACCTAAAGTGGACAAGTAGTCCAGGAGCAAAAATGTCACTCCTTTGATCTGGCAAGGAGCAGCTGCTGATTTATAGAGTAGGACTTTGTTCTTCCGTTCTATTTTACTTTCTTTCCTAAGGCAGAACCACAAAATCCAGCAGAAAAAAAATGTGCCGTTCTCTGCAACATCAACAAGCTCTGACAACTGCAACAGGGTTTTTCTTGGCCCTAACAAAGCTCTCAGGCATCTCCTTTGACGCTCACCTTTTTTTTCCTTCTTCTTTTTGCAATGCGGTAGTTATTGTTTAATTCAGCTTCTGTAAATGGAATGGACTGTGGCCAGCAAGCCTGGGGCATAAACACACCTGTATGAAAGAAGCCTACCAGTTCGTGAGTTCAGAAGAAATGCTCCATTTTCCCTGACAGCACATTTTGCCCTAAGTGAACTACTTTTTTTTGTATCCACTGTCCTGTCTTGACCATGCTTGTACATTTTTTTCATTGTTATTAAAATCTTCAAATCTAAAGGAAAGGATTAGGCTGGGAAATATGTATTTTATCTGTCAACCAATGGATCTTAGAAAGCTGATCTTAACAGGCCTCCTTTCAAAAATCCATAGCCAAAAAAATTTATAGAAATATGCCACTGAAAGTTGGAGAAGCACAAATCGTAAAGACATTCACGAAGCAGAGCTGCTGTGCTAGTACCAGCACCTTGTACTGACACTTGTTTCATCCAAGAGCCAGTTTGGGAAAAGAGGTGTTTAATAAGCGATAGAATTTGATCTGACAAAATTTAATCAGACCACCATATTGACAGTATTATGTAATGTTCTGTTCAGCAATTTTAGAGTCATATACTACAAGGCACTGATTGATTTCTGCGAGGTGTTGAGCACCCTATGCTGGGTGTTGAGCTCCTGTCACTTCCACAGAAGCAACCAGAGAGTTACCTCTGTGGAATCTGGATCCTTGATCCCTTCCTGGGTCATGCCCAAGTTGTAATGCTGCAGGCCACAGAGCTGCTAAGCTAAAGGAATGCAGAAGTCTGCGCATATACTGCTTGCTCAGAAGCTAATGTGTATTCAGTGTTTGAACCTGGTGCAC
The DNA here is from genome assembly GCF_001723915.1 of Gavialis gangeticus. Lineage (NCBI taxonomy): Eukaryota > Metazoa > Chordata > Crocodylia > Gavialidae > Gavialis > Gavialis gangeticus. The sequence goes on from NW_017729025.1 coordinate 74,510,675, forward strand.
ACATGCATAGATATGCTATACCTAGACTTCCTAATGATCCAGGTTGATAAAAGGAGGAAGAAGTTTAGCAAACAAGAAGGAAAGAGCTGAATAAGATGAGGTAGCAGCTCCATTGTTTTCTAATGTGAGCAAATATATTTTGCATATATGTTAGCTTGCAGAAATAAATAAAAACTGTGTAGTAAAGGCCCTAAGGGAAGCAGGATAATGATGATGTACAGGACAATATAAGATGATATATTAAAAACTAGGCTGTCAGTGGAACAATAGAATATTAAACAAAAGTCCATAATAATTGTAGAATGTTTAACTACAGGTACCATTCGCTGGTTGGTGGTTGCTATGCTAACCTGTACATGAGAGGAAAGGGAACTAGTTAGGCAATTAGGAGTAATGAATAGAAAAAATAACTTATACATAAATAAAATACACACACACCTCTGTTAGATCACATATCATTGATGTATCTAATCACTTCCCAAATTGTAGTTGTATGATAACATCCCTAGTTTTCTGATCTTTTCTCTTGCTGGACAAACAGAGGTTTTGCTCAGGCTAATTCTCTCTGTCTGTTATGATGAGTAGGATTTAACAAATAGGAGGGTCTTGCCACACAGTATGTGAGGGTCTGTCCACACTGCAGTTACAAGAAAGGTTGCATCTCACAAGTGTGCTATGAGACATAACCATTGTGGAGTGTAAAAGGGTGAGCAGGAGGAGGCTCCCAGCCTTGGAATCACTGATCAGCTGACTGCTGCTCCCAGGCTCAGGGCAACATTGGAATCAAGGCCTCCAGTGAGTTCCTAAGGTGGGAATGGCAGTCAGCTGATTGGTGCTTCCAGACTTGGGAGCCTTTGGCTGGGAGCATGGATCAGCTGATTAGCTTGCTATTTGCCAGTGCAGGGGGAGCCCAGGATCATAATCCCTGGACCAGCGATATAGTGCAATTGGGAACTGATCCCTGATCCCACTGTTGCACCGCTTGCCATGCATGTGTAGCATGGCAAGAGGCACGATTGTTGGAATCATGCATTAGATTCCATAGTGCCTTTAAAGAAATGTCTGCCAGAGGCCTTAGTTGCTAAACTGTGTGGGCCTTAGAGAAAGGAAAATTTTAAAAAAGATTCTGAAACACACTGTCTATACCTACCACTTCACAAACCTGCTTGCCCCATACTGCTGGCTGGTGCCTCATCTCTCCTTAAGGTTCAACCTATGTGGCACAGTCAAACTTACTGGCTCACCAGAGGTGAATGCAAAGTACAGCTGGTGAGCCAGGGATAAAATCAGCTGGTATTCAGCACTGTCCCTGGACTGCCATGTTTGTTGTGATTGAGGACAGACATGTGAATGTTGCATCATTCCTCTGTTCTCTCTGCTGGCTCCATCCTTCAGAACCAGCTGAGGATGGAGACGGACAAGGTTTGTATTCTCTGATGCATTCGGAGAAGTGGGTTTCTATGAATTTCAGTACTCAACTGGCTCACAAAACCTGTGGAATGCACAGGTTTTGTGGGAGTGTCCTAAATCACATCACTCAGTGATGGCTGCTGTTGAAGAATAGCTTAACTTTAATGCACGCAACCTTTCTGGTGTTGTGTTTTTGGACAGCCAGCTAAAGGAAGTGCTTGATTCATATTTTAGGTTTGCCTGTCTTGTCATTGTCCCTTGAGCTCATTGTAAGGCAAGGAAATTGTAACACAAAAAAGGAATATGAAATTAACATTATGAGCGGTTGGTGAAAATTGGCCAGTTTTGCAGTATTTTCATTGTCATAAATGTTGTATATGAGGAATCTATTATACAACAAAGCAAATTTATCTTTATATTAGTTTTTGGGAGGAGTTTTGAAATATACTGTGATCTTACTATATTTTAATAACCAGTTATGGATGGATTTCAGTATGGATTCAGAATATTCTGACTCCTAATAGCACTTGCAATACTGCTGGGAGAGTAGTTAATCCTGTAAACCTGCATTTGAGGCTGTAAAATGGGTAACAGGGAGCTGAATCCTGCAAAATAATTATTGTTTCAGTGTGACTTGCTACAGCTCTTTTAGCACGTGATGTAAATGTTTTTAAAAGGAAAAACTCCCATTTTCAGAAGTACCAGGCCCCTTTTAAGCCAGTTACAATGACTTTTAGTGAAATTTAAGCTCCTAAAGGCTAGATCCAGAAAGGGACTCAGGCACAACCGTACCTAAATTTTAGGCAACAATCACCTCTTCCCCAAATTAGGTTCACTAGGTAGACTGAGGAACCTAGCTGTTATTTTAGGAAACCCAGCTCAGAATTTAGAAGCCAGAAATCCTTGCCTAATTCTGGAGGCATTTAAATTCCCATGACACCTAAATTTCTGTCAATACAATCTTCTAGGGCCTACATTTTTGCTGCTGTGCACACACTGAACTGCCTAAGTCTTGGCAGCACTGCACGACCCACCTAAGCCCTGCCCCCTTTAGGGAATTTACCACCTAACTCCAGGCTGGAGTGAATCATCAGCTTCCACTTAGGATTCTCATATGTTATCACTCTCTCGGAGGCAGGCATCTAAGCAAAGCCAATCGTGTCTTACAAAAAACACAGAGCAAGCCCATCCCATTCCACCCAATAACATAGTGTTTAGGGTAGTCACTAGGGAGGCAGGAGATCTGTTTGTACATCTCCACTCAACTTAATATGGAATCCAAGTGTTATCCTAAGAGGGTGGTCAAACCGCTATGCTCCTAAAGTTGTCTCAATATCTCCTATTGAAACTTTGCACAAAGAAATAGTCATTGGATTACAGGCTGCACTCTGCTTCTCCCCTTGAGATTGTCTCAAGATGAGGGCCCTAATCAGGTCAGAGAGTCAACTTCTAATCTTTCCTTTCTTTGCCCCAATTAATATTTTTAATTATATTTATAAAATAAAACGGAAAAATTTCTAACCAGAATGCTATCTCACTGTGGTTAGGACAATCAACTGGGATTTGGAACAGTGGGGTCAAGCTCCTATTCCAAATCAGACAGAGTAAAGACTTGAAAAGAAGTCGTCTTCTTCTCAGGTGAGTGCCCTGACACTGTACCCTTGCCTCTTGGCTTTCATGCAAGGTCTGATTCAACAGATGTGCTCCAGAAACACCTACCAGATTGAGCCCTGCAGCTGAGATAGGCAGGGGAATGCTTAGTCTGCTAATTCTCCTGGGGCTTGGGCTCCAATTAGCAGAGTTGCCTCAAGAATTTAGGTGTGTTTGTACATGCTCACCAGAGAAAACTTTGGCACCTACTGGAATTTACCAGCAGAAATTAGGCACTAGGAGACCTTAAGCACCCAGAAGTTTAGGCAGAAGCTGAATGAAGGATCAACAAATTTCAGTGGTGCCTGACCCTTGGACTTAAGGGCCTAAGTCCATGTATGGAGTTCTCCATCAAGTGCTTAAATCACTTTTGAAAGTGGGACTTAGGTGCTTTTGAAATGTTATCCATGCTTAACTTCAATGACATTAGTAGTTCCATTAACTATGTGTGCAAAGTCAGTAACCACATGAACAGCATTATGGGTGAGCCAAATCCTGCATTGGTACAAATTGGTGTACATCTTTGGAACCAAATGAGGCTGTGCTGATTTATAGTAAGGATCTGACTGTGGTGGGTACAAATGAAGAATCTGACATTTAAACAGGATATGTTTGTACATGTTGGTGCATCTAAAAGATGACAAGCTGATAAACTGGGGCAAACAAGACAAAGTTTTTTATGGCTTTTAATATTCACAGTTTTTGCTTAAAATTGTGCATCATAATATTCTTCATTTTCAATTAAAACAAATCCTTCTATAAATTGAGATTATAGTATTTTGCTTATCATTGATGCTTAATTAAATTATATACATGTCTGAAAGGTATGCACATACTGATGAGGAAATACTCTTTAAAATACACTAAGCAAGACTTGGGTCTTTAACATTAGGTCAGTGTTGTATGAATTGTGATTCAAAATATAGATTTTGTAAAAACAGGGTCTGGAAAAAAGTATAAATACATTCATGATAAATTTCACTGTAAAGTTAGTTTTTAAAAGAAATCTACTTCTATGCAGTATTTTCAACTAAAACACTGCAGGATTATGCTAATACATGAGATCCTGAAAGCAAAATTGATGATAAACTGACTGTAAATAAAAATGAGTTATTTTTTTCAGCTTGGATACTGAAATAAAATGAAACACAGAAAGATAAATCCACAGCAAAAAGTGAAAAATTATGTTACATTTTATATTTCAGTTTGAATTCTTGCAATTTATTAGTAACAGTGTTAAAAGGCATGATTGTTCAAAGTCATGATTGTTACCTTAATAATTACAGGAAACAGTCACTATTTTAAAGAAGTATAGATTTACACCTACACACCTTTAGCGTGACAAAGTCTCCAACAGGCTAATAAAAGCAACAAAATGTAAGCATTTATTGACTACAATCATATCCTCCTAAGAGCCAGATCATCTAGCAAAAGAGAGTTTGTTTCCTCTTCTTGAATCTCCCACAGTTGTTATATCCAGTCTTTCCAATGTGACTATATTATCATCCACAAAAATTTTAGCATCATCGTAATCATAAAATATCTATTTTATATCTTTATAAATCACATGAGGCCTAGCAGACTCCAGTAATGCCACATCTGCTTTAATCCTAGTAAATTCTAGTATGAGAGAGATCAGCCTATGGTGTATCAGCTTAGTTTCCATAACCATTTCAGGAAATGCAATAGGCTGAGTCAATAAAATATCTACAGACAAATACAGTGATCCACAGAGAAGTTGGTACATTTAAATGGACCCTGACAAAAAAATCACTTGAAGACATCTATGTCTATCTCATATATGTCCAGTAAATACTAGTACATTTCAGAGGGTGTTGTTAAAGGTAGACGGTCCATTTAAAACATTGGTTCAACTCTGAAGGCATGGTAAATTAATTCAGTACCTTATCACCTTTATTTCCAGAAGACTGCCTACCTTGTGTGGGTAAAACTAATACCTTGAAAACCACAAATGCCTTTTTTTGTAGGGTCACATTTCTTACCTCAGTTTCAAATGCAAATTTACAGGTCTCTTAACTACCTAATTGCAGTGCAATTCACATAACTATACAATTACTAAAGTTTGCATCTGCAATTCATTCGCAGGTGGTCAAATGCATGTAAACATTCTGTGAGTGGAAGCTCTGTAGGCACATTTTGCACCCTCACCAAAAAAAGCTGGTGTTCAATCATTCTGCACATTTATATTCAGTGGCCGCATCTACATGAGAGACTGACTGCTCAGTAGCCTAAGACTACTGCACAATAGCATCGCGTGGCAGAACGTGTGGCACAATGCTACTGCACAGTAGTCTCAGGCTAATGTGCAGTCAACATCACAAAAAAGCTGTTCATCGGCACTACTGTTCAGTAATGCGGGTTACGGCGCAGTCATTTAGTACTTGTTTATACAAATACTAAATGACTGCGCAATAACGCCTGTGCAGTCAGAGTCTTGTGTAGATGAGGCCACTGTCACCTATGAACTTGGACTGTTGGACTTCTTAATTGGTCTCTCCTCTGATATTCAATATAACAGAAATAATTATTTATACTATTTCTTCTTATGTACTGTCATGTCATATCTTTCACAGAATTGTTTAGCAATTAAGAAGTATAAGTAAGGAGACTATATCTATATTGATATCACCAATATTTTAAAATATATGGAGTTGGAGGAGGGTGTTGCAGGTGACTGAAAAGGCTGAAATCTTTATTTTTCTTATGACTGTGCTGAGCTGAGAGAAGGAGCATAGAAGATAGCAGAGAGGAACCTGTCCAAGAACTATACTTGGGATTTTGCTTTTGTTTTTACAGAGTTTTAAAAACAACTTTGAAATGGATCCTGAGTGAATGGTTGAAGCCAGTGGAACTATTTGAAGGAAGGGTTTTTATCTCATATTTGGTATTTGTAAGGAAGCAGCAGGTTTTGTACATTATAGGAGGTGGAGAACTGGGACCTTGGATCTTAAAAGAAGGGAATTACAGTAATAGGCAAGGTGAGAGGAGATGAAAGCATGAGCAGAACTGGCATATGTGATTAATGCTCTTGACACTACAATGGGCATAGGTGCAAACACAGAAGGTGTAGAAGGAAAAAGAGCAGGATCAAGGATCACACCAAGGTTATGAACAGCAGGAGCAAATGTGAGCGGTGTCCTAAAGGCACAGAGAGCAGGAATAGTGCTTGAGAATGCCCAGGAGAATGACCTCGCTCTGAGATAACTGCCAATTCTATTTACTAGGCTATAAATCCATCTATGGAAAGTAACAGTGTAAAACATAAACTTCTTTTAATCAGTGCCCTGCTTACTGTAAAAGCTTGTTAGTCAAACATGGCTGTAGTTCTGCTATCCTCCTCTTCAACAGCACTACCAGCCTGCATTGCCTACGTAAGTGTGTATCTACGAAATAGGACATAATTTGTTCACTGAGTGCAGCTAGGCATGTGGCCATGCATCTGTCTTTGACTTGTGTGTTATTTTAATACGATGCATAATCCCCTTTTTTGAGATCTTTTCTGTTTAATTTTACCAGATGACTTTTTACACCTAAATAATTCCCCAGGGAAGACATCAGAACACAGCTACATTTCGAAAAAGGAAAAAAACTGAAAATAAAAAGACATTTGTGTCAGACAAGTGCAAGAATTTGTTAATTTGTTGAAAACAGCATTGAACAGTTTCAGTTCATCTATAAACATGCTCAGTTTAATACAGCTTTGTGACTCAGGCTCTGAAGTAATGCATATGTGTGTTAGGGATGCACACAAATACCTATCGATTATTTAACAATTCCTTGCTCTTGTTTATGGAGTGCTGAAGCGCACACACACAAAAATCAGCCTTTACTTATAACTGTTTTAAACACTACCTGCCTGCCCTCTGACCCCCAGATGATCCTGGATGCGGTCAGCATGGGTGAAGGGCTCGGTTTCTATAAGCAATCCTGTCATTCAGGTTAACAGCAATGATTCACTTGCAGGAGGCAAAAAAATAAAAACATAAAAAAAGACTCAATTGTTGGACTTATTGACTCCAGAAAGGGCAGCTGCTCTATCATTACCACAGAGTGCACACAACCTGAGCTCTGTGTTGGTCCACTTAAAATTACTATTTGCTGTGAAGGATTGGCAAAGCAATTCTTAAAATGATGGGGTGAAAGTAAGAGAAGCTCCATTATGAGCTTTTCTTTTCCTTTAAACAGGAGTGAGCAGTGCGTGATTTTTTTTGAGTGTGACCCACTTATTACCTTTTGTTCACTTGCCTATATTAACATATATTAACTGACTAGATTTCCCTTAGAAACAAGTGAATTTCATTAGGTAATTGTATCACAATGGCCATCTATTTGGTGGGGGGAGCAATATTCAGTCTAAACACTTACAATACGTGGAACCTGATGGCTATACCCATCCATCCATCTAACCATCCAAGAAGCCTGAAAATACCTGCTGGAAATGTAAGACCATTGTGCAAATCATAAACAAGAAGACAGGTTCTTTTAAAAGGGCAAAACAAATTTAATTAAATAAACATCAAAATTATTTTCTTGTCACTATATACAAGGCTTGGTTAATAACCACGACATACTAAGGTTGCATAATTGTTCTTATGGAATGCTGGTTCTCAGAACTATAATGAGTTGCTACTGCAGAAAAGCAGTGAAAGTGGTATCCCCACAGAGTTATCCTCTAAATTATTTATACTTGCAACACTCTCACATAATGGCAGTTTTAAACTCAAACAAACAAAGCAAACCACACAATAAAGAGAGGGGAAGATAATGTACAGGAACCCTTTCTGAACACAAGTAAGTAGAGAGGTGAGTCAAACAAACTAATCAGAATTTGTTTCCCCACTAAAATCCTCATGAGACTTACAATCAGACAGCATCAAAGCTAGCTGGGGTTATGTCACCTTGGCAAGGGATTGAACAGCAGTGTTTTAGCTGCCTCTGTTTTATCTGTCACATCTAAAATGTAAAGGAATGCAAACTTCACTTGTATTGCGCAAGTTTGCTTATTATCTTTGAAATTCCAAGGCAGACCCTGCCCCTCCTCATCCCCCCAAAAGCTTAAGTGTCAAGAGGGTGCCAGTGAAAGCAGACACTGGCATTTCTGTGTCATATTCCTCCTGTAGGCTATGGTGTTAGGTTTGCAGAGGTTTGTTTTTGTGATTATTTTAAACAGCCTTAGCACTATATGTTATCCACTCTGCTTTGCACACCTGCCTGCCTGCCTTATGCTCAGTCTAAGGAGTCAACACACTTTTTGTTCTCATAAGGAAATCAAGGCTGGATGCCTTTCTAGAGGATAAACCAAACATAAGTTATCTGGCTTAATACAATGGAACCTGAGTGAAATTCAAGGGTGAATACAGGAAGTCATGCTTAATGATCTAATGGTCTCTTCTGGGCTTAAACTCTATGAAACCGTCAACGTATGAAAAGAAATACCCTATTCACTTTCCATCAAATAACCTGTGGAGGAGCTCTGGATCTTAAAATATCCCCTTCAAAACAAAACTCCATGTGAAATATTACAAAGTTAATACAAAGTATCTAATATTCACTTCAAATAGATTTCCATTTCTCCTCCATAGACAAGATAAAATGACATAAAGAGGCTATTCTGTAAAATGAACGTATATCTAAGTACTGTCAACCTAGACTTTTAAATGTACAATTCTCTCTGAGTGACTCATTTTCTGGGTGCCCAGCTTGAAACACCCCACCCAAAATAAATCATACAAATGTCAGTCTTCCTGTTTGAGTGCAGTGACCCTTAAATATTTTGGGCCTAATTCCCCATATGCTACTTTAGTCTTGCACCAGTGTAACTCCATTGATTTCAGTTGTGTTCGACTGGTATAAAGTTGATCCATCACTGGAGTAACACAGTGATGGATCAATCCTTGTATTCAGACACATGTTTTCTACTAGATAATGGCTACTAATATATTTATGAATTTTAAAATGCTTTTCAGTTCAACTATCCATTGTTACTATGTGCAGGAAGTAAAGAAGTAAATTACAACCAAGCTTTTAGGGGTTTATTCCCTCATGATGTGCTTATGTTGTGAGTGTCAGGGGAGGGTAAGTATATAGTGCCCTCTACATAATATATGATACTGTTGAATATTCTTAAAGTAGTGTCTGTGTGCATGTGGTTTGAGAGACAGAGATATTACCTACTACATTATATATTCCTAGATACTTGGTCATATTTCCCTATCCCAGCTTCACAGCTTCTCAAAATTTTTACAACTGTAGCTTAAAGGGGTTTAAAAGCAATTGTTGTATGGATTTCAATTCTGTCCTTCTCACCTAAGAAGAAGCTGTGCTCCTAGGGCTATAAACAGCCTTCAGGAAAGCTTGTAACTCCAACATCAATGGAAGTTGTGTGTGGGGACTTAGGGCAGAAATAGTATATGGCTCTCTGTTCCCAAACATGACAGTCGTAATAAACCTTAACCTCTACATTCCCAGCTTTCCTCAACCACAGCTTAAAACTCTATATATGTTATACCCTCTAATGAACCAGACATTAAAAAAGAAACCACAAATCTATAACAATAGATTAGCAGGAGAAGAAGTGTGAAGTGAATACTTGCTCATTGTAATATCGTAATCGGCAGAAAAAGGAAAGACCCAACAGATCATTAGCTCCATACTCCTGCAAGAGCAGGGTACAGTTAGCTAATAATAGAGAACCTATGAAGCTACTAAAAATAATACTTTGTAAGCAACCTGAAGAGAATGCAACCTCCCCACCGCCCCATACACTTATGAGACCAACCAAGGTGAACTTTGAGAAAAAATGCTTGGATGTGGATTACCTCAGGTTTATTCTCTGATTTTAGAGCAATGCAGAGGAAGGATGGACTAGTAACACAGGTCTGACAGCCAAGAGGCTTGACCTGAATTTTTTGCTCTGCCACATACTTCTCTTGTGACCTTTGACAAATTGTTTAAGACTAAATTTTGGCTCTGACCACATGCCTTTTCAAAGCAGCAATAAGGAGTAAGGTACTCCAATCCCTCTACTTTTATGCAGGTTACACAGATATTTGGTCCAAAAACACAGGAGAACTATTACCTGCTAACTCTCACAGAGGAACAAGGAAGCAGACAGGGCGGGATAATGGCAAGAGTCTTCACTTAACCTGCCTCCAACTAGGGTCAGGGAGCAAGTTCCCTGGCAGATGTTCAAATAAAGTTGCAATGGGATCTGATGCATGATCCCAACACTGACGCCTCCTGCCATGCTACATGTACATGGCAGGAGGTGTGATTCTTAGATCAGGGATCAGATCCCAGTCAATCTGGGATCATGATACCAGGCTCCCATTGCTCAGGCAAGTAGCAAGACAGCCAGCTGATTGGAGCTCCCGGCCTCAGGAGTATATCAGAATCAAGGACTCCCATGTGGCCTGAAAGCTGGAAGCCCTGATCAGCTGATCAATCTGACCACCATAAGGTGCTATGGGAACCAGCCACAAAGTTATTACACATATGCCGTGTAATAACTTTGTGGTTTATTCCGTTTTATCACACCGTTACTTGGGGGCTGGGGTAGTGTGGGCACTAAGATGCACGATTGATAGCCCACAAGTCACAAGTTTGAGGCCATGGCAGAACCACTCACAGCATGGGCAGCATGTCAGATTCCAACAAATCTGTGAATTCTGCTAAAATACCCTGTTGCGAGGACATGAAAAAGGAAAGGAAAGGCACCATTAATTGCACGAATGTGTGCCTAGGATACTACTTAAGTGGTGATTAACTGGTTAATCACCTCTTAAGTGTAACATCTGCCGGGGGCCCAAGATAACAGAACCAACATCGATAGCTAGTAATTTACTGCTGATTGTAGGACAGTAGTAAAGTACTACTGCTCAGTAAAAAGAAGGAAGTAGGAAAGAAGCTGTGTCCTAGAGACTTGTCTTTGAATCACAAGACTTCTCACAATTACTCCCGTTCTGGTGTTTTTACTAAGAGTTTAGGCATGAACCTCTCTGATCTTCAGTTCCCTACCTACAGAGAGATAATAATAATACTTCTCTATCTCATCTCTCCAATGTTGTGATGATATATTCCTTACAGTTTGTGATGTATCCCGGACACTATGGAGGTTTGAGGCATAGAAGTATCTGGCCATTGATACGTGTCTTTTCTCAACAGCAAAAGGTTAACTTAATCTGATTGAATTCCGAGGGCTGTAGGACTGATTACAGTAGCTACAATTACTAGAGAGCTAGTTTACAATTTGTTCTGCAACTATTATTCACATGTACATTTCCAAAAATCTTTTTGAGATTTTTTTTTCAATGCAGGATAATTAGTCCAATATTTAAGAATTTTAATCTCATATAAATGTTCAATCAAAACACATTTTCTGGCAAGCCAAAAATGCCTGGATTTCAGTTTTGATTCTCAAAAGAATGTTATTGTTCATGTGGAATGTGCAACAGAACACAAAGCACACTTTACTTCACTACTTGAATTGGTTGGGAGTGTTTGGGGTTATTTTTTTAATACTGTTGTTTAATTAAAGATCGTTGTTTGGGTTTTATGTTTTTACAAGCATATGTCAAATTACTGACAGAAAAGTAAGTGCAAGCTTCTTCATGCTGTCCTGACTTTGCCCATAGGATGGGACATCCAAGAGAGGTATTTCAGTGTCTGGTCTTATTTCTTATGTGCCCTTTTTTAATTCTGCTGTGAAATGTTTTGGTGGGAACCACCTGATTCTTTCCCAAGAAGATAAAAGCTTAACCTCGTGAGAGAAGGAGAGATGCCAGGCACAAAGGTTGGACTTAATGAGGTGGCCAACCAGTATAATTAGAGGCAAGCAGGGCACAAGACCTGAGTGCTGACTAAGGGGGCTACTGGAATGGAGGCAGTGGGGCAGGGGAGGCAGTGGGGCTTGAGGCTCGGGTTGCAGGGAATGGGGACAGGAGACCCCTTGTCAGCCCCCCTTTCCTCTGCCTGTGGCATATGCTTATGCTGCTGCTGAGCAGGTAGAGGCTGGTGCAGTCTGTAGCCAGGGGGTTAAGGCTGCTAGAGGTGGAGACCCTCTTATGTCCCGGCAGCGGCTTTGCTCACCAGCAGATTCAGTGTTTCACATCATGGCTTGGAATGAGAATTGGGAGTAGCAGCTGATTAGGTATGGGGGCATGACAGGGTACACACACTCTGGAGCAGTCATATTAACCTTGTAGCTACTGGCCACACCAACAATCCCTTCTGCAGCAGTGACTACTCCTTGCTAGCCCAGGGTGCAAACTCTACCACTTATGTCTTCATTCCCAAGCAAGAAAGTGACAAAAATGACCTTCTTCCTTCTTGTTTGTGCAGATGAATTGGGAAGGGGAAGGAGGGTGAGGAATGAAAGACGCAAAGAAGAATTCCCCAACTTTTCAGAAAACAGGAGGAAAAATTTGCTACCCAGCAAGCCGGAATAGGAGGAGAAGCCAACTCCCATCTAAGTATGAGAAGAGAGAGAACATAATTTAAGAAAAAGAAGGAATTTGTCATGATCCCACAAGTGCTAAAAGCTTGAAAAAGTTGTTAGGCTGGTTTTTAAATAGATTTCTTTACAAATGCACATATCTTCTCTGGTTGCAGTGCTGGCCAGGGCTGCACGCTGTCTGCGGCAGTGCCTGCACCAGGCACAAGCGCCCTGAGAACCCCTGCCTACTGCTGCTGCTGCTGCCACTGGCAGGGGCTGTGCACCATGGGGGGAGTGTGTAGGGACTCTGCACCCTCCCTCACACCTTACAAACCCCACACACTGCCCCCACAACTCCCGTACATATACAGACCTCCACAACATACCTTATTCCCTCCCACACAGCCACAGACACTCACAACCCTGCTCTACCATACACCCCCCACCTCCAACCACACCCCACACTCCCCACACAGTATACAAGAGTAAGACTTTATTTTTGAGTTATTATGCAATCATCTCTCTATATAGTACACAAACACAAATCATGACAAAAATATTTTTTGTAATAAAATATGTTACGGTAGGTGTATGACTTTTATTATATGATTTGCCTTTTTTCTGGTTCCAAGATGGCCACCCTCCCGTCCCAAAAGGAGTATTTCTGGGAGGCAAGGGGAGGGATTTGCAGTGGCAAAAGTCAAGGGTTAGGGGACAGGACTTCCAGTCCCAAGATGGTGACCGGGGGGGTGAAGCATCTGTCAAGGGGCAGGGCTACCCTTGTGGCCCTCAACAGCTCACCAAAACTCATTAAGCGGCCCCCTCACCAAAATCATTGCCTGCTCCTGATCTAGTCTGTCTTTCTTTTGCTTAATGAGAATGTTGTGGGTGACAGTGTCAAAAGTCTTGCCTTTAGTGTCAGAAGTCAACTGCCTTTTTTGGCATTGCTCCTTGTTTCTATTGGAGTGACTGTGGATTTTTGTCCACGACTTCTGTGCTGAGGAATGCAGCATTTCTGTTGCACGCAGGATGGTCTGTGCCTAGTAAGCAAGTGAGTTACCCTTCGATATTAAATTAGCCCATAGGTAGTGTATCATACATGTTTTGCCTCCAGGATAAGTCCCTTGGTTAGAGAATTTGGCACTGTAGTGTTTATGAGTCTATAATAATAAATGTCTAAAGCACACTGTTTGCTTGCAATCTGCAAATATATGGAAACATTTTTCTTTAAAAAAATGAAGCCAGTGTCATGTCCTATTTGTAGTTTGAACTCTTTCCTCCAGGACCATGTCATCTTTATTTCTCATATACAACAAAATACAACATCAAACTTCAGGAGATATTGGGCCTGATGCTGCTCTCATTTACAGTAATATCAAGGCAGAGTAATGTACAACCAGGGAAGACTAGGGTTATTATTCCTAGAGAAGGGCCTGGACCAAACCTCTGGAAACATTTGGATTCAGATCAAGACGTTGCAGTTAGTATCCATCTCATATTCTTTCATATTGTGTCTGACTGTTTGCATCTTTCACTAGAAGTAAGAGTGGGATAAGTTTGCTCTCTCTCCATATTATTCACATGGTCAGATGACTAATCAGAACTATTTTTTGTGTAAGCTGTATGTGGTAAGGAATTTCCACAACTGTATTTGCTTAATAATAAACCCTTTTTTAAAGTTCTGTAAAAGAAGGACTGAATTAAGACTTAAAGGGACATAGATCAACCACAAATATCACATCGGACACCAACAAAAAACAGGTATCCACCTCACAGCCACTGTTTCCCAAGTAAACATACTCTTGCACATATAATGTCTTAGGATGCTCCCCTGTATGATAAACTAAGACCTCCAGAAGTCCCTATACATACATAATCAGAAGGATTTCTTCTCTGCTGCTCTTCTGCAGTTAAACTCTACACCCCTCCTGCTGTGCAGGTCCTGGGACTCCATGGGAAGTGGAGCGGAGCCCCATTCCCTGCTTCCCTGTGGAGTCCTGGGACCTGTGTTGCACGTGGTGGTGAAAGCAGCTGGCTCCATCATGTGGGGCTCCCGCATGACAGAGGTGGATCGGCTTGGCTGCATTCCTTGCCCCCATGTGCAGTGGTGGTTGGAGCTGCATGCCACCAGTGGCAGCACCTGTGCTGGGCATGAGTGGCCCGAGCACCCCTGCCTGTTGCTGCTGCCACCAGCGGAGGTTGTGCACCATGGTGGGAGGTGTGTAGGGGGCCCTGGACCCCCACCATCTTTCATATCCACACGCTACCCACCTGAGAACTGCACTTCTGCTGCTCCCCTGGGCATGGGCTCCACACAGCTGCTAGCCCCAGCCCCACGTTCCACATTCCTGCTCAGCTCATCTCCCCTCAACCCCACCACTTCCCTACCTGGTGCCCGGCATGAGCGGGATGCCAGGGAAGCTGAGCAGGTCCCTTGGCAGCTGCAGCAGTGGCAACTGCAGCCCTGCCCAGAAGCTGTATGCTGGTTGGGCCAGGCCCTTCCATACGCAAGGGTGGGAGCAAAGTGCAACAGGGTATGCTGGCAGGGGGTGTATACATGGGTGCCTGGCTCCCACCCTTATGTGCTGAAGGGATGGGTGAGGTACAATTAGTTGGTGGGCACCTGTGGGCCAGCTGAAATTGTCTGGCAGGCCAGATCTGGCCCATGGGCCATATTTTGCCCACCCCTGGACTACATGAAAGTACTGTGAGGTGGATACATTAACTGGTTCAATCATCATACTCAATGAGCAGTCATCAGTGGTGCAATGTCTACTTGGGAGGAGACATCAAGTGGGATTCCTCATGGGTCTGTCCTGGGCCTAGTATTATACAACATTTTCACTAATAATTTGGATGATGGAATTGAGCACACAATTAGCAAGTTTGAGGATTTCACCAAGTTGGGTGGAGTTTCAGACACTCTGGAGAGTAGGACAAGGATCCAGAATGTCCTGGATAAACTGGAGAAATGGCCCCAAATCAATCAGATGAAATGCGACAAGCATAAGTATAAAGCCTCACATTTGGCATGAAATAATTGTATGGACAAATACAAACTGGGGAATGACCAGGTAGACTGCAGTAATACAGAATATTGGAGGGTTGCCGTGAATTATAGCTGAATATGAGCCAACACTGTGCTCATGTTGAAGAAAAGGCCAACAGTGTACTGGATTGTATTAACAGGAGTGTCACTTGCAAATCCAGATAAGTGATTCTTCCACTCTATTCAGCACTGGTCGTGAGACCTCACCTGGACTACTGCATCCAGTTTTGGGCCACACACTTCAAGAAAAATGTGAACAGATTGGAAACAGTCCAGCACAGAGCAACAAAAAGTAGAGCCCTGGGGAACATGATTTATAAGGAAAGGCTGAAAGTACTAGGATTATTTAGTCTGGAGAAGACTGAGGCGACATTTAATAAATCTTCAAATACCTGAAGGGAAATTATAAAGAGGATGGAGATGACTTCTCTCTATGGCTGTAGGGGAGAGGACTAGGAATAAAAGCCTCAAGGTAAGGTAGAGGACATCTAGGTTGAAGATTAAGAAGAACTTTCTGACTGCAAGGGTAGTTAAGCATTGAAACAGGTTACCTAGAGAAGCTGTGGAATCTCTATCCCTGGACATTTTGAAAAGCAGGTTAGCTAGACACTTGACTGGTTTACAGATAGGGATGATCCCGCCTCCTGAGGTCACTTAGAGGCCTCATTTCCTATGATCCTATGACTTACTCCCAATTTATTTGGGTATAAGAGTTTATAAAATCTGGCAATGGAGGTCAACTGCATCAGGAACACGCTTTACAGCACAGCTTACTAGGGTCCTACCAGGGTTACTGAAACCTAGTATGCCTGTGAGCTTTAAGCACAAAATAAGAAAGTCAACATGAATCTGTATCTGTCTGGAACCATCTACTATTCTCCCTATCTCCATGACAGATTAAGGATATGTCACAGAGCTGCAGTTCCTCACCCTGGAGAAATCCTTTTTCTCTTAAAGACTCCTAGAGATCATTTGCACCAAGCATACTCTGTGTTTGTGCAAATGGTGCATGAACATACTCATACAAATACTTTTTTTTTTTACCTGATCCAAAATTCACTAAAGTTAATGCAAGGATTCCTACTGACTTGCCACCCTTTGATGATGGTCCTGCATTCATTGCACATGTGGAAATCATGCTAATTTCCTGGAGAACACCATGCAAGGAGGAGCTGTGAGAACAAGCAGAAGACTAAGCCCACAAACATGGCCATATCCATGTCCAAGCATAGCATTATTCTTAAACTCTACCATTCAGCTACTCACTCACATTTCCTAGCAAGTGCCCCAAAGTCACAGTCTGGGGAAAGTCTGAGAATGAAGCAGCAGAGCACTTTAATGCTTTGAGTAGAAGAAAATGATGTTTTATGTTTTTATTATTTTTATGCTTTTATGCCTTACATATTTTAATGCTATTTTTATGCATTTTTATCTTGCCCTATAATATATTGTCATATAACAGGAAAATGCATTAGCATGTGCTTCCAACAAACAGCTTTGCGGTTGGAGTGGCTCACCTTTGTTTGAGTGCTTAATTAGTTAATGTTTTTAACAATCCTTGGAAACAAAAAGAAAAAAAGAAAAAAACATAATGGCTAAACTTTATTATTTTATCATGGTGCCATTAAAGACAGTTAATTCATTTGCTGCCTGCATAGCTGATTCTTATTCTTAGAAATGACTTGTGGTTAAGGCACTGGGCTGGAAATCAAGAGGTCTAGATTCCCCTGTTGTCAGAGGCTTCCTACATCAGAGGGCAGCAACGTTTCTCAAGCTATGGGCAGAACAACCTGGCCCCAGTCCAGGACGGGGCAGGGGAGGGAGGTGGCTTTGACAGCGCATCAGCAGTGGGGGGGATTTCTCTACACCCAGTGAAGCCATGCAGCTAAGAGCTGCACCTAAGTTCCTGCTGCTTCTCCCAGCCCCCTGATCTGTAGCTGTGGTGCAAATACAGTGTCCAGTAGGTGGGAAGTTGTGCTGGGGCTGGGCAACTGGAAACTGCTTCTATGCAGTGAGATCTTCCAGTTGTCCAGCCCAGGCACAGCTCCCCTCCAGCTGTAAGCTGTATCCAAACCATAGCCTTGGGGAAAGGAGAGGGGCAGCAGAGAGAAGCAGTAGCAGCATGGGCACAACTTCCAGCTCCCCAGCCCCAGTGCAGTTCCTTGCTGCTCAGCACGTGGGCATGTGCACAGGCGCTGGCAAAGCCACAGGCTGCATCTTATGCCTCCACAGTCCAGCTGTATGTACTTGATCCCTGTCCTATATAATGAAGATGCACAGGGCCAGCTTTACAAAGCTATTTAGGCATCTAAGGATGCAGATAGGTACAATAAGGGGTTTACACAAATGTTTATGCATGCGAAGCACTTAATTCAATGGGGTTAGGCATCTAACTTCTTCAGGCACTTTTGTAAATCCCATGAGGCACCTATTTGCATCTTTAAGTGTCTAAATACTTTGAAGCTAAAACCAGACCTAATCTTTTTGTGCCTTCACTTGCTCATCTGTTAAAATGGAAATAATAATGTCTTGCTTCCTCATTTCTTGCTTGTGCAATTGTCAGCCTAGAGACCACATCTTCTATGCTTGTATATCAATTACAGTGGCTTCCCCACCTCATCCAGTACTTCTGGGTTCTACTGTTCTATTACAACTTCTTCTACTAATTGATTTGCTGGTCAACGAGACAAAGACTGAAGGCTTCTGAGTTAGGTTCTATAAATAATTCACAATAAAAAGTAACCACATCAAACTGGTGTGGTTTTTCATTCCAGCAGAAACCCAAAACTCAGACCAGATTCACTGAGAATGACTTTGGGCTGATTTATTATTTGCATCACAACCACATTTTTTCTAAAGCACTGATTGGTTGCTACAGGTCATTAAAATATGTGCTTATGAAATGCACTGTTGTCTTGAAACATGTAATTTTGCTCCATGAGAAATGGTACTTTTTTCCTGTGGGGAGGAAAAAACCCCACAGGTTTAATTGCAACTTCTCTTGGACTGCCTCCTCACAAATGAACAGACACCTATGCAAGGTGTGACAATGTAAAGAACTAGCCAAATTTTTCTTGAGACTGATTTCTATTGGAAAAAAACCCAGCTGAAATCTGGTGCATTTTATATTCTCCAATCAAAAACAGTGCATAAAAGATCTTGAGAACACAGCCTTTCAAAAGGAAGGCACCTTACCTCTAAGATGCATTCTTAATTAGGTGTTTGCCTCAGTGACAGCTATGGCCAAGAAGAGATGTACCACAGTACAAATGAAATATGGAAGTCTGACTTGAAGAATTCTGTGTAGGCCCTATGAATTACATCAGTCACTGGACTATAGTAAAGAGAACACGAAATACAGTCAGAAATGATAAATTCCAATAGAACATGAGGAACACAAGCCCAATCTGTTTAAAACACTGACATTCTGTTTGTTTTACATATCATTAACTGCACCCAAAACTGACATTTTCCCTGATTCTAGATGGATGCCATTCCATGATGTACCCAGATATTTTCAAACACTCACTCCCTTATCTCTGTCTACAGTTCTAAAGATGAAACAATCTCATCCCTTTCTCATATGTCAGCTTTTAAAGATGTACATAAGCATTTCATGCATATAAACATGCAGTCCAAACCTCTGCTTTCTTCCTGATGTTCAGATAGTCACACCACTTGGAATCCACTCCTGAATCACAGCAACAGCCAGCTGACAACATCCCATCAATTCTTTATCCCTCCCCAAAGAAAGATGTTTAACAAAGCAAAACCCTGCAATTTGATTTGTGCTGTTTCACAGACTATAGGTTTTGCCTTGAAAATTCGAACTTGGGCAAAATGTTGCAAATACATGGGTCATGACTCCTAACTGCCCCTTACACAAAAATGCACATTAGTACAAAGGAGGACTAAAATGCTACTGAACTAGTGTGGCAGTATTCGGCACCAAGTGTAATTACTGAATAGATGACTATGCTAGATTAAAGTAACAGTAGGTGCATTTACATGAGATGCTTTAGTGCTCAGAAGGCATTTACTGCACAGTAAAACTTCACCATCTAAACGTCCACAGCAATTAGAGTGCAGTAGACTAATTTACTGTGCTTCCGGATAGTCCTATCAGAAACAAGTGGTATCTGGCAGCACAGTAAATTATTGCGCTTAAGCTGATATATAGCTAGTGATGTTGGGATTAGTTTGCTCTGGCTCAAATTGAGCCAGAGTATATTCAGTCACATTAATTGCACATATAGACATGCCCAGTGACTCCCTCACAGACTAAAAACAGATGCTGGGTTTATCCTGGGTCTTTGTTTCGGCCTTTGACTTGCATTAAATAGGCATGGGACAGTCATTTGTTTAATTCCATGAATTAGCCCCGATTGTCAGGGCGGGGTATAAGGCAGGGTTATCTTGATACTTCATGGATACTTATACCTGCTTATGATACTGTACGGCACCAAGGCCTCAAATATAAACTGCACTCTATGATACCTGACCACAAGCAATGCACTTTCATCATGAACATGATCATCAGCAGATCATTCAAACTCATACCACCCAACGAGAAAAAAGCAGATTATGAGCTTTGAAGAATGGAGTCTGCCACAGGTCAGTGCTAGCACCAATACTTTTCAATATATATACCTCAGCCTTCCTGCGTACAACATCCAAGCGATATATGTATGCTGGCAATGTCGCCAAAGTAGCCCAAGGAATTGACGTGACAGAACTGGAAAAGATACTGAATACTGACTGAGTACATAGTCATCACTGACCACAAGTGGCTCTTAAGTTAAGCGTCAATAAATCAGTAAAATAATTCTTCCACCTGGATAACTGTTGAGCCAAAAGCATGTTACATATCAGAATAGGCAACCACATCCTTCCCCTTGAGCATGGGGTGCCAACTTCAAAGTGCTCAGAACCATCACACCTCCAATGGTAAATGCCCCAGCAAAATGCCATGCTCCTGCCTGGTCCAGAAGTTGTCACACTAAAAATCTCAACACTGTACTTAACAGTGCATGGAGACTCATAACAGGCTGCACAACTTACATGCAGATGTACTCCCTGTACTTTCCGGCATTAGACCAAGTGACATAATAAGACAGACCCTAACATTGTTACTGGCAATAGAAGCAAGAGATGATGAAAATCACCAGCTCCATCAGTTGTTAAATGAAGACCTGAATAGATGGAAGCTTAAAAAGCCTAGAAGTAATAAACCATTTATACATGAAGCCCACAAGCTCCTGAAAAAGATTGGGGAAACTGAACCAATATACAGCAACGAAGTGGGACAACTGCTGGGGAAGGTCAGATCTAGTCCTACAACATTTCATACCAACACTAAATGAGTCCCCCATTAGGTGTGTGACTTTGACAAAGAAGTGTGGGTCAAGCTGAACAGACTGAGATCTGGATACAGACTTTCAGGGAATCTCAGGGCATCTCTGTGTAAGTAGGGAACGTTGGGGTTCTCTGCTTACAGAGTCGAACGTGGGATCTCCACAGGTATGTCTTTGTAAGTGGAGAAAGCTCATATAGATTCTGGCATGGAGACAGAGGACATGAGGAATCCCCAGCACCCCATGCCTCCACACCAGCATCCACACTGCCCCATGCCTCCACACTGGGACCTAGAGCGGGTCCTGTGCTGACTTGGGTTTAACACAAAGGCACAGGTTGGTGCAGGTCCTGGCAAGGAAACATGAGGTAGAGCAGGTCCTGCATGGGCAGCACAGGACCCAAAGAATTCCTGGTTCCCTGTACTGTACCTCCATGCTGGGACCCACACTGACCTTTGCCTCCCTACACCTCCTTGCCAGGCTCTATGTTGACCTGTGCTTCACACAGAGGTACAGGTCAGCATAGGTCCTGGGCATGGGGGCACAGGATGCTGGGGATTCCCCAGGCAAGAAGGTGCTTTGCACCAAGGGATGCTGGATATCTCTGGGGAAGGAGAACACATTGCCCAATAAAGTGGATCAGCTGTGGTGGGACACATCCCACCACTGCTGCTCTGCTTCATTTGGCAACATCAATTTTTACTGTAGGACCCCAGATTAAAAGGCTTTGTCCTGGGAGACATCCCACATCTATTTTTAGCCAGAGTCTCACTTGTTTTTGTTCTAGAGACACAATTCACCTGGGCACTTCCTTGCTAGGGAAACTCTTTTTCTTCAGAAGCTTTGCTTTTTGTCTTTTATTTTCTTCTGATGCTAATAAAAGAAATGTCCATTTTCTACCCTTACCTCCCTTACAAAGGCCAGATTCTCAGCTGCTGTAATCAGCACATCCCTGTTAATGTCATGGAAGCTGTGCTGATTTCCATGCTCTGAGAATCTGATGCAATGTCTTTAGGGGCTTCTTAGAGGTGCCCTAGAGTGCATATTCTGCTGGTAAATCCCTATGCCACTGGGAAGTTGCTATTGCAACTGTGCACATTCAGCACATCTTGGGGAGTTATTTGACCACTTCATTGGCAGCAGGGGGATAAAAGGCAGGGGGCTTTCAGGGCTTGTTGCTATAAGGCACAGCAGTCCAAGAATATACTCACAACCTACCTACTCAACCAGCTTAGGAAACAAGTTTACAGATTTCTTTGCTATGTGACGTTCCTCTACCCAGATTCACAAAACACAGTGCACACTTTGAACATAGATCCTGTCTGATCAGGCAAAAAGTTTATCATGCACATTTTGCAGCACTTCTGTTATGATCACTGGACATTAATTCATGCTATGGAGGAAGTGAAGCTGCTGTGATTCCCCCTGCTGTGTGCTTTCCAGAGCAATAATAGTGAATAGAATTAACACCACCCATAAGCAGTCCTACTGTACATCCTCCCAGCAACTGCAGTGATAATACTAGTAGCTTTTGCATTCAGGAAAACCAACAAGCATCTGTTAGATAAAAATGGGGTGAATAGTATAGGCCTGATTACTTTGCTGGGTCTACACCAGCAATTAATTAGGCCAATAAGTTTTTATCATCCTGTTCTACACCTTAAAACAGCTGTGGTCATGTCACAGATTTTTGAATCTAGGTTTTCTGTTTAGGTCTGAATTTTAAACATCCCCTAAATTAAGGACTGTTTGGATCTAGGTTTTGGTTTTGGCTCATCTCTCAAGTTCAGGAAGGGAGATAACTGGTTAATATTGTAACTGGTGTTTTACCAGTCACTAGAGTCTGATAACAATACGGTCCTCTTTCCCTAACATAAACTTTCAATTTGTTTGGCTTTCCCTGGGGTTTATAGAAAATAGACTTGCCCTGATTTCCTTTAAAATATAAGCAAGGCTGATTTTTTTCCTTACCAAGAAGACAAATCCTTTCTACAAGAAAAGCCTAAATGATATGCAGAATTATAGTTCTTAAATAGCAAATAACACTGCATAAGCCTCTCTTCCTACATGTTTTGC
>NW_017729025.1:74536167-74541876 GCF_001723915.1 Gavialis gangeticus
CAAACCAATCATATTATACCTGGTGACTTTTGATGTTAAAATTGTATTAATAATAAAATATGTCAGGGTAACAACAAAAAGCTTCTGTTTTTCATAGTGATTTACATGTTTTGGGAAAGTATCCTTTTTCCATTTGTGTGAGGCCCATATGGACCTGGAGATTTACAGCTACCAGACAATGGTGAAATAACCCAATTGCTCTTTGACAGGTGGACAGGTCCTGATAATTATAGTCAGACAGCTTAACACTACCAAAGTGGCATAAACAAACATATAGAACACTAATCAATATTAGTTTCTTACTTTTGCATTTTTAAACCCATGTGCTAGCAATCTATATTTTTCTTCTGCCCCATCTGGGAAAAGCAAAATGGTAGTTCTGCTTTAAATGTTTCACAACACACAAACACATCTTTGTTATTTTCCACAAACTACAATAGTAACCAGTGATGAGCCAATGGTGAGACTCCAATCCCTCAAAGCTATTTGCAGGCATACAGCTAGGTAATCTGACCTGCTGAATACCTTAGAAAGTCTGGTTTGAGTACTTGATGGCTAACTAGGGGTGGAAAAACTGGTTCAGAAACAATAAGGCCTGGTCTGAACATGAATCTTCCCCTCCTACCAACCTCAAACTGATCCTTCTTTAAAATATCTTGTGCTTCAGGGCTTCCCCAGGTCACATTCATTCCAAAGTGTGTGTGACCTGGGGAAGCCTCAGAGCATGAGATTTGAATGTAGCAAGCTGATGCAAGCCCTGTAAAGACTTCCAGGCTCACTATGACCCCACACTGTGATTGTCAAATATAAGGAGTCCTACTGAAGGTCAAAAGATCATTTTAAAATCAAGCATAGGGAAGCGAAGGGTGATTAGAGATTCCAGGTCCAGGCTGGCTTTTGTCTGTTGACCCTACTTAGAGGGATAAAGGAAGATCATGTATAACATTGGGGGAACTGAGGAAAAAGAAAGAAATATTGAATGAAAGGGAAATAATGAGTCACAGGGAAGGTGAAATATGAAGTTTAAACAACTTGATTGACTGGAGGTGGATTGGAGAAGTTTGGGAAGAGAAAGACTGAGACTAGTTACAGACATTCAAAAAGTCCAAGGTGGAATTGATCTAAGTTACGCGGTTTTCTGTAAGTGGCGCAGTTGAGATCTGTAGTGAACAGAACCTACATTCTCCCTCTGGTTGGGGCTGGGGAGAAATCCTGGGCTGGGGTCTGCCATTTTTAAACCAGTCTGTGTGCACCAAAAGTCTGTCTGGTCACAGGTAGAGACCAATTTTGTGTTCTGAATTTCTGTTCTGTGAGGGGCATAGACTGTTTTTTGATCACTTATACTAATAAAAGTATAATATCTGTACCTGACCTGAGAAAAACTGATAATGGGCATGTGGTTTATGAAGGTGGAGGGAAAGTTAACACACAGCAAGGAATGGGAAGTGAGTACATCAAAGATTCAGATAAAAAAGCTAAAATTTTGTGGGGCTTATCTAAATATCATGTGTACTTGCCCATATCCATGTCCAGCATCTCCAGTCTCTATCAGCTGACACGGCCATCAAGAAGCTTATTATTCTTCTCTGTTAAGTGTTCTTACATTGGTCTTATCAGCGTTTAGGATAATCTGGAGGGAGACTGCTCTCTAGACCATTCTTTGCCATCTGATAATTGTCCATTTCTACTCCCTTTGCATTGGTCAAGTGGTGGAATGGGGCTCAGGATCTTGCTCACTGACCTCAATGGGACATAGGCATGCAGATGGATGTGGCCCTTGGTTTTCTAACCAGGAGACCACTTACAACAAACAAATAGAATTAAGAATACAAGGTTCATTAAACTTTAGTAGGATTTTTTCTGCTAGGCAGATTGATGCTGATCTACTGTATAAATAGAGGATATAAAATGTATAAAAACATGCAACTGTCCTTCCTTATATGTGCTAGGATAGTCTAGTAGTACCATGTCATTTTAATACCTTTTAAATTGATACTTTTTTCAAAGTCTGAAAAATACACTTGTACTTCTTTACTTGTCCTTGAATAACTCCTGATTACTAAATTTGTGTTTATCAAATTTAGCTTCAAATCCTGTGCTCTAGGAAGCCTGTGTGTGACTCCCCCTAGAAACTACGTACATGATTTGTAAGAAAAATTTGGTCCCTATGAAGAAGCAGGTAAATAGGTTTTAAAGATGCAACTGATATAATTACAAACACACAAGAAAGCCATGAAAGACTAGCAGAAAAATTCAAATGAGCCAACAAAGACACAAGGCTGGCTCTGACCTGGGAATTTGTTAGCTTTGATCCTGATCTTTGTGGGCCAGAATCACCAGTACTGACATTAACCACATGTGTATATTACAGCGCTGATAAAAATATGATAGAAAGGTGTATCCAGAATACAATCCTCCTATCCTGAGTTCTTATACCTGGTATATACTTTGGTATTTTTATTTATTTACTTAATTGCAGCTTCAAGAAATCTCAAAGGAAACAGAAACATGGTCAAGTATCTAGAAGTAAGAAAATAGATGACACTGACATTTTGAATTTTTTGGACTGAGGATCATCTTACAGATTTCCCTTCTCATTTCTTTCTATTTGGATAACAAATAACCTCTGAAACCTCCCCTGAAATCCTGCATATCCATTCTTTCCCTGACTGGTTCAGCCCACCTCCAACAGGTATCAAGAATTTTCTACCAGCTTGCTTTAAAATTTGCCTGGTTTGAGGTGGAGTGGTATGGACATAACTTATTGTTGTATTATTCAAATGCGTGGGGTGTTGGAAAACCACTGTGGGCCAAGTCTTTTGGTGTAATGTGGCTACATTGCACCATATGACCAATACTATCCATAAAAAAGTGTTAACTAATGAACTCCAATACAAAAGCTAAATTCCAATGATGATGAGATGGTGAAGAGGCATCTGTTCCATTCACCTTCACTGATCTTGGCATGGCAGCAAAAACTACGCACAGGCAGAGGGATAGGTAAGTGACTAGGGGAGCTCTTATCCAGGAAAATCTTTGGGTTCATTTTCAATCCCTTAAAGCAACTGCAGCCAGCTTTAACAGAGAGAAAGGGAATGTGCATGCACAGAGTAACAGAGTTATGGTAAGACTGGGTTTGTGATTCTTGAACTGTTTGGTGAAGGTAACTCAATTTTTAGGGAAAGATAATTAAACCTAAACTGAGTGATAATCACACCTAAAATGTTCAATTTATTTGAAACACTTTATGGTGCAAGAGTCCAGGCAGCCAGGAGCTGCCCACACTCTCCGGCTGCCCTTGGCAGGCCCTCCAGAGGCTTGAGGACCCTGATCCTGTGCACCCTAGGTATTCTTGCACAGAATTTGGTCCCTCAAGCTCCAGGAGTACCTGCTTGGCTTTCCTTGCTTACTAAGATGTGCCCCAGAGATCCCAGGGGTGTGTCTTAGTAAGTGGGGAAATCTAGGCAAGCACTTTCCATGCTGGAAGAGCCTGATCCTGCATGAGAATGCCCTGGGTGTGCAGGACTGGGCCTCTCAAACCCTGGGAGAACAAGTTGCCCATTGACCTGCAGGGCCAACTAGTGGGACAATGGGTGGTTCATTTTGTCCACTGAAACAAATCAGCTTTGCTGCAACATAGCCTGACACAGCTGCTCTGCTTCATTTGGTGACATCTCTTTCTACCCTAAGCGATGCTTCTCTAAAGGTACAATTTTCCCTTGCATCCCTATGCCAGTTTCGATCAAGAGGCTAAGGAAAGAGTCAAGGAGTCAAGGCGTCTACCCTACCCTCCCAATTCCTCATCATGTGGACCTGTAGTCTGAAGAGTTTTCTCAGCAGCACTTGTCAAGCTTGAAGGTGCTACTAAGCAACATGCCTTGCCTACTTGCTTTGGGCATGCCAGTTCCCAAAAATGAGGCACTGTGCCCATTTTAGAGTGGTAGAAGACCAGTCTCAGGCTCTTATCTCTATTATGCTTACTGCTACATGCTTTTCAGCAGTGTTCCTGGGCTTGACATGCCCACAGGTCAGGCACCAGCAACCTTTACAAGCCACAAGCTAATACAACTTGGTTCTGGTTCGATGTGGGCCAGGTGACTTTAGCAGCAGGTCAGCAGAGTGGGGCTTTGCCTGAGCTTGCACTGGAGACAGGCAATTGGGAGCTGTCCCTGTACTGCCACTGCTTCTCTTCAGCCCCTGCTCACTGACTGTGGAGCGGGTGCAGCTTCCAGCTAGTGGGAGCTGTGCTGGGCTCAGGCAACTGGAAGCTGTGTCACTGTTGCAGCTGGGGGTAGGTAGAAGTGGCAGTGGTGTGCACACGGCTTCTAGCTGCCCAGATCCAGAGCAGTCTGTTGCTGCTGAGCCAGGTGAGGGCCAGATCTGGACCTCCAGCTCCGTGGGCCAGATCTAACCCACAGGCTAGATCTGTTGCCTATCCCTGCCCTAAGTTACAATCTAACCTAAAATGAATAGAGAAAACACACTGAAAATAAGTATGAACTTGTATAAAAGGACATCTTTAGGCATGCATGTTCTACTGCTCTTATTCAGGGATGCAAGTTCCTTTGAACAGAATGTCAATAATTATTTTATATATAAAGACTCTTAAATTATATTATTTTCAGCTGAGAGCTTGAAGATTCAATCAGCTCTCTAGTTTTACTTGCTAATTGCAATAAACTCCCTCAGTGGAACATAATTGGAAATTTGTTTTAAATGCAAATGACACTAGTATTTAAGTCCACAAGGTAAGCCAGAGAAGTGTTTTTTAACAGTTAATAGATTTATTTTCTCAAACCCCAAAGTATTATTTTTTTATGAAGATCTGTGCCATTCAGTTATACTTGCATTGTGACAATGATAACTAGCACGGTGCCACAGAAACCAGAAAAATGCATTTGGGGTTGGGCCTATGCATCACAGAACAGAATCAATCTTCCTAATTAACTGCAAATTAGCAATCCCAAAATGAGTGGGATCAACCTGTCTTCGCTGGCCAAGAATCATGTTAAGTATATAGCTTCCTCTAAGTGCCTCTAAATTACATTTACGCCTGTATAAAGTAACATTCTTTTAATCTAATGCTGCATTAGTGTCACTGTTCTCAAAGTTATTGCGCTGTTTTAAATTTCAGCAGATAGGTAGACAGATAGAAAGATAAACAAATTAATAGACAGATATGGAGATAGTCTGATATTTTGTTATGCATGGCTCAGAGTAGCTCATAAATCACAGTGAAGCTACAAACAAGGTACTAATTAGCATAAATCTCTGGAAAGAAAAGTTTCTGTTGAATGGTGAAATTCATTAAGGCCAGTGAGCAGTAGCTATTAATAAAGATAAAGATAGTAAGTGCAGAATGAAAGATAAAATAGAAAAATGAGACACAGAAGATATTTGATTAAATCCATCCCTAATGATCAAAATTGCCAAATAATGTAAAACTAAAACTAATGTTACTGATATACTGTTTTTACACTTACGGGTGTAAGATCAAAAAGATCTTGAGTATTGTGAGAGTACAAAGGACTGACCTTAGGTAAATTAGCTTAATTAGCTAATGCTTGTAAAGTACTAGATAGATATTAAGTATTATTTATTAATTCATAATTATTATTGGACAAAATGGGATTTGGGATCCTATAGGTTGTATATTTTCCCCATTCTTTGCATTAAGAGTTTCACTGGTGCGCACTGGCCTATACATGC
>NW_017729025.1:74546876-74549418 GCF_001723915.1 Gavialis gangeticus
GCTTGTAAAGTACTAGATAGATATTAAGTATTATTTATTAATTCATAATTATTATTGGACAAAATGGGATTTGGGATCCTATAGGTTGTATATTTTCCCCATTCTTTGCATTAAGAGTTTCACTGGTGCGCACTGGCCTATACATGCCCGAATTAGGTTGGAAGCAAATATTTCCACTTATACTTCCCTCAGGCGTATGACCTGGAGATCTGAAACTGAGAACCTGGATGTATTTGCTTGGTTATTAAGTCTATCTTGCCTTTGACTATGGGCAAATAAACAGAAAAACTTACGTGCTTTAACTTAGACACATAATTAAATATCTTGGTCAATTAGGGCTTGAGTTTTTGATGTGCCTCAACTTACGTATTTGTAAAACCAGATTAATACCGCTAACCATACAGAGCTACTACAAAACTTAAACAACTTTTTTTGCCATTTCTCAGTGAAAGCAACACTTCCTGTAATCTTAATATTTTATTTATATTGGCTTAACTCTTAAAGTGGTATGGGTGCTGTTCATATACGGTGGACTCAGTGGTTGTCCCTAAGAGCTTACCACATAAGAAACAACACCAAAATGAAAAAAAATCAAAACAAACCACTTAAGCTGCATACAGACATTCAGGAAAGTAAGGGGGGGAAAGGTTAGATCATGTTAAAAATGGCCACCCAATCCAACTTAGTTTGCCCAGGTGTGTACCTTACACTAGTTAGGTGGACTATGTGCAAAGTGAACAGAAGTTCAGGAAGGTTAGAATGATCTAAAAATGACTGACTGTATCTATGAAAAGTAGCCTAATTTAGATTGGGTCCAGTGAGAATAAGCTAACTGTACTTCTATACAGTTCCCAGCACAGCCCTAGGGCTGGGAAAGCCCAGTCGCTGGCCCCAGCCGTGGGGTAGTGCTTTTCCTACTCCCTCCCTAGCATCAGGCTACTTTTAGTACCCCTCCACCGACAAGCCAGCTTCCCCACCCCAGCCCACTGAACTCACCATCCCGCAAACCACTCTCAGTGCTGGTTTTAGGAGTGTTCACCAATACTGGGAGCTGAGAAAGTAAGTCAGGGTGTGGAGAGAGACTGGAGGAATGGAGGGTAGGTTCACCTGGAGGGGGTTGTTTGCCTGGGGGTGGTGAGGTCAGGGGACTAAAAATAGCCCCATGTCCTAGTGGGTGCGGGAGAGAGCGCTTCATCCCTCCAAATTCCCCCACAGACCCTGTGAGCCCTGCTGGTCCTGCCAAACCCTCCTGGATCCCAGCAATCCCCCAGCAAACCCTGCCTGCCCTTCTGATCCCCCTATCCCTTCAAGGGCTCCGCCTGCTTGCCCAATCCTTTCTAATCCCCCCTGCAGACCCCACCTCCTCCCAATCTCCCCATGGACCCCCCAGATTCCCCCTTGGAGCCTGCTTTCCTCCCCAGTCCCCTCAACCCTCCTCTGATAGCACCCCCGCATCCTGACTTACCTTAGATTCTGTGGCTATTTTTGATACAATCTGACCTCCCCCTAACCAACCCAAATGTCTGTACATAGGCTTAATCCCTAGATATCCACTCAGTCACATTTGCCCAAATCCTTGCAAAACATCAGTAACGCTAATTTCCTTTATTCAGGATTGATCAACTATTAGTGACTGCATCTGACAGTAATGCATTCACTCTCCCAAGCTAATGTTTTTTTCTTAATCTTAGCAACATACCTATTACTGCTATGGGAATGCAACAAGTAAGTACATTTTACTCTATATTAACACTTTTCAATTTTTTTTATTTTGAATTTTTCTGTCTGCCTTCAGCCTGGAAGAAAATACAGACTGCAATAATTATAAAAATGACTTAGATTTAAACATATTGAACAGCAGTGTTTCCCCCCCCCCTTTTCACTATATTAGTCTAAAAAATGAGTAATGTATTTCCTTAGAAGCAGTCCTAACACACAGAGCTCTAATGTTTGAAGAGGTAAGGAGGAGCATATTATAAGTACTGTGAAGACACATGCACAAAAATCTCAAGATTATGATGTAATTAAAATATGCACAAAGTAATTCATCAGCAGCCTCTCATTTCAATGTACACTTGCCTTTGAAACTTGCTTTCTGATCCCTGATTTTTGCACTTGCAGGCACTTAAGACAGACCTCAATCAGTAGCTTGCCTCTAAGCTTGCAGCCCAGTTTTCTTCAACAAACAAATTGTATTGGTATTGGGAGGTTTGTACCTCATGCTTTCTCAGCTCCTCCTTGAGTTTTGTCTCCTGTGAGATGCTACCAAACAGTGAAATTTACCTAACAGCTAAGAAAAAGGAGAGAAAAAAAGTCTGCAGAGTATATTTG
The DNA here is from genome assembly GCF_001723915.1 of Gavialis gangeticus. NCBI lineage: Eukaryota > Metazoa > Chordata > Crocodylia > Gavialidae > Gavialis > Gavialis gangeticus. Next base: position 74,549,208 of record NW_017729025.1, read on the forward strand.
GCAAGTTCAGAACCTACTAAATCCATTTCTAATGTTATGCTGTTGGTTATTATCTTTTAAATGTTTATATATGTTCATATTAAAAGTGAAATAAGCATTCCTCCTGACATGGTCTGACAGAATGATATTCACTGATGTATTAACCTAGTTTAAACCTAGATTAAACCTAGTTTTGGGCTACATTGTGGAAATGTTCCTACTCCTTCCATCT
>NW_017729025.1:74554418-74554990 GCF_001723915.1 Gavialis gangeticus
ATTCACTGATGTATTAACCTAGTTTAAACCTAGATTAAACCTAGTTTTGTGCTACATTGTGGAAATGTTCCTACTCCTTCCATCTCAGACTTTACTTTTTAGTAATAGGATTCAGACACAGAATACTAAACCTCTGCTCCCTACTTGATTTACTCCTGTTATAATTATTGCCGTCATTGTGCTCCTGGGTCTTTTTAAGGCCCCACAAGGCCTGGCTCCCAAGAGCTATGATCCAAGTAGAGGATAGTGATCATCACTGTATTTAAAAAGCACTCAAATCTATGTTGATTACTAAAGACATCTAAATATACAGGTTGGGTGTTATTAAATATAAGAACTATGGGTTTATCTTTTTCCCTTAAGGAATTGATGCTTGCAGAGAAATAAGTTCTCTATTAACGTGGCAGCAAGGTTAGAAGGAATTGATAAAAGTAAAAAAATTCAGATTCCCATGGAAAACTTAACTCCCTACTATATATGAAATATTAAAAAGCCCTTCATTGTATCATAATATAGGCCTGTGGATAGTATCGGTCAAACAAAATCTTTTTTTTTTATTATGGTAGTACCTA
>NW_017729025.1:74559990-74561600 GCF_001723915.1 Gavialis gangeticus
CTTAACTCCCTACTATATATGAAATATTAAAAAGCCCTTCATTGTATCATAATATAGGCCTGTGGATAGTATTGGTCAAACAAAATCTTTTTTTTTTATTATGGTAGTATCTAGAGCTACCATGATACAAATACACTGGGGACTGTACAGACAAATTGTAGTGAAGCAGCTGCAACCTCAAAGAGCTCTACATCAACTCTACAAGTAGATGAGATACAAAAGGAGCGGGAGTGGTTTGGGAAGACTAAACAAGAAGTAGTTTAATGGAAAAGCACATATCACTGGCCTAGCCAATGCTAGGTGGGAGTGATTTGTGAGCAGCACAGCACGCACTGGCTGGTTTTAGGGAGGACTTAGAAGAAGATGAGGTGTTAAGTATACTTATTTAGAAAGGAAGAATTTTCTTTACATGGATGGAGACTCAAGATATTGGGAAAAACACTGAACATTTTCCCCACTCTGATAGTCTAGTAATCAAATAAATTAACTTGGGCTCATTCCTGCTCTCAACACAGTTAAAGGGAGCAATGAGACCTTTTGACTTCCATCCCCCCTCCAGTGACCCTTAAGATGTCAGCCATCTGTCTTCTGCCCTTTCTACCTGGCCAGTCACTGACTGACGCTAATGGGGTCTTCTTCAGGTAAACCCAGTATTCTGGTTTCATAGTTTCATAGTTGTTAGGGTCAGAAAGGACCTCAATTTATCATTGAGTCCAACCCCCTGCCCAGGCCAGGAAAGAGCACTGGGGTCATGTGACCCCAGCCAGGTGCTTGCTCAGTCTCCTCTGAAAGACCCCTAAGGTTGGGGAGAGCACCACCTCCCTTGGAAGCCCATTCCAGATTCTGTCAACTCTTACTGTAAAGAAGTTCTTCCTGATGTCCAGCCTAAATCTGCTCTCGGTCAGTTTATGGCTATTGTTCCTGGTTTTTCCAAGGGGTGCCCTGGTAAACAGAGCATCTCCTATTTCTTGCTGCATGCCCTCCCCGCCCCACAAATGAATTTGTAAATGGCCACAAGATCCCTTCTCAGCCTTCTCTTGCGGAGGCTGAAGAGATCCAGGTCACTCAGTCTCTCCTCGTGGGGCCTTACCTGCAGGCCCTTAACCATACAAGTGGCCCTCCTCTGGTCCCTCTCAAGCTTATCCGCATCCCTCTTGAATTGTGGTGCCCAGAACTGGACGCACTACTCCAGCTGTGGTTTGACCAATGCCACACAGAGGGGAAGTATCACCTCCCTGGACCTGTCCGTGATGCACCTAGTAATGCACAATAAAGTGCGGTTAGCTTTATTGATTACTTCGTCAAACTGATGACTCATATTCATCTTGGAGTCAACTGTGACTCTGAGATCCCTTTCTGCCACTGTGCTGCTGAGCAGGTCATCCCCTAGTCTATAGGTGTGTTGGTGATTCCTTCTCCCTAGATGCAGCACTTTGCACTTAGAGCTGAATTTGTAATGTATATATCTAAAAACATTAGTTAGGTCTGCTGCCAACTTCATGCACAAGTAAAATTTTCAAGGGTTTCAAAGGCATGTGTCCTCAAAAGGCATTAAAGGTATTTGATTTCAATGGAAGTTCTACACCAACCTACATTTGAGAGGATCTGGG
>NW_017729025.1:74561611-74564194 GCF_001723915.1 Gavialis gangeticus
GTTGGTGATTCCTTCTCCCTAGATGCAGCACTTTGCACTTAGAGCTGAATTTGTAATGTATATATCTAAAAACATTAGTTAGGTCTGCTGCCAACTTCATGCACAAGTAAAATTTTCAAGGGTTTCAAAGGCATGTGTCCTCAAAAGGCATTAAAGGTATTTGATTTCAATGGAAGTTCTACACCAACCTACATTTGAGAGGATCTGGGCCTAAGGGACTTCTTGGCCTGAGCCCTACTGACTATTTGAGGGGAGCTGAGCTCTGATATCACCTAGGGAACTGATGTTATTTCTTATTTTTTAATGTATTTTATTTGCCAAAGGCAAAGAATCAAAAGATGAAAATGGGATAAGCTATGTACTTTGGGTTTGTATATGCTTTCTAATACAAAACAACACCTGCTTTTTCTTGAAGTGGTGAGCAAAACTGGGTTCAAATTTTCAAAGTTAAACCTTCCAAGCATTCACTCCCAGGAAGAAAATAAGCATGACATTTTCTGCCCAAGAGTTAATAATTACTAAGTGTTATTGGCCACTTCAATAAAGGCTGCCTAAAATAGATGTGATTTCAATCACAGCTATAAGAAAAATAAATAAGAAAATTCTGGCAAGAATAAATAAAAATGACAAACTCTAACATGGAGAATATAGAAAGGTGCCTAAGTAAGCAAGCATCAAATAAGATACTATCTATATTAGTGCATAATCCATTGTAGTAATAAGCTGAACCTGAGCCTTCTGGAACCAAAGGAACTAGGGCCACTTATTAAGTGTGCTTTGTATTTCCGTTTTCCTAAAAGTCATAGTTGAGCCTTGTAAGACAATGCATAAAGTACCTACATGTCCATATTTCTTTTAGGTATCTCTTGTCTTTCGGTTATATAAATAATCTATAGTTATAGCTAAAATTTCTATAGCATCTTACCACATTTCATCTGTACTACTTCCAAAGTGCTTCAGAATTAGATCAGTATTTTACTATTTTATAAATGTGACATAAAGACTGAAGTGACTTACCCAAGGTGACCACATAGGTCAAAGAAAAGGCCAGAAGCAGGTCCCTGAACTCCTGATTTCCAATCTGATATCCACTCAGCTAAAACTGACTCCCCTTCCAGCTACTACAAAGGACTACACTCTGTTTATCATTTGAAGCCAAAACACAACCAGGCAATTTCACATCACTATGGTGTCACTCTTTAAAGTGTGTGTGTGGGGGAGGCAACCTGAAATACACGTGTCACAAGTGGTACGGTCAGTCTCTGTGTGTGGCATGCGGTACATCAGAGAGGGGACAGACTGCATCAGAAAGGGAGACTAGGAATGAGCCACCAATCCAGAAGTTCCAAAGTAAAATGTATGCTCACAAGTTGTCAAAATATTGTAAAATACTAATGTATAACATAACTGAAGTGTTATCTTAACCCTAAGAATATAGCATTGCAACCATGACCCAATTCTTAGTGTCTAAGACTTTCACTCAAGGGGTATTTTTTGTAATACTTTTATAAAATTTTCTCACTGCAACACTTAGTTGATATTGTTTTCCTGGGGCAAGTTGGAAACATTGACTAGAAAGAAATATAAAACTTGTTTTCCATCACATTCCCTTTATAAGGCATACTTAAAGACTGCTTGTTGTATAATCTGTTGGCAAAACACCACAAAAAAGAGGGGCTGGCAAAATAGAAGAGGTTGACTTTATCTTAGAGGCATCAGAGTGCAAGTATTCTCTGATATAAGATGTGGCCTATCGACTGCTCTACTTGTTCAGTGGTCTTGAGTATTACAAATGGGGTAGATAGTCAAGGTCCATAGATAAATTCATTAATTGGGAGTGGGAATTCTCTGATTCTGGTTATTTTGATCCTTTAAACTCTCACTTTCTTCTGTGGATCAGAATTTCACATGTTGTTTTGAGAAGGAGAGTTTTACTGGGATGTTTTTTTATGGATGACAGAGGCACTAGAAGTTCGCTTAGAGATTTAAAGTGCTTTATATACATGAATTCCTGTGTTTATCATTATTTTAAGGTCACTGTTTTCCTTCTCCCCCCTCTAAACCGCCCCATTCTCTTTTAGCAGCTAGGCACTGGAAATAGCATGGAACTTGGAGTGAGTGTTACAGATTGAAAAGGAGAAGAGTTACGATGTGATACTAGGAAGTCAGTCTGTGTGTACTTGACTGGGATGTAGTTGCAGCATCTTTGTAAAAAGTTCTCTTACTGAAGAGTCAGTCAGCTTTACAAATGCAGGGTCCTTTCCCATTATTATATAGCACCCAGTACATGAGACATGGTGACAGCAAGAAAAAGAGTATGATTAACAAGCAGAGTAGCACTAAGAAATAGAACAAATTGGATGTATAGAGACCTCAAGCTACTGGAGTGTTGAAGTACCAAAAAAATGAACATGGAAAGAAGAACCAAATCTGTATACAATGGAAAATAGAGAAGGGAAAGGGTGATGTAGAGCATGGGGTCACAGGGGAGGGGTGGAGGGAAGAACCTGAAGTGAGACACATCAGGAATAATTCCTCCAATAGTGGAATGACTAATGACTCTGGACAAAATGGAACTGTAGA
>NW_017729025.1:74564205-74586705 GCF_001723915.1 Gavialis gangeticus
TCTAAACCGCCCCATTCTCTTTTAGCAGCTAGGCACTGGAAATAGCATGGAACTTGGAGTGAGTGTTACAGATTGAAAAGGAGAAGAGTTACGATGTGATACTAGGAAGTCAGTCTGTGTGTACTTGACTGGGATGTAGTTGCAGCATCTTTGTAAAAAGTTCTCTTACTGAAGAGTCAGTCAGCTTTACAAATGCAGGGTCCTTTCCCATTATTATATAGCACCCAGTACATGAGACATGGTGACAGCAAGAAAAAGAGTATGATTAACAAGCAGAGTAGCACTAAGAAATAGAACAAATTGGATGTATAGAGACCTCAAGCTACTGGAGTGTTGAAGTACCAAAAAAATGAACATGGAAAGAAGAACCAAATCTGTATACAATGGAAAATAGAGAAGGGAAAGGGTGATGTAGAGCATGGGGTCACAGGGGAGGGGTGGAGGGAAGAACCTGAAGTGAGACACATCAGGAATAATTCCTCCAATAGTGGAATGACTAATGACTCTGGACAAAATGGAACTGTAGAGAGAGACTTTTTCTTATTTTTTTTTTGTTTTATTCTATTTTTCTTTTACCTAAAACCAATTAGCAGAAGATGGACTATACACTTCCATTACAGAGCTGAGAACGTTGGCATCCAGATTTGGCCCTGGAGAGGTTAAAAATTCTCTAGAGAAAAAGTCATTTGGAAGACACGTGATTCTATTTACAAAAGAGAAACAGAGAACTTGAGAGAAGTAGATCCAACTCCAGAAAAAAAACCCAGCCCTGTAATAGCAAAGGCAACTGAACTCTCCAAAGAAAGGATCAAAACAATGAAAGCCTCTCATGCAGAGAAGGTACACAATGCAAACAAAAGGAGTCCAGAAAACAGGACAGAAACTAAATGACTATACATGTAGGCATCATGGTCCACTGTATGTACTGTGGAAAGCAAAAGAACATGCAGCTTAAAAGATGCACAGTGTATGGGTAATGATCCAAAGTGTGTGGGAAACTGAACCCCCTAAAGCTCACCCTAAAGCTTCAGCAATCCTGGGGGGAAAAAGCAGCTATGCAGGTAGTTATTAAGGACACATAAGTATATGACAGGAAGTGGTCATGTGATTTCAGCAGATCCAAGTATTGCAAGTATACATGCACTTTCAAAGACAGACAACGATTCAACTTCAATATTTGCAATTGTGTTATGAGATCAATGACTAATCCAGTTCCAACTGGACTGTGCAGACAGCAGCAATGTTATCGCAGGAACACGGACAAGCAGGAATATTAGACTAAAGAAATGAAACCAAGTGCTAGAGATGTACAATAAAACCAGTGAGCGAACGTAGGCTGTCAATGGTAGACCTATGAACCCAGTGAGATTACTTGTCTCATACTACTTGGAGTTGACAGTGACTGGCATGCGGGCATACCATCCACTGCTCCATAGCAGAGCTGTGCAAGCCCCTGAGTGGATCATGGTACAACCAGGACACTCCTAACATGAAAGAAGATCAAGAAGAATCCTGGGCCCTGCCTAATATTTGAGCTGAATATGAAGATGTATGTAAAAGACATATACAGTGGCAAGACGAAATCTGAAATAGATACCAATGTATCTGGTGACCTGCTGGCTGAGGAGCAGATTTATGGAAAAGGACCTGGGGGTTACAGTGGACTATAAGCTGCATATGAGCCAAGAGTGTGTCCTTGTGGCAAAGAAGGCTAATGGCATATTGGGCTGTCTTGGTAACAGTGTTGCCAGGAAGTTGAAGAAAGTGATTATTCCTCTCTATTTGGCACTGGTGAGGCCAGACCTGGAGTACTGTATCCAACTTTGCTCCCCTCACCTCCACTACAGAAGGGATGTGGACAAATTGGGGAGAGTCCAGCAGAGGGGAACAAAAATGTTTAGGGGGCCGGGGGACATGGTTTATGAGGGAACTGGGTGTATTTAATCTGAAGAAGAGCAGATAGAAAGGGGATTTAATAGCAACCTTCAACTACCTGAAGGGGGGTTCAAAAGAGGATGGAGCTAGAATGTTCCCAATGGTGGCAGATGACACAACAAGGAACAACGGTTTCAAGTTGCCAGAAGGGAAGTTTAGGTTAGATATTAGGGGAAACTTTCTCACAAGGAGGGTAGTAAAATATGGGAACAGGTTACAGGTTGAAGAGAGGTTGTGGACTCTCCATCCTTGGAGGTTTTTAAGACTTGTCTAGACAAAGCCTTGTCTGTGTTGATACAGCTGGGGAGGGATGGTCCTGCTTGGAGCAGGGATTTTTTTTTAAGCATATGATGACACAATGATCAAAAATCAAGGAAAAACATTCACAGTTTCATGTCCAAATTTTTCAGCCAGCTGATTGTCTCAGGTGTTGTATTAGGGAAATCTAACAGAATTCCATTAAATGCATGGAGAGGGCGCTCAGAGGTGATACGGGTCTAAGTTTGAAAAGGAAAGCAGGGAGTTGGACTAGATGACAGCCTGAGGTCCCTTCCAACTCTAATTTCTATGATTATATGATTCTGTGGGCAGACTGTGAGACTACCCAAATGCAGAATCCCAGGAGTTCTGGTAGAGCTATGGAAGAAACAACTAGCAAGGTTGCAAAAGGGGTTGCACTGAACCTATTGAAACTGGCCAAGTCAACTTCAAAAGTAGCAGCAGACAATAGTACACCAAATATTATATAAAAAGAGCCAGGACAAGGGGAGCTTAAAGAGCTTCAGCCACCAGCTAACCTGGCACAAAAAACTCCAAAGTAGTTTGGTTTCTGTTAGATCAACAGAGGAAACTAACAGGACACCAGATAACAGAATGAAGACAGGAACAGAGTAGAAACAAGTTCACCAAGAGGAACACTACAAGCAAGAAGTATGAGACTGGTTCAAGGATCAGCACAGGTAAAGGACTATATTGCCTAACAAGCCACAATGGGATGATGATAAGGCTGTGTTCCTAAGGTGAACTATCCACTGGTAACCTCTGAGCCCAGTAACTTAGCAAATGCTGATAAACAAATCACAACAAAAATCATTGTTAAAAGGACAGATATTAAAACTTGCTTGGGACATTAGGGGAGGACCTTGGTTTGCAAGGGAGAAGAGTTTGAGGCACCAGGAAGTCTGCCTGCGCACACACTGACAGAATCCCAGCTGCAGCTGCAGCAGCTCAGTAAATAGCTCTTTTAATAGAGCACCAGTTGAATTTTTAGGAGCATGGAGTCCTTTCATATTATTACTCAGCATGCAGTACATGAAACAGCCATCGTCTCTACTCGTTCCCTAGCCAGGAGATGGACTAGCAGCCTCCCATAAGACCCACATGAATTCTGCTTCATCATTCAGCCATCAGGAGGCGCTTATGGAGTCAGAAGCCATCAGTAACCACTGCTGCCTGGAGTCAAAGCATATCACCTCTGTGACACATCAGAGCATCAAAGGCTTATAAAGAGAGTGCCCTGAGGCCACTCCCAAATTCAGGTTTTCTGTGTGGCAGTGCTGCTAAACCACTGAGATGGCTTAGCTTCAGCTGTCAGAACTAGGGTGTTTTGCTGTCTGTGTATAAAAACACCACTTTCAGATAAAAAAAGCAAAAGCAAAATGGTGCTTCCGCCTCACATAGCAAATCTCTCAAACTAATCAGTCATAGGGGATGCCAGGTGTCATTTTGACATATTATTTAGTGCGGTACCCATTGTTTTATTTCTTTTCTATTTCTAGATAGATGCTGTTTTTCTAATTAAGGAAAATGAAATTTCCAATGCTTAGAATTCAGGAGTGACCTCCCCTGTGAGTCAATCTCACTGTTCTCCATGAACAATTCAAAAATAGAATCTAGGATTTTTTTTAATTGGTATCACTTTGTCTATAGCGCAAACACACATTGTTGTAATTTAGTGAACTCCAGTGTTCCTCTTGTGGCAAATTGATAAGATAATTTTATTATGAGTGGAACAATGACTACAGGGAGCGAGAGAGAATCTCACAGAACTACATATCATTTGGTTGACTAAATGTAACACTTTCATTAAATCAGTGGGTAATGAAAACAGTGTTGAGCACCAGCAAATCCTAGATCATTTCAGATTCTAGTTCCTGTCAAAAGGCCACACAATAAATCATACCTGAATCTTATTTAATGGTAGGAGCCAGTAATCTGACAGAGTGCAATGGGGTGCTCATATCAGAAGATATATGCTAAATCATGTGATGAATATTCTCTGTATTGATAGGGTCATACAATCTATCTATAGATTTTAATAAGTAACTTATTATGTTCTATTTAGTGGTAATTATTTTACACATCACTTATTCTCGGTTTATTGACATTTCTTTAATAACTTTATTGCATAAAATTACCAGTGCAGCCAATTCGTATTAATTTTTACTACTCGGTCTATGCAGAAATTGTATACGTTATTTCCTTTCATGTCTAAATGCAAACACACAATAGGGTCAGTATCACATTAAACATTGATTATTTTAAGACACAAGTAGTAATTTCTTGCCACACTGGCAACAGTAAGATCTTTAAACAGAATCAGTGATGACTTCTGATCAACAGCGCTCAGCTGATTTTTGCATTTGGTTCCTTTGGAGTACCTGAGAATGGGCCAGCTTCTAACATTAAAATGGAAAAAAAATCACATGCTATGTACTTGAGTTATAATTTTTGAGGAACCTGGTAATTCCCTAGAAAGTGCCCTGGTTTATAAAGAGAATTTTAATTAAACCTTTAAAATAGGGTAATATGCAACATGTAGAATTACACATTAAAAAAAAATCTGCATTGTAAAAAAATGTGTCAGTGTTTTGCTAATTGAGAAAAAAGGATGTCTTGAGCATCTTTGGAAAAAGTAGAACCTAGTAAAAAGTTTGGTATTTCAAGATGATTGAATAATAGCAAAATAATTGGGAGCAAGTTTGTGAATGCAGCTGACTTTGGATTTGCTATACTTAGATTCCTTTTGCATTCACTTTTGGTGGACATTTGGGCCAGGTACAGACATTACACTTTTACTGGTATAAGTGATTGGAAACTGGTCTATACCTGTAACAGAACAGCACTGCGGTGCACATAGACTGGCTCAACAATGGCGGGATCAGTTTACGATTTGTTCCCCCCACCAAAGGGCAAATGTGTGTCCTGTTCACCACCATATCTAAACTACACTGCTTACAGAAAACTGTGTAACTTGGATCGATTCTGCCTCAATCCTTCTGAATATCTGTACCTGGCTTTGGACAAATGAAGTTTTATTTACATGAATGTTAGTATGAACACTACTTCCAAGCCCATTTTCTACATTTATTTATTGACAAAACAATCTGTGGGGGCAGAGGGAGTAGGTAGTGTCAGAAATGGTGGTTGCCTGTTTCACACAGTCAATTTGTCTTGCCAGACTACTGTCTTTTGTAGAGGGTAAGCACAGTCTGAAAGGTCAGAGAAGGACACTATGTTGGCTGTGATGATGTTAGGACTGTCCTGTTAGACCAGCACAGGCAGTCTTTTGCAATCCCCTTCTGGTTCCACTGCTTTTTTGTTCATTCAGTGTGCTGACAATATATAGCTACAAGCAGACTGTTGCTTAACTGATAAAGGAGGAGTTTAGACTTGTTGTGCTGTCCCCTTCATGGGAGGACAGCACAACAAGCAAAGCAAATGGTGCCAAAGCACTGTTACAGAGTTTTCCAATTGCCTCTCCCATCTGATAAGTTGTGAAAGGGGACAGCAAATCAGAAATGAGATTCAGAGTACTGTCAAGTCTACAGTGTCACAATTAGAGCTCCCACTTCAAAAGGGACAGTGTAGCAAGGGCCAGGCCAAGCCCTGTACTTACAGGGGCAACAGCTGCCAGCACGCTCCGCAAGCAGCAGGTCTCCAGCTGGGCTTGTGACAAAGCAGCAAGCCTGTATGTCTACGGCAGGTTCCACTGTGCTGCCAGCGTGCCAAAAACACCCCCAGGCTCTAATCCCAGAACAGGGTGGGGGTCAGAACACCAGCCCCATGGGGACACTAGCTGTAGCCTGACAAGAGGACAGACAGTTGGCACAGGAAGCACCACCTTGGGCCTGAAAGCAGCAGGTACCAGGATTAATGAGTACCTCTGAGGCTCTCGGCACCTGTCATTGGCCACAGAGCAAGTTAGGGCAAACAGGGGTCTAGATTGTGTAATTCCCTATGCAAGGCTGTGCTGACCCCAGGATAGGGGGAATACAAGTTCAGGCAGTGCAGCACACAGTGTTCCTCCCCAGAAGCCAAAGACCAGGAGCCAAGGACTGGGACTTTGTCAGCTCTCTGGACAGAAGCCTGACCACTGCAATATAAAAGGAGGTTAGGTACCTTTAGGGGCTACACTGGGGTTTGTGGTGCCTCCAGCCCCACACTACCCAAAGCGTCTAGCTCAAGATATACCAGACTGATCAGACAGAGTCCACATACAGGGCAAGCCCTGAAGGGATTAGACTGCCTAAGGAAAGGCATACTGCTGGGCCCAGTACACACTGCTGGGCCAAGGAAAGGCCTGAAGCAGGCACACATAATGACTTAAGTTATATTAGTTTATTTGGGCCCAATCAATTTGCAATTATGTGGACCAAGCACCACTGATTCCAGAATCTGAGACCAGAGGCTCAGGCCAGAGGCGCTGGCCCTGGGGAGCAGTTTCCTTTCTTCATAGTTCTCTCTGCCTAAACAATGAGGCTTGATGTCTGCATCACGTACCACCAGGAACATCTGAGTGTAAAGGGGTGGGGTATAGGGAGAAGGAGCCCCACAGAAGACCCATAGACATCATGATCTGCTCCAGTCTCAGTTCACTCTCAGAACAGGTACCACCTCCTATTTTCTGGTTACATCAAGTTGTGGAAGGTTCATCCACTGGTACAGCTGAGCATATGGTCCCTAGGCCACAGCTGCAGGAAATGATATTACAACTGTTACAGGAGTTGTTCCAGGCTTGGGCGAGTGATGGAGACACACATTTTCACACCAGCAAGACTTGGCAAAAAGGCTAGCCAAAATTCAGGTCATGAGCCCTCAGGGTCATGGGGAACCCTGAATGACAAAAATGATGAAGGAAGCTAAGGCTTATCCTGAATCTTTCAAGCTCACCACCTCTGCAGCAGGGTGGGATGTCAGCAGATGGACAATACACCTAGGACCCTTGCTGACTGGGTGTGCTCAAGGTGTATACCAGGCCCTGTCATGGACTGATGCGCTAGACTATAGGAAGGTAAAGGAAGCCATATTATACTGCCTGTAGGCTTCCCCTGAATATTATCAGCTACAGTTCTGGGTGAAAAAGAATAAGGGAAAGAAAAAATCCTGGATCCTGGCTCAAATGCTTAGAGATAGAGCCACAAAATGGCTGAAGCCTTAAGAAACACCATCCCTCCAGATGTTCAACACAGTGGTACTGAAACAGTTCATCTAGGACCTCAAGGCACTGACCCAAAAATGGGTCAAGCGACACCAATCAGGTACCCTGGACGAAGCAATTAACTTAGCTGATGCCTTCACAGAGGCAGATGAGGAAACACCTAGCGAATGTGGGGCAAGATTGGAGCCACAAAATCCTGCAGGCTTTGCTCAAAGGGAGTTTAAGGACAATAAGTACAGGGTGGTACCACATGAAGATAAGTGCACCCAGTGTGGGTTGTCCGGTCATGCTGTGTGGAAATGCTTGAAAAAGTACAGGTTGGCACCTGGGACATGACCCACCCCATAGAATGCCAGAAGTGGAACCCACTGACTCTGAACCAGAACCAATGGATTGCAGCTTCAGACATGTGTCCCGGGAGGGGGCATCCATGACCTATCAGGAACATACACGTGGGTTGACATGCAATTACCATAATGGTAGATAGTGGGTGTGTGCAGTCTATGGTATATCCTGGCCCACACAGGGAAACAGTACCGTATGAGGAGGCAGCCCCCACAATCCCTCCAATAGACATCATGGGGCTGACAGAAGTTGGCTTATTCTGGGAGGATCAGCTGGAGGAAATAGCATTCCGCCATGCATATGGCAAAGGCCTGGCTGGGTGTAATGAAGAGCTGCTGCAGTTGGAGAAAGCGAGTCATGTTCCTTGGTTTGAGGTAAGAAATGACCTTCTCTACAGGATAGATAAGGAAAAAGAAGATCAGAGGGAGGTGGCCCAGCTCTTTGTGCCACAAAGATATCAGAGGAGGCTAATACCTTGATGGCCCCTTGGGAAGGCACCTCGGGCATGATAAAATGGGAACCCACTTACTGCAGAGGTTCTATTGGCCAGGACTACACAAAGAGTTTGGGCAGTTCTGTGAGACCTGCCCAGTTTGCCAAAAGGCTTTGGCTGAAAAGTCTCCAGTAGCTCCATTGATGGTGAGACCTATTATTGGGAAGCCCTTTGAGCAGATAGCTTTAGATATCTAAAAGCAGTATCTAAAAAGCTACTAATATGTACAGGTAATTATGCAACAAGGTGCAGGCAGTTCACCTGAGGTCTGCAACAGCTCCTAGGATATTTGAAGAATTGCTTAAATGGGTGGCTAGGGCAGGCATCCCTAAAGATATTGTTACCGACCAAGAAACCAATTTTATGGCCTGAGTGATGTGCAGGTTGTGCAATACTTTGCAAATAAACACCTTCACACCTCCATATATAGGAAAAGCTGTGCCATCTGGCACTTTATTAACCAGCATGCCAATTGACACAGCAAAAGCGAAACTGGAAGTCCCACTGTGGCACTTCTGGTTTCTCTGAGTCCCATGGCTTGAGGCAAAGCAGCCTGCGTGGGGCCCCCTTCCCTGTCTCCTGGCACACTGACGCCAGGAAGAGAAAGCCCTGGTGCACCAGACTTGGCAGGAGGGGTGGCAGCCTAAACAAGCGGCGGCCCAAACAGACACCTCTCAGATAACTGCCATATTTAATTAACCGGTACTCCCCATTCCCCCTGGATGCCGGATAACACAACTTTTGTTGTATCATCCCCAAACTGATGGCTCGGTCAGGCAGTTTAATCTAACTATGAAGGCCATGCTGCAGAAATGAATCTAGGTGGATCCAAAAATGGGGATCAGACGTTAACACCCTTAATGTGTTAAGGAGGTCCCTCAAGCCTTGACTGGGTGTTCTCCCTTTGAAGTGGTGTCTGTGTACCAGCCAAGGGGCCTGCTGGACTTTGTGAAAGAAGGCTGGGAGCAACAGCAATCCTCAGGGGCTCAAGTCCCTAGACACTCACTGATCTGCAGGAATGGTTAAGTAGTGCTCAATAAATAGTGGAGGAAAATCTCCGCAGAGTCCAGACTAGGCAGAAGTCCTACTATAAGACCCGAGACTGCACCTTTAAAACTGTGGCCCAGGTCTTAGTACTGTTGCCCACTGACTCCTGTCAAGGTGGCAGGGTCCCGTTGAGACAGAGTGCCAGGTTGGGCCAGTGGATTATGAGGTCATTCAACCGAGGCATAGACTACTCTGAAAAATACTTCACATAAATCACTAAAAGAGTGGCATTATCATGAGGGCTTCCTAATAACCCCTGTCCCAGACAGCTTAGAGTTAGGGCCCCCATTGGAGGAGCCTAATGCCACAGAAAGACCTATGCTAGATGAACAGTTCAGTGTCATACAACAGTGGCAGCTCCAGGGGTTAATACAGGAGTATTGCAATGTGTTTTACATGGAGCTTGGACATGCAAAAGGGGTAGTATACCAAATCACCATGCCTCCAGAGTGTGTGGTTAGAGAGACCTGGTAGAGGATTCCACCTTGTTTGTACGAGCCCATTCAACAGAAACTACAAAAAATGCTAGACAGGGGAATTATTAGAGAGTCCAGAAGCACCCTTGTGGTCATCCCTAAAAAGGACAGGTCCCTATGCCTATGCCCTATGCCGTCGGAAGGTGGTAACCCTATGCCTGTGTATAGACTTTAGGAAGGTCAATGCAGTGGCTAAATTTGATGCTTTTCCAATGTCCTGTGTAGAAGTTATGATCAAACGACTTGGATAAACTAAGTTCATATCCACTTTGGACATGACTAAAGGGTATTGGCTGCAGAGGACCAAGAGAAAATGGCTTTCAGCACCCCATGGGGATTATTCAAATTTTGCTGTATGCCATTTGGGCTGCCTGGTGCTGTTGCCACGTTCCAGCGTCTGATGGATTATCTATTAGGCCTATGCCTCCATCAGGCCTATGCCTCTGCATACATAGATGATGTGATTATATTTTCAAAGTGCTGGGATCAACACCTGGAGGTCTTACAGAAGGTTCTCCAAGAGCTGCAGGAAGCCAAGTTAACAGCCAACCCAGGAAGACGTATGCTTGCTGTAAGGGAAACCCAGTATTTGGGATTTCAAGTGGGACAAGGGAAGATATGGCACCTAGTGGATAAAATACAGGCTTTAAAGGATTACAAACAGCCTGTAACAAAAAAGCAAATCAGGTCCTTTGTGGGCCTTGCAAACTACTACCATAAAGTCATCCCCCACTTTTCAGAAATGGTGGTGCCTCTAACAGACTTGACTAAGTCCAATGTGCCACACAAGATTAAATGGAATCTGGCAGCTCCAGAGGCATTCAAACAGATAAAACAAGCCCTATGTTAAAAAACAGTCTTGTATGCTCCACACTTTGACCAAACCTTTACCTTACAGATGGATGCATTAGGAGTGGCCCTAGGGGCTGTTTTGACACAGGAGAAAGAAAGGACCAAACACTCAATTGCATATGCAAGCCATAAGTTAGTAGAACATGAATGGAAATATTCAACTACAGAACGTGAATACTTGCCTATTAAATGGGCTGTAGACCTTGGTCACTATTACCTGTTGGGGAGATCCTTCATTCTGGTTACGTACCACACACCGCTTAGGTGGCTCCAGTCCATGAAAATGGACAATGCACATATTACTAGATGGCCACTGGCTCTACAACCTTTCTGTTTTACAGTCCAACATTGGCCTGGCAAAAAACCCTACATCGTAGCAGATTTTCTCTCACGCAAAGATGAGGAAGAGGGGCCCAGTGGACTACAAACACAGAGACACCATCAGAAGGTAGTAAGTGTGCCTGCCAACATAAAGCGGGGAGGTCTGTAGCAGGGGCCAGGCCAAGCCCCATACCTACTGAGATGACAGCTGCCAGCATGCTCTGCAGATAGCAGGTCTCCAGTTGGGCTCACAGTGAAGCAGCAAGCCTGTGCATCTGTGGTGGACTCCACCATGCTGCTGGTGTGCTGAAGACACCCCCCAGGCTCTGCTGCTAGAACAGGGTGGGGGGCAGAACTCCAGCCCTGTGGGGGCACTAGCTGCAGCCCAACAAAAGGGCAAGTGGTTGGTGCAAGAAGTACCACTAGGGCCTGGAGGCAGCAGGTACCAGGATTAAGGAGTTCCTCTGGATCTCTTGGCACCTATCATCAGCCATAGAGCACATGGGGTCAAGTAGGGGTTTGGAATGGCTCCAGTTAATCTGGAACTCCCTGTGTAAGGCCATACCAACCCCAGGATGGAGGGAACACAAATGCAGGCAGTGTAGCACATAGCATTTCTCCCCAGAAGCCGAAGACCAGAAACCAAGGACTGGGACTTCATCAGTTCTCTGGACTGAAGCCTTATCACTGCACTACAGAAGGAGGTCGAGTATCTTTAGGAGCTACACAGGGGTTTGTGGTGCCTCAAGCCCCACACTACCCAAAGGATCTAGCCCAGGACGAACCAGACTGATTAGATGGGGCCCACGTATGGGGTAAGCCTTGAAGGGATCAGACTGCCTGAGGAAAGGCAATCAGGGCACACTGCTGGGCCAAGGAAAGGCCTGAAGCAGGTATGGACAATGACTTAAGCTTTACTAGTTTATTTGTTGTATTATGTGGACCAAGCACCGCTGATTCTAGAATCTGAGACCAGAAGGCTCAGCCCAGACACGCTGGCCCTGGGGAGCACAGTTTCCTTTCTTTGTAGATCCTGCTGCCTAAACAATGAGGCTTGACACCCAGCACGGCCAAGCACCTGCATCACACCACCAGGAGCATCCAAGTGAAAAGGGGTAGGGTGTAGGGAAGGAGAACCCATAGACATCTCAATCTGCATCAGTCTCGGCTCACTCCCTCTGAATAGGTATCACCTCCCATTTTATGGTTACGTCAAGTTGTGGTGGGCGAAACTTCGGAAATAAGAGAGTGAGACACCTGCTGAGCATGCGGCACATGGGCCCCGTCCCATCATAGCTGTTCAGCCTGGGTCTGTCTACAGATAAGTCGAAATAACAGCTTTGTTCATCACACTTCTGCACCATTTTGTATGGAGTTAAGAGCTGCTCTAAGCTGACTTAGGCCAGGTACAGACATTATACCTTTACTGGTGTAAGTAATCAGAAATCTGTCTATAACCTTAACAGAACAGAAGTTTAGCGCACAAGGCCAGTCTATTCCTGTAACAGAACAGATGTTTGGCACCCAGACTGGTTTAAAAATAGCCGAACCTGGTCTAAGATTTGCCCTCCCCGCACAAAGGATGCATGTGTGTTCTGTTTGCTACCGATCTAACCACACCACTTACAGAAAATGGTGTAATTTAGATTGATTCTGCCTCAGGCTTTTTGAATGTCTGTACCTAGCCTTAAATCTCTGGAATGATAATAATCTGGATGCCACAATTTTACTTACTCTGAGGTACAGTATATAACATTCCCCTCTTTCTTCTATTTTATAAGAAACTGTATTGTTCCTCTATTTATTTCACAAACAAACATATCAGATAAGGATACATTTTCTATTGCCTTCCCTTATATCCCATGCGGCTAATATGACCAAACAGTTTGTGGGAAATAAAAGTGTCACACACATGGAACTGTGATCATGATGTGGAAGACCTAGTTAAATACTGCTGCAGGGGTCCCACTGTTGTTTGAACCCATCCTGAAGGAAAGATCACAACACGCGCATGCAAAAATATATGAACTATTGCTGCACCGTTAATGACAATATGGCACCATGATGGAATCCTAAACGTCAGGTCAGAACCCTGGTCCTGGATTTTGCAGCCATAACTTTAGAAGCCTCCTGGCCAGAGCGTACAGTCAAATACAGTCAGAGAGAAAGACAAAAAACTAGCAACATCTTTTACATCTGTGACCACCTACAACACACACAATTACTTTTGCTGAATGTGATAAGGTAAAAATAATTGAAAATCTAATCTCAGTCTAGAATTTGCTTTTTCTATGACACTTTCTTGCACTTAAGTTTCAGGAAAGGCCTGATTCAAATGGCCTGGATAAAGAAAAGGCTTAAAACATTCTCCATTTCTGTTAGCCTGCCTCCTCCTAATTTTGTAAACTGTTCCCATGCCATCTGTGAAACAATTCAAAACTTGATCACATCCTTTCTCTCTTTACTACAGTTATATCCAACCAGACAAGGATCAAAAAAGAGAACCACATGGCTAAAATGACCAATCGTACAGACATAATAATGAACAGTAAATACATGTGGAGAACCCATTTTGTGAGCTATTCTTAGGCTGAGCCTATTTATACGAAAAACTTATTAAGTAACAAACAAATTCATCCAAATCAAATTCTGTTCAGGAACAACTTGTGAGCAGAAAATAAGAAAAAACCAAACAAAAGGCAAAATGCCTCTAAACTGTTCATAATAAATATTTTGCCCACATCGGCGTGTAGCTGTCCCTTCCTATTATTTGCAACTACGAGGATAAAAATATAACAGTTGGATTCTGCTGAGAAATACCTGACATTGTATGGTCATATTGTTACTAGTATTAGAGTAAAAAATGCTGTAGGGCTTGACCCTTCTACCTCTTCACATGCAGATTGATTTGATGTAGGGCCCATGTGGGACTTTCATAATGGTGAAAAGTGGGAGAACGCTGCAGTGATGGATGTTTCTTTCTAAAAAAACTCTAGACCTTCTTTTTCTGACTTGAAAGAGAAACAGAATCTCTTTCAATCTTCGCTGTTTCTGAAGTATGGGTCACTTCCTTTTGTAAGTATTGAGCTGAGACTACTAGCCTGATTATTTTCCCTGTGAGCTTTGAGCCAGATTTGAATCCAGATTTCCAGAGGTAAAAGGCTACTAAATTGATTCACTGCACCACCACTCCCTCACTAATTGCTGTTAAAGTTTTTTGCTTATCTGTGTGTTTCAAAGAAGGTTGCTACTAAAGAGGTCAACATTAAACAAATTGAAACATCAGCTTGCAGTGACTCATCTAAAAGATAAGATATGTTTGGAAACTTGGAAAATTTAATATCTCTCCCATGTTTACCTTGCAAGGTGAAAAGAGAGAGAGAGAAACTTGCATGTGTTTGCATCTAAGTCCTAGAACAATGTAGACCTCGGACAAGGGCTGGGACACAGCAGTAAGTCTGAGCTGAATGAATAGTCAGCAACAATGCTTATGAGTCATACACAGAAAATTTTTTCTACTACAATCACAATAAAACAATGAAGCAGGAAATGGAACTTGAAGCAAGCATAGCAGAAATGTTCTTAAGCAAAGTTTTTGAAGTGGTGGTCTCTGCATTTCTGTGATTCTTTGTATTCTGTTTTTCCCTGTAGTTTTTAGTAAAAGGAGAGCCTAACACTATTCATATAGCAAAAGAAAATATATTACTCTTTGTACTGGGAATCTAGAAGGTCTCCTAAGAGCAAAACTGGAGCCGTTCTACCTGTCAAGCAAACTCTCTCATTCTCGTATTTTCTTTTCCCCAAGTCTGTGAACCTAAGGACAATCTAGTTAAAGTAAATTAATGCAATTATATAATTTGTCTTTATGAAATGTGAATTATTTGCATTAATAATTAGTATTCACTCCAAGGTGAGAAGTTAAGAAAGTGTTATTAGACATATTTTCTTCTTTCATAGATAGGTAAACTAAAGTATAATGGAATTTATACTCGGGATGCTGGGTAGTTCTTGGATGCTTTATGCTAAAAGGATAACCTGTGATTCTGGAGACTTACTGGTGTATGTTATGCTGGAAGAAGGTATAAATTCTGGCCATATAGAGATTTTCCAGGCAAGAGACCAGACTTAATCTTGTGTCCTGAATTTCACATCCTTCATGCCATTTCAGCTACTTCCTAAAGCTGGGAAGTGGGAACCGTCAGAGGAGATAGCATACATCATAAATCTAGGTTGGCAGTCATGGAGAAAACAGGTCTGTATTGAAGGTGGTTAGTAGTGAAGGGAAACATCATAGCACATTAGGATTTGAAAGGTCAGCAAGGTCTCAGAGAGAAAAGCATAGGAAGGAAAGAAGCTCATCCTTAGTATGGTAAGATTTAGAGATTTGCTTTAAAAACATACAGCAAGTCAGTGTCACAGCCAGGAGTAGAACCCAGATATCCTGACTTCCAGCTTCCTACACTGATCATTCCATTCTTGGAAATCTCTAAGAAAAAATATCTCCAAGAACAGCAATATATAACAGCAAGAACAACAAAGCTTAATGGTTGTTTTTCATTCCATTATCAATTCCCCACCTTGGCTCTATTTTAGCTTCAAATACAACACAAATGGAGCTCAAATACAAATACAAAAATATTAGTAACTTCTAAGTGTCTCCCTTTCTAACCCATCTTTAGAGTGAACAGCACAGTCTTAACAAAACAAACCCAGTGGGGCTTATCATTGCCAGCAGGGAATGAATCTCTGGTGAATCACTTGTTACAATGTTAGTCCAGGAAGGAAGGTATCCTTTTAAATGGAACTAAGCACAGAAAGGGAAAAAATCACAAATATACTCAACACAATGGAAAAGATCATATAAGCATAATACCTCTATTTGTTATGAAGTGATTTCTATTGGGTTGAGAGAGAGATACAGAGAAAATTGAGAAAAGCTGGTGTATATTACAAATACTTGTATACTAAAATCTAGAAAGAGAGACCTGTGCCCAGTGCATGAATTGTGGACAGTGGGATTCATTATTGTCCCCTGAGATGAGTGGGTGAGGGGAACAAATATGGAAATCTCAAGTATCAAGAGGAAAGGAAAGCCCTATTATGTATCTCAACAATATGGTTAAATAACCAAAGAATTATGAACTGGAGCAAGAACAAGTAGAATAATGATGTTCGTATTTCACCCAATAGTTATAGTTGCCCAGTTGTTTGTGTGAATTTTTTTCGAATTACACATAACTGTTGCACTGCTTTCCTGAACTTTATGAAGAAGAACCAGGATTTTCAACCAGGTATTGCAATATTTTCAACAAGATGTATATCTTAAAATAACATCAGGAATGCTCTTATTTCCAACTTCCGTCACATAGCATAATGACAAGGCTAGTACAATGGCCCCAAGAGTTTATATTAAATGTCTACTCAGAGTTGGGATTCCCTTCCTTTCTGCTCTCCTCCATTTATTTTTAAAAGACCCTTGCTGCTGAGTTTCTTGCTTACTGTTGGAGTTACTCTAAATATCTGGAAACAACACTACCTCTAACAGGAGCCACACGTTCCACAAATAATGACAGCAGGGGATGGGAGGCACAAAAGCAAGGGTGCTGTCAAAATCTGAAATTGCAGTGTCAGAATGGGCATTTCACAAATCTGTCCCTACACGTCTGAAGAAAGGAAGCTGGCAATGCCACATCTTCTGAACACAAGTGGTGCAGCTGCATACTCAGCACTGTTACATCTAGCTTCTTCCCACACCGCCAATTCCAGAAACAGACAGGCTGATTTTTCTCTAACTTAAACCATTACAAATTGGTCAAAACCCTATCAACATCAATAACATTACAATAGTGTAAAACTGCAAGTGAGCAAGGAATCAAACCTAGACACTGGAAATCTCGTCTCTGAAATTAACTTAGTTTACAATGCAATCTTTCCAATTAAACCCAAAGAGCCTGATTTTTAAAAGGCTCTCAACCTGGATTGTTAATTGGAACCAGAATTAACTGCAGGCACAAATCCTGCCAATTATATACCTAAATGTCTGACTTGTGGGTATTTAGCTATCTCAGTAGTAGGATCTGTTTTGCAAGTGCAATTTTGTATCTGGATAAAAAGTTCAGTACTGGAAACTGGATCCTTAACATTTGTATTTTTCTTTAATCTGTACTTCTGTTTTTTGTCCCATTGTTGGTTTCTTGATAAATGATAATGTAACTAGGATGGTAGGGAGAAAATAAAGCATTCAATAGGCCAAATCAGTCTTTGTTGAGAGACGGAGCTGTACCACAGTTGTAATGGGGATGAATTTGGTTGTTTGTCCAAAACCTTATGATTGGGAGAGAACAAGGTGAAGCAGTAATATAGCAGATCTCACCTTTAGGAAATGTGGTTTCACTTTCACAAGCCGCTAATTTGCCTACAAAGGGATTAAAGATACTATTGCAGAAGTCACCTGAAGATGAAACAATGAGCTGTGCTTAAAATTAGTTGTTATTTTTTTAAAACTCGTGTTTAACTGGAGGACTCATTATTATTTGTTAGTGACAATGGACCTGGCACCAGGTAAATCCAGTTCCTGAGCCAAAATACTTCAGCATTTGATGTTAATTGGAAATAGCTTACTCACATGGTGCCTACTCACATTACATATCTAGACACAAGACTTTTTTTACTAGAAACAGATAGTGTTAGAGTGAGGTTTTAGCCATGATAAGTTATACAAGAAGCAAGGATTTTTGGGGGATGATATCTTTTATTGGACCAACTGCATGATTGGGACAAGCTTTCTTCTTCAGGTCACTAGAAACAGGATACGTGGTCTAACAAGCATTTTCCCTTTCAATATACCTCACCTCCACCTCCCTGGTTTATCACCATATCCTTCAATCCTTTCTCTCTGGAGATAAAAGTGTCCAGCTGTCTCTTAAATGCATTTAGATTGCCTGCTTCACTGGCCAATTATTCCATATGTTTACTGCTGTTTCAGGCAGTTTTCAGGTTTTTTTACTTGATTGACTCTTGATTTCCTAGTTTTATAGTATGCTTCCTGGATTTTGGACATAGGCACATAAGAAGGGCCACAGTGGATCAGACCAATGGTCCATCCATCTACTATCCTGTTTCCAACAGCAGCAGAGTAGGGCTAGCAAACTCATCAGGCCCCACAAGCTGAATGAGCGCTGTAGGGGCGGTCCATGGGTCAGATTGGGCCCACAGCCAGTGTGCAAGACCAGTCTGGCAGCATGCAGTGTGTACTCCAGACTGGCCACAGTCCAAGGCCAATAGGCAGTACTGCCAGCTAGATAGGGCTCCACAGGCCAGATCTGCCCAGCAGGCTATATCTTTGACACTCGTGCTTTAGAGGGAGAGCACTGAACTGAGTATATCTAGAATTATCTTTCCCCTGTTCATTATCCTCTTCTTCAGCAGTCCCTTGCAGTTGAGGATGATTGTCTTATCTGTGGGGCTAAAGATGGCTGATGAGGCCAATCTGGGATTGACAGACTCTGCTGCAACCCTGGCATCCACCACTATAGATTTAGAGATGTTAGAGGAAACATCTCTAGCTACTCTGTTTAATAGATGTCTACTGAACATAATCCATGAATTTACCTAGTCTGTTTTTGAACCTGGCTATACTATCCATCTCTAAAACCTCCTGTGCCAATGAGTTAATTATGTGCTGCGTTAAGAAGTACTTTTTGTTACTAGTTTTAATGCTGTCTCCTATTTTCATTAGGTGCACCCTAGTTCTAGCATTCTGGGACTTGGGCCCCATCTACACTTTACACTTAAGGTGTGATTAGGTTAATCACACCTTAAGTGGTCACCCGGCCAAATAGTCAATCAATTAATGGTGTGATAAGAAGAGGAATAAGCTACAAAATTATTCCACAAACTGTGTGGAATAACTTTGTATCTGCTTTCTATTCCACCATTAAATGAACATGTGGCCAGAGTTCCCTGTGGCTGGAAGCCCTGGCAGCTGATCAGCCGATGTGCACCCCTGAACCTGGGAGCGCCCAGCTAGCTGACTTGGCTCCCAGTTGCAGGGAGGTCCCATGCATCCCAGTAGCTGGGAGACCACAGCAGCTGTAATCTCCCAGCCATGGGGACACTCCAACCACCCCCACAGCTGGGAAAGTGCAGGTGTGCCTTTGCGCAAATGCTCTAAACTCTCAATCTTTTTGGTTACCTTTCTC
This sequence comes from Gavialis gangeticus, assembly GCF_001723915.1. Taxonomy (NCBI): domain Eukaryota; kingdom Metazoa; phylum Chordata; order Crocodylia; family Gavialidae; genus Gavialis; species Gavialis gangeticus. The sequence goes on from NW_017729025.1 coordinate 74,583,316, forward strand.
TGACCCTTTCCCAATCTTGCATCCTTTTTGAGAGGCAGAGATGAGAAAACTGGATGTCACACATTAGTGTGACTCTAGTTTATAGAATCATAGAAAATTAGGAAGGAACCTCAGGAGGTCATCTAGTCCAACCCCCTGCTCAAAACAGGACCATGCCCAACTAGATCATTCCAGTCAGGACTTCATTGAGCTGGGCCTTAAAAACCTCCAAAGATGGAGATTCCATGGCCTCTCTAGGCAACCCGTTCCAGTGCCTCACCACCTTTTAGTGATAAAGTTTTTTGTAATCCAACCTAAACTTCCCTTGCTGCAACTTGAGACCATTGCTCCCTGTTCTGTCATCTGTCACCACTGAGAACAGTCTAGCTCCATCCTCTTTGGAACCACCCTGCAGGTAGTTAAAGGCTGCTCTCAAATGCCCCCACAGTCTTTACTTCTGCAGACTAAATAAGCCCAGTTCCCTCAGCCACTTCCTATAAGTCATGTACCCCACCCCCTAATCATTTTAATTGCTCACTGTTAGAGTCTCTACAATTTGTCCACATCCTTTCTGTAGTGGGGGGCCCAAAACGGGACACCATATGCCAGATGTGGCCTCACCAGTACTGAATAGAGGGTAATAATTACTTCCCTCAATCTGATCGCAACAATTCTACTAATGCAGCCTGGTATGTTGTTAGCTTTCTTAGCAACAAAGACACGCTATTGACTCATGTACAGCTTTTTGTCCACTGTAACCCCCAGGTCCTTTTCTTCAGAGTTGCTGCTTAGCCAGCTGGTCCCAAGCCTGTTGCGGTACATGAGATTCTTCTGTCCTAAGTACAGGACTTTGAGCTTGTCCTTGTTGAAGTTCATGAGATTAGGTGTGGGCTGTCTATAGCACCTGGGATTCCCAGGTGGTCTCTGATCCATGGGCTATCCAGGTCCAGGACTGCTTAGCTTCCTATATCAGACAAGATCAAGTGCATTCAGTCTGGTCTGGCCATCTTTTTCCTTGTCAAAAAGGCACATACTTTTTAATGTATTTGAGAGCTGCTATTAGGCTAACTCATTGTCACCTTTTCTATAAGAAACAGATTAAGGCTAAATCCTAAAGCATCATCTTCTATCTCTTAGCAGAGTCTTCTTCCTTCGTCCTCATCCCACTTATTCTTCACCTCATATAGGCATTTATTTTTTCCTGCTTCACTGAGGCAGTCAGCCTCCACAAACCACTTGGCTCATATCCCAAGGATCCGTCATTATTCTGCCTATGGCAGTGAGGATAAACTTATTTTCTTTAGGTTTTGCTCAAACATTCTTAAAGGGATACTATCAAAGATACAGAAACTAAATATCTTGATCTTTCTTGATACTGGTACTTAGCATCTTTACCTTCTTATAAAGATGTGTGGAATATTTACATGTGTCCCCAAACCTACTTTAGTCTGAAGCATAATGCTTTTGTCTGAAATTCTGTATTCACAAACCTCGCTAACATTTCAATAATGCAGCAAACCTGGACTGTGGTTACTCATAGAGTAGGAATCTTGACAAGCTCACATCATTTGAACCTCCCCTACAATATATTTAAGGAATAAAAAAGAGTTCCTGTAGCTTTCTGAGAGCAAAGAAGGTAGCTTGACTAGTACAGGTTGTAGGGAGTTTCCCTTGGAAAGTCTGGCTCATTAAACTTTGACATCCAAATGTAAGTGCTATTTTATTTCTAGCCTTTGTGAACCAACCTGATAGTTCAGTCCATGAACTACTTCACAAGCTAAACCCTGCAGGGTTTACACAGCTTCACCAGACATATAATTAAAAAAAAGGGTTGCTGCAATGGAAAATCTATGAAAAGCAATTTCTTATCAAGAATGTGCCCAAGGGCTGGAGTCTGGTGTTTGGGTTTGGCCCTGGCACTTTTCCCCAAAAATCAACAGGCCTCTACCCTGTCTCAGCATTTCATTCAGAATCTTCCTAGTTAGCAACAGGTTTTTGGAAATACAAGGGCAAAACAAGTAGTGCACTTAAATTCAACCTGAAAAGTCTCCAAAGGTTTTAATATTCACTTAAACAATCAACTATTCATTTTGGGCAGTTTGACTAAAAATTGCATAGGAATGCTCTCTCTTTTGAGATTCCTGATAGATTTTTATTTGGTCAAGTCTGATCCAGAAGCCAAAATATAAAAGTGAATGAAAAATACTTGAAAAGAAGAAACAGTATACTGCTTAGATGGTACTATAGATAAATCTCAAGGAGGAGGGGGAAAGAGAGGGAGAAGTTAATTGAACTTCTTGAAATCTCAATAAAGGTTCAGCTTTGAATCAGGATAAAGTTTGTAGTTGCTTCTGATTTTATATAAACTGGCTTTCCCATCCTTGTTGTTTGGTGCACGGCAGTAGTAAAAATGTTCCAAAAAATTATTCAAGCAGGACCTCTATAAATCCATGTTTTCCACCTCCACTACAATTTTGTATTTTTTTCAAGGCATTTCCTTAACTAAACGCCACAACACCGATTCCAATTCTTTAAAAAAAAAACCTTATTGGCATATTTGGTTACAAATAATCAATTGGAAACAGATTACTATTGAAATAAAAGTTACTCTTAAGTCCTTGGTTTATCTCATTCACCTCAATGCAAAAAAAATCAGCTAAATCATTGCAAATCTCTACCTTTATCTTATTAAAATGGATTATTCTTCTCTGAATGATGTCAAGACCTGGAAATGGGACAGTCTAGATTTCACAGTCACATTAGATGTATGAGCAAAATTCTCTTGCAGTCTACATAATAAGCAGCCACGGAGCTGACAATAAACACACTTAGAAAATATTACATTATTCTGCCAGTCTCACAGAGTACCTAATCTTTTCACAACTAGTGCCCTTCTCTCAGTGGCCCCAATTCACTAAAGTACGTAAGCACATAGCTAACTTTAACCACATAAATAATCCCTTTGGAGTTAACAGTACTACTCAAATGTCTAAAGTTATACATACACTTAAGTACTTTACCAAATTGGGGCCCGTATCAGCAAAGTTGATCCCTGTCCAAAGAATTTCCTTTCCTGTCTTCAGCCCTGATTCAGAAAGGCATTCCTATTCAGGAAGAACATTTAAACATATGCTTAAATTTAAGTGCTTGGGCTTAAGACTCTTTCAAGTCAACAAGGAAGAAGATGTGCTTAAGTGCATTCCTCTGGGACTAATGAAGCAAACCAATTGTTAAAGAATTCTACCATCTTGTTCTCCTTCTCTCTAGTTGTCCAGTGTCATTTCTAGTGCGTTGTATTTCCTGTAGATATTGCCTGTTGAAAATGCATTCACAGAATCCAATAGAATGGACTTTAATATTCTTCATACTTCAATCCTAAAGTAAACTTCCTTCTGTTTAGTTCTTTCAAAT
>NW_017729025.1:74591705-74602512 GCF_001723915.1 Gavialis gangeticus
TCCACATTTTCAAAAGCACATGCTGTTTAATGTAATCAACAAATTGGCATTAAGCAAAGGAACATTACTCTATAGCAAAAAGGGTTAAATGCATTTGTAATAATATAGAAGTCAGGCTTTTAATATTCTACAAATATTAACAAAGAAAGATGATAATGTTGAGTTAATATGGGTTAAGGATAAAATGAAAATAAATTTTTCTGATTGCTAAGTGTTGACACTTTTTTGGCTAGGCCTGCAGCCTTTTCTTGAAGGCTGTGTAATTACAGAAGGCTTTGCCCCTCCTTCCCCCTCCTGCTTCTAGCCCACATTAGTAATGACCCCTTCACTGCTTCAAAAACCACTAATAGTCTTCAGCAAAGGCAAGAAAAATGAACAGGATAAATTGGAATCCACAGTCAGTAATTTGCATCATATGAGGCTGCTTTGGCCACTCACACTCATTCTTGGCCATCAATCGTTTGCTGTCAGGTGCTGCACTCTGCCACCATGATAAATACTCCTCCTAACACTCTGATTCGTCCAAACAATGTAATTGTCCTCTATTCTCCTCTTGGTAATGGAGATAATGAATGACTGCACAAACAAGAAGGATTGCTCATCACAGGCACAGGGGTGGCTTCAAACTGAAAAGCCTCTAGTACAAATTTTAATTGACTGAAAACACAGGTTGGAAGAAAAGAAATTTTATTTCATCCCTAAGCTTCAAGCAGGTCTGACCTTGCCCATTTCAGTTTTGAGGAGCTGGAGCTCTCTGAAGTGGGGTACATGAAAATATATTCTGGAAATATTTAATCATTGAAAAAATGGGTACAACAAGATCTGTATAAAATAATATTGCTGGAAAGCAGCCACAGAGGAATGTTGTCCAATATGCAGTTTGGTGGAAAATGACTTCTTCCTTTAATTGTGTTTAATCCCAAACTGCGAGGAGATTGTATTATCAAAAAAACTCTTCAAATGGTATCAGTTCCATTCCGTTAAATACTTATTGTACTACCAGGAATAATATTTAAAAAAATTAGTGAAACTATAACCATGTATAAATAGAATTGCATTTAACAGCACAGAGCATGATGGAAATCAGCAAGTCTACTCAGTGTGAGAGCCATCCTGGAGCTATTAAGATCAGTACACACAGGACCAACACACACTTAAAATGGGGATCTTATCAAAATTCACCTTGCACAGATGGCTTTTATTATTTCTAATTAAGAGTGAGGGACAATAGTGCTACAACCTAAACTTATTTAAATAATGATCCACATTTTGGGGAAGGGGGTTTTTTTGGTGTTTTTTTTTTTTTTTTTTTTGAAAACTCAGTGATTCTATGGCTTTTTAAATGTGAAGTGGACTGTTTATATGAAAGTGTTCTGGCAGACAGCCACCATATTTCTAAAATTAAAGAAAGGATTGAAAACAATCAGCATTCTGAGGAACTGAAACCACGGCAATATGTTTCTGATTAATTTACAAATATATGTATATATTTAAGGCTAAACTACAGAACCAGAAAATTCCTACTAGTTAGTCTATCACATGCATTCTTACACTTTATTAGAACAGACATCATATTGAAATAATAAACATGGGAGGCCTTCATTTCTTCTTTGATCTATATTACTAAATGTCTGCCTGGCTAAGATGTAGAATAAACTTTGGTATGTTTGCACTTGAAAACTGGAAAGGGACCACAAGCAATAATTTGTTGTCAGTTTCCATATACTCTAACTAAAACTATAGTTTAGTCTCTACACTGTTGGATGCCAGGCGATGCTAGTCCAGTCACCCCTGAAGTGGCTAAACTTTCTTGTAAGAATACATACTGTAATATGGTAGCAATGATGATAGATCACTTCATCAGGATGGAACCAGACTGAAATGAATTAAAGGCACAGGTCATAGCTTTACATGGTTTCTGAATCATTCTGAATCTATTGCAGACAAGTGTCATTGCAGCCTTAACTATGCAGGTATGCACTGAAGAATGCATCACTTAGCTCCTCTTTCTCTGAATATTTAAGGAGCACGTTTTCAGCATTTCATAGTTTAAAACCTGCCAAATTATTTGCAAAATTATATCTAGGATTTTAACCTATGATATGTTTCACTGAGTGGCCATTTATCTGATGTATTTCTGTATGGGTTTAAACATTTTTCATTTCTATTTTTGGCCTTGCTGGTAGGTTTGGTTCTAGTAAATGAGAAAACTGTTAATTACAGTGTCAGTGCCACGTATACCTAACATAAATGTCTGTTTTGAGGCATGGTAGTTATAGTGTGTATATTTATCCAATAGTTTTACTCAGGTGGATATATGGATTATGAAATTCCATACAGCACTGGTATATTTGGTTATCAAGAAGGTTAATTCAGAGAAGCCAGAAAAGGAGCTTCTGATCAGAAGCCAATAGGATCTAATTCACTTTCAGAAATAGTGAGTGTAAAATGTTTTGGACTGCCAGGAATGGAGAGATTTAAAGAATATTCTACTGTGCTTTACCTCTACCCCACATGTCACTGCACAACCATTATCCTTTTGACTTTTCTCAGTCAATAACACCACTCCCTAGCTTTCTGATTAAAAATTAATCTAGCCAAAAATGGTTGCTGGTAAGAAGAAGGAAGTGCTCTGAAGAGCTCCCTCACCTCTAAATGTCCTCCTTGTACCATCAGTTTGTCACGTCTGTTCCATGGTCTTAGGTATTCCTCAGACTCTTCCCTGATACTGAATGGCCCCAAACTTCCATCTACAGCAGTCCAGAAGACATGTTCACAGAAAGCTCCAACTGGGACAGAACACATTAGCAACACAGGCTGCTGTGAGCACATCATCCTAGTGCTCCTCCCTTTGCACTAACCACTTGCTGAACAGGAATCCCATTCAAAAAGCCTCAACAGGACTGATCCCAGCTACCCAAGATATTGTTCCTCCTACAATATCCATGACCTCTTGCAAGACCAGAATATAATTTTCAACTAGTGGAGGACATAGGAAATCTTTTGAGTTTAGGAGATAAAACTTCAGCCCCAGAACTCAGAGCATTTGGAACTCAATGCAAACGCATCTCTTTGATCTAGCTTTCCATAGTAGCTACTCTTTTCTATCTTATTTACAGACACATACACATATTTATTCTAATCAAATACTTATTCCTACCTGCTGGGTAGGAAGAGATATTATGTCCTTGTTAATTACTTGGGAGGTGCTCCAGGAGTAAGATGATGAGCACCAACAGAAGGACCTGCATAGATAGCCAGGGGGAGACGGAGGGGTCATTGATGATTTAATAGCAAACAAAACTCTCAAGCACACATGTTTTTGGTTAAGCTCCCTCCAGTACTCCATCACTTGTGCATCTTGCCTACACACAGGGCACAGGTCTCTGCGGTGCTGATCTGCTCTAAGCCATTTTTACCATTAGTGGAGATGCAACAGAAGAACAGTTAAAAAAATGCTAGGGTAGGTGCATCCTAAGGGCCTAGGAGCCCTGTCTCTGCAATTTTCCTACCTCCTGCTGGTCTGAAGTACAAGAGACCAGGAGGACCCACTTTTCTGTGTTTTGTCAATTTAAAGACATCAGGTAACAGATTCACAGAGACAAGTTGATGTGCTAAGGAAGTTCAACATACATAAGAGGCTTGCTTATGACATATGGCTGCTTTTAGACATAACAGCAAAGGAAGATGACCAGCTGTGTATGTTACAAGTACTCATCCTGTAGACCACATTTACAGGAAAAACTGGTTGTACTAAGGGATGGAAGGAGGATGACTAATAAAGTAAAAATGTGGCACCAACTTATAAAAAAAAGATCACCAATTCTGAAACCAGAGGGGAATGGAGAATCACATCACATCACCAACAACCTGAGAAGAAAAACATTTTGTGGTTTTGCCCAAGATTTTCCTGGAGCTTTTGATACAAAGAAAAAAAAGATGGTTAATGATTTCTACTAATTTTGAAAACAGAGAATATATCTTTCTGAAAATAATTGAGTGATATTCCCCTGAGAAAAATAGGGGTTTCTGGTGAAATTGTCAGCATTACCCTCTTCCCGAGTTTTGACTAACCCTAACAAAAATCCCATGTCTTTGTATTGGAATAAATAGATAATTTTGCACAGCTCTTTCATTTGATTTTTTTTTTACTTTCAAGTAGTAGATTTATTGGAAGGATAATAAACAACAGGGTTGTTTGACAAAAAGATAATTGCAAAAGAAAACCTGAGGAACAAGTGGAGACTACAGAAATATTTAATGTGGGTAACAGGAAACTTGATGGCTTGCTTTGTGGTTAGTAATTAATTAAAAAATAAAACAGAAAAAGCTTGTTAACAGAATAGCAAGTAGTGTTTCAAAGGAAAATATTTGGGTTATTATGAAGAGGATTGAAATGTTACTTGACAGAACTACGAATAAGACTAGTGCAATTGTTCATGATGGAATAAAATATATGAGGAAGAAGTACTCAAATATTTAAGGAGACATTAGACTTTTTGCCTGGAGAATGAAAAGACAAGAAAGTAGCATTTATAATTTTACCAGTAGTTAGGTCAAGGGATAAATCCATAAGAAAGATATTAGGATCAAGTCAGTAAATATCAGGTTAGTAGTAGCCAGAAGGTGTACTGGAACGTTTTTGCGTGGTGTTCCTCTATGTCAGAGGTGTCAAACATCACCATGGGCTGGATCTGGCGTTCAGAGCTGGGTCATTTGGTTTCCAGTCTTTGCTCCAACCCTAGCTATAGAGAACAGCAGCACTGGGGGAACAAGCCCAGCACCATGGCTTCTTCCCATGGTGCTACTGGCGCTCCAGCACCAGCTCTCAGCCAGGTGTTTGACTGCTGCACGGGAACAGCCACAGTACTGCTGGGGCTCCAGCGCTGTGGTTCTTGCCAGCTTGGCTGCCAAGCACCGAAGCAAAAGCAGTGGCACTTAAGCCCCAGCAGTACAGAAGGAAGAAACCTGGCACTGTGGTTTGTTCCAATAGTAGTAGCCAAGTGCCCATGATACCAGGCTTCTTCCTGCTGGGCCAGAGCTGATACCACATGTGATGCCACTCCTGGACCAGCCCCACATGCTGCTGCATGCAGCAGAGTCCCACAGTGGTTGGAGTGCTATGTGTCTCCTCTAGTGCTATGTGTCACCGTGTGCACTGGACCCAGCATGTGGGAATCCATGGGCCTAATCTGACCCTTGAGGCTAGCCCCATGCTGTTTATCTCACCCATGGACTGGTCCCAGGACATTCATCTGGTCCACAGGGCCAGATGAGCTTTACACCCCTGCTCTATGTAAAGAATGGTGATATCAGAGATGGATCTCATCTTGGTCACATATGTATAAAATAAAATGACTTGTTACAAAAATAAAAACCCAGCCATTTTCTCCTGTGGATTTGAGGATAAAGTACTAGTACAGAGGAGCCATGATAATGTAGCTTTTTATTAGCTGGGGTATATCTGTAGCTAAAACTTGGTGAACAAAATCGGGACAGCAATCCTTAACAAAATTGGTTTTGAAATAGCAATATGAGTGGGTATTGCATGTTTATGAGCTCTAGATTCTTGTCCCCCAAATGGTAATGCACTAAGACTCATGAGACTGAAAAATGAACTGCCAGTACTTACCTAGTCTACTAAAGATGGGCCCAGGCTACACAATTCAGATGCAGATTTCTATCCATGACCCATTCAGAGATGTCTAAGGCTAGGGACAGAAATTACACATAAACCGGTATAAGTGATCAGAAACCGGTTCAAATCTGTAACACAACAGAAGTTCAGTGCACATAAACCACTTTTAAAATAGCCCAAATTGGTTTAAGTAAACCTGGATGGACATAATATCAGATTTAACTGATTTAGGTTAAATCAGGTTACTGAACTTCTGTCTCAGATCCCCTTCAGATTCAAGCTATCTGCTCCAGCCCAGCAGGAAGGCATGCTCTAGTGCCCCCCGGCTTCTGGCTTCAGCCGCTGCAGGCATATGGCTGCATTTCTGGAATCAAAAGTGAATGTCTGTTCTCTTGCTTATCATTTCAATCTATGCAGCTCACACTAACCTGTGATGATTAAATTGATTCAACCTTGGGCTTTTTAACTGTCTGTGCTTAGTTTAAATATTTGGTTTTCAATTAGAGTGATTCCAGAAATTCAGATCTCAGTGTATGAATAGTCCCAAAGTTTGGATATGTTCCTCTTTGGATATTTTCTCTTGCCACATTGCTAGTTCTAGATTACTGATCTGTGGCCAAGGTAGATGATCTCAGTACTCAACATTCTTCATTTGGAGTAGGAACTTGAGAACCAAGGTGGTTATATTTAAGATCTGAATTAAACCAATGCCAGCAATACCTAGATACTGTGATTATTGAAACTATTACTAATTAGTATTTGCATTTCTTAGGCAGGCATAATTCATCAAATCTAGTCTAAAACTAGTTTGAAGTCTCAAAGTGTATTAGTGACCTCCCCTACCACATTCTACATGCAGCAAAAAAATCCTATTTGGAAGAGCAAATCTTCATCTTCCAGTACAGTCCATATGAGGTTGTATCTAGGTGCTCTAATTCTCTCTTCTTTCATGGAAGTAGCTTGTCCCTTCCACTGCTGCTACTATCCACTGCACTAGACCCATACAACTGTTTTTTTAACTGCAAAGCCCCACTGGCCCAAGAATGCATCATGATACAGTAAAAATCTGAAGCACAAAATATTTCTAGTTCTTTTTCCTTGAGGCTAGCAATTCTTTGAAGAAGAGAAAAGGCTTCAAGGCATTCTCAGACATTATCATCCTGTAATGTACTCTTGTTCTTGCATGTGAAGTAATCAGAGAAGTAGGTCTAACAGAAGGTACTGGATCTTAATGTGAGCAGGCCACCCATTAAAACAAACTCATTGGCTTTGGAACAGGGGAACACATCCTTATCAGCAGAACAGACTTAACAGGTCAGGGAGTTACGTTAGTTCTCCTACTACAAGAACAGAGTTGGAACCAGAAGGATAGGGTAGAGACACAGGGAGATGGTCTGTAAAGGTGCTCACTCAAAAGATATTGATAGATCAAATACATTTCAGGGATCAAGCTGAAGATTTGAATGTCTACCTCAGGTGTGAACCTTGGGAGATCTGGCCACAACTATGAGTAGAATTTTGCTAAAATGTTTGCCATGAGTTTTGATCCCACTCAGTTTTTGTTTCAAGGTTTGATGAGTTTAAAAATATTAGCTCAAATACTTGAAAAGTTCAGAAGGGAAGCATGAAAATTTTAACACATCTGCCCCTTGGCAAGTTCAGCCTGCTTGTGCCTGACAATAGTGATGTCCATGTTGCATTTCCATACACTCAGTATACTAGCTCCTGTGCAATATGTAAAGGTAGGGCTAAGTTAATTGTATTTGAACCTCAGTTAAACCTGTTTCAGCTGGTTCCTGTCTGGTCACAGTAAACTGAATTCATAGGGCATCATTTGTGAATACACTGTGAAACACGTACTGCAGGGTTCACAAAGCCCTAATTTTAAAGCCCAATTTATTTCTTTTCTTAACTAATTATAAAAGATTCCTCAATGGATGGCACAGAAAAAGAAGATCAGTTACAAACGATAGTGCACAAAGAATGGGTAGAGTCACTCAGTAGTTTACTTCTGTTTATATAAAGGCAGAGTTGCATAAATTAAAGATCTGATCCTCAAATATTACGTTAAATGAGGACATAAAATTTACCTAATTATTTTAAAGAAAACCAAGATTGAAAATTAATCAGATATAACATACAGAATTCCAGAATGATTAAGAGAGGTAGCTATCGCAATATCATGTAAAAGAAGAGCGTAAGATACAGTTATGGACTACTTAATGAAATACCCGTTGTGAAGAATATATCCAAAACAATTTTATGGAATTGAGCAATGTATTGCAAAACCTAATCTGATGAAGAAGACAGGAAGGTCTGTTTTAATTAACTTGCTAGATTGTTTTTCTTTTTGTTTGGTTAGTATAGTTTTGTTTAAAAGAATGTTATCACCAATGCAAAGTAATGGAAATACTATTCAAGTTTTATTAAAATCCTGACAATTTGAGATTAAAGAAAAAATGTCTCAGAAAACAGGTAATAACAAATGGTAATTTCTAAAATTAGAGAGTGCTTACAGGACCTTTTCTCACTTTTACAAGGTGTAATTGAGCCAGGTGACAATATTAAGGAAGTATATGAAATGCAAAGGGTTCATGCACAACTCAGCAAGAAAAATGCTCTCAAAGACCAACCTAGCACCCAAGAAGTCAATAGGATTATTCCTCTGGACTTTAATAGGAGCAGGGTTGAGAACTAATCTTTAGCCTTTACTGATTAACATGTAGAGCCATATTTTCTTGAAATGCTGATTGTATTATGGACATTGTATAAAAATGGTGTTAGAAAATGTAATTAATATTTTTGGAATTATTTTCTGTGTAGTATATCAGAAAGAATATCAACATATTTAGATTACTATCTCCCCCAATTACTCATCCATCACACAAATACCATAATCTAATAAAGGAATAATTCTTTTAATATTTTTACATACTGGGTCATGGCTTAATGAGGCTGACTAGCAGGGTTTTTTGTTTAATACTCTTAAATTTCCACTCCTTTGTGAACCTTAGTTTTGTCTTTTGTTCTTGATTTAGCCTAGCAGTAGCCAGTGTGCATTTATCAGGCCAAACACAATCCAAAGAATTAGACAGGGCAGCCTATAACTTCCTCATTTTAATATGCAGGTCGCAGCTACTTGCATCAGATTATGAATTTCATGCCAAATCCTCTGATGTCTATAGACTGCATTCTTGTTTTACAGATGAAGGTGGTTGCAATCTGCTCTGCATTCTCTACAAGTTAGATACTGCTATTGGCAAATTGTAGTGCATCCCTCATTAGGGCAAATCTAATGCACCCTGGCTGTGTCCATTCATTGTCAAAATTTATTACCCAGGAGAATGGCACAACAGAATAAGGAAACTAAGAGTTAAAACTGCACTGTGTTAGAAATTAAATGTTAGAATATGTTCTTGTAATTTGATGTTGTATTTTGGCATCCGTACTCACAATGAGTAGCACTTTACCCCATGAGTAGCTCCTTTGAATTTCATGGGGTTACTCATAGAATAAAACCCTATTCAGCATGAGTCAGGGTATCAGAATCTGGCTCCTAGACACAGGGCTGGAAAGAGACCTTCGATTTGGTTATATTCTGAGCAGGAGACTTTGAATTTCCTTTTCACCTAAGCTACATCTGCTGAGCTAGTTCATCACAAAAGAAATGGGAACTATGGCAATACATAGTTCCAAGAGTCCCATTCATACCATAAATATGTGAGGCCATGGCTCTGGGCAAGCTTTTCAACACATTCAGTAGCAGGATTTGATAGAATGCAACAGCTAGTTCTCATTGCACCTCTTAATTTGCTTGCTGGAACTTGGCAATTTACCTTTCAAGAGCCACAGAGCAAGTGGATATCTGTTTGGCACACACAAAAGTTCTTTTCAAGGATCTTGTGAAAGGGTAAGGTATGGTCTGCAGCTTAATGAAGTTATCAACCAGTGACATATCTTGCCAGAAAATATTCATGACCTACTACGCTGATACAAAACTAGGTTGACTCACTCTCTAGTCACACATAATATGTGTGCGGTGATTTCTACTATTCATAATTTAAGTTTCACTTAACTACGTAGATATACTGTATTTGCAGAGATAAAACTCATAGGCAAATGCTGCAACTGCTTTTGTTGCTACTGATTACAGCCAGGCAACAAGTTTCATAACAAAACCCCAACCATTCATAGCTCAGGCCAGGTTTACTGAAAGGTTCATGCAATTTCTGGCAAATCCAATAAGGGTTTTGGGTGCTGACTTGAGAATCATGATTTCACATGGCAGCTAGGTGAAACTGCAGTGGTTTAGGCTGAGTCTTACACGGTGGTTGAACCCGAAACCTCAACAGATCAACTCAGAAGTGTGAACTTATGTAGACTAAAAACAACGACAACAAACACTGCCACATGAATCTTCTGCATAGTGATACTATAGAACAGCTGCACAATTCTCAGATTGACACAGCTTCCCAAGACTCCACACAGTCTTTTTCCAGCTAGCTTCCTAATTTCAGTAGGCCAACTGATTTTTTTGTATATAATTTAAATTAATTTGTATACATGCCTCAAGCTCTAGAGAGAATGTTAAGCCCCTCTGTAAATAAATACACTTAATTTACAATCTCAGTTCTTGGGCTTTGTTTTCTCGTTCCCATTTTATTTCCACACAGTTCCAGTAGTCATCTCATTTCTTATGTGACAGAATAGCAAGAATATAGCATGTGTCAACATTTTTGATTATTTTGCCTACCACTCAGACAAATGCAATATACAGATTTCCTCAGGCATCAAGGAGATGGGGGGAACACAAACAGAAAACAAAAACAACACAACTCCACACATACACACTTATGTACAAGAATCTGCCAAAAAGACAATACTGTTTTAAAAAGCGTGTAAAATAAAGTGCACAGAAGTCACTTTTCTACAGTAAAAGGCCCGATCTTGCTTTTGATCTATATGTACAGTACTCATTCTGCTATCTGCTAAACATCCTCACTTGCTGTTAATTTCAAGAGGAGCAGAAAATGCGAAACACCTAGCAAAATAAGGCTGAGTATTTGGATCTGCCTCCTAAAAGGGTAGGTGTCTTCAGATGGAGTCAAGGGCTTTCCATGAGGAACTCATTTTATATTGCAGAATCAGGCACATCAGTGAGATGATATT
>NW_017729025.1:74602588-74604522 GCF_001723915.1 Gavialis gangeticus
TATCAGGCACATCAGTGAGATGATATTTTGCCAGCCCCTAACCCATACCCTTAAAACCAGGTTTTTAAAAGGCACTGAGCACCTGAAAATACAACTAAGCACCTAGAGGGATTTACAACTAAGCACCTAGAGGGATTTACAAGACAACTAAATGGAGTCTGTAATTTCACACACATTTGTTTCAATGGCCCAGGCATCTATCCTGTTTAGGTACTTCTGAAAATACCAGTAGTTGCCTATCTGCATCTTTAGGCACCCAACTACTTTTGAAAACATGGCCTATACATAATTTATTGAACCAAATGCACGTATTTGTCTAACACTTTGATGGTTGCCATCTTGTTGAAAATTCAGTGCACAACTCTGTTACAAAATAAGATTTAAATTTGCCCGTGTCTGGGAGCTCATGAGACCCCCATAAAGCCACAAGACTTCCAATGGTTTGAAATGAAATCTAGGCAATTTACTTGATCTTTTACTACCCTGGTAAACCATTTCTTGTGGACAGTCTTTTAATAAAATCTCCTTAAAACCAATAAAATATATTTATAACAAAATACTGCACTCCTACCAACAATCTGCGAGCTGCTACATACACTTCACGGATTATAAATTGATACACTGTAATAGCTGCAAGGTTTTTAACAGCTGTCTCTCTCATGCTGTGTGTCCTGCACGAGTGGAGACTAAGATTCAGACACAGAAGTCACAAACTGAGACAGCGCTGCAATTTTCAGCGTGGATGGTGACCCTATAATATTCTTTTTCCTAAAGCAAAGCGAAGGAGGAAAGAGATTTTCCTTGCTACACATATATTACATGAGAGTGTCTAGAAACTATGGTGAAGAATGCAATAACAGTAGATACTGTTTTCTTTGAAAACTTACAACAACAACGGGAGATGGAAAAGTGGGAGTGGCAGAAACTGTTTCGTGGACTAAATCAAGAATCCAGAGCTACCCACCCCACATGGAAACATGTGCCTGAGTTGCAACAGAATCTGTCAATCCCAGATTAGACTCTTCAGCCATTTTTGGACCCAGAGATAAGACAATCATGGAAGACAATCATCCTCGGCTCTGAGGAATTTTCAAAGAAGAACAGCAAGTAGACAAAAGAGTAGATGTTACACACATTGGATGCATCCACACATATGCTTTAATGCCGAGTAAACTAATTAGCTCCATGGAAAAACTTCACCATCTATATGTGCACTGGTATTAAGGCACATTAAATTAACTCCACCTTACGACAGTACTGTCAGGACAGTGCTATTGTATGGCGGACTACTTATGTGCACTGAAACATATATGTAGATGGTGACAGGGGGCTGGCCAGCTGCATGAGGCTGATAAAATGCGAGGGCTGCCTGCTGCCTAGCCCCCCACACTTTAGTACACTCTTGCCTCAGCCAGTCCCTCCACTGCCCAACACCACCAACCAGGATTGCCTCCTCTCCCCCAGGTTCCCTGCCAGCCTGGGGCTGCTCCTCCCTGGCTCAAAGTGCTGGTGGTGGTACAAAGGTGATGCAAAGTGCAAAGGTGCTGTGTGAATGTGTAGACACTGTGCCTGGAAGCAATTGACGTCAGTGTGAATTGCGCTGGAATTTATTGCTCCACCTTAATTGTACAAGTAGATGCACCCATTTAGTGACACCTTGATTTCAGAAGAGGATGGACAGGTAATAGTGCACACATGTATAAAATATGCTGGAGAGAAAGGAATCCATAAATGAGAACTCTAATCAATTTGGAATAAATGCTAATCTCTGAACCTTTGTGAGGTTCAAAATAAATGCTATTTGCAGAAACTGAGGCAGTATGGAGTCAAGTGACTTGCCCATGCCCATATGGTGGGCTGGGTACATAGTTGGGAAGGGAGCCCAGACTTTTTGAAAAATAGGTATCTACTATTAGTTTTTACAGACAAATTTA
>NW_017729025.1:74609522-74655199 GCF_001723915.1 Gavialis gangeticus
GGGTACATAGTTGGGAAGGGAGCCCAGAGTTTTTGAAAAATAGGTATCTACTATTAGTTTTTACAGCCAAATTTACAACAAACAGCTTGATTTTCAAAAGTGTTGAATACCTGGAAGCTCCCATGAATGAATGAAAGTTGTTTGAAGAGTAAAATATGACACAAGATTATTTTCCTACCCTAGAGTTGGCTGCATTTCATTGGTGTGTGAAATACTTCCTGAGAGAATTCATTTATGAGATTTAGAAAATGCTTAAGTACCTTTGGAATGACTGAATTTCAAAGGAGCTTTAAGGGAATTAGGGCTCTGTTGAAATTCTCATCCTATATCAATGTAAGATATATATTATATGCAAGTAAAAACTGACAACAAAACACTATTGCATACATTTAAAACTAGGATGCACAAAGTTTTGTACTTTCTTGCATTCACTTCTTTTATTACATAGCGTTCATTAAGTGCTTTGCCACAAAGAGACATCAAAGAAGACAGAACAAAATTCCTGAAAATAAGTACTGAAACATTTATTTCAATACTGAAACAGTGATAGTCATTAAACCATGTCTTAAATGGATGTCATTCTCTGCCAGTTTAAACCAGATGAGGATCTGGCCCTACATATCTTTTGTATTTCAGCCTTGCCCAAACTTACTACAGCACAAATAATAAAAAGCAAAAGTTCAATCAAATATACCCAAAGACAAATCAGTGAATAAAGATCTCCATTCCCATGTACATTAGTGAACTTTTCTTATGACAAACGGGCTATCACAGTGTAATGGGATTTTACTGAAGTTTATTGCGGCACTGTTTATAATAACATTGCATCCAGCCTGCCTTGTTGGTACTTTTGCATTGCAGGGTAACAGTTCTGAGGTGGCAGCAAACAGCTTCCGTGCTTGTGTCAGGAGAAATAAAACTGTTATTATTTCATACACTTCAGAGGCCACACTCGAACTCAGCAGCTCTGCAGAGCTGTTGTGAATAGAAAGCTCTGCTGTAGAACACCGGGCTGCCCCCTCAACAATAAGCTGTCTTCTCTCCAATCTACTTTGGCTTCCTGCCAGTTGCCCATTTGCTTTACACCATCGATTTATATTCACTGAGATGGTGTAAGGTTCTAGAACAGCACTGATTATCAAATTTGCCTGCCAAACATATGAGCAGTAAAAGCTGGTCTTCCAGAGGCCTACATGTATAATCCAAGGGCCCAATCCTGCAAGCATTTGCTACAAGAAAGGGTGCTTAGAACAGGAAGCAGTCTGACTGAAGCCAATAGGGCTACTTATGGTAATAAACACTGTAACTAGTGGCAAGTGTTTGTATCTACCTAGAGCTTTGTTGCTTCAAGTTTTAGAGTAGTGCTTTTCAAAAACCTTTAGACTGATATATCAGCCACAGAATCCAAAGAGAGCACTTGCATTTTTTTGTCAGATATTCCCCCCCCTTTTATTTATTTATTTTTTTGCATAGCAACAATTTGCCAGCAGATCTTATCTATTACAGTGCATGTGGAATGATTTCAACAAAGGCTTTAGTATAGTTGAAAAAGGTATGACATATTGCTTATCCTAAGCCTTCAAAAACAATGACACTCTCTTCCCTTCCCACCTCTGACTCGCCAACATAAGAGATTGCCTTAAAAAACAGAACTTAAAAAATAATAACATATTTTCATTTCTCTTGATATGCCTTCTAGTTTTTGAACCTGTAAGGTGCACTTGGGTAAAATTTTCACACTTTCATACACATCCTTGACATCTAGAAACTTACATTCCTTTTAAATGCGAGTTTAGATTCCCAAGTAAATGTTTGACTGCGTGAACTGGGTTGGGACTTAAGAAAAAGCACCAAACATAGCTTATATTTAAAACTGGGACAGTGTGCAGCACTGCATTAGAAATTAAAAGCATATACTGTGAAATTTAGGAAATTAACTAGCTTTGTCCATTCTCTCTTTTTCTTCCAATATTTTAAGTCTGTAAGAACCAACCATTTTTTGGTTCAGCTACATATCCGGAATTTTTTATGTCTCAGAAAAATTAGAATGTCTCAAATTTTCTCTTTCCTACATGTACTGCAGTCAGATCCTCTTACTCCTACCTTGAATTGGCCTTTTAAGGGTAGGGACAGACATTACGCATAACCCAGTATAAGTGATAAGACACTGGTTCAAAGCTGTAACACAACAGAAGTTCATTGCACATAAACTGCTTTCAAAATGGCTAAAACAGTTTAAGATAAACCTGGATGAATGTAGTTTCAGACTTTACTGATTTAAGTTACATTGGTTTATTGAACTTCTGTCCCAGATCCCCTCCAGATTCAAGTTAACTCACAGTCCTTCGGCATCCCAGGATTCATTATACCTCCCTTAAACCCTCCCCCGTCCCCCCTCCCCCTTTGTAGGCTGGGCAGGCTAGCCTTGGCTCAACCTGTCTGATCCAGCCCAGCAGGGAGGTGGACTTTAGTGCCCTCCAGCTTCTGGCCTGAGCCACTGCAGCATATGGCTGCATTTCCAGAATCAAAAATATCTCCTCACTTGCTT
Source organism: Gavialis gangeticus (assembly GCF_001723915.1). Classification (NCBI taxonomy): domain Eukaryota; kingdom Metazoa; phylum Chordata; order Crocodylia; family Gavialidae; genus Gavialis; species Gavialis gangeticus. Next base: position 74,612,071 of record NW_017729025.1, read on the forward strand.
ATCGGTTCAATCTACGTAGCTTAGACTAACCTGCAATGATTGAATTGGTATTTTGACTGTCTGTACTTAGCCTAAGTGAGATTAGTTCCTATATAAGCCAATAGGAGTTATTCCCTTGTACTGAAAGCAGAGTGAACCGCTAATTAATGAGAAATAAAAAATAACATTGACATTCCAAATGAAGAAGTTATTCAGAATCAGTGTGACTACCTGGGTGTGAAACAAACCTGCAGAGATTAGAACAATGTAGACCTAATTTCTGATAGAGAACTACGACATAGAGCCCACCTAATACACTCAGATTCACATATGCATTTTCCAAATTGCTTAATTAACCAAGTCCCAATTCCAAAATTAATTCTATGCAGTAAGAATTTGCACAATGTTATCTAGAAGACCAGAGTCCAGATTGCTAACAACCATATTTACTTGAATATAAGATGGCCCTGAATATAAGATGACCTCCCAAAAATTAGATTCTATGTATGGAAAATTTATAAATTTGTTATAATTTTCCAGGTATAGAATCTAATTATTGGAGGTTTTTCTTGAATTTGTTCCCCTCCCACTGTTACAGCAGAGAAAATAAATCTGGGGTCATCAGTTTTGCCCTCTGCCTCCCCAAATTTTTCTCGCTGAACTGGTTCCCCCTTCCTTAGTTAGATCCTGCTCTCCCTGAGCACATGGAAGTGAGGGGCAAATCTGAAAACACTGACATTGAAATAAACATACCTATATTAATCTGCATACAGGCAAATTAGTATCAGTACCCATAGACTTAGTTCACTCAGCATTCACAATGACACATTTTACCTTTTTTGAAACTGCTACAAGTTTTAGACCAAAAAGTCTATAAACAAACTTTTAAGTAGCACTTTTGTATCTACTTACATAGAGAACAAACTATGCATGATATTAGCCCAAAACCAAAGGCTCATGATTTGTCATATAGTTCATTGGGCTGGGCCCCAGCATAGTAAACAGCATTTCAAGCCATGGGGACCCCACAGCTCAGCAAAGCTCAGTATGTGTGTGTACTCCAGATATACCCCACAAAGGATCCATGTTCTAATTAGCCCCCCCGCCCCCACATTCATGACTGAAACTAGGTATTCTTGTCACAAGTCCTGGGATCCTCCAAAAATTTAAATGCAGATGAGGAGGAGGACAACCTGGTCTGGCTCCAACTCACAGACAGCAAGGCCACATTAATCAAATATAACAGGCTGAGAGAGGGCGTAACAGAGGGATTGTAGGTGGGCTGTTTGGGGCCCTGTTTGGTGATGTTTGCTGGATATTTAAGGCTGGTGAAGACACAGGAATCATTGGAAATGGAAAAGAAAAGCACAACTCAGCTGTGGGAGTGAAGAGGAAGTTGAAATGTATTCAATATTGTGACTGAGTTTTTGGTTGTAGCTGTGTTGGTCTAAGGACATAGGCATGCCAGATTCTTTGGGTAGATGTGATATCTTTTATTAGACCAACTGAGTAGTTGGGAAAAAGTTCTTTGCATGCTTTTGGGCACAATCACCCTTCTTCAGGCATAGGGAGTCTCACTGTTGTGGCTCACCATGACTTTAAAAAGAGTCAGCTCTGAGGGGGACTGAGAACAATGGGCACTATCATATATTTTATTCAGATGGGGTTCCCTAGCTTATCCATGTCACAGGTTCCTATCAGTATGTTTACCCAATGTGGGCCATGTGTTTTAGAATCATTCTGAGTGCTGCCTGCATTTAATCAACTTCATACTTGGTTTCTATTACTGAGAACATGCTACTTTTGGCAGCAGTTCAAGGATAGACAGTGCATTTAATGAGGTTTCCTTGTATGCAAATGTAAAATGAGGAGCTTTTTCCCTTATGCTGATTAGGGAAAAAAACTTTACCTTATAATCAAATAAATATGGTATTTGTAAATAAGCATAAACATTCAGAATAAGCACCTCTTCAAATGCAACTTTAAAATACCATATGTCCTTATGCATGCATTATGTGAAGAGAGTTGACAGATCAAAGGACTAGATTTCCCACTCTACATTGATTATTTACCATCTTTCACTTTAATGGATTTAAACAGGTGTTGTCCACATTTAGGTATTAGAGGACTAGAGGTGGTTCAAACTTCCCAACTTGTATCCAGAATCTGAATTTCACAAGGCTTCTGTTCTGTTTTGGCTTCTCCTCTAATGCAAACAACAATGTATCCCAGATAATTCCAAACAGCTTCCCAGCACACTCATGATCTGTTTTCTTCTAATCCTCCTACCAACTTCTCCCTGCTTCCCAAATATCCATGCATGGCTAGAAATTCAGAGCAGATTTTTTCCGGAGACATCAACTCCTCAACTCACTGTGTAAGTTAGTAGAAGTGCCATGTTATCTTTCTAATCATATACTAAGACAGTGGCCCAAGAGAAACAACAGGGCTTCTGACACTTGTCTTTATTGCCCAGTCATAAATTCATAAAGGGATGTATAGTGCAAACAATTGGCAAGTTCACTGAATAAACATCAACACCAATTTAATGACTTGTAAACATTGTAAACCAGAGAATCTTTATACAAAGAAATCAGATACATCAAACATGAGATGAGGCTTAAAGGAAAACAATTAGAGCTTTAAGGTAAGGTTGTTGTGGGAAGGCCCTGTATCACATTAGAGCATATAATAGAAAATGTGACAACATGGAGTACCATATATGCAATTAAATTAATTACTAATATAAAACACTTCTAAAGCAATATGTCGATAAATAAATAGATAAGACATAAGAGATAAATAACCTTTTCAGAGGTCTTGTTTCTCTTTTTATCGAGGAAGAGAAATGAAAAAGGAAATCAAACTTCCTAAAAGACAGAGGTGATAAAAGCATAGCTAAAATAGACATTTTAAGGCTGACTTGTTTGCCCCAGGCTAGTGATTGAAAAGGAAAAGCATAGCCGGACCATAAAAAACCTATTGGACCATATTTCATTTGCTATAGTATATTTAAATGTTTCACTGCACACCAATTTAAATCTAGTGCCTTATAGGCTGGTATAAAATTCCTTAAGCTGTGCTACTTCCTAAGGAACTCTAAGGAACCCTTCTGTAAGACTTACTATGGTCACCTCAAATTGTCTATGTTAAGATTAGTAAGAGAGCTAATGTCATGGGGCCAAATTCTCACTACCATATGCATCAAGAAAGCGACTGCTTTCTCTTCACCAAAATGCAGATATAGTATTTCATTAGGATAAAGGTGCGTTAATGCATGCAGTCTGCAATGTGCAGTACTACTGAATACAGTGCTTGAAAGCTCCACGTTGTCCCTTAACTACAGGCACAGTCCCTGTGTCATGTACTATAAGATTCTGTCAGCTCCACACATGAAGCTAGGTCATTTGCGCTAATCCAAATGCAGTAGAGTTCACTTAAAGAACTGACCACTCGAACGATTCCCATAAGCCAGCTATCTCTGCTAATGAGTCCTCCTTAATCATCCCCTGCAGGTCCTTCTTACATTTCTATCAGTCATTGCATTACAGTACTTCAGTAGCTGGTAAACTATTCCCATGAGTCTGGTGGGGCAGATATGAGAGCCTAGTTGTATGGAGAACAGGACTACTGCCTTCCTCACTTGGCTTCTACCTTGGTCACTTTTCTCATAAGACACTGGAACTTCAGAAGCAAGAATGTAGTAACCTTTGGCTTTTCCTGCCTTCTAGCGTCTCAGTAACAGCACACCTAATACCCATCAAATTCCAGGTAAATGTTAGCTATTTGGTACCTCATGCTGTAATGATCACTTATTTAAAAAACAGCAGCATACAGTACATTTAACAGAAGTAGCCAGTGCACACAATTAACTGAACTGGATGCCTAAAGCAAAGGTTACTGTCAATTCATAAATATTTTTTAACCTACTCTGGTATAATTCTTCTTACACAGGACAAAAAGAGATTTTTTCCCCTTGTTTTGGTGGTTCCATTTATTGAGAGCAATTGGATTCTAGATTTTAGCCGTCATGATACAAAATGCTTTTAAATCCTCCCTATGGAAAATATAATATACACAATTTATGAAAAATGGGGGGAAATGTAAATTCTAATGAAGGGACAAACATCAATGTTTCCTTAACAGCTTGAGCCATATGAACCATTACTTTTAATACAAATACTTAAGAGACTAAATACTCTGCATAAGTTAGATTTTTGTGCAATTAGGGCAGAAAAATAGTGGAATGTGGTTATTCAGCCTATAGATTCCTGCTCCCTGGCCCATCCAAGGCATTATCTTGTCCCTTCTGCAGTTGAGTCATGCAGCTTCCTCCTCCATGTTGCTCAGGTGCCAGCAGCAACACCACTTGGAGAATTGCAGGGTGCATTTACAGGAGGCATTTATTAAGATGAAGTAAAGTCTGAGTGTCTACATATGCAGCCCTAACAGGCCGCAGTGAACTAATAAACACCACTATAGGTTAGTATGTGTAAACACAAGTACTATCTTGCAGCCATATTATTTACTGCACCCCAACACATGTGTAGATGCTAATGGAGCTGCCTGGGGCATAAGGATGCTTCAGTTTGGGGGCTGCCTTCTGGTTAGCCCCGCCCTGGACCACTCTCATACTCCAGCCAGCCCCTCCGCAGCATGTTGAGCTGGGTTGGAGCAGCCACGGGTTGGCAGGCTGACCCCCCATCTCCATGCCAGTTGGGGCTGTTCTGACCCAGCTCAGCGTGCTGCAGTCCCAAGTGCACATGTAAACATGGTTCCCGGGAGCAATAAATTCCAGTGCATGCTGCACTGGAGTTTATTCAATCTCATTAATAGCACATATGACATGCCTGCAGTCTTCCTACTCTTCTACATAGACAGCCTATGTCATCTGGGGAGAGCAGTTGCAGGGATGGCATAAACTCAGTTGCTGTCTAAGGATAGAAGGTAGGGAGGCACCTTAAAGGTAGGGTGGCACCTTAAAGAGTAACTGGTTAACTACATATCTCTGACGATGGTGCAGGCATACGGAGGTTGGAACACGCTAAATTCAGAGGGGACCTTTGGACAATTTTCCTGACAAACTGTAACAAGACTTTTGTATAAAGTGAGAATTTTTTGAAAGGTTGTAACTGGCCACATTTAGGTGGATTTTCAAAGGAATGGCAAAAGGCACAACAACCCGGACACCGAAACCTCACATCACGCCACTGCATTTTAAATCCCTTTCCTAAACTTGGATGTGTTAGAACTCCTCAATGAAATAAATATTAGACTTTTTCATCATGAGTAAAACAGCATTCCTTTGTATCTCAGTCTCAGAAATGGCTGAACCATTTTTGCAGAAACTTAAAAAAAAACCCCAATTTTCAGCAGGTGCCCTGCATAGTAAATATCAATCTGAACAGTTCAAATTTAGCAGCTGGGAGTGGTGAAGAGTTACTCCAGACTTAAAATTATTCATATGAGACCAGAATCTGGACTAGCAGGAATGTCTGACAGTAGTAGAAATGACTTTAAGGTTTAACAGAGTGCAGAAATTGTCAGCAAGCAGTTTTCCTTTATGGGAAGATTACTTCTGTGATGTTGCCAAACTTAGTGAGATTTTGGCAGTTACATACTGGTAGCAAATCACCCAGTCACATAACTTAAAGTTGCTGCAGGGCAGCTTTAATTTGTGTACCCAACTTCCCCAAGCTATTTCTAGGCCTTACATTCTAGAGTTGGCATTGTTTGCTCATTCAGCATTGAGCTCATCCTCTTTCCAAGCTAATGCCCAGTTAGATACGTTCTTATTCTTCTCCCTGAACACACTGATCAAACAGCCTTTGTGTAGTGAAAAATTAAAGTGAATGAATGGCAATATAAGGTCTCTGTACAGGCCCGACTATGTAGGGCAGGGGTGTCAAATATCTGGTCCCAGAGAAGGTGGCAAAATATTATTTACAGAGAATTATTCTAATTAAAATAAAAGAATTCTTACCTCCAGATGGGATTGTCAGACCATCAGACCACTCTGGCATCCCTTTTTAAAACAATATTGTTACCAGTTTTAAAAAAAATCTACCTTTACGCCAAATTCCCTTATGGCTTCAATAGAATATCATTAGAGATTGATGAAGGGACTGTGTCCAGAACCATTATTTCTTGCTTTTGTATTTCTACCTCTCCCTCAGGCTTCTCTGACAAGGGCAACTGGCACTATTTAGGGACTTTGTTCCATTTCTGTTATAGACTGAAAATGACTGTCCTGCACATTTGAAAGTATACTACCATTGGTCCATCAATGTATTCAGCAGCACTAAGAACAGATTATACAGAAGCAGGAAAAATGTGTGCTTTCAAAATGGCAAAATAAGTACAGCTGACTGGTGGATGTCACTTCCTTTCATGGTAACTTTTGAGGTTTTAAAATTTGTTTTTGTTCTGGAACAAAAATCTTTGGAAACATTTCCATGAGAAAAAGTATAATCATGTCAAAATACTAATTTTCTAAGCAAAACCTAGAGTTTTTCATCTCAGATTATTCTGAATCAAGCAGAATTTAGCTTGAAACTGAATCTCCCACATCCCAGGCCAGTCTTCTATTACCAAGTTGCAGAATATGAGAACACTTCTCTTTCGTTGGACTAAAGGCATTTCACCAAAATATTTTGACCACTTCTAAACATGGAGATTTTTTTGAAGTTCTCCTATCTATCCATATGAGGTCAACTAGTTTCTAGATTCCACATATACATTGTGACTGCCTTTTGAGTGACTGCCTTATATCATGAAAATTCCTATTAAGATTTGTGAAGTTCTTTCTCAGGAACAAAGGGAGATGTCTACGATCATACTTAAAATCTGTATTCAAGAGCAAGGCAAGTCAATTTTGCTAAGATACCTATACAGTAATATTTTGAAGGTGGGGTGGTGTAGGTGAACTAAGCCACCCTAGACAAATCCTTCACTTAACCTGGTGCTGCAATGATGAATGCATAAAAATAGGCTGATTAGGAGACATTTTCTTAAGTAGAGAAAAGAGGGCAACATACCATCACATGCTAAATTTATCATAAAAGGCACAGGGTTAAAACTCCACCTGCTATATATATATATCTGCTTAGTTCTCCTATTCTCACAATCATGGGCCACACTGGGTGCACCTACAGGTGCCCCTACAGCAGTGTTGCTAGTGTGCCATCATTTAGTACTTCCTTTTGGTAGTGCACTATTATTTTTAGCTGCTACATCACTGTAGCAACGCGCTATACTGAGGGAGCGTGTTGCTACGGTGATGTAGCTGCAGCATCACGATTTTTGCCTGTGGACACTACATTACTATACCGCGTTGCTACAGCAAGGTATCATCACGTGTAAATGTGTCCACTGTGTCCCTAAGTATATGGGGAAGAGAGGGAGGAAGGAGACAAAATGTAAAGATACTTACATAAAACCTTTCCACGGGGCCCACTCAGAATCTCATTTTTTGTGCACAAGGACAAAAATAATCTAGCACTGATAGCAAAGATGGGACCATCATGGGGATTAGGAATGGACAGATGATTGTCCTATTTCCCCTACACCAACTAATAGAGCTAAGGCTGATGTAAGGGAGGTGAATTCTCACTCTATTGAAAAGGTATGGTAGATACAACCATACTGTGCATTTTTCTCGGCTCTCAAAGGCTTTATGAGTGACCCCATACTTGATCATACTTGATTATAGTTCCTGCTAAATAGAGTTGACAGATCTTGTTTCCGTTCCTTTTCCTGGACATTATAAACTTTGAATTGCTCACACTAATATGGTGTTGAAATGTTACAAGTCAATGAAATGCTAGTTTTCCTACCTTTTGTGTGTTTGCAACTGTACTAACGCTCTTTTGACACAGCTCCTGCATATGTATCAAGTGACAATACATGACACCAGCATGGATCATCACTGGGATTAAAGCCGTTAGAATGACAGCACATACCTCATCCACTTGATTTCACTGAGTGACTGATAGCAATAGTAAGTTGTTGTCCTCTATATGGTCCCATACTATACGGAAACAAGACGCACAGGCCACATCTACAACTTACTAGGTGCAGCTACACATGCTATTAAGGCAAAGCAATAATCTCCAGTGCTTATTGTGCTGGAGTTTATTCCTCCTGGACCCCGTGTTTCAACATGTGCTTGGGACTGCAGCACATTGAGCCAGGTCGGAGTAGCTCCTGTCGGCAGGGGAGCCCAGAGGGGTCAGCTTGCCAGCCTGGGGCTCCTCCAGCTTGCTCAATGTGCTGCAGCAGGGCTGGCTGAGGCACAAGGTTGCTTCAGTGCAGGGCTAGCTGGCAGGCAGCCCTCACACTGAAACACCCTTGTGCCCCAGCCAGCTGTGTCAGCATCTACATGTGTGCTGCTGTGGAGTAAAAAACTCTGCAGCAGGATAGTATTTGTATTTACAAGTACTACCCTGCTGTGGAGTTAATTAGTTTTCTGTGGCCTAATAGAGCCACACGTGTAGACATGAGATGTTTACTGTAGAGCTAATTAGTCTACTCTGCAGTAAATATCTCACGTAGATGTACCCACTGTGTTCGAGAGCAGTATTCTCAAAACTTGATGTGCTGTAATGAACAAGCTGCCTTGTAAACCAGAACCAGTGTAGCTGTGTCAGTGCATATTAACTCACCTCCAGCTAATCAGCTTGCCCAAAGTGCCAAAAAGACACAGCTACATTGCTTATGGTTTGGGGGATAGTTTGAAATATGCTTGAGAATGTGCTGTTTGCAGTAAGTTTACTAGATAGCTGCTGGCCATCCATTTCATTAATGGGGTTCAAATATATTTGTTGTCAGAAGAGGAACTGTGAGATTCAGGGATCAGGGGTTGTCCAATTCAGCCCCCAGAGCTGAGTGGACTGTATTAGACCACAGACTCTAGTAGCCTTCACTTCCACAAAGCTGAAAACTTCTGCTCTACCCTCATTAACTGCTCCTTCATCTCTCCTCAGAGGTATAGCAGGGTAGCTCCATGCCTGGGGCAGCCACAATGCCCAGGGCAGCTGCAGCTGCTGCAGTGCCAATGGTGGTGGTGCAGTTAGCTGCAGCTGCATCAGTAGCTATTTTTGTGCTCTCCATCCCTCTGCCACAAAGTCAACATCCAAAGCTATTGCCCCGGTCACCCCTGCTCAGTTACACTACTGGCTCTCCTATGGTTGAGCCCCGTGTTCCTATTCTCCTTTTCTACTTAGTCCCAGAGGGGAAAACAGTAAGGAGACTGGTATTGGACTATTCAGGACTGTCATCCCCACACCAGTCTATTTATGCAGTTTTAGCAATTGGAGCCCATGATCCCTGAATCTCACAGTTCCTCTACTTTTAGCAAAAATCTGTGAAACCGATTAACAAAATCAATGGCCAGCGTCTATCCAGTAAACATACTGCAAACAGCATGCTCTCAAGCACATTTCAAGCTATCCCCTAAACCAAAAGCAGTTTAGCTTTGTCTGTATAGCATTTTGGGCAGGCTGATTAGCTTGGAGGTGGGCTAATATGCACTGACACTGCTATACTGCTCTTGGTTTACAAGGCAGCTTGTCCTATTCAGGACTGTCATCCCAACACCAGTCTCCTTACACAATTTTCCACTCTGGGTTCACTGTTTGAGTCACAAACTTTGTCCCTCAAGTCCAAAATTGATATGTCACACCCCAACTAATGTTTTTGTCTCCATTCACCAGGCCCAGCCAGTCCCAGTTCTCCCATTTTACTAGTACCAATCTCAGTTTCCGTCTCCTTATCTGTTCCTTGGCTCCTTATGCCATTCTTAGCCTATCTCTGATTGAAAGTGCATTTTCTTTCTAATTGTTAAGTCCCTGTAAACAGGGGAGCACTTAAGTGATTCAAAAATTATTTAACATGGGGAAAATATCTTTTCTCCTTTTTTCCTGGAAATGGCTGGGAGACATTAACTGCCCCTTTAAGGTGCTGTATGTAATAGTGGAAGCGGTTGAGCACATGTAATTGTTATTGGAGTCCCACGGGAGATGGTAGTTACAGGTGCTCTGTACAGCTTAGAAACAAGATTTAGATATTATAAATCCTGAACTCTTCAAACCTTGGAATTCTTTGGATATTTTAAAATGTATGCTTTCGAACAAAACATACTGGTTCATATCTTGTTAGATAGGCCATTCTCAGGACTTTTTGAATTGGGCAAATAGTTTTCTGTTATGCATAACTTCTTTGTAATACCTCTTAGAATTTGAAAAGAATTCTGTTGGCTTTATTGCTTTCTAGAGAGCAAAACTCAATCATTTTCTCAAGCCAAAAAAACTTGTATTCATTTCTTTCCTTGTCTGTCAGTAACCATTGGTGACATTAGCTCTGGGCAGTGGTTTGTTAGTTAACCTGTGCTGTCTGCTGGAAAACTGACTCTGCAGCAATAAACCAAATGCAAATAATGTATCTGGTCAAAATAATGTTTCCATTCTTGGGCAATTTTCTACCTAGGAAGAACAATAACTCTGTTATTTTAAATCTCTCAACACAATACTTTGCCTCAGAGGTAAAGACATGCATCTCTTGCATGTATTTAATAGATCATAAGCAGTATTAATTGAAGTTCCACTCCTGCATTCCCATCAGAAAGAGCTCTTTGCACAAATGTATCTTGTCTACTAAGGGGGAAGAAAAAGAGAGGAAGGCCACAAGAACAGCACAAAGGAACTTTGCAGGTCTTGGCTGCTGGAAGGCCACATCCTCAGCTATCACAGGAAGTATTCAGTCCCCAGTATGCAAGGTAACTACAGCAAACCTTTACCTCCACTTAGTTTCTGCCTGTTAATTTTGACCTTGATTGTCTGGATTTCATGTGATTAAGTTGCACAGTATTTCCTCCAGTGCCTTTATTGGCTGAGCTGACTTACAGTATATATTCATTGTCACTTATTTTGTGATAGTGAGTTTGTCCATCTTCAACACTTGCTGAATGCCGCTTTCTCTAAGACCTTCTCAGTGAAAAGTTAACTTGTTTCAATACAAAACATATAAACCTCTCAGATTTCATGGAAATGTGTGAAAGATAAAAAATGGAATGGACATTTTCAGGAAAAAATTAATGTTCATCAAAAAAAATATGTATTTAAAAAGTCTCATATTTGCACACAATGTAAGGAACATCTAACAGGAATTTTACCAGAATATTACATACATGAGCAATGCAGCACTCACACGTTTTGTTCTGAAGAATCTGGCTAGGAAGTCTTCCCCATTTCACATGATTGTGCATGATCAATATTTACCTTTATGCTAACGTTTTGCTGACTTGGCTATTTTTTATGTAAAAGCCCTTTAAAATATCAGGCTCAAAAAGAGGTGTGAACTCAATTTTCCTAAAAGGGTATAGAAGGACATTTTTCTTTGGAAACTGTGACATTTTATTATAAAATCTACTTGTTCCAAAATACGTTTTTTTTTTTCTGTTTTAAACTTGTGGGAAAAGGATCACAGCATTATTTTAAAGAAGGAATCTTCTAATTTGTAGAATTACTCCATCAGGTCTTGGCATGGAAAGTTACAGCTCTTCTCTTAGCATGTTGGAAAAAAATACAATAGTCATAAAAAGAAAAGCCAAGGTCTGAGGGCTCCATCCTCCTCTCATTACATTCAATGGCAAATAAAAATAAATCCTATTGTTTTCCATGGATCTAGGATTAGGTTGTGAATGAGCATGGCAAATATACACTCAGGCATAAAGGTGGTCCCCCTAGGTCAGGGTTGTGGCACACTGGCAGAGCAGTATCGGAAACACGCACTACTCATGTGGTAACAGTTTTGTTGTTAGGAGACCTCTGTGTGCAGGGCTGTCAACCTGGCAACTTTCACAAGCATTAGAAATCACACACAAAAATTAAAAACAGAGACTAGGAAAACACCCCAATGTAGAGACTATGTTTAAAAAAGAATCTGGAACTGAATTTCTGTGATGTTTCCTGTATTTTAAAACATTTTTTCCCCTTTCAATACATTAAAGGGATTTGATCAAGGCTAGAGGGTCTAAAATTAGACCTGCCAGCTGTGTTTTGGTTTGTAAGCATTCACAGGTCATGCTGTCCCTCTCCTCTGCCTGTCTGGTCCATTCTTCTGAGCAGGCAAAATACTGAAACATACAGAAATTCTGATTTCTGTTACCTGTTTCAAGACTCAGGGAGGTAGAGAGGAAGGACAGTAGGCATACAAATGCTTCTGACTGTGGACATACTTATGGCTCTGGGTTTATTTTCAGCCTACTTAGATGAAAGATTGAAACTATATCAATACTGTACTTATTCAGTTCTAATTTAGAGAAGAAATGGATTTAGAAGATCAGGACAAAAGTCTCAAATACATAGTAATTTTAAGATAGACCCAAAATGAAATTTATCAACTTCAATATAGTTTAAGTGTTGAGAATTGTGGAAAGCAAGCTCATCGTGTTCATTTTTAAAATGTCCTTTGAAAACATTGAAACCTACCACAATTCCATCATTGTAGGCAGTTTTTAGAGTCTGAAATTACTCATTAGCCTGCCAATTTTCCACCTAATACCTCATTTAATTACTGAAAACCAGACCTTTGTAATTAGCAAATTTATTATAAATTTATTACTAAAACTCTGAGGGTGAGTCTAAGTGGAACTAATCTGACCTCCAGTTGTGGGTGGTGTAAAACTAATGTGGTTACATATCTGAATGCAGAGTTTCCATGTGTTTTAAGCTCTCTACATTTTTAACTGAGATTTCTAAATTGGGTGCCCCATATTAGAGGCAGCCTTGAACAGTTGTACCCTCTAAACCTCCTAGATCATCTCTGCTTTTGTAAGCACAATCATCCAAATGAGTCAGTCAAAGAGATATTACCCTAAGATTAGGGACTGTCCAAAAAAATCTTCAAAATAATAATTGAAAACATATGTCAATACTTCATAAAAAGCTACAATTAGTTTTGTATACACCAAAGTCTGTTCAGCCAGGTACAGGTTCTGAACCAGTGCAAGCCTTATGGAAAGTTTATTGAACCTCTAGAAGAAACGTTTTTTGATCTCAAAATAGAGACCTATATCAGTCTCTCCTATAGGAATCCCCACAAGAAATGCCTCAAGAGAAGCAATGTCTTCCAGAATCCTTTGACAGAGATATCTACTCTCATAACTCCATATGGGGAAAAGAAGATGGATAGATCCACCACCAGACAAGGTCAAGGAACACATTCATAAGCTTGGTGGATCCCAGGTCATTCATATAGAGTCTCTGCATTTCTATACTAGCTTTTAGGCCTGGTACCTTAGTAGCAATCTGGCAGCGCTCTCCATGGGAACTGCACTACCAGCCCTTTCCTCTGGCTATGTCTAATAGTCAAAAGCTTCACAGAAAAGATAATACAACCTCATGATTTTTCAGATGAAATTTGTTGAGCAACACAGAGGGTGGGGGCAGTGGAAATACTCATCTAACAGACCTCTCATCTACTTCCATTCAGAAGCGGAGTTACCACTCTGTAGAAAGACATCCGGTGTCCAAAGGAGCTACCGGATGGGTGAGAACTACACATGAAGAATTACCTCCTAGGTAAGATGAAGAGGAATAACCTGGACCAAACTTTCTAGGAGACAAGAAAGGAGCAAAAAGGGATGTTGCAGACAGACACATTTTCCAAATAAAATCTTAAACAATCAGATGTTAATTTACATTCCTACTCTTTCCATTATAAAAAAATATAATAAGAAAAAAGTAACCATCAATATGAGTTGTAGATAAAACTTACATTGAATTCCCCAAAAAATATATTGCATTACTTTCTAGCATTTTATGCACATGGTGCATTTTAGAAAAAAGTACTTTGGCAAAAAATCTATCTTAAATGTGACAGTTTAGATCCCTGAGGTTTTAACCCAAAATATAAGGTATATTTATCTGGTTTTGCAAACCAAATAGGAATGGGAATCCTATTAATATATTTAGGAATTCCCCTGCCCTTTTCTCATGTTATGAAGTGCTCTCATAAGCAATTTTGGTCTCTGCTGGATCATCCCATAGGATATGTTTAGGGGAAAGAAAAGTCAGAGAGATCCTCTATATTGTCCAATCAATGCTCCATGGCAACATAGGAAGGCTATTTTCTTTTCCAATTAATTCATGCAGGACAGAAGCTAGAAACAATAGGCATCCCTCTGGCACTTCTCCAGCCCACTTATTCTCAGTGTTTTCCCCTTTCCTGCAAGCACTAATTCCCAACAGACTCCAAAGGAGGAAGTGGCCAGTGTCTCTGTGGCTGCTGAGAACCCATTCAATGTGTAAGAGGTGAGGTTCCTTCTGTGTATACATAGAAAAGGACAATATGAACCTGGGTGACATTTGTGTGAGCAACTCTTTGCACCTTCCAATCACGGAATGACAGTATTTTGTAATACTAGAAAGACTTACAAATGCCACAGACTAAACAGATAGGATACAGAAAAATAAGTGAATCTATATCTTGTATTTTATATAAATAAGACAAAACAGCATGTTTTAAAAAAAGATTGGTTAAGAATTAGCCCCTGCTGTTTTGCTTGGAAATATACAATCTATGGCGATGCCATTTTTGAAGGAGCATGGTGAATTTTAATTGGTGCACAGTGATGCAAAATTATAACATTGCATTAGTAAGTCACAACATTGCACTCAGATGTACATATACATAGAGACTTTTGCTTAGCCACTGTCTGGCTTACTACTATTAAAGTTGCTTTATAAAAAGCAAAAGGGTAAATTGCCACTAAAGTTTATGTTTCACTGAAATTATAAGCAAATCTTTTAATTGATACGACTAATAATTTGAGATTTTTTTTAAGAAAACATTCGTTTTTACAGCAAGTTAAAAAACAACCCTGCCCCCTTGATTCAGATATTTATATGACTCATTTGTTAGCATGATTTTTGGATAGAAATTTTGCATTTTATATACACACATGCATGAACATTAATACAAGCACAATAATGTATGTATATAAATAAGTATGCATATACTAAAATAAGTGTACAAACTTAGCATAGTATCTATTTATATATGAAATGTGCACACCTGCATATATAAATATATATGAAATTTCTCTCACATATGTATGTGTATGTATAATACACACACACACACTTTATATATACACATTACATATATTTTCACCAAAACACATATGCTCCAGAGCTTTCCTTTTAGTGTTTTTCTTGAATCTTTACATGAATAATATCCAGCATCATGGACCTTGAACACTGATGACTCTGGCTAACGCTTTTATCCTTTGCTTGAAATTACAGGATCAGTCTAGCCAGAATTTATGAGAACCAGACCCCAGACCTCACATAGCTCACATATTAGACCATTAGGCATCTAACTACCTCTGAACAATTTCAATGCATTATCTTGCCTTCTCCCTGGGGCACAAACTTCACTCGTCCATACTTTTAATATATTTTGTCTGCATGAAGCAGATCGAGTTATTACATGCCAGCAGATCACGACTTACAGAAATCTCATTGCTCCACAATGATGCAACTAATATCTCTCTTCTCCATGCTGAGATAGGGCAGTAAAGAAATGGCCAACAGTACAATTTTCAGTAAATTAGTTGATGGGCTATTCAGGGCAGATTTGCTGTTTACACATTCAGACAACTTAATTAAACATTTCCACTTTGGCACGTATTCATAACAGTAAGTGCATATATTGATATACAGAGATGGCTATCCACCTGACAAAGAAAATGATTTTATATATGTATAGATATAGATATATATTAAGGCTAGCTACTGCATTTTGCATAAAATTACATATACCCCTTCTCCCCAAGTAGTTCTATATTTGACTTCTCACAAGCAATATAAAAACAAAGCATTATTACAGAACACTTATCTGCATTATGAGTTGGGCATTTTTTTTCTTAAGTTCTGTGATTGAAATTTAACATAAAGTAAGATTAAAAATCAATTGACCTATGAACTCCTTTGAACCTTTTACCTGGATTGCAAGGCCATTACGTTCTTTTCTTTCATTAGCTTTTTGCTGTGGCAAGGCTGAACAGGAAACAAGGGTGATCCTGTCCTTTCCCTAGAGACTGTTCATCAGCTGGCTCAGTTTACGCCAGTAAAGAATACTGGAAACATGTCACCACTAAGAAACCATACATTTTTTTCATATGTATTATGATCATAATTACAATCCTAACATCAATAGTGCAAGACCATTGGGGAATTTACACCTTGTTTGACTTCCTTTTCTGCAAAATGGTAAGTATGTATTTTTTATAACCCAGTTCTATCTAATTAAGTCATTCTGTTTTGGTTCTTGGTAAATGAATTCCTTAATAATCTCAATTTTTGGGGTAATGAAAGTCAACTTTAATTATTTTCATTTAGTTTTTTTTCCTTCTTTTTAAATAGCTCTGAGAAATACAAGCTTGTTTCTCTTTTCAGAAGTGGTTCTGAGACTAATCCTCAATGCCTCCCATAAGATGCGGTGCAGTGCCATTTCCAACAATACTAGGAGGTGGTTAGAGTGCTCAGCACTACAAAGGAAGCACTTTGCACTGTACAGAATTGGACACTTAATTCCCAACTAAAACTCCGTCAAAAGGTCATCAGTTCCAGAGACTAAAACAGTTTTGATGAAGCCCAGGGTCCTACCCTGTTGACAAGTATCTCAACTATTTTCAACAGCTCTTGGTGTCCACATCAGAAGAATGCAAAACAATCACCAGAGTGAGGTAACTACAGGTCCTGTGTAAGAATCTGCAGAACACACACACTAAATTGCATTTTAAGGCAACTGTTTTTTTTTCACCTGAGGTAAGAATAACTAATGATGTAACCAGGTTATCAACTACACTCTTTGACGTGCCGGCAATGCATGAACTAATGCCTTGTAAATGCAACCCAAGAAGAGATTTTCCCTCAGGATAATTCCTTTGGTAGTCTGTGAGAACTAAAAGATGAAGTGTCTAGAAGGGAAAACCTGAAACTCTTGAATAGGCCTGAACTGGACTGAACCCAGCTGGATTTTCATGTGGATTATGAACATTGTACCAAGACACATATGGTTTGTGTAGATTGGCATCTTGTCATTCTCTGCTGGTTCATATGGTAAATCAGTTTAAAGTGCAAGCCTCTGTGAAAACCACTTACTCATCTCAAACTTCCTTTACTTTCTAAATCCTGGAGACCTGGGACTAAATCGAAAGGGTGAAGTACACTTAGTAATTTAGAAACACTTCCATCTAGTACTAAGGGTTCCCTGGGAGATCTAGGTCTTAAACTCATTACATCCTGACCTAGAACCAGGGGCTCTGCTCCATAGCTCCAAAGTCTTTCTCACTGTCTTCAAGAAGCTGTCATATATGGCTGTTATTACTTATAGTCCTGACTGAGTTTTACAGTGGCCATCAAGTCGCCTTCTCACAAGGACACCGAAAGGCATGGGTGGATCTACAATTTTGAAAAAGGGGGTGCAGTTGATGCATTGCCTTATCATGTATAACACAACTCACATTTTTCCCTAGTTGAAATAAATAAACTAGAAACTTTACTAATTTGCTAAGGGACAAGGGTTGTTTTATTCAGTTTAAGATTAAAGCAAAAATAAGTATATCTTTATTGGAATGTGCATTAATTTGCCATATCATAAATCAGTATAATATCATGTCATATATCAGTATAAAAACACAACAAACTAGACAAATATAATCAATAGCTGTTGTTTCATTAGTCCCTTAGGCATTAGAAATATACATGCATCTCTGTTATATAACAGAATCTAGCCTTCTTGAATATCTTGACAGGGAATCCAATACTTCACTGAAAGTTATTTCTGCACCTGAGTTAATGTTTTTAGCTAGAGTTAAAAACAGCCTGCAGGGCTGTGAAATAGGAGCTACATTATCAGGAACAGCTAACAAAAAGCAAAATTGCAGAAGAAAGGATTGTTTGATTACTTGAACATCAAAGGCATTCAAAGGGAAAGAGAGATTTGTTAACCAATTATTAATTTGTTTCATGAAGAGTTTAGAATGAATCAGGTAGAATATAATGATCTATGAAGTCAACTGATCAGTGCTGCCTGAATAGAAATGCTGCTGCCACTGTCAGGCAGTTGGCTTTAAAATTTGGGTGGAGCAGGAATTAAGGAGGGGTGGGGAGTGCAATGGCACCATTGCACCCCTCCTGGATCTGCCCGTCAGAAGGAAGGAAACAGTTCTACTCTCCTATTGCTAAACACATCCCATGTTTTAGAGTAAATACTAAATTCCTGTTTTCCCCTAGAAATGCATGCCAATAATACCTACAACAGGGTTGTTCAACTTCTAAGCAGCTAGGGGTCAAATGTCCTGTGGGCTGCACTGGAGGGGGCCACAGGCCTGAGGGTCACTCCAGGGTGAGCAATGGGCCCCACATGCTGCACTGATGACCCTGCCCCCATAGTGCTGTACCATGTGGCCCCTCCCACCGCTGCCCCACATACTTGACAGCCCCCTGGTCACGTTCAGTTCCCCTGGCTCTGCTATGCTTTGCTGCCCCCCAACCTCCTGGCTTTTGATGGGGCATGAGCAGGCAGCAAAAGAAAGAAGAGGGAGCCCAGAGACTCTGGCTGCTCTTGCAGCCAGAGCAATGAGAGGGAGTGATGGCTTGGCAGGAGGCTAGGGGCTGCATCTTGAACATTTGAAGGCAGCCCTGACCTACACTATGATTCCTAGCAAATCTATTTTATCTGCTTTTATTCAGGATATCCCATTGAAAGTTTAGCACCTCTTGCAAATGTGAGAAGGCAGGTCATGACTCAGTCCCTTGAAGACCAAAAAAATGTTACAAGGAGAAAACAGTTCTACTTTGAGGTCTCCTGAACAGTTTGTTTAGAGGATAATGCAGTAGTCCCCTCTGAAGGGCACTGGAAAAAGGCCTCTGAGAAGAAAATAAATAGGCCATGATTTAAAAGAAAAAAAAACAACTATAAAGTTCCACAGCTCAAAATGCTGCTTTGGTATTATTGAGATATGTACTGTAATGCTCCAACCATTACCATGGAATACTTCATGAGGATGATGCAAGGTAAAACAGAACACATCTAAAGATGCTTAAGGTAAAGTGGATGTAGAAGGTTTGTGGAGGCCTAGTAAGTCTCAGCAGATGTTATGGCTAGAGACAGACATTCAAAAAGCCTGAGCCTGAATTGATTCAACCTTTGCAGGTTAGTCTAATCTGCAAAGCTTGAACCAATTTGGATGTGGAGAGACATTCCCTTTTCATTCTAGAAATGCAAGCACATGCCTACAGTGGGTCAGGCTAGAAGCTGGGGGGTGCTAGAGGAGCCCACCCTTCCCTTCCATAGCTGAGCTGGGCCGGGGGGAGGAGGGGACGTGTGGCCAGGCAGGACACTCTGATTAAGGACGGGTCCCCCCCCTACACTCCTGACGAGGAGGAAGCCAGTAGGGAGTTGATAACAGAGCATAGAGTTACACAGGGAGTTGTTAGCATTTAGTACCCCATCAACAAAACAAAAGGATCTCTCATTAGTTCAAGCTCTTTTTAAACAACTTTTTCCAAGGACAGAATGGAGGGACATTACCAGCTACCTGCTGATTAGCTCCAAAAAGCCCTACCCAGCACTGTCCTATCTTTGTTCCCTCTCCCACAGCATGGACCGTAGCCAGCATGTGGTATGCTACCTAATGCTGAGAGGTACCTGTGTCAGGCAGAGGGGAGCGGAGGATCCCTGCTTGAGCAGAAAATGGTGGGGTGCGGTGGGGAGCAGGAGGAAGCCAGGCAGATGCCGCTATGCCTGCAGCCTCTGCCAGAGCTGCAGCCAGGGAGCAGAGGGGAGGGGCCAGCCCTGGTGGGCTGGAGCAGAGAGCAGAGCCCCGCCCAGAGTTGCAAGGCATCTGGGATGCTGGAGGACCATGTTTAACTTAAACCAGGAAGGGGTTGGGACAGACATTGCATAAATCAGTTTGACCCAAACCAGTTAAGTCTGATACTACATTCAACCAGATTTATCTCAAACCGGTTTCAGCCATTTTCAAACTGGTTTATGTGCATTGAACATCTATTCTGTTACTGGTTGAAACCAGTTTTTGATCACTTAAACTGGTTTATGTGCAATATTTGTTCCTAGCCTGTCAACTCAAGAATATTTGTAAATGGGAACTATTCTTGATAGGTTTTGTTAGAACTTGAATCCACTTTGTTGTTGAGTTATTTGCAAGTCTTTTGCAAGGTTTTATTCTAAATGCATATACACTTCAGCTGGGCATCTGCTGTGTGTTTCATCCTTGTTAACAGTTCATTTTCCTTGGAGGAATCACTGGATATCATTAAGAAGAGACATGAACAAGAATAATGAAGACAGATTGAAAATTATTAAGATCTCTTCATGAGATATTTGTTTTTCTATATTCTACTTTTGGTGGTCCATGCTGGAGGGATGACCTGGTATTGTAGCAAAGTTTCCAGACATCTAACCCACACACTATTTTTTGACCCTAGACTGCCACAGGAAAGACTATTATTCTGTTGTACAACAAAACTGAAAGAAGCCGTAATGTCAACTGGTCTTACACCACTGACTACAAGACTTATTCTCTATATAATTCACAATCAGATTCAGGCCCTTACTCTTTCCAAAAGGAATACAGTGGACTGTAAGCCAGATCCACAGTCCTGAGGCACCATATATATGATGATATTTACTTGAGGGTTTTATTTATTCACAATACAAACCATCAGATGTATATCTGATTTACTATTTCCATTCTCATATATCCATAATCTCTAAAATGGGATTAAGAAGAGGTTAGTGTTATAACCACTGAGATTATAGCTGAGTTGATGGAGTTATTTACATTACTTTTGCTTATTGATATTAGAATCCATGCATATAATAATTCTTCCAAATTACTTCAGGAATTCAGGCCACCCACAGTGATGGAAATGGCTCAAATAAATCCTGACTCATTTAACAATGTAGGCATGCTCCAGATGTGATATTTGTGATGGGACCAAATACTGGGAAAATAGAATTTGTTATGGACTGACCATTATATTCTTTAGTTTCTGGACAAGGTACATCTTGCTCGCCAAGATGATGCATCTGTTTTTATGATCTATACCTTTGGAAATTAATGGAACTTGTGAACTTCCAGATGGCCATACAAAAGAAGGCTGTGCAATCAGCAGATCACTCTGCTGATGGCTTGATGGCATTCTCTAATGATCTCTTCTCTGGTCTCTAAATCCCCTATCTCCTGGATTGGCTCTCCTTGGTCACTTCATTCAGGAGAGGCATTCAAAAAAACTTGAGGCAGAAGTGATGTGTTTCACACTTTACTCTCAGCTCCTGAAGTCAGGTCAGGAGTGAACAGAACAGATGTTCACCCTTCAGTGAGGAGGGGGGCATGTACAGGCTGCTTGCACTGGTGCAGACCAGGTTGGGGGTGCTACTATGCTTTTCTCAGCAGGTTGCTGGAGAATGCTGAGCCCAGCCAGCATGACCCCTCTTCTCATCCCTGACACCCACCAGTGACCAGCTATAAGCAGCAATGTGGAGGGAACAGAGACCCCAGCCCCAGTTTCCCCAGCCCCAAGCCAGAAGAGCTGGCTGGGAGGTGGGGGGCAGGGCACATGGTGAGGGCTTCCCCCTCCACTGGTCAGCCTGGCTGGCCAATGTGGCTTTTGTCCCCAGCCCTGCTGCCCTGGCCCTCCAGCCAGCAGCCAGCTGTCAGTGGCAGTGGGGAGAAAGCAGAGACCCCCCCATCATGTGGGCCCTTCAGTTCTCCTGGTTTGGGTCCAGGGAGGATGGGTGCACAATGTGGGGGTCTCTGTTTCTCTCCCTCCCCCCTGCTGCTGCTGACAGCCAGATGGGGGGGTAGGGCTGGGTAGAGAAGCCACAGGGGGCAGAGGCCCCTGCTGCACAGACCCTCCCAGCTATGCTGGCTCAGGTTTGGGGCGAATGGGGCTTGGGCAGGGCCTCCTCTGCTGCCACTGACAGCTGGCCATTGTTTGAGGGGGCGGTGTAGGGCTGGGAGAGGGGCTATGCTAACCAGACAATCTGAGAAGTGGTGAAGTGTGGAGGCCCCCACCATCCAGCTTCCTCCCCACATGTGCTCGTTCAGGCTGAGGCAGCCTCCCTGACCACCCGGGTGCTGCTGACAGATGACATGGCCCCAAGCCCTGTCTCCTGCCTGCAGCTGGCTCTGTAAGAGCCCACTTGGCCAGATCAGATGTGTATGGGCTGAGGGTAGTGCAGCATCCTGTGAGGGGGAGTTAGTGGGGGCCCACAAAGCAGCTAGGGATGCCAGGGGACTGCAACCTAACTTGAGTTAATAGGGGATCTGGTACAGAAGTCTGATAGACCAGTTTAAGCTAAATTGCTTAAGTCTGATACTACATCCATCCAGGTCTTGGCAGGTTCTGCCACTTTTAAACCAGTCTATGTGCACCCAACTTCTTTACTGTTATGGGTTTAGACTGTTTTTTGGCCACTTAAACTGGTTCATCTGTAAAGATTATATCTGACCTTGGTTTACACAGGGCCTGTAATAAATAATACCAAAATTATTTTTTCTTTCAGATTTGGTTAAGCTAAAGTAAAAAAGTGCCTCTCATAAATGGCTATGAGTTGATGGAAGGAGTTTTTCTTATTTCTGTCTTCTTTAAAGACATAAACCTTCATAAAGAGAAAAAAATGTAACAGAAAACTATTTTGGTGCTGCTGGAGTTCTGCTGGGGAGAGAGGGTTGCATCTGGGCCTCCACCAGCTGCTACAGATTGTTTAGAAATTCACAAAACAAGAGGAAAAGTGCAAAGATGAAGGGTAAAGCACAGGAGTAGGCCAAAGACATCAACCTCAGAACAGTTTTTTGATATGTCACTCTGCAAAAATGTTATTTATATATATTTTTTTAAAAGCATAATCAAAAATTTGCTGGTAAAAAGTTAGGGTAAAGTTTTTTAAATCCAAGTGCCTATAATCAGGCATAGAAATCCATATTTGAGCATTCTTTTTCCATTAACTATTTGAATTAAATAGTTCTTAAAGAGCCCAGTTAGGAATCACCATTGTGCTCAGTGCTGCACAAGAATATATGAAGATACAGCCAGAAAACTTGCAAGATTAAGGAAAAAAGTCTTATTTTCATAGTTGCTAAGCACCCCCGCTTCTGCTAACTTCAATAGTAGTCACAGATGGTCTGCCTTTTTGAAAAATCAGGCAAGTTTTTCAATAAATGATTTTTTCCCTCATTGCGTCAATATAAAAATAGTGACCGTACATGTGTTAGGGATGCTGTAGTATTAGAAACGCAACCTTTGAAATCTTAAAATGTCTAATGGTTGTTGCTATAAAAAGAGGTCATGCCACTATTTATAAAAGTAGGATTGTAACCCAGTGTGTTGGCCAAATTCCAGTTGCCCATCTGAATTTTGGTTGGGGTCATCATCTTTACTTTTTGTTTTATGAGCTACAGCCTATACTGTTTTGTAATATTTCTGTGCACTGTTAAAAATGCCATGCATCAACATAGAAATACTGGCATTTTCATGTGAGAGAAATTATTCCTTTATATTAGCAATCTCTATAGTTACGTAGTGTAGCAAGGTTTTTATTACTTTTTTTGAGACGTTTGAAATTCTGCAGATAGAATGTCCTTGGGCTAAAGAAATACCTTCTCTGTGTCCCACAAAATTCCCCCGTGTATATGCATTATAATGCAGTCTGGAATTACTTGAACACATACAACTTTTTTCCACTTAACTGTAACATATTCAGTACACAGGATGCACAAAATGGGGTAGAACTGAGATTGCATGAACAGGCATAAATCTGGAATTCCCTAAGTGAAGGACATGAATGCAACCAAACCTAAAAGATGTTCCATTAACATATATTATTTTTGTAACTTATTATTAAGGGAAAGTAGGTAGCATCTTCTGTGTTTACAGGGGCAAGTCTAAAGTAGCATTTGTCTTTTTTGTATATTTGCATATGTACCTGCAATATTACATTAGACCCATATCTGGATCTGTCAGTGGTACTATGCAGCGATCCTGCCCAAGCCTATACACACTCAATCACTATATACAGGAGTAATCATTATATCTCAAACTGTAATCAGAGGGGCTGGTTTGGATCCAGAAATCCTAATCCAAATTCCGTTAAAGTTCAAAGGGATTCACATGTTTGGCTCCAGTTTTAGCACATCCCTAATTTTGTCCACTGTATATGAGGACCAAATATCTGAAATACCTGCTGTCCTGAACATTTCAGAGTACAAAAAAATCCTCCTCCCGCTTCTTGTAGAGATGCCTGTTTTGTTCATGCATGTGATATAAAACTCTGTGAGGAATAACTTTCACTTTATATTTGATATTATCATATGTGATAATCTAGAAAGCTTCAAGACAAGCTACCGAAATTCTTTCAGTGTTAGGAACCTATTCCAACTTAAAGGGCATTTTTTCATGTGCTCTGGGACATAACATGTTAATTAGCGAGCCATGCTAATTAAAAGCACCCGTGCGTCATGTGTATCAGCATCCCCATGTGTCTCTGCACTGAATAAATGGCGGTGGGTTGCTTTGAAATAAAACATGTTCAATGAGCTTTAGTTCAAAGTGCCCCGCCGCCATTTTTTCAGCACAGGGATGTGCAGGGACACTGATACATGTGATGCAAAAGGCTGTCAGAGCACAATTTCCATGCTCCAGAAGACTCGATTAATTGAGTCTGCTCCGACATGCTGGATTTCCAGGGCATTGGAGCAGGTGCCCCGCAGGTCTATAGGAGTCCAAAGTCACTAAACAATTGCACACTGAATATTCTGCCATTTACCAACCTCCCTCCTTCCATCAAGTTCAGTGATTATTTTGTCTTTCCCTCTCCCCCAACCTATTCACTCAAAATGTAATATACTATACATTTGATGTACACCATTTTAAAAAAAGGACTTCCCAATTTACTTGTAGTTTAAACATTTAAAATAGGGCATCATCTTTTAAATTGGTCAGAAACACACCACCCTCTGCCAACTGCACATTCATTATTTTCATGCTTCTCATTTCTGACACTGATTGTTAATTTCCAATGGCTGCTTAATGACCTTTTTGAAAATAGTCTCAAATCTGCTTCTGGAGCCAGATTTTCAGAACAGCTCAGAACCCTTCAGGCATAGAAATAGCAGCTAATTTTCCAATAGCGCTCATCATATAAGCTGAATTCTTTTGAAAATCAGGCCCTGGTACATGAGGAAGTCCCTTCTAACCCTAATTATCTATGATTCTCTGGTAAAGACACCTACATCAGAACCACCACCCTACTGACACTTTAGCCAACAGTCTCAGCAGACAAAGCTGAATACAAGAATACCTCGGTTAACGAATCCTCTGGGAATGAAGTTCCTTTATAACGAAGTTGGCCTTTTTTTGCAAAAAAATTGAAAAATTTTTTGAGGCAAACGCGGATTTCTCATTTTACCAGAGAAACCCAGGGATTTTGCAATTAGCTCCCTGCAGAGTTCCAGCCTGCAGGGAGCTGGGAGGGAACAGGAGAAAGGTGGTTAGACAGGGGGCGCCACATGCATATACATGCACATGGCCCCAGGCAGCCTGTAGAGCAGCTCTAGCAGGTATGTTGGGAGGAGAGAAAGATTGAGGGCCCTATAGAAAGGGAGCTGGGCAGGGCTGGGGTTTGGGGCCCAGAGCTGCAATGTGCGGGGGGCAGGACAGGGCTGTGGGTGGCATGTCCCGGGGAGGGGGAGGGCCGGCTCCCTGCTGCCGCATGCATTTGTGGGGTGCAGGGGTACCCATGCCCCTCAGATCTGTACACGGGACAGGCACAGGATGCGGGCTTAGGCTCCTGCCCTGCTTCCTTCCCTCAGGGCTCTGCAGCCTGGCGGCATGACCGGGCATGGCAGGGAGCAGCTGAGCCGTGCAGAGAAGCTGCTTGTCGCTGCAAGCTCCGCACTGCCCTGGCAATGCACCTTCTGTGTGCGGGGCAGCAGTGAGAGCAGAAGCATAAGGGGTTGCACCCCTCAAAGCAGTGACACACACAGGGGGAGCATCACCAGGGCAGCGCAGAGCTCAGAGCGGCGAGGAGATCCCCATGTGGCCCTGCTGCTCCCTGCCATGCTGGGTCATGCCCGCCGGGGTGTGGAGGTCCTGGGTGAGGGAAGCAGGGTGGGAGCATGAGTCCCTGCTGCCCCCCAGGAGTGTGCATGGTGGCAGGGAGCCACCATGCCCAAGCCCACAGCAGGCAGCAGCAGGGAGTGGAGGCATGGGGCTGTGGACCCAACTCTGTAGGCCTGGCACCTGAGTATCTTTGTGAGTATCACTTATCTTTGTGAGTATTTATGATATTTTCCTACTGTACCCCCCTCCTCTGAAGTCCTGGAATGCATCCCTATGCCTCCTATGTTATTTCTACCTCTGGTAACAAAGTTTCTGATAACAAAGTGACATCCTGGAATGCATCTACTTGGTTAACCAAGGTATTACTGTAGGTCACAGGAACTCAATACCTCTCCCAACCTTGGCAGTAGTCCTTGCAACACAAAGTTGAGGTAGGTCAGGAATATTACTGCTACTGCCTATTGCCAGCCGGGGCGGTGGGTGTGTGTGTGTGTGTGTGTGTGTGTGTGTGTACGCATAGATGTTTGTGTGCATCTGTGTGTGTGTGTGTGTGCATGCTTGTTTATCTGTAAGTGAAGAAGATGCCAGTCTGTAGAACTTTCTGACAAATTTCATGAGCAATTACCATTGTCAGATCTCAAAAGTCTATTATTTACTTGGAAAGTTGGATCAGGTCTTATGTATATTAATTGTGATGATAAAAAAAGGACTATACAACATTTGTTTTTGTATTAGATATACATGAGGAGGCATACCAGTAAACTCCCCATGAATGAGTCACACATTTGTGGTTCCATTTACAACAGCTCAGATTCAGCCAAGGAATCAGTGGACGCAACTTTTCAGAAGTCCCTTAGAGTTGCACCTTCTGGTTACATCAAGTTTAAATTTGCTCTTTCATATCAAGAGAAGATAGTCTTGAAGTGTCAAAAGACATGGTAGATTGCTTCTAGAACTATTGGTATAGCAGCACCAGGAAAGGAGGAAATCTGACTACATTAAGTAATTTCAGTACAAACTTTCCCTTATTTCTACCCTTCCCCCCTGTGGTTCTCACAGTTTTCAGAACAAAGCATTTATACTCTGTAGCATCTGCAGAGACCTTCTAGTTTGCTGCTTTCCAGCTTAGGCTAAAAACAAACAAACAAACAAAAAGACTTTAATGTTTCAGTTTAGGGGAAAAACTCTTACCAATGAGGCATGTAAAGTGCTTTTATGCTGATTGAGCAGCTGGTTTTTTTGGTAAGTATCCCAGATGTTTCATCAGTATGGCAACACCTTACATTATACTATTTCCAAAGATCTTGGACCAGTCCCACCTGGTCATATCCTTAGCCTGAAGACCTCTGCCTTATAATACCTCTCATTACACAGTGAACCTTAATGATTTTATGACCTAACATTTTTCCTTCATATAATTTAAGCAAGGTGCACAGGCAAACTGCTAACATCTGTTATCAATGCATCCTATTTAGAGACTTATATTTATCATATATATAGTTTCCCTAGCAATGAACATGGAGCTATTTCTAATTGTTTGCAACAGGGCTGTCCAACTTGGGTGTAGTGGTGGGGGCTGCAAACAGCGCTTCCGTGTGGCCCTGGACAGCCGACCATGCAGGCCACATGCTAAGGGGACGGCCATCCTGGGTATCCCTCCCTACCACCCAGGCTTTGCTGGCAGCACTGACCCCTCTGCCATATGCCTAGCACCAGTAAAGTGCAGGTCTCCACAGCACAGGCAGTACCTATACCCTTCCCCACCTCACAGCAGTGGGACAGGTGGTTGGCCTCCAGGCCACTGGTTGGATAGTCCTGGCTTATGTTTTACAGTAAGCAATTAAGCTACACGCATAGAGAAAACCCTCAAAAAGCAGTTCTAGCTATTATTTGTGAATTAGCTCAAGAATTATCTGTAGAAAGAACAATGCAAATGAATGGTTCCACACCACTACAATATCTTAATTATTTTATTGTCAATTTTATGACCATCTGTTGTGAAATTATCAAAGTGATAGAAAAAGAAACCAAACTAATCCAAATTCATAACACAAAATGGTCAGGCGTAAACACACAGGCTCAATCTGAACTCATTTACATCAGTGAAATCAATGAAGTTTCACCACTATTAGACCTTCTCCCTTTTACATTCACGTGAATGATGATCATTTTAATTACTGAACGAAGACAAAATGTATGGAAACTATAAAATGCATGCACTATTTCTAATCTTTATTTATGCCAACATCAAAATCTGTGTAAGGAAACAAACCCAAAATGAGAAAAGAAGACAAAGATTTGATTTTTTTTCATATAGCAGATCCTTTCCTTCCAGAAAGTTCATTCACATACGTACTTATTTCTGTAAGTCACATAGTCAATTTGCTGGTAATATTTTAAGTGCTACAGAAAGTTGAGTGGGATCTTTAGATAAAGCCTTTCACTCATGCTAATATACTGTCAAAAGTGATTTAAAAATATTTCTAAAAGTTTTTAGCTGCTAAAAGGCAAAGTTTGCCACTTGCTGGAAAATTATCAAAACTATTTTAGTATATTTGGTACAGATATTAAAATCATGATTCAAAGAAAAAGTGCAAAGTTATTTTTAAGTGAAGTACCGCATACATTTTGATAGCATTATAAGAATGTACATGAGGAGGGCATACTGTTTTGCGTTTTTTGACAGCATGACATTTGTTAAATTGTTTTCTGGTGCTATCACCTGAGCCTAAGACAAAAACCAGGAGTTGTTAGCTTTGCTTTTGTTTGTCAGTTTCTGGAGATGGCCCCTAAGCATCCATCAGTGTCACAGGAAATCAAAAGAACATTCTGTGCCCTTTCAAAACACTGGCTCCAAGCATCGTGCTGTGCTTGATGCAAAGTCTGAGGCCAGGGAGGGCAAAGACGACTGTAAGCTGCTTTTGTAATCCCCTGGTCCCAGGGGCTGCCAGGGGTTACTGAAGCACTCTCCCTCTCCCAATCCAAATTAGAGCACTCTCAGAGCTGCTCTAATTTTGCTGGCTGCTAATAGACCACAAGAAGTCATTATGACAGCCAGGGATCACTGGAACGCATTTATGTTCTGGACATGCCTTCCTATATCAAGCGGATGGCATAGAGTCAGCTATACAAGATCCATGCTAGCTGGGGATTTCCTTTTATCAAAGGAATTCTTATCTGTCCAGTTTAGGGAGCTTTACAGCCCCTTTGTGCTCTCAGAGCATGGTGAAGGAGCCATTGCAGTAAGTTTTAAACTGTTTTCTAAAGTTGCACTCAAAAGATTTGCTCAGGAAGCTGTAAAGGTGCAACCAAAAAAACAAAACAAAACAAAACAAAACAACCCCCACTGTGGATTATGGCTGAAGAAAACATGTAGACCTCTTCAATGAGTACAGATATTTAGTAGGCACTGATTCCCACTAAGAAATCAGTATGTTTAGGACACCTTCCATTTTATGCTGAATATGTAACCCAAGAATTTTACTTTTTGTGGTGGGAATTCGATAGTCATCTTTAACTTGTGATAAGTCTACCTTGTGAAAATCAAAGCAACTGCATACCCAGATACATATGCTACTGAGACAGCCCAGTAGCCTAAAATTGTCCTAAAGAGTCTTCTCTAGAGTGATGTCAGTTTGAACCAGCTAAGATCTGGCCCTCGCATTTGTATACATACAATATACACATACAAAAGGCATTACAATTCTTTGTTAGAATTTGGAGCTGACATAGGCAGCATTAGAAGTGGTGGGCTGATGGCAGAGCTGAAGTTGACAGGAAGAGGAACATAATCAGTCTAATATTACATGGAATTGTGATGGGATTAGAGAGGTGAATGGAATTTCAATCTACTGGGGTTAGGAAGAGAGGATCAGTCAGTGTTTCTGGACTTTGGAAAGGGAGAACTATGAAAGGACAGAGAACAATTCTGCATTAATAAAAGTAAAGTGTGTTTAAAATGCATTTGCCAAATTTGTAAATCTTCCATAGATGTCCATCACTAAATATAAGATGTAAAAGTGAAAAAGACCTAGATTTGATTCATCTCCACAAGTTTATTAGCACTAGGATTTTACCTTAGGCTATTGGCTGAAAAACTGTTTAGTAACTTTTATTCAAGACAGAATAATATGCCAATTTTAGAGATCTCTATTCACTGGTGCCGTCTTGGGGCATCTACACAATTAACTTTCCTTCACTGCCCATCAATGACATGTTCATGTTAAGTTTTTCCTAACAACTTATATGAAGGCATATAATCTCATCACAATATATGAAGCATGTCCAATAAAAGGAACATTGATGGGTACTTTAGCTCAATATAGCACCAAGATTTTATACGGGCTGGACCAAAGAAAATTGGAATGTGATCATTAAAACAACACTGTCCCCTCAATCCTTTCCCATAAGATTACATCCATATTAAAGACGGAGAAATCAGAGGAAAATTAAATGTGCAAGCGCACATGTTTCAGGGGTATAGGTTGTAGCCGTATTGGTCTAAGGACATAGGCAGACAAGTTCTTTGGGTACGTCCAATATCTTTTATTAGACCAACTAAAATAGTTGGAAAAATTCTTCTTTGCAAGCTTTCGGGTACAACACCATTCTTCAGGCTGAGGAAGCATCTGCAGTTGTTTTGTGCTCTTCCTGGCAATTGACTTCTATTCTATTCCATTTATTTTATTCTATCCAGGAAGATCACAGAACAACTGTACATGCTTCCTCAGCCTGAAGAATGGTGTTTGTAGCCGAAAGCTTGCAAAGAAGAATTTTTCCAACTATTTTAGTTGGTCTAATAAAAGATATTGAATGTACCCAAAGATATTGGATGTACCCAAAGAACCTTGTCCACTTAAATGCAAGCTTATGCACAAATCCTAGAAAGTGTGACACCTTTGTCATCATATTTATTTAGTATCTACAAATACCTGCCATCTCAGCTACATCATAGTGAAACAGCCCGTTGGGCTAAGACCAAGTTTTCTATTATTCCCAAAGGAAAGTCTCCACATTTGCCTTCTGGGATTGCTTTACCTATCAGTGGCCAGAATATCTGAGTATATGATCACATGTAAATAGACTTATGAATGATGTCCAATTCCATTAACAACTAGTAGAAAGTCATGTTCCACAGCTGTCAATCAAGTTAACCCCTATTACATTGTCCTCAGTGAGCTGCACTGAGGATATGAAATTGGAATCTTATTTTCTCTTTTATTGTTCTCCTTTCCCCAAGTTCAGGAGCACTGACTGACCTTTCCTCCATTGTCCTATCTCCAAGCAAATTGGGTTCCCTAACCATAGCACAACACCATGTCACATTCACCAAGATTCCTTCCTCTCACTGCCAACTTCATGTCTGCTATCAACACGCCTTTTTCTGATGCTGTCTTGGTCAGCTATCAACACAACTTTTGGTCTGCTATCAGTACACCTTTCTCTGATGCAGTCTTGGTCAGCTCCAAGCTATGTTCTGAGGCTTGTGGATTCTGATTTCTACTTGATTTACCTTCACCATGGAAGATTCTTGTACCCATATATCAAACAACCCCCTCTGACCTGTAATCTAGTAACTCACAAATCCCAAAATTTTTCAGTTCCAAGATTTTTATCTATGAGAATTAAAGTGAACTAGATACTGAAGAGTCACCCTACTTGCACCCATGACCAAAGAGATAAATAGGAGAGCTAAATAGGATAATAAAATAAAAATGGAACTGTTCCCACTACCTTTCATTCACAAGAAGTAAATATAAATAATCTTTTCTTTCTATGCCTATTCTTAGACCAAACATATATGTGAAAACACACACTTTGGAGCTACAAGTACCTCAAAATTTCTTAGCAAAATTTCCAGTGAAAGCACTAGAAAATGTATTACAGAAAGTAATACCCCAATGGTTCTGAGATGAACTGATGCCATATATTGTTGATCTATTTGATAATTAGGCTATTTTATATACTTTTCCCAAAGGCTAATATGTCAGCATGTAATTTTTCAGCTGTAGGCCATACCACATAGAAGGCAGAGCTAGCCTGCATGCTTGGTGGCTTTAGGGCTGGGAAGTGGAAGGACATGAGTTTAAGGCTGCTCATGGCCTCTGAGCCTATCAGCTATTTAACTGTAAAATATAAATTAGTCATAAAACTGAGAGTTCATTTTTGCATGCAATTAAAAATGTTATTCCTTGGCCCTTTATGTAACTCATGTTATCAAAACCACTTGAGCTACATTGCTACCTCAAGATTATCAGAAAAAAAAACCTATTGGTCCAGATTCTGATCTCACTTACACCAGACTTACATTTAATCTAGACTTACAGTGGTATAAATTATATCAGATTCATGCCTGTGGATAGCCTTTATTGTCCAGTTATTAATGCAACATTTACAGTACTGTTCATTATAGCAAACACTGTAAAATAAAAGAAGGCTACCTATGGTGTACTCATAACACTTGTTTGTGCACTGATCACACATGCACTGATACTGGAAAACTCTGTTTAGACATAGGATAGCGTACATGCTAAGTTACTTTAGTTTTAAATCTATATAGCATTTATTTAAATGGGACAAATTCTTTATCAGCCACTATGAGTGGGAATCAAGTGTGTAGGACATCACAACATGTGCTTAGGCACTTGCTCAAGCAAGTCCCATTGTAAATCCCATTTTACTCTGAAATGTTTATGTGTAATATGAAACCCTTCCACAGGCAAGCATCAGTGTGCAAAAAAACCTGATCGTGCCAGTAGATATATGCAAAAAGCTTGTGCATTCATGGGACAGATTCTCTGGTGCATTCTTACTCTTCTATAGCACTTACATGGCTGAAAAAGGACTGGAATGTGGCTGGACTTATTCAACTAGGAGAGAGCCAGTAGTGCCAGCTGTATAGGATCCAGAAGTTCTGCTACTCTTCAGCAATTCCTGGGCATGTCTAATCTATACCAGGGCTGATCCCCTGAGTCAGGGATGTTCTGTGGTTTCCTCACTTTCCTCAGCTGCATTGAGGTGCAACTGAGAGTCTGGTGCCTTGTCGGAAAAGGGTGACCCCAGAAGTGTAGAAATTCTATCATCATGGATAGATGATGTATCCATAAATAAGCTTTGCTGAGGCATCACATAAAGAAGCGAAAGTAAGTGCCATTTCAAACCACTGTACATACTATTTATACCACAGTCCTATTAAGAGGGAGAGAGAACTACAGTGAAGATAAAAAAACACTTACCCCAAAGCTACTTTTCTAGCTTTGATGTTAAACAGCAATGCTAGTTGCTCCCTCCACTGGCTTTTTTTATTTCAGGGGTCAAGACTTATTCACCTTGACTACATGAGTACTCCCAGTGACTTCAATGGACTTATTTGTGTGAACAGAGTAGGATTTTGCCTTTAAAGTATTATTCAGTAGCAAAATCAACAAGGTAGGACTAGATGGTCCTTTTCAACAAACAGGGAGTTCTTTTCTTCAGCCATAGAAGGTATTGATGGCCTGATGGCAACACTGCTTCTTGCTGGCTTTCCAGTGCCTGCAGCAGCTGTCTAACATAAGGGACTCTGGTGACTTTGAAAGCCTCAAAATATTCAACTAACTATAAATAAAAGCTTCCAGTTATACCTCTAGCTTCAGACACCTGACACTATATGCATGTACACCATCTACCAGCAGATATGATTCTCATCTTGATTAGATTAGGAGAAAACAAACAAACAAGAAAGAATGAAAGAAAAAGAGTAATTTTTGGGGACAAAAATGTATTCTTGAAAATTGAAATACTAATACAAAAAGGATTCAATAGGTCCAGATCAGCCAAGGCATGTCAGAAAGGAGGGTTTTTTAAGACCAAATCTTAATTTTTTTAAATACTCAAGGGCCTTAAATTGTGAAGTATTATTATGTGAGTACACATGTATACAAATTAGATTGTGTTGCTATTATTAGTGAGAATAAACTACTATGTATTAGACAGCATCAGCCTCTGAACCTTCCTAACACCAAAAAAAAATGCATATATCACAGGGCCACTGAGATAAAGTAACGCTCAGCCCTAGAGGGCACAGATTTCGTCTTTATGTAAATCAGTGCCTGTCACTGCATGCATGATTCACTGCTCAGAGTGTACTCTTCTGTGACGAATGAGTCCCGCTTAATTTGGCAGTGATTATGCGGGTTGCTGGCCCTCTAAACCCCTTTGAACTTGTAATTGCTGCTGGTTTAAATAATGAACATTAAGGGGAGGTGGATTCATAAAACTGAGGATAATTACAATTTTTTTCTTTTTTCCTTTGTTTTTTTATGGAAATAAAAGGCTTCTGAGGCCACTGATAACTGTATCATGCTATGCTGTTACCGAAATAAAACTGCAGTCTTGTTCAGTGTTGAGGAAGGAAAAGGAAAGGGGGGCAGGGGGGAAGGGGAGATCAGAATGGCTTGGATGCCAGTAGAAAAGGAGGAGCAATGGCATTCATGAATATTCATAGCTAGTCACATCTGTAGCAGGCTTGCTTTCCACCTTTTTTTCTTTGCAGTTCAACATGGACTAGAAGTGCTAACAAAAGAAGGTGATTGTGCAGTTCTATCAGGTTCCAGTTTTAATCTTTGCAGAGCATATTACTGAACTTACTTTCTTTCCTTTTTTTTTTCCTTTTCAAAGACTCCTGCTTTTTTTAAAGAAAATTCTAAATGCCTTTAAGCAAAGGATGTGTTGTTCTTTATTTCCCCTGTGCTGCTTTTTAAAAATTATGTTCCTGTAATTATGAATGTGAGGGAATCAGTTGCCAAGGAAGCATGATGTGTAACATGCAGCAAATTCATTTCCCCCCCATTTGCGTGCAGTTTACTAAACCCTACGATATTCTTTGATACAGTAAAATTTTGATTTTTGTGTGTAATGCATTGAAGCAAAAAAAAAAAATTGTTATTGAGGAGGGGACAGAAACCAAAGTCAGCCAAGTCAGGCAGCTACTACCCAGAAACAACAAAGAATGAATGATAAATTTAGCAGCCTCATGTTCAATTTTCAAACAACACAGCAGAGATTTATAGCTTTGCTGCTCCCATGGCAAACGAAGCAGCACACAGAAAGCGTGTCTGTTTTTGATTTTGCTATGTTTTCCCCCTTTTTTGTTCTTTGCCTATTTGCAGTTTTTTTTTAAACTCTACATTTTCTTTATCCTGGTGTGAGATGAATATCAAAGGCCTAGTGCTGTTGGTAAGCCTCCAGCATACAACAGCAGCTCAATGGGATGTTATTAGAACCTGCGTCACAACATGGCAGACTGTGATTAATAGGAACTGTATCAACGGTAGCAACTTCTCAACAACGCCCTCCAGCAGCTCTGAAGGGGCCATGTAAAGAAGAAAAAAATGTCTGTAAGAACCAGCTACCAAAGGTTTAGCTTTGCACATGAGTAGGTTATGTCAAAACTATGCAACTGCTTTCAACCAGAACATAATGGTGATATTTATTTAAAAGAATACTGCCAGCTACATAGATTGATGAGTATTTTGCTTTGCTTGAGCCAATCACGTTAAGTACAGATTTGCAGAAATGGAGAGTGGGAAATTGCGAAGCTCTAGGTTGATTTTAGTGATGTAACCAGAATCCTCTTAAAATAACCACCTGAAATTTCCCCACATATTAGTGTAATATGCTGTATTTCAAACTGTATGGATGACAACTGTTCTCAGTGCAGATGTGTCAGAGAAAATGGATTTAATTTCAAATGAAGTCTGGATTTGTATCATTACTCAATCATTTTTCTAAAATTATAACCTGGAAAGGGGAAACTAGCCAAAACAAAACCTCTAGCTCCAAACATCCTGGAATGTTAAAGTTGTTTAAAGTCCCAACCCTGAACTATAAACAAATTTTGCAAAAGTCCCCTTTCTTTATTATCAACTCAACAAAAACAAGGGTCCAAACAACCCGAACTTTTAGGTGTTGCCATTCCAGCTTCAGACCCTGTGTCTGTCTCTTCTCTATCAGAAGGTTACTGTTTAATGTTTTAAGATTTAATATAACATACCCCTTTCACAAAACAGTTCTTCTGTCAAGTGGTTCTAATTTGTGTTAACTGTATATTTAAAATGGCTGTCATTCTCCCACCTCTGTCACTCAAAGAAAAGGGGAAGAGCATTTCTCTACATACATACATACATGCATGATGTTAGTGATTTCAATTACAAATTAGACTTTTAGCATATTATTTTACTGAAAAAAATGCAATGCCTGCAACGCACAATAATAGTTTGTATTAGAAAGAAAAATTAACAATGCAACAGTTTTAGTCCACATCTCAGGAGGGAGGCAGAAAAAAATAAGACTTGTTACTAGGGATGATTATGAGAACAATAATCAGCGTGTAAAAAAGTAAACATGAGAGAAGAGTTCTATAAATTAGATGAA
This sequence comes from Gavialis gangeticus, assembly GCF_001723915.1. NCBI lineage: Eukaryota > Metazoa > Chordata > Crocodylia > Gavialidae > Gavialis > Gavialis gangeticus. The sequence goes on from NW_017729025.1 coordinate 74,648,619, forward strand.
AAGGTTAGCAGTGGATATGAAGGTTGACTATGTATTATGCTGTCAGCCCTCAGGAGTTAGACTGACAGAAAAACTACTCATCATCAAAGCGCTCTGCTGTTGACCATCTAATGCCTCTCTCATTCTTAATTATTATACAGTAAGTCCTACTGAAAGCACTAGAGTTTATAGGGTACAGACCAGTGATTCTTAATCAGGATGTTGCAGCACCATGGGGTGCTTTGGGGTCCTTTCAAGGGTGCTGTGGGATGGCATACAATGTTAGCACTGTTAAATGTACAAACATAATTCACAAGATAAACTCAGAGATTTAAAGAGAAATCCATAGTGTAGTGTCACAAGCATTTTGACCTGTTGTGGTCTTTCTGGATTCTTTACAAGTGAATTCCTCTATTATCTTAATCTGGTCAAAAAATGAGTGAAAATTAAGAGCTGGCATTTTCCAAGGCGTGCCTTGAGTCTTGTGAGGTTGAGAACACCTGGGATAGACTTTGAAAAAGCACTGGCATACAGGTCATTGAAAAAACTCGTCCTGCCTAAAACAGAAATACATTTATACTTCCCACCCCCCACTGTATAAATACATGCAACTTGTTCAACCAATCAAGGAAATATGTTGTCTTTGTGCCAAAGACTTCAGCACTCCCTTTTACCTGCTCATCTCTGTAGGCCATAATTAAAGGAAGGGCAAACTGGTTTATAGTAAACACAAGAAGTTGGAAAAGATCTCTGCTTACAATTTCTCAAATACTAATTTTACTAATTTTAAGCATCAAGGGCGATTAAAATTATGAAGGAATTAGCAGCTGAGTAAAGAGATTACTTACTGCTGCAAAAAGACAGCCAGCTTTCACAGGTTCTAAAAAAACAAAGCTCAGTTCTCACCTCTGTCAGGGAATGGGGCAGGGAGTTTTTTTAGGGTGATATCTTTTATTGGACCAACTGCATAGCTTGGATAGTCAGACACACTCAGAGAAGGAAGAAATGCAAAGGAGCTGTTTCTTGCTTCCCAATTCAGGGGCTGGCTAGAGACTAGCTTAGTGCTTGGTATAGTTTAACATAGGCTCCAAGGACTGTTTGCATACTCTCATTAAGCACCTTCCCAACCAGGAACACCCTTAGCATGATCCCTAGGCTGTGAGCCAGGAGATGGGCAGCAGAGGAGCCAATATGTTATCGTTAGACTCTCCCCATGATGAAACAGTCTACTGCTGGAGGGAACCTCTTATTTTTCAGTCCCTTAGACTAAGGACAGAAGTTACACATAAACCAGTTTAAGTGATCAGAAACTGGTTTAAACCTGTAACAGAACAAAAATTCAGTGCACATAAACCAGTTTCAAAATGGCCACAACTGGTTTAAAATAAATCTGGCTGCATGTGGTATCAGACTTAATCAATTGGGGTCAAACTGGTTATGGAACTTCTGTCCCAGACCCTTTCCTGGTTTAAGTTAAATCAGTCTCTCAGCATCCCAGCATGCTTTGCAGCCCTGGGCTGGGCTCTGCTGTCCATTCCAGAGAGCAGGGCTGGCCCCACCCCTTTGCTGTTTAGCAGGAGCAAGAGTGGGGGTGGAGGTGTGGCCCCCTAAGGCAAAGGGGGCAGGGAGGGGATTTATTTCCTCTCACCTGTGGGGAACCCCAGTCGGGGTCTGCCTGGCCAGGGCACAGCAACCCCGCCTCACCACTTCAGTGGCAGGGATGGGGGCATGGCCAGATGCCGGTCAGCATGGCCCCCTAAGATGAAGGGGGCAGGGAGAGAGTTTATTCCCCCCTCCCTCCCCTCCCCCCCAGTGACCCCAGCTGGCGTTTGCCTGGCTGGGGCATAGCAGCCCCTTTCAGGGTCCCTCTCCCCTCACTGCTCCAGCAGCAGGGCTGGGGGCATGGCCAGACACCAGCCGGCATGGTCCCCTAAGGCAGGGATGGAGTTTATTCCCCATTCTCTCCCCTTTCCCACTGGGGGACTGCAGCCATGCTGGCTGCCATCTGGCCACATCCCCATCCCTGCTGCTAGTGGGGGGGCTGTGCTGCAGGCTGGAGCAGGGCAGGCAGAGCTGCTGTAGCCTGCATGGAGTGAGCAGTGGTGGCAGCAGGGCTGGGAGGGGTGACTAAGGGGTGCTAAGCGGTGGTGGCACGGAGGGGGCTTGGAGGGCTATGGTCACCCCAAAATTCATCTTAGCGCCCATAGCCACCCCTCTCAGCACCACCGACACTGCTGCTCACCCTGCATTGGCTGTGGCAACTGTGCCCACCCCGCTCCCACCCACAGTGCAGCCCCCTCTCTGCACTCCCACCAGGAAGAGGCTTGCACTTCCCTGGACACCATGACAGGTGCTGCTGCCCCTGTCAGGGTCCACGCCCTCACCACCGCTGCCTTACCGCTCCAGCGGCAGGGGCGGGGGCTTGGCCAGACACACTGTCCCAGCACCTGCCATCATGAATTTGGAGGCAGAGGGCAATTCCAGTAACATGTGAGGATTCACATTAACTACTTGATGGCCAGGTACAGGCGTTCCACTTTGATTGTTATAAGACAAGTGATTGGGAATTGGTCTATACCTCTAACAGAGCAGAAGTTTGGCATACAAAACCAGTTTATACTCGTAAGACAAATTTGGCACATATAGACTGGTTTAAAAATGGTGTAACCCGCCTAAGATTTGCGCCTCCCCCCAAAGGGCGAATATGTTGTCTGTTTGCTACCAACCTAAACTATGCTGCTTACAGAAAACTGCATAACTTAGATTCCACCTCAGATTTTTTGAATGTCTGTACCTAGCTAATAAGGTCGTGTAGTTGAAGAGTAATAGTAGCATGAAGTTTTTCTACTAGCTTTACCACTTTTGTCCCTTGACACCATCCTCCTTGCACAGTTGCTAAGTCTAATATCCATGGCGCATTCACAGAGAAGATCACAAAAGAATAGGGAAGGTGTGAAAAGGTGTGAGGACAGGGGATCCTCCCCAGTTCATGCGCTCAGGCCATAGGCTTTTGTCCCCTATGCTTACGTTTGCTCTCAGAATAGAACTGGCACAAGTACTACCATTATAAAAACATTTTTAGTACCTTTGGATGCATGGCTCCAATGGAATCTATAGGAACTGCATTAAGCAGTTGAGGATAAGAATTGGCTCTTCAAGTTTAATCTAATCCCATGTTTTTATTATTTTTACTGCTAGTAACATGGGAATAGCCAGAAAAAAGAAAAAGCAGCAACATGAAGCATTTGTTTGGACGAAGTACAATTTACTCCTGTCTTCTATATCCGAGTGTGATTTTCAGAAATAATCAAAACAAAAGTGACAAAACCCAAAAACCACAATGAGCAAACACCAGCTTTTAAGTGCTGTGGGAACAGAGACATTTGTTTAAGTAACCACTGTTTAAAAAATGCATACATAGTAACACCAGAATAAACAGCTTGCAATGCTGTTTATTTTAAGATACACAATAGTAATGTAAAGTGCCGCATGCCCTGAATTCAGGGTGTGCTAACATTATTTACAGTTCTGAAGAGCAGTAGGAAAACTCAGTTACATGCCAGAATACTCCCTGTTCAGATGAGAGCAAAGGTCAGAACTCATTTCTTTTGCAGCAAGGAGTATTTCAACAAGCAGCTACATAAAGCTACTGCTCTCTCTGCCCATGTCAGTACGTCTTGAATTGTATATCAAAGTCCTAGAGAAGACACTGTCTGTTAATGCTGTATTGGAGACTTAAGTGCAACTGATTCTTGGGAAGGATTAGGGGTTGTAATAGGAGAGTTCATTAAAAAAAGAAGTCCCTGGTAAGACCTTTTCCACTTCACCCTTCATTTCTTAAGAATTCTTCAAACAGGCCTTGCTTGCTAATCTATGTCACACCAAGCAAAAGATGCAAAATAAGCATAGTACTAACAAAACTTAAAAGTGTTGTTGTACTCTAAGAAGTGACCATGTAAAAACATAACCTGCCTTATTCACTAAACTTATACCTTGTGTGTGTTCTGAGCTATAACCAATTACTTTACTGACAAAACTTTCTAAGATTTCAGTGGTGCACAATTCATACTCTTTCTTAGTCTCACACTGAAACAATCTAGATATAGGAGGGTCAACTGAATTATATTCTGGCATTTGCATCATGAACAGATTCACAAATACAGCAACTGGAGAGCCATACAGAATCCAGTTTGAATCTCAGATCACAGGGAGAAATTGCAGGCAAATAATGTGAAAAATAGATATTTTGAGACATAAACTGAGCTTCTTTGACCTAAAAATTATTGGGACACATATGATGCCCCACAGCATAATTATTACAATGTCATTTTTCAAAGCAGAATTGCACTTCAAGTTTAAAATATGATCTACTCATTGGTGGCTGAGTGAAGTTGTGTGTGAAATGCAGCAGTTTGTGTCAGCAGGTGTTGAATCAATATTTTCTTGGGATCACTCTGCCTCCCTGCTTTCAAACCAACTTTTACTTTGAATTCTAGGGTAGAACCAACACAAAATGCAGAAATGAACTGCAAAAGAAACTGCCAAGTCTCACCTATTTTGATAAAGAGATTTCTGTGCAAAACCACTAATTTTACATTAAATTTGATCTGTAGCCTAAGCTGCAAACAAATCAGTTAAGGATTTTCCATGAAAGCATTTCAAGGTACTGAAAGCTGTGCTTTAATCTGACTCATAGAGGAGTCATATGTGTTTTCTAGATCCTGGTTCTGACTCTAGACACCCGCAAAGTTCAGGAGCTTTAAGATATGAAGGGACTCATTTTGGGGCCATCTCTGCTCAAAATATTTGTGAGGTCTAGCGAACCTTTAGACATCGTGAAAATTGAGATTGGCTTGCATGTTTTGACAGTCCTTACCTTTGAGGCCAGGTACAGAGATTACACCTTCATTGGTATAAGTGATGGAATTTGGTCTATACCCATAACAGAACTGAAGGCTGGTGCACAGTTTAAAAATGGCAGAACCTGGTCTAGGATTTGCCTCCCCACCGAAGGGTGAATGTCTGTCTGTTCGCTACTCCTCTAAACTACGCTGCTTACAGAAAACTGTGTAACTTAGATTGATTCTGCCTCAGGCTTTTTGAATGTCTGTACCTAGCCAGAATGTCTGGGAGGAGAATGTTTTCAGTGCAGGATCCTTGACTCTAAACCTCACTTCCCTTGCTGGCCTGACAGAGCCCAGGTCTGTTGACCTTCAGTGCACAGCATTATTCCCAACTGTTTACTCAGGCCTTTGCCTGAGGTGATGGTTGTGCAGTATATTTGCTGTGTTTACATCTTAATTAGAGGATTTAGTCCATTTTTAGTCTGACTTTGGCAATTAATTATACATAGAGTATAAGAATTTCTGCAACTACACACCACTGCTATAAATGCCATTATAAAAATCTCAACATAAATAAATAAAAGAAAAATAATACATACTGATGAGGAAATTGATGAAACTACTGGTTTTGTAGTAAAGGCAGCTCTGAATTTTAGTTTTATTTTCTTAATTCTTCAATATTAACAGTAAAAGTGGGAATCATGAAAGATCTTCTACTCAATGCAGGGTCATTTCAGCCCCAGTAAGGCAGGATCATTCTTCACAGTGTTTTATTCAATGCCTTTTGCAGTTTTGTATCCCAATGTTTTAAACAATGGCTCTTCCACAACTTTCTTTGCAGATTATACTATCGTTTGAAAGATTTCCAAGTCAGGAAATCTTCCTGATATTCAACTATTTTTTTTTAACTTAATTCCATTATTACAAGTTAGACCCTCTTGCTCCACCTAGATAATTTCTTTCCTTCACAGTTATTGACAGCCCACATTAATTAACAGATTCAGGACACATTCTCTTGCTCTCAAATCTTACATATGGGGAACAAAGAGGAGAAAACATTTAAAAAGTAAGGGGTTCAGATCACATTTTTCTTCTCATTCTCTTTCAGTCTCCCTTATACTTTTAGAGAATAAAGGTCCTGGAAGTCCTGGTTCTCCAAATACCCTCTCTTCCCTTCTATGTCTTTCTTAGACGCTCACCAGGCTGGCCTCAGGCTAGTTTCATAATCATCAAGAAAAAACCAAACCTGATGTTCAGCATGAGATCATAACACAGTGATCTCACTCTGAACATTACCTTTCATTACAGCAGCTCTATTGACTTCTTTGCTTAGAACAGTTTGAATTTCCCACCAGCTCAGTTGTGTGATATTTGGCCTCTTTTAGGCTAGGTAGTTCTTCATAGCATGAGTCTACAGGGCAAAAAGTAGAAAGCTCATGAGCCCTGGGGGCTTGTTTAAAAGAGTCTGCAATCCTAGCAAAAAGTTTGCTACAGCTCTTGTTTACAAAGAAGCAGAGTATTATAATCCTATCACTTTGGGGGTACAATATCACCTATTTCCAGCTAGTGCTTTGAGTTAGATTCAGAACCCAGGGAGCCAAACCTGTAACAGTTTGACAGCTCTAGAGTTACATTGATTCATAACCATACTGGTAAAATACCAGTCTTATTTGTTTGTTTGTAAGGGTGTTTTTTTCCCTCCCTACAGCACATACAAGATTTTTTTTCATAGTGGGATTTAACACCCCCCCCCCCCCC
>NW_017729025.1:74655449-74656744 GCF_001723915.1 Gavialis gangeticus
ACCCCCCCCCCCCGCCCCACTTACAAATGGTATCTCTCTTTAAATAGAACCTCCTTGGAAAAAAGGGAGGCAATGACTTTTTTCTTTGAAGTATGTTTGCATCCAAGAGCACTGTGGGATACAAGTTCAGGTTTCAGAAAGCCAGGACAGCTAAGATTAATTATAGTAGTGAATTGTCTGCAAAGACTCTCCATAGATGCACTCTAAGCAGTGGGATTTTTTTTCTGTTCTGTGAAATGTTTGCTTGCCATTTAGTGAACAGCATGCAACACACACATACAAAGCTCCTTGTCTACAACTGAGATGTAGTAGGTAAATTATGCAAAGCAATGTAAGTTCCTTATGATCATTCTCAAGCAGTGAAGCCCATCCCACCAACCACAGCAAAGGACATACCAATATCTGAAGCATCTCTTTTCCTAAGACAGGTTACCTCATGCAGTAAAATCTTCATGTGCAAATTAACAGAAACAACACTGAGAGCAGGGAGAGAACACTTAAATATTCTACTGCAGCAGTAACTAGGGGTGCCGGCAATTAAAAATAGTTTTGGGTTGACCCCCCACCCCAGCTTTCTTTTTCAGAAGAGTAATCTGTTTTCCAATTTGGCTGCTTTCATTGTTTCATATGTACTCAAAAGTCATCTCTTGAATGTTTCTTTCTGACTGGAATTACAGTGTACCTTCCAGGAGCTTAGGAATATTTAGATAGGCCTAGAGACACTAATTTAAGTTTGTTCCCCCATTGAATTTAGAAATAACCTCTTTCTGCACTCCACCCTTTTTTCCACCCATACTAAATATCTAAGCATGCAACTTTCTTCTTCCCCACATCTTTGGGTATCTCCAGTTATGACTCCTTTTCCATCTTTCACTCCATATACACAGTTGAATAGCAAAAGATACCACTATGTAGACCTGTAGATAGGATCTGTATTCTGTCCTGGGCTCAGAGCTGGCCTGAGGAAAAATTGGCACCCAGAGCAAACTTGTATTTTGGTGCTTCCCCTCCCACTCCCGCTTCCCTGCCCAAGTCAGTGCTGCTGCTGCAGGCAGAAGCAGGCAGCCAGGGGCACTGCAGTCTGATGGAGAGGCAAAGCCGGATGGTGCACCTTGCAAGCAGGCACTGCTGCTGCCACCTGCATTGCCCAGCTCAGCTCCTCCTCCAGCAGCTGCTGGAGGTGGGGGCAAAGGCTGGGCTGAGCACTGCTGTGAGCATGGGCTACTCACATGTGTGTGTGCATGTGTGTGCGCATGTGTGTGCGTGCATGTGTGTGGTGCCCACCCTCCCCCCCA
>NW_017729025.1:74656755-74657868 GCF_001723915.1 Gavialis gangeticus
CCATGGTGTCCTAGGCAGTTGCCCATGTTGCCCTCCCTGAAAGCCAGCTCTTCCTGGGCTCTCCCATTATTAGGTACTCCTGCACTGAGGAGCTGACATACAGATGTAAAAGTGACCTTTACAGCAGTCCCCAACCTGTCCTTCCTTGATCGCCATTAGTCATGGAAGCTTCTTAAAGCAAAGCTAGCCCTGTTTGTCCTTTACTCTTCTCTCAGGTGCACACTGCTCCTTCCAAATTTCTTCTCCCTCTTTAGCCTACTCAAGCTTTGAGGAAGAGACAGGTTGGAAATACCTGGATGCATGTTAAGAGAGAGAGCCGGGGTAGGAAAATTTCTAAAGGTCGTAATTTACTTCAGCAAATTCCCATGCCACTAATAACAAAAAACAGTTGACTCTTTGAAGCTAGTGTATGACTTCAGTTGCTGCTATTCTACCCATTTTAGTCTGACCATTTCCTTCATGCCAGTGAAAACAGTATGCAGCATTAAGTGCACAACTCCTCCAGGTTCATCCATCTCTCTCTCTCTCTCTCTCTCTCTCTCCCTCCCCCTAGATAATAGAAATGGTGGTTGGTGGGAAATGGTGGTTCCCTCAACCTCAGGTACACTACTGAGATTGAGAGAAGTTAAATACTATCCTAGCCACCAAGTTGGTGGGATATATCTATGGATATCTATCTATAGATCTATCTATCTATATGAATAGATAAATAGATCTATAGATATTTCCCACCAACTTGGTGGCTAGGATAGTATTTAACTTCTCTCAATCTCAATGGTGTACCTGAGGTTGAGGGAACCACCATTTCCACACCAAGAATGCTCAAGAGGCTCTTACGGACCTTTCCAAGATGGATACATTTTGAAAAATTCCCTCTTTTAGTACAATGGGGTTACACCAGCAATATTCCCTAAAACACTATGGCAAAATTATGCCCATGGCAGTTTCATTCGCTACTATTTGCATATAATCCCCACTATAAACCATCTACCAGGCAAGAACCTGAGAACTCCACAAACAAAAGGCCTTTACCACTTGGCCTGAAACAGCTGGTAGCAATAAAACACTGTTATCTGCAATGTAGGCTGTGGAGAATACAGCACACCTAGACCA
>NW_017729025.1:74662868-74672868 GCF_001723915.1 Gavialis gangeticus
ACACTGTTATCTGCAATGTAGGCTGTGGAGAATACAGCACACCTAGACCAGTGGTCTCCAAAGTGGGGTGCACGCACCTCAGGGGGTGCGCAAGATGATCCATTGGGGTGTGGGAAGAAAATATTAGAACTTCTATTTCTATTTATATAAATATACATATATTGGCGGTGCGTGCTCAAAAATTTTTTACTGATGGGGGTGTGTGCTCAAAAATTTTTTTACTGATAGGGGTGCGTGATCAAAAAATTTGGAGACCACTGACCTAGACGGTACATTACATGCTTTGCTACCGGATCAACTGAGCCTGAGTTTTGAGGTCTGCTAGGGTTCAAATTCCAATACAGGCCACTGCTTTGCAAAAAGGTCCACAGTAATTCCACTGCAGTAACCTTCACAGATTGAATCAGCTAGTAGATAAAAACTCCAAAAAGTCCTGCTGAAGTGCATGAGCTATAGAGACACTGGGGAGTCAGGTCAAACGGATGCGATTCCTCTTCCAGTAAAAGCACTGTTTCCCCTCCCCCCATGCACACATCTGTCATCAGCCAAAAATACAGGCTTCTATGAACAGCTAATCACTAATAATAATACATCTCACAGAGCACTTTTCATCAATAGATCTCAAAGTATTTTACACAAAGATCAGAATCATTAAGCTATTGGGGAAGACTGAATGATTTGCCCCAAGTCACCCAACAAGTCAGAAATGGGACCCAAGTCTCCAGAGTACTAGTCCACTGCTCTTTCCATGAGGTCACATTAGTAGTAGTAGTATGTGGTTTGGCCATGAGAGGGGAACATTACACACAGCCTATTCATTAAAGAAGTTTTTTATTTTGTGACCAGATGTGCAGGCCTTTATGCCTTTATGGATTAGTGGCTGCAATCTTTGGGGTCTACTAGAATGAAAAATTAAGGCCAATGGTATGGCATTGTCTCATCTCACATATTATACTAGGGATAAAAGTTACCATTAAAATAAGGAGAGCTAACAAGCTCCCTTAAAATTATATCACAACCCTAATAACACATGTAAGTGGGCATTAATCTGAGAATTTCTTACAAATGTTTTAGCACAATGAACTTAAACCTGATTTTTGCCCCCCTTGGGAAAAAAGAGAAGCTGTTTTAATAAAGGCCAGTGTAACTTTACTGAACATCAGGTAACACTGTAGCAAAATCTCCCCCTTCCCACCCACTCTCACCCCCCACTGCCAAAAAAAGAAATCTGTATAACACGATTCAGAGTACTCTTGAGTAGTTTGCCATCTTACAAAATAGCTCCTCTCTTTGTGCAGTAAAACAGTGAACAGCAGTTTTGCCTTTGCTGTTCAACTTAGGCAAATATATGTTCCACTTTAAAATATTCAGGAACCACTTAAAATGTACTTCAGTCTAAGCAGAAGGTAATCCAGATGATAATCAAATTTCCTTGGAAACAAGCAAATAAATTCCTAGAGATTTTTTTAAATAGTAAATTAAAACATATAGTTCATTTTTACTACGCTAAAAAAGTCCAATTCATTGTCTGCAGACTGCAATAGTGTGTCATGAGGTGTTAAACATTTTATGGGCATGGCAGTCAAATGCTACAAATAGTTGCTTTGAAATACCATAATAAAAGGTAAAACCAAGATTAAAAAAAATCTTTATGCCATCATACAGTAACATGACAACCTATCATCCACTATTAGACAAAACAACTCAAAATAGTTCTGGCAGATTTGGGACTAGCAGTTAAAAATAAAAATAGCAATGTAAAAGCATGAAAACAGTTTTGCTATTATGTTTTAAAACAATAATAAACCCTTAAAGCTCCCAGTGATTTCTTTGGCTAGTGTAAACAACTGTTGCCAATCAACTCTGAAATATGTAATTCATTGGGATTCTGAGTGCCCTAACTTAAGGCAAACTCTATGAAACCAAAAGTAATATTATCTGCCATAAACTATTCTTTTCATTAAGTAGCAATGGGAATACACATCTCTGTTTCATAGCCATTCTGGAACTGTGCATGCAGGCTGCAGAAATGTTCATATTTTACAATATAGTTCTAATTTTACAAAAAAACCTTTTCCTTAAAACCAATTACTCTGTTCATAGGTCTTGAAAAGATGGTTTTAAATAAACATGTACTGAGGCTAAACTGACAGTATCATTTTACACAAATAACATCAATATTTTTCCATAGATAGAAAAAAATAAAGGTTGTATAGAAATATAGAAACTATTAATTTTCTATTACATAGTGTAGAAACTAACATGACTTGACGATATTCAGAAGAACTTTGACCTCTAGTCAATTGTAACTTTAATAGTCACAGACTGCATTGCACAGTGTTTAATAGCACAGCATTCTTGGAGTTTTTAAACAGTTGGATATTCACATTTGCATACATTTTAGTTAAATCCCCTTTTACTTTACAATCCTTGAAGTCTCGACACTACATGAATGAATTCTTGTGGCTACTTTTCTCTTTTTACATTTATTATAGGGCTTTTATTGCTTGGACCTTCATATTCTTTCTTCTCTCTTTTTCAATTAATTCCTGTGCTGGATTTCTGACTCTGCAGTGCTTTTGTTATCTAACAAGAACCACCAGAAAACACCACTGGCTGATCATATCTTTGGCTAGGCCACTATTCTTAGCTTGCTCAGCTGAGGTATTTCAATCAATGGTGCTATGTACATGGTTTTAGTTACTATCTGTTCTCAGTAATTCCTTGTTTGAAAATGATATGTAAAACATTTAATTGGGAAGTAACATTTGTTTCTCTCATCTAGCCATGTTGCCTGATGGTTTGGCAATGGGTGACCTCATATGCCACATTAATGAAACTCACCCAGCTGCAGAGGGCTTAAGAAAGACTCTGCACTACTTAAGTCTCATGCTGTCCTTTGCATAGGGAGGAGGAGGAAATGCAGGCAGAGTAGCAAAAGAGGGAGACTGTTGCATGGAAGAGGTAGATGGCAACAAGCTGATATTTAATTGGCTGGTGTGTAATAGCAGGCCCAGAACAAGTCTATTATGTAGACTCAAAAACCCAAATCATCCTCATAGGATACAAAACGGCTCCACTACAGACCCTCATCTACTTTGAGGGTGGGTGGAAATGGGACAGGACATTTAGTCGTCTCGGCCCCTGCAAAATGCTGTGAAAAAGGCTTGATTACTGGGGAATGGGGAGTGTGTGTGTGTGTGTGTGTGTGTACGTGTATGTGAATTTCACCCTATATATAACTTAAACTCTTACCAGATAACAACTCTGTGACACTGTAAATGCAACATTCCTGAGAATGCTATTTTTAAAGTAGAAACACATGATATATTTGATCTCCAGAGAAATACAATAAAGATATCCTTCAAAATAATACAAGAAATTAAAATTCAAATGCAAATATAATAATTTACACATGAGGTTTCTATGATTCTATCAGATTATTTCAATTTTGGACTGTCTCTTTAATTTGAGGAACAGCTAAAAAGGCGACAGATGGCAGACAGAATTGACTTATGTCCTCTATTCTTTACAGAAGAAGGGGGAGTGCAGAAAGTTTGTTAAAGGCAGAAGCTACAGTATGTAGGCCTCACTATAACTATCTAATAGCTCTTTTGACTGATAGGTTTAGAATATTTAGTTTTTCTTCCACAGACATGCTTTGTAACAAACCAACAGGCCTGGAGGTTGCCATGGGTGATATAACAGTGCTGACACACAGTCCCAAGTACAAATAACCACATGACAAATGGCCATATAGCCATTAGACAGCCCTGAACCTTGGTGACCCCCTAAAACACCAACCATCCCCACACCCCAAAAAAGCATTATGGAATATATTTTTAAAAGTGCAAGCTTACAGTTAATTGAAAACATTGCTGTGTAACAGAAATGCTTAGGACAGCATGTACAAGTAAAAATAAATCACACAGCATTGTTATTTAATGTACTGTGACATCATTTCCTGAAATTAAACAGAGATGACACAGATTCAGACAGTCCCTGGTAAGGTTCAGTTCAAACAATTCACAGATGTTTTCCCCCAGCTAGCAGAAAACAATACAGAGCTTAACTCTCTCTCTCTCTCTCTCTCTCTCTCTCTCTCTCTCTCTCAATTTTTTGCCCGTCCAAGACCGTATGGCACTTTTATACTACATGGCCTAGCAAAAATATGTTTTTTCTTAATTTAATCACTAAGGCTTTTGCACTAAATAGATGGATCATTGTGTCACAAAAGCATCAATTTTTAAGTAGAAATAGCAGATGTCTATGTAACGATGATTAAATTAACCACTCAGAGACAGAGCTAGCTTTTGAGGCCCACAGCCCCATGACCCTGTGTCCCCTGTTCCAGGGACGGTAGATGTAGAAATGTCAAGACTAATCGCAAATTCCATTTTTAAAACAAAACAAATATTTCAATTTTTTCTTTTGAGGAGGCAACCTTAAAAATGACGATCCTTGAGGTTGAAACTTTTGCATCTACTCGACAACTAAGGATCACAAGATGCTCACTATGTACTCTCTGTTCACCTAGCACTAATCTTTTGGAATTGTTGTGGGAGGAGGTAGCATCATTTGGGGAAGATTCCCATCTTCATTCTTTTATAGCTTTGTCCAGGCTCCTATTGTTCACCCAAGAGCTAAGACTACTCTGGTGTGCCTACAGCATCTAGCACAATGGGTCCCTAAATGACCATAGGCATTGCTGTAACCAAATAGAAACAATAATAAAGACTTACAACAGCTGCCAGCTAAGCCAGATTCTTTGCTGAACAATCCGTGCAGATCAATAGTTATGCAGCATGATCTAGTGGACTGAATACAGAACTAAAATTAAATGAATCCTATATTCTGATACTTATTTTTTCAAGGGCTTTGGTCAAGTCACTTAACCTTTTCACCTAGAGGTTATTCATATAGAAAACTGGGGATAATAATAATGTATAGAGTATGATTATAATTTAGTTAGTTTATTTAGTGATTTTGTTAGTTCATCCTTAGTTGATTTTTGCAAAGCACTAGGAGTTAAATTATAGCACTACCACAAGCCCAGTGTTATGGGAAGCTTACAGTGATACTATCATATAAGCAGACCTAGCATCACATTCTGACTAACTTTCCTCCCATTCCCTCCCACCCTTACCTGCACAGAAGAGGAAACAGCAGCTTTGTTAAGCTTGCTATTCTCTACTTCTATGACCCATGATACAGGTCAGCCTGTACAGACCAATATGGGGACCCCTTCCATCTCTCTGTTCTTCTTCACTGGTATATATATAAAGATAGGTCACAATTCATACAAGAACTAAAATTCAGTGGAACACCCACCAAACCCCTCTGTTTTCATGGGCTTCCCAGCTCACAGAGCAACTTAATTCAGGGATTTTTTTTAATTGGCAACTCTCTGTGAAGCATGAAGCTGCCAGGAAGCACTTGGTGGTGGATGTTGCTCCTCCTTCTCCTCAACCAGGCATCTGGATTTATCTTGAAGCTACAGCTCTACTGTTTCACGTAAGTAGAGTGATAGATGTCTTGCTAGTCCCACCCCCCAATAAATAAATCCTTCAACACAAATCCTTAGCAGGATTTAGTGTGTTGAAGTGAATGGGAACTGTCTGACCCCAAATGTTAAAAGTGGTATTGGTCATAGGATTTCTGTTGTATCGTTTTCATAGATTTCATAGACATTAGGGCTGGAAGGGTCCTTGAGAGATCACTGGGTCCAGCCCCCTAACCAAGAGATTAAATATGATGAAAATATTGACTACCATACAGTAACTCCACAGAGATACTTATACAACTAGGTGATCAAATCCTTTCAAATAGATATAACCCAGATTGTTATCTCAGGTCCATCAATGTAAATCCAGGGGTAAATCAGTTTCATAGATATTATGGCCAGAAGGGACCATCAGATCATCTGGTCTGATCTCCTGTATGTCATAGGCCATGCAAAGCTTATACACACAGATAATCCAGATGTTAGTCAAACTAAAGGATTCTAGTCTATTTAGTCCATTCAGTTGGAATGAAATGATCTACTCCAAAACTTTGAATTTGGTCCATGAACTGTACAAGGTTAGGAAGGAAATGGATGTAATTTTGTAAAATCCAGACATCATATTTGCCCTATTTCCCCTATATTGTTTTAAAAGATATCACGGCCAGAGCTTCAGTCGACAAGAAGGCAGTATCGTCCCATTGATTTCAATGGAACCATTCAAATTGCTCTCAGCTGAGAATCTGAGTCAGCAATTCATACTATGTAATGCTTAGTTTACATGCTATGCCTGGTATTTTTGTACCAAAGGCAATTGTACTTTTAGTCAAAATACACATCCTTACACTTTTCAGGAAAGAAACAGTAGAAAACAGAAACTTTAACAAAGGGGATCCTTCCAGATAAGTGCCACTAAGGCAAATGCATATTCTGTTTTACCAGTTCTACACCAGAGGAAAAAGATGAAGCATACTGAATGAACTAAAAGTATAGCTGTTAGTATCCTTTGCTGCTGAATGAATTGCCAAAGGTACAAGTCCATGGAATGGTATAATTACGTCCTTTATGACTACGTTCTGTTCTGATTATGTACGTAGATTTTAAAGGTCCTCTACCCTTTTAAAACAGAATTTTCCCCCTTACAGTTGTTAATAAGAAAACCTTTAGCTCAAAACTGATGTGAGCAAGGGGTGTCTTTGTGTTTGAGCACTTCCTGTTTTCATTCCATGATCAAATATGTTCTTTGCAGGGCAAATAGGGGAGCACTTGAGGGAGGAAAGCAGAGATGTCTGAGCAGCTAATTGAGTGTACTAAGGGCTCCTTGGCATGGAGGAAAAAGAGTTTTCCAAGGCTATGAATAAACTCTCGGCTTGGGTCAGATTTCTTGCTGTTTCTTTTCTTTAACTATCTTTGAAGTCAAATAAAAACAGCCTTAATGTCAGGTTTACCTTTCTGATATCATAATCTTTATGTACTATTGAAAAGCTTATACTACCAGCCTAGGATTTCCTTTACTTTCTCAAACACTGGACATTATCCAGAAAAAGCATATACATTTCCAACCAATTCATCCTCAGATCTTTTCATCTTCCTGTACTGTTGTAATTCTAAATCTAAGACAGATCTCAATAACTGAACAAAAAATGATAGAAGCTTCTACTCTTTGCATATGATTTCTATCAACAAAATCACGTGTGTATCTTACTTCTAATATAATTAAAGTTACTGCAAAATGGAAAAGGTGACAAGTGAAGAAGAAAAATTTGAAAAAATCTGTAGGATACATTAATTCCATGCCAGAGTTTAAGCACCTGTCTCTCTTCAAAAAGCCACTTAAGCTTCTATGAAGAAACAGCTCAGTTTTTAAAGTCAGTTATCACAGAGGTTTATAAAATACCTGAATATTGCATAAGGAAAAGGTAGCATTATTTTTAAAGAAAAGTAATAAATAAATATAGTTACTTAGAACTGATTTATCTTCCCCCTAAATTTGGCAGCCTAAACGAATCTGTGAGCTTAGTCAGAACTGTTAGAGATGGACTGAAACAGCTTCTTTTTCCAGGAAAACCAGAGGTTAATGATTTTTGTCATATTGAGACTAACAGCTAACAATTGCTACAGTTGGCCTTTAGTATTTTATTTGTCCTTTTGAGGTATTCAGAATAGGTGACAATGGCTTGCAGTTGAGAACATATGTAGAGAGACCCCTGTGGATTATGGAAAAAGTTGCTCCATGCTGGTTGGGTGTTTGAAAAAAAAATACAACCAGAGGTCTTTTATGTTCCTTTTCTTAATGAATGCATGAATGTCAAAATGCACCAATGGCTCATTCAGGGGGCAAAGCCTAAGCAGCCCCTTCTTTAAGAACACATCCTGAGATGTAAAATACATTTGCTTAACAAATTAAAATAATGAGATAATTCAATTAGTTTCTTTAAAAAAAAAGAAAGAAAAAAGGGGACATCAGGGGATTATTGTAATACAAGAACAGGTCATACAGCACAAAAGAGGGACAAACTGATTTGGAATAAGGTTAAAGTAGTAATGAAGGAATGTACATTGAATCATGGATTCCTTTTGTAAAGAAATTTACTTGAAACAATACTCTGTACATCATAGATTCCCTCTCTGGTAGAGCTGGTGTTGCACTTTGAATGAATAAACTAATTTGAGAAAAGGCGAGGGATCCTTAAAAGAAAGAGTTTTCTTCCTTCTATGTGTGTGCTTATGGCAAGAATCTTTCTGAATTTACATTGTACTAGTCAGGGGTCTCCATTATCAGTTCTCAGGTCTGAGAATTACAGCACAGTAAATCTTTCAGCACCTGCAAACTCATTAAAGCCTGAAAGGTAAAAGGTTTTTGGGGGTTTTTTTAGGTTTTTTTTTTTTTGCAGGGCCATCCTCATCAGAGCTGGTGAACTTCCTCAGTTCATCTGAGATGAAGCACATGGTGGGAGGGGGAATTTTAAAAAGGCAAAGGTAGGGAGACTTTCCGCAAGATAAGTGAGAGGCAGCTGATTGTTTAGTAAGCATGTGTTGAATGCTTTCAGCGCACACACAAGGAAGAAAGGAAAAAAGACGAAAACCCAGATATTGCAAACTTACTGCCAGCGGAGGAAATGAACATACAGTGTTGTAGAAAAGAAAATGGACTATTTGTAGCCCCCAGTTTCAGTTGTTTCCCTGCATTACTCCTCCAAAGATACCCTACAGCTAAATATGAAAAACCTTCCACTCACACTCACTCGACTTCCAAATTAAAAACATTTTACAGGTTAGTAAATCTCCAGCTGAGGTGATGTAGCAAAGAACAGCTGTGAAGTAATTTTGATAATGATGAGAATAATAAGCACATGGCAAGGTTCAGGGCTTTGCTGTTGCAGCTTCAGTGCTCCTGAATAGATAAAAGTGATTAAATACTCCTGATTATCCCTGACCAATATGTAATGGATTTACAGCCCTTTCAATTAGTCAGTATTTGCTTAGGACTCATTATTTTGTCTTTGGTTAAGTAATCAGCCCAGAGACTCATGTTCTGTCTAATTCCTCTGAGCCAAGTGGGTACAGGGCACCTGACCTTTGAAATGGCCATAGCTGGGAGGCAAGAATAACCACTACTCCAGCAAAGACACTGGCTATTTTAGCTAATCCTGACCCCACAAGCCAGATCAATGTATCTTAGTTTGCTACTAATGTTCTTACATCAAAATGATGGTTTAGAAATGTTGATCTATTTCTCCCCCCTTTAGCTGTTCTACCAGCAGAGCAGTTCAATACCATAAATAAAAGGGGTACCTTGTCCTGGAATCATGACACTAATGTCAGCTGCTATGAAAATGTCTAACTTTAGGAATTGCAAAGAAACCCTTATTTGAGGCCTATAATCTCTTTAGATGTTAGCCCAAACAAATTGGGTGGGAAACAAATTAACAGCAAAGGGGAAAAAATCAGTGGATAATTTTACCATTTTCCATTATTTCCATATGACTAATATAGTACAAGAGAGCTCCTGGGTCTTCTTTAGAAATGTATTCTGATGCCTAAGTGAAGCTCTAATAGTCAACAGTACACCAACACATAAAACCCATTGCAAACAGGAAGATAAAGATGGATTGTTAATAAAAGTGTTGCTTTTTCACATATTTAATCTCTTTCCCCCAGAAGTGAATATGGCTAGCTTTTAAGTTAATGGACTTGAAGAACAGCTAAAAAAAGGTGCTTTAATCTCTATTTTACAGAACAGAGGAATTAGAGAACCTATAAGCCTTCCATATTGCTCATATAAACTAACATGACAAGCTTGCAAGCTGCTTGTCTGACTTCTCTTGCATCCTTCACTGTAAGTCAGAATACACAGACTGGGAAACTTGCATTCTTCCTCACACACACAGTTTTACGTAAACAGAGGCCAACAGTAATCCAGTCTGGAGGGCAGAATCACCCATCCTTTGTCATTCATATGTATTATAATCTAAATGCAAAATTCCCTTTTATCTT
>NW_017729025.1:74675368-74678514 GCF_001723915.1 Gavialis gangeticus
AATACAGACACTGGAGCTATCTCATCAGCTGTTCATGTGACACAGATGGAGAGTGGCTATTAGGAGCCAGGCAATGGGCCTTGGGGATCTGAGGTGCTGTACTGTAGCCTGAGGCAATTTTGAAAAGCAGTACCCGGAGTTGGGGGGAAAAAAATCCACACGGAAAGTGCAAGTTTGAAGTCAGTCAGTCTGTTTGTCTATATATCATGT
The DNA here is from genome assembly GCF_001723915.1 of Gavialis gangeticus. Taxonomy (NCBI): domain Eukaryota; kingdom Metazoa; phylum Chordata; order Crocodylia; family Gavialidae; genus Gavialis; species Gavialis gangeticus. The sequence continues at coordinate 74,675,579 of NW_017729025.1, forward strand.
AGATAAAGATATCTTTGTCTCCTTATGTAAAATCTGTGTGTGTATGCATAGCATGCATGAAGATAGAAAACTTCCTTTTCTTCAGTCTCTTCCTCCTTTTCTCAGTATAGAATGCTCACTACACACATATATAAACACAGTCTCTGTTTCCCTTTATGTATACATACATGGCCCTGTGTATGCATGTGTTTCAACAGCAGAAGTCAGCAAAAGTCTTAAAGCATCATTTAAACCTGCAGCAGAAGTTGTGAATATATTTGTTTTAAAAGGCTAATAATAACCCAGGAGATGAAAATTCAGCTAAAGCTTGCATTGCCTTTTCAACTCCATCAGTGGTATAAGAGATGAGAGACAATGTTTCCTTAATCTCTTCCATCACTTCATGAAAGGAAATTTACATATAGTACTTTCAAATTCATCAGTGAACATTCACTGTAATATTTGCATTTCTGCAATTTGCATGCATGTGTGTTTGTGTACAGAACCTAAGCAAAACATATAAACTTATGGTCCAAATCCTGCAATCCCATATCTTCAAAATGACTGTTCCCTTTAATAAACATTACTCCTATTAGGAAGGGTTTACTGAATCAGGCCCTAACTGACTCCTGCATTTAGAATAGAAAATTTTCTCCTTCAGTACTGAGGGAATGATTCTAGTTTCAGTTACTCCACTGTGAAACAGGAGTCACTCCAAGGGACTCAAAGGAATTACACCAGCAACAGATCAGAATCAGGTTTTCGAACTTTCAAACTCTCTCAGACTAGATCAATTTTATTTTTAAAGTGGTTGTAAAAGCAGAAGCCGTACTTTAATAATTTTGAACCCAGTTCTACCATTCCTGCTGCATGAATAGCCTCACTGAATAAGAATAAGAATGGTACGAGCAGGCCCTAACTGTTGGGATATTGTTACTTCAGTGGTGTAACCCTGGATGTACACCAGTGAAACTCCAACTGTATTTTGCCCCCCTGCCTTCTCTCCATATCACACAGCAGCAAAAAAACTGTGGAACTGATTGTTCACTGCCTTGCACACCATGTACTCATTTGCTGTTGTGCAAAGAGAGTACATAGTGCATAATATGAGTGGAGAATTTAGGGTGCCCGGGTTTTCAGGTTCGTTTTGCAGGTGTAAAAGACTGGGCAGGATCCAAGCCAACAGAGAATTAGGCATGTTGCCATACTTGCTTAAAATCACATGCAAGATTTTAAAAAAGCTATTTAGTTGTCTCAGTAACCTCTGCAGAAGGGAAACTGTGCACAGAGTTCCTGAAAAATATCTACCCCGAGGGCATGTGTTTGTGTCATTCATTATGGAGGATGTTGGAGACATAGGGCTCATCTACACAAGGAGTTAGTGCACTCTGAGAGACAGCATCTTAGGGTGAGAACAGGCATTTGTAGGACCCCTCCCATGTTTAGGTGAATTAGTTTCAGTTGCCTAAATCTGAGTTGGAATTGCCGTGTGCAAATGTTTGCTGCTTGCCAGGAGGAGATACTGGGAGTTGGAGGTGAGTAAAGTGGGTGTGAGGGAGAGCTGGTGGATCTGGAGGGTGGTTTGTGGGTCTGCGGGTCTGTGGTAGGGGCTGCCTGGTCTGGGGGGGATGGACTCATCAGGGGGCAGGGGTAAAGATAGTCTGGCCAGGGTTGGGGGAGGGAGGTTAAAAATAGCATAGCCCTGGAGCTGAGTAGAATGGCTGTTTTGGAAATGTATGCAAGCGGTCATTTAGCTGGGTTAACCCCATGCAGATCTAAAGTTAGTTCTTGTTCAATTAAAACTAACTTTAGTTGGGGTGTGTCATTTTTTGGGTGTCCTAAGCCTTGCAAATTCTTACACACCGAAGCATTCAGATAGTCCTAAACTTGTATGTACCCACAGTACTCCATAGTAACACCCCATGTGGATGCTCCTGGTACATACTAAAAGCATCTACACTGTGTATTAGTAAGAAGTGGCTAGGGTGCTGTAAACTGTACCCTCTATTATAGTGCATTAACTACAACATGTAGTCAAGACCATTGCCCATTGACATAAAGACTCCTCAGGGAACAGAGGAGGAGCTCGATCCTATTGAGGGGCTGCCCAACTACACTGTAGTCCTGATCCTCCTCTTGGCATATAGCTTATAAGGGCCAATGCTGTTAATATTCTCCCACTCCTAGTTCCTCTATAAAGGAAGAATAGGGCAAAGATTCAGTGCTGCTTGGAGGGCTTTTCATGTGGCATCTTCACAGAATTTCTTCAGTAAACATGGAAGAAACTGAATTTTCATTTTAAGGAAAAGAATAAGCCACATGGATAACTTGTCCATGCCAAAGTACAAAAGCTTGATAACAGTACAGATCCAATGCCTGGAGTTTTGGAAATGAAAAAGCAAATTGTATGTATATGGTGCAGTGCAAATATAGATTTTTAAACAAACCTTATTCAAGGCCTCATGCATTTTAATGAAGTGTCTGTGTACAAAACATGTGTGGGAATGTGCATGTGAACCCACATTTGCATCAGCAATTATCTATTTTTATTTATAAATATGCCCATCTGGAGCTCTGGGTGCCTTACAACCATAATTAAATAGGTAGCTCAATAAAGCAATAAGACCAACTCCACTCCCAGAAAATTACCCCAAAACTCTGGGCAGCCCACTTACCCATATGAAGCCTAGAAAAACAGAAGAGTCTTGCAGTATGCTCTGAAGGTCACAAAATCTGTACTTTAGAGGATTAAGGTAGGAGGAAGGCCAGTTCCAGCATCAAGGACCCCTCACTGAGAATGCCTTGTTTTCCTTCCACTGGTTTAAACTAGTAGCCTGAGTGCTTCAGCAGAATGCAACTCCTTTACAAGGCTCTATTATTAATTAATTATAAATATAGATGTTAATTGGTTTAGTCTTGTGACACCCCCATTGAGCAGTAATAATTTCCCTGGTGAA
>NW_017729025.1:74683514-74693514 GCF_001723915.1 Gavialis gangeticus
AATAAGACCAACTCCACTCCCAGAAAATTACCCCAAAACTCTGGGCAGCCCACTTACCCATATGAAGCCTAGAAAAACAGAAGAGTCTTGCAGTATGCTCTGAAGGTCACAAAATCTGTACTTTAGAGGATTAAGGTAGGAGGAAGGCCAGTTCCAGCATCAAGGACCCCTCACTGAGAATGCCTTGTTTTCCTTCCACTGGTTTAAACTAGTAGCCTGAGTGCTTCAGCAGAATGCAACTCCTTTACAAGGCTCTATTATTAATTAATTATAAATATAGATGTTAATTGGTTTAGTCTTGTGACACCCCCATTGAGCAGTAATAATTTCCCTGATGAACAAACTGAGATGGACTAGACTAGGGGTGGCCAACTGAAGCACAGGTGCCACCAATGGCATGGGCAGCCTCCACGTGTGGCATGCAGCAGATGGGGAGGGAGCGGGCAGCACAGCAGCAGATAGAGCAGGGAGCAGACAGCAAAGCAGCAACTCAGGCAGGGAACACAAGGAAGGAATCAGAAAGCAGAGCAGCAGATCTGCCTGGGGAAGGAGATCAGAGTGGCACTGGGGGAAGCAGTATAGCTAATTTGTGGCACACCTGCCAGAAGTGTTGTCCCCATTGGACTAGACTAGGAGTTTTCAACCTTTTTGGATCAGTGTACCCCCAGCGACTGGACACAGAGCAGTGTACCCCTGACAGCCGGATGTGGAGTTGGGGAGGAGGGGTGGCATGCGGCCGAATGCAGAGCGGCAGCACCCACTGTGTGTGAGCTTCCCCTATCCCCTGCATCTGGCTGGGCGGGCGGCACCTGCGCAGCAGTGCAGGATGGTGCGTGGAGCTGCTCTATCCCCACTTGCCCACGTGGACCCCCTAGGGCCTTCTCAAGTACCCCTGGGGGTGTGCATACCTCCAGTTGGCAACCCCTGGACTAGACAGTTTCCTTAAGAAGCAAGCCATAGTAGAATGGCTTCAGGAGCTCCTGCCATGCAGCACTACCTCACCTCTTTATAGAGTATATTTTATGCCCCTCCAGCACCAGTTCACTTGCTGCTGTAATAGCACAGAAGGTGTCAGGAATAAGCCCCTCCTACCTGGGCTTCCCAAGAGTGTTCCCTCTAAGCTGCGCTGTGTGCACGGCTGTGCAGGTGCACCTGGCAGTGTGGCATGAGTGCAGCTGCGCAGCCGTGCACACCACGCATCTTAGAGGGAATGCTGCTTCCCAACACCAGCAAGAAGAAGATCCTGCCTGTACTTTCCAAGGATTGCAACTCTTTTACAAAGGCCACAAAAGACTGGTAAAAGGAAAACTTCTTGTACTTCCCCACTGTGAACCCACCTAAGAGCCCTGAAGAAAATAGCCCTCAGTCACTTTTACAAGGTCATGCAGGAAATCACTGAGAGTGCTAAGAACAAAACAGAGATCTCCTGATTTCCCACCCTGCACCTCAACCACAAAGCCAGTCTTCTCCTCTAGCCGCACGTGAGTGTGTTTCCCCTCAGTAAGGAATAATTTGGCTCTTTATATGCCTCATGACACTTAGCAGTGGGTGAAGGAGTTATATATCTATCCGGGAAAATATGAGAGAAGTATATTGACCACAAGAGGGAGAATAAAAAATGTACATTGTGACATTTTCTGTTGCTGTCCCTATATCTTTATAGTCTGTGTCTTTCAATGAAGTACTTAAAAATACTTTGCTTCGTTGACTTCAGGGAGGGGAAGATGTCCATGATATTTCTGAGGTATTCTAATGTTTGCATATACTGTGCAAACATCAGAATACCTCAAAAATAGCTGGTGGTTAAGGGGAGGCAAAAATTACTTCTGGAATTGTAATGTTTATTCCACTTCCTCTTTCTATCTTCCTGGCACTCTTTTTTAATTTAAGATTGAAATCAAGAGAAAGGTGCAGGTTTTTGTGCTCATAACTACCAATTTTTAAGGCTGGTGCTTTTTTTGTGCCTGGAGAGCTATCCAACAGTTGCATGAGCTAAAAAGTCAAGCAAATACTTATATAATATTTTGTTTTAGGGGAAGGCTATCATGTGCGCATGTAATATTTTAGAGTCTTGTTGCAATCAACAGATTAAGGATTTTGTACTTTATAATCTAACATTTTTTTTCACAGTAAGTGCAAGAAAATGTTCCACTATGCTTATAGGGAACAGTAAAGAAAACTGCTAATTACTGATCTCTCTTACCATCCTGCTGTGCTAAACTATTTGGACATGTTAAAGCGAAATTTTTCTGTGATTTTCAAGTGACTAGTTCATGGCCCACTGCCGTGGAGTGCAGGAGAAGAGATGAAATGCTTTAGTTTACATGCAACATTTACTAACTGTGTGGGTTTTCCAACATTAAAGAGGGGACAGTGACCCATGCCACCTTTTTCACACTCAAAAGAGCACTGAAAAAACAGTCTTCATAGGCTTACCTCGGGCTTCTCTGGCCCTTAACACCCTCCCCCCAGGGTAGGAGCAGAAAGAGAAAAAAGAAGGGATTTTATGCTCCTTTCTCTTCAACTTTTCAGGCGGTATAAGCAGCATTTAGCAAATTCAGCCCCCAAATGGCTCCAAATGCTCTGAGCTGCAGGGGCTCATCCTTTGTTAGCCTCCCTCTATTTACACAGGATTTACGCAGGCTCTCCACTGAAGAGACCACATGTTTCTGACAGAAAGCACTTCCATTCACACTGCATCAGGCAACAGGATTGTAACCACCACAGCTTCACGCTGACCCAAGATTAGAGATTTCAGCAACACTGAGATGGTAACAATCTGCTAACTAACAAAAATTATCCATGGAGAACTCTACTGCTTACTCCAGTTAAAACTACCTAGATGAGATTACTTAAAAGGACAGTTAAGCACTAGCTACTATCAAAGAAATGTACGTCCAGTTACAGATAATTTACACATTAAAAAGAAAATATAACATGTTAGGAGGAAAACCAGACTGCAGCTTGGATTAAAACCACTTCACCCACTGGCTGGAGACATAAAGTGTAAAAACAGACAGATGGACACATATGTAAATGTGGCTGCATTTTTTTGAGCTGGCAAGTTAGTATAATAATATAGTTTAATATTTATTTTCCATAGCTTTTTCATTTTGGTTAACTGTTCAGCAGTAACATCTTTGTTGTATTATGGGAATAGACTTCTTCCTGTGAGTGTGCTTGCTACCATGGTCAGCCACTAAGCTATAATTCTGAGACATTTTTAGGCCCCTCATATTGGGGAGCCAGCTTTCAAACTGGATATTACTTTCTGGTCATCCTAACTCTTAATCCAATTCAGTATTTCTATGCTAAATTGTTTTTTCAAATTTTATATGTGATAAATGTTGATGCTTCGAAAGGCTGCAGTTTCTATCAACAGTTGTTTTCACAGGGTAATAGAAAAGTAGATTTTTAAAAGTTTAGTCTGCAGTTTTAATTCAGTGAACTGCTCTGGCTCTGCAGCAAAGGACAAAACAATTTACTCTTGTAATACTCAGTAACTCATACATGCATCTGATAAGCACATATAAAACTACATAGTATATTCTAAAGTTCTTCACAGTACATCATAATAAAGCTCTTCTGGGCACTCTAATGATTCATTTTTAGTGATCTCTCAAATGCCCTTATCCACAGTTAACACTCAGATTTTATTAAGGAGGAAAGCAGGGACAAATGTCCACTTAAGTCCCAGCTCTCAAATTCAACTCTGCTTGCACTGCACTACCTAAAGCTAAAGCTTTTTTAATGTTCTATTCACCTCCCCTGTGTGGCATTTCTGCTAACATAAGAGTTCACAATCTTTCAGCCCCAAACACAGAAGGCTGCTATCTTCAAGTCATCCAAGGAATGTGCCAGATACTATCATCTCTCCTGCAATACAAAGAACCAGAGAGAGGGAGAGACCAAAAGAAGACCATGCTGATCAGGTTACTGAAGTCCAAAAGCCTTTCCTAGAATACTAAAAGTTAATCTTTGAGCCAGCAAATGTTATAATTAAGATCCTTGAAGTTGGAGAAAAAGCCATTTTGAGAAGTCAACAAAGGTGCAGAGCAAAATGTCTCTGTTACAAACCTAGGGCCCAATCTAGCTCTTATTTTGGCAAAACGGCCATTCAACACACTCCTTATTCAAGCAGCATTGCCACTGACTGCAGGTTTGCCTAGTGAAGGAATGTAGGACAAGACTCGTGTTTTGTTTGACCAAACATGCAAGTACATCATGATTCCTAAAAGAGATGTACATTAATAGTTGTGGTTAATTATAATTTATGATGTTCTTCCTCTTAAAAGTGAAAGTCACTTTGCACCTTGTTGGTGTGGAAGGGAAGTGCTCAATGACTTGCTTTACATTATTTTAGCTAGTTCTTTTTTTCCCCCTCAGCACAAATTGTGAAATTTATGCACAGTTTTTGACACCTATTCTGGAAGAAAACATTATTAAATTATGATCTAAGTATTTTGTCTGCTTTAGTAATTACTTTCAAGTAACTGTAAATGTAAATAGCTGTTTTTCTGTTTAAATTTTTAATCATGCTAAATATTGTCACACAAAATGTCCTTCTGCTGAAGTCTAAATGAAATTCCCTTTAAATCTCTCCTTATTTATACTCTTAGTGTAAAATTTCTGGTAGTGTAAAAGAGATGTTGTAGCTGCAATGGTTCAGAAATGATGTGAGAGGCAAGGATTTCTTGTAATAATTCTTGCCATATTTTTAACATTTTCATAGTTATCTGTTAAGAATACCAGCTGCAACCTTTGAATCGACAAGTATCCTTTGAATCAACAGTCTAGAGGATAAAAATGTTCTTCATTTTTTGTGACAAATATTTATTTTCTTTTTTTCTACCCTGCCCTCTATTCTATCTTGTTAACATTCACTGATAACTGGAGTGTTGTTATTTTTGTTTTAGCATGAATAAAACCACTTCAATCCAAGATAGCACCAAATGGGCATGAACTAAGAAGCTTTATTTGTTTTACGTAACTATTAACTGCTATTCTTGATGTCTTCCTACCTCTGTTATCAGTGATATTAATGATATCAAAGAATGTGGACCAAATAACTATAAGTGCAATTAAAATTCTACCTGTAGCTAAAACAACCTCATTATTATGTTCAAAGTTAGCTTATTAATATTTACAATGTAATACTTGGCAGTTGTTATTCATATATGAAGATGTACTCTCCATATTTTTAATGGGTAGATCATTTCTAATTCTCAAAATTGTTTTTAAAGGTAACCATGCATGTATTTTATTCACTTCATCCATAGTTGTGAAAACAAAAAGGAAAATAATGCTTTAGCACACCTCCTTTCCCCTGTAATTCTTGAAAAATTCAAACAATAGAACACTTAAATAAAGTGTAGTTTTGAATAGGCCACTGTTAAGACACCAATAATACCAATACCACTTGGATACCGATGATGTTTTTAAATAGACATCTCTCTTACATTGGTACACAGTAATGCTGTCATAGTTAGTGACTATTAATGATTGCATTAGAAGTTCCTCTCTTTAGGGCCTTGTGACTCAGCTAAAAAATTTGCACCAGCTGAAATCTTGTATAAAAGAGCTCAGTTTTAGTCAGTTATAATTTTATAACCATTTCTTTTTTAAAATTTAGGGGCTGGAAGTGTAACATAGACATTTGCTCCCTAAAGATATATATAATACATTTTGCTCCTGAAAATCTTCAGTCATTAAAAGGCATTTGTTAGGTCACAATTCCATAAAGTGAATTAATCTGTTTTGGGATTTAAAACAAAAACTGAGGATGGGAGAATATTAAAAGTTTAAAAGTAGCTACTGTGCATCAATAGGAGAAAGTTACAAAGGGCCTTACCATGCACTGTCTATAGATAAACTGCATATAAACTTGTATTTTATTCATAATACAAATCTTGATACACATTCACAGCAAATACACCACCAAGCAAGATGCCTCCTGTGAATGTATATTAAGAAAAATACGAAATAACTCCAAACTTTTTGGATCTTACATACCATAAGAGCTCCAACACTTATGCACAATGGGGTGGATTAACTCTCTGGGTGCTGCAGACATATATTTGCACCTCCTCCTAAAGTGTTCATTTGGCTGGCAGTCTGGAAAATGCCAGAATGCGAAGGGTTAAGTTGAAACACTGACAATCGTTGCTTTTCTAAGTTTAAGTCAAACCCTGTACTTTAAGAATACTGTTTATGTATTAGCTAGCATGCTGAGGGTACTGAGGTAAAAGGCCTGATCCAAAGCCCAACAAAACCATGCTTTAGATCAGTCCACAATAACTCTGGGTAACGATTCTGAAGGACACTGATAATAACATAGGATTTATAGATCTCAATGGCATACATGTATTAGAGGTTTACATATAGTTACAAGACTTTCCTAAACATTACATTTGAGTTCAGGAAACAATTTAACACTTTTAAGAGCAAACATTGAAGAGCTGAAGCATCTTTGTTATTCCTAACTTTTTAGGAACTAGCCTCAGTTATGAAACTAAAACGTCCTTACTGCGTATAAGTTATAGAACTGAAAGAAGCAAGGCTGCAGACAGGGGAATGCTGGTTGGCAAGCTCCAAAAATAACCAGTCGTTGAGTAATCTCACAACCATCTCACCTTTCCACTTCCTACCCAATTTATGAGACTGTTTGAGGTACGTGCAGCAAAGAGTAATAATGCCTCCTCTATACTAAGCTGTTTCTGCCTCCAGAATTTGTGCAGAGCTACACTTCATCAGCTGTTTTGGCAAGGTGTATACTGCACCCAGTGAAAATACATTTCTTGAATGGGCTATGGCAGCCAGCAGAAGGTATTGGTGTGTCTATATGACTTTTCTGGTGGCTGTTGGGTGGTAGTCAAAGCCTTATTTAGTCAGAGACCTGGTATTGCTGGAATGCTGTGATTATGGGCATATAATTTTGCCAGTAGGAAAAAGGCTGTAGTGTAGATCAGACCTAAAAAGGGAAAAGAGAGACCACCGCTACCGTCATCTTTCTACTCTGCTCTGAGCCTGGTTTGAGTAGTCAGCTAAAATGAACACAAAGCAGTAAAACAACTCAGTGGAAACAGTGGGAAATGAAGGATTTTACAAAGCACTTCTGTGAATTGTTGCTGGAAATAGAGGAGAGAGAATGCCAAGGATGCAACATATTGGTTTGTTTTTAGTATTGTCTGTTTAAAAGGTCATGGCTCAAGACAAGAAATGACAGGGCCGCTGTGGAATGTGGTGCTGTTCTCTATCATTTGATTTGAATCAAGTATTTCACCACGTTAGGAAGCATTGGACAGGAAGTGAAATCAGTTCCTTGAAAGACGGGGTGACTCACATCATCCATAGTCCCTCACCCCCAGTGAAAAAGGACCTAACTTGATGGGCTTCAAAATGAGTCCCATTGAGCAAAGTTGTAGACATTTCTTTTTCAAGCGGTGGAAGAGGCAATTGAGTTTTCTCCCCAGGAAGGCTTTTATTTTAGGTTCACCTAGCCTAATAGACAGCTGACATGTATGTCGTAAGATCAGATCTGAGCCCCACCAATCAAGCAGCAGACTGGACTAAATATGCTGATGCAGCAGATTTCCAGATCTTGATCACACTAGGCAAGGGAGTCATTCTTCTCAGTGATAAAGTCAGTGAATGCACTCTGGAGGAGATAAAAAATTAAGAACCAGCTGACTTTGCACCATTTGAGTGAGGTATTCACTGCTGACCCAGAACAACAGAATTGTCATGGTCTGACACTAGCTAGGAATCACTGTAGTAGTAGAAAACTGTGCTCCTAAATATACTGCATTTGGGAGCTACTTCATATAGTCTAGCTACATGCCCCATACAGAAAAACAGTAGTCTGTCTTCTTGTAATACTTCCATCTTAAAAATGTTTAATCAATAAAGAACGTTGTACTCACTCACTAAAGAAAAACAATAATTTTATACTTAAAATATTTCTCCTTAATTTCACAAATGTCATCTTGTTAAGCTAATTTGTGAAATACATATATACATACATATGTGCGTGTGTGTGTATCAGCTGAGAATTACAATACTAATTGCAATACTAGTATTGGGGCATTCTTGGGTATGATGGTTCTCAAACTTTTGGCACCTGTGTACCCTTTCTTAAGTTTCTTAAACTGCCGTATACCAATATAATTCCATGTTATGGATAATAAAAAAAACCCAAACATTTTATGCTATCACCAGATGGTAATCTCCTCAGCGCCTAAGAGATAATACATGTTTTTTTCTTAATTTTCCCCACTTTTTTCCTTCCCTTTCCTCCATTTAGATTTTCCCGTTTCTTTGTCTGCTTTCCTATTCTCTCCTTTTGCATATTCTCCATAAGTTTTCCCCATATCCCAATCTGAGATGCAAGGCATTTTGTCTCTATTTCTTTTCTGTCATTGATTCAAAGGCAGTGTTACTAAGTTGCTGAGGCTGGAAGCTTTCAGTACTGAGTGAGTCAGGAGTACAGGTTCTACTAAAAAAAGCACTGAGATTACTGAGAAGTAAAACTTTGCAAGGGAAATTATCATCATAATCATTGCCATCATCACCACCATCACTTTTTCTGCCTCACATTATATTACTGAGTGTTTGCTTTTTGATTTTGGTCCATATTGACCACTCCATGGTTCTCAAACTTCTGAAAGTATTTTCTATAACCTCTGTTGTTCTGTTTCAGATCCCATATTTTAGGAAGGGAGTATAGAAGTGATTAGTGTTCCTTGTCCTTAGAAAAGCATAGCAAAAAAACCCAGAAAGCAATAATATGGAAACAATCTTTGGGGAAAGGCATACATTCCACCCTATGTCTGCTTGCATTCAAGTCTATGGCAATATTTCCATTTAACTGAACAAGAACAGGCTTTAAGGAAACAGGTTAGCATCTTCCAAAAAAAAATTGGATAATTTTTTTCACCAACTATTGAGAGAAAATCCTGAAGGCTTTACACTATTTTCCCTCAGTCTTTCTTCAGACCTAAATCCTATAGACATAAATTAGAGTAGGTTCTCAATATAGACTGTGATAATACTTCAAAATTGGACCACTTCTTAATTTGGCCTGCTCCTCCTCCCATTAAATAAAGCCAGGTTACGGACCTCATTCTTTACTGCCATCCACTCTGTTGCCATTTACACCAGGGCAAAGGGGTGTGAATTACTATGGGAAGAATTAAGATGAATTGTTTTTGATTACCACTCTGGATGTGAAAATAGTTTCACAGTGTACAAGGGGATACAGAATCAGAACCACTGACTTTTACATGGGCAGAATCAGGCCTTTATTACTGCCTAATAGTCATTTTGGAATTCTGCAGAATAAGATCCCTTGCTCAAATACAAACACTGTTTGTATTATATTATATTATGCGTGCTGAGATGTATACCTTCTCTGGTGGGTTGTGTCAGGGGTTGTCAACCAGGGGTATGCATATTCCCGGGGGTACTTGAGAAGGCCCTAGGGGTATGTGGGCAGGTGAGGATGAAGTGCCACCACCCACCACCCTGTGCCGCTGCCTCCCACGGCTGGGGGTGGGGTAAGGGCAGTGGTGCCCCTTTGTGGGCCGCACAGGTGCCACCTGGCTGGCCGGACATGGGGGAGTGAGGGAGGAAGCTCGCATACAGTGGCTGCCACCACCATCCACCACCCTGCACTGACACCGCTCCACGTCATTCTGCACATCACTCACCCCCAACCCCATGTCCGTCTGCTGGGGGTACACTTGTTTTAAAAGGTTGAAAACCCCTGGGCTGTGGGATTGGAGAAAATAATTCATCCCACAAATTGCAGATATGTTGGCCCACTTTTATGGCATGGGAATCATCAGCTCTAATAATTCCATCTTATAAAGATCTAATGAAGCCTCATATTAGAGGCACATATTTTTTTTTTATCCTGAGCATCTTGTTTCTTAAAATGATCCAGCTGAATGACAAAAATGAAAAAAAAAGAACCTTAAATCAAGGAGGTGGGGAAGCCATC
>NW_017729025.1:74700367-74707539 GCF_001723915.1 Gavialis gangeticus
ATCACTTTCCCAGCACAATTCCTGACACTGGCAAACGTGTGATTACATGGGATTTGACCTGTGATCATGTGGCTTAAACTGAGCCATGTGATTGTAGATCAGTTCCTGGTAATATATGCATACATCCTCAGTGAAGCCCAGCCACTCACCCCCACCTTGGCCTGTGCTTTTCCCTTCCTCTCCCCAACTCCCCGCTCCCCACCGAGCCTGACAGGACTTTAGCCTTCTGACTCCCCCCACCCTCAGAGAGGCAAGGCCTCCCATGGACCCACCAATCCTTCTTAATCCTCAAAAAGCCTCCCAAACCCACCAGACCCACCCCTCCCCATTTTATACAGCTGCAACTCCCTGAACAGTGCAGCACTCAATAAGGCCTCCTGGGACCCAACTAGCTGAGAAATCAGTGCTGAAGCATGCAGACATACTGTGGGACTAAGGAAAAAAAGTAACCTGTTTTCTTCAAGACCGCTCCACCTTTTCGGATAGAATATCTGCGGCTCTGTTTTCAGGAGTTATGGATTTCCACAATATCATTTAGGTAACGTGACACGCATGTTTGAAAGTAGAACAAGCACATCACCTACAGCAGCAATAGATAGTCAGCAACTGTCTATAAATGACCATTATAAACGTAACTGTGTTTTACAGAGGAGGCATCACCAACACGTTGTTGCTATTCAGAGGGTCATATGTACTGGGGGACCAATGCTTGTGAATAAAAAGGAGCATGATCAAGTTTCTCAGATTACGACCTGTGCAATGGATTTTCTTCCTGTGAAAGTCAGTAGTCGGGGGCATGCTTGCAAAGCAGCATAGTCCATTGTCCAGCCACCCTGAAAAAAGCAAGTGGCCCACTCCTCAATTGACTATTTGTATATGCTACGGTTGATATCCTGTCATGCAAACTAGTTGTATGATGTGGTCTGTATGCTGTGGGTTTCAGAAACTCAAATGATATACAGCAATAAATTAACTTTGACAGAGTAATGGGTACGTATGATATTGGTAATCCTTGCTCAAACTCCCTATCACTGGATGAGACTATTTCAAGGTTAAGGCCTGATTCTGATCTGACAGATTTCATATCAGTGTGACACTACTTAGTCTCCTGATTCACACTGGTATGAGGTCATAATGGACTTCAGGATTGTTTTTTGGAGATCCTGCTAAGTTTTTTGGCTCACCAGATTTGCTCTGTAACTAGGAGCATGCAGGATTCACAGGGAGCACTCAGTGTACATTAGGACAGGACAGATAGTTGCATTCCCCAACCTTCATAGCATTCTTTCTTAGGTCAAAAGGTCGCCCTTCACAGATGTCTCCAGCAGACACTCAGTTGTCAAAAGGTTGCATCATGTGATGTGTGCAGTCACTGGTAACAATGCACTGTTCTCATTGAGATACATAAACACTTTGCACTTCTAACTAATTTCCTTGTTAAAAACAACTTGTTTTTTCCACACTCAGTACTCACTTATCAAAACAGTATATGAAACACTGGGAAAACAATCCAAAAAAAAGAAAGAAAAATTCAATAGATTCACTGCTAAACAAAATTCCATTTTCTTTTTAATTTTTCCTTTTTGTCATGTTGTTCAACACAAGAGATGCTTCTGTTTTGTTTCAGATAAAAAGGAAATAAAAAAACACCATATCCCCGAGTATATAACAGTAAAGCATATCGTTTGAAGGCAAAAGCACACATTTGGTAAAAATGCAAAACTGTAATTTTTTTTTATGACAAACTGCTTACAACACCTAAAAAAAATATGGAAAAAAAAAAATCACACATCCACTTTTTAATATATCCTCATTCAATTCCTTATATATGAAACTGACAAATACACACATTCTGGGCAGGTGCAAAAAACCACCATAATTCTGTGTGCTGACTTGCTCATTACACATTCAGGTTTCACGTATGCATAACGTTTATTTTTCCAGTAATGTTTTAAAATAACTGGCCCTAGTTACTACAGTAGCTCAGCTTTTTAAATTTTCTGTTGCCTCTAGATGAATAATATAACAAAGATTTCTTCATTGCTGAGGACAGTTACTTTAAAGCAGCTCAAAGCTATCACACACAATTTGAGACAAGTCATTTCTTTCTAGAAAGGATTCAAACAAGCTTATCAGTACTGTTATCTATTTATAAATTATATATTTAAGAGTAAAGTAAGACAGACATGGCTGGAATGTTACACAGGGGAAAACATGATTAGAGATATTCCAAATTACTCAACCTAATCCTAAGCAATAGAATCTTAAAGGCACTGGGAATTTCTAGAAGAATTAAGCATTATATGCTGTAAAAAGCTCAATTAAATACTTCAGACACCAAGCTGAGGTTCTTTCAGATGAGTCTGAAATATCCAGTCCTTCCAAATGCAAAATATTTTTCTTTCCAAGTGCTCCTTTTCTTATCACCCTTTTAACCACTGAATCTACTAAAAGTACACTTTCCAGAAAATCTTTGTGCTTTCATGTCTCATATTTCATACATTTAACCATACTGAATTAATGGGAGCCAATGAAGATACACATTCTTAAAACAGCTACAGTTTCATTGGTCTAATCTATGAACTTTAAAGACCTAAGTTTTATGAGCTTTCCTCGGGGTAGGTATTTCAATGGTCTAAAAACAGGGTTATGGACTGTTAAATTAAGCACATGTTCTGCATTGACATTTTAGTTCCAGCAGGTTATTTGGTGCCAAGTTTGCCAATTCAGTATCTGTAAACCTGGAACGTGGTTTATTCGCTTTCTTAACAGAGGATGGGGGAGCTGAAAATTAAATGCTGTTATATACTGATAATATCCATCCTCAGGTCTGTCAGCTGGGTGGTGTGGGTGCTAAGGTGCATAGCTGATAGCCCAGAGATCACAAGTTTGAGGCCATAGCAGAAATGATCACAGTATGACTTGTAAGATTCTAATGAATCTGTGACTTCTGCTAAACACCTTGTCACAAGAATAAGGGGCAGGATCTGAAGCACTGTAGAAGACTTTTGCACCTAAATTATATGAGGTTAGGAGTAATACAGCTGAAAAAGGTGCATAAAACAGTTCTGTTTGTGATCATTTCAGGAACTTGTATAGTTACTGCTTTCTCCATCCCTGTTGTTCCGACACAAGTCATAGGTCTGGCTTTAGATGTTGTACATGTGACCTATACAGTTATAGGAAGGGGCCTTTTATTATGGAAGGCAATGTTAACTATAGAAGGCAAAAAGATGTTTAGATAATGAAACATAATGGGTGACTTTCACTCGGTCTGTTCTTCTGAACACCATTTTCCCAACATTTACTTCCAGAGGACACATACAGGGACCAAGAGAAAGAATTGTCAAAAATGATGTGGGCTAACCCACAGCAATCTATCCCAGAGAGTCAAATTAATTTACCTTTAGAAGTGCATTACAATGAAACTGATAAGATATAACAACAGTGGAGATTTAAACAGACAAGTACACATACACCTGTCACCTTACAAACCTAGCCTACAGGATATCTGTGATTCAGCTGAGAACTTGCATCGCAAGTTTTAAAAAAAAAAATCAACATGTGCACACTCTTTTTGTAGATGTTATTTGGGACTTGGTCTGCTAAGAAATGAAGAAAATCCTTTCAGCAACATTTGAAGGTTTAAGAGCTCAGTTTTCTGTTTCTAAATGCCTATCAAAACATTGCCTATGCTCTGAGGCCTTTTAAAATAAAACCAAAGCTTTTAGAGCTTCAAAAATAGCTATAGGAATTTGCTCATCAGGAGGCAATCCTAAATGAAGGCCAAGACTCAGTGGATTCCCCTGGACATTACAAAAATTTAACGTGGTTTTGTGGGTCTTCTGCTCCTTGTAATAAATCTGAGCCAACTGATTTAAATAGATTTCATAGATTTCATAGACATTAGGGCTGGAAGGGACCTCAGAAGATCATCAAGTCCAGCCCCCCGCCCAAAGGGCAAGAAGTCAGCTGGGGTCATAGGAAAGAAAGTAGTAACTGAAATCTTTGTTCATGCCCTAAACTAAACTTACCCCAAATCCTTGTTTAGGCAAATCAGTCCTATAGAGGTCTGTAACTCTTTTCCAAAATATGTGACACACAAGCACCCTCAAGGATGCCTACTGCAATTAACAGAAATACCTTACAGAAGCACCAGATTTGGAGTTTGAAACTTTTTTGTTTTAAATTTCAAAAGAAAATGGGGCAGGAAGAAACAGTTGCTTTCTAATGCATATAAGAAGGTAACTTAGGTAGAAGTGGATTATCAAATGAAAATTTCTTATGCCACTTCTATTAAAATATTTAAAATGTAAGCTTTTTTAAAAAGTGTGATATTTAATATTTGGATTGAAGAATGACTTTGCAAGTCAAGACAGATTTTCAAGTTATATCAAAAAGTATAAAGAAAGAGTACCAGAAGGCATGACCTTTCTACAATTGGCTGAGAACAGCTTGTCTTCAAAAAGGACAGAAAAGAAATAAAAGTGTATTTAGAATAAGGTTACTTCCTGAATACATCTTCCTGTAGGTATAGGATAGAGTTGTTGTTGAGTTGCTGGCCAATACACAACCAGCATCAGTCTACCTCTCCACCTGAATTTAATCAAGACACTCCTGCTTACTTTATGATACAGATTCTCAAATTTCCTTTTGATGGCCTGGTCACCACTAAGATGTGGTGGGAAAGCTGTTCAGATGTCTACCTATGGCTCTAGAACTTTAAGTTCAAGTCTTGCCCTGAATTTTTGATGAAGGTAGTAACTAGTGGACTGCCTAAAAAAACAGAGGCAGAGGCAATTAGCTGTGTTTCCTGGAAGTTAGGCGGAAGGCAGGGCAAGATGACATTTTATACACTAACTTGTCCAGGGAGGCATGGAATTTTACAGACTACAGACTACTTTGTCAGATGCTATGAACTGACTTGGCAGAGAGCAGGGGGACTACATAGAAAGGAAAAAAGTCATTTAAATACAAAGGATAGGGAAAGGGGGAGGAAAGGAAGGACCACTGCTTGAAGATAGGTTGAAGAGATCAAAAGGGATAAACAAAGCAGTTAATCCATTGAGGGACGTAGGGATTGTAACATTCAGTCCAGGTAATGGGATAAGAAGAGAACTTCTAGTGACACCATAGTTACCACAATCCAGTCTGTGGACGATTTCTTTTTCTGCACTTCTGTGTTCCAGGTTGTTTTGTTGTTTAAGGGCATCTACTCTGAGGTCAGTGATAGAGAAGTTAAAAAAAAAAGGTACTTGGTTTTTCAGTCTGGGGAGTCAAATTTGGCAAGATGTGACACCAAGCATATCACTCCCTTGTGTGCTACCAACTCCTATAGCTACAGTGTGTCTTAATTATGTTTGGCTTCAACAGACTTTTAGACTTTTTGGTACTCAACGCATTTTGCAGAGCTGTTCACATGAAGGAATAGGTTTCCTGTGTGAAGAGATAGGAGAGAAGATTCAAAGAACAGCTTTGAAATATATTCAGTAGAGTGTTAGTTTCATCTCCAGTCCAATATTTACACATACACAAGAACACAATTCTTTTCCAAGCAATCTTCAGATTGTCTTATGTCTGACAACCTGTTGCCAAACAGTAGGGCAGAAATAATCAGCAGAGTCCCCACTAGGCTCTGGGTACGTGTGAGCCCTGAACATGACTTAAGCCAAGGCCCTTGTGACCAGAGGCAGGAACCCTACAAAAGGTAGCAAGCAAGGAGGAGAGTTGCACTCAGAGAGGCTGTATTAGACTTGTTTCACTTACACGTTCCTCACAGATTACAAATTATATACCAGGCAACTTTTCAGTCCCATAAAACTGAAGAAAATTCTCCAAGGAAGCATGTAAAATGTTTACATGGGAATAACCAAAGAAAAATGTATATCAATATCACAAATAATAAGAAAATAAATTGCTTGAAATTTAGATAGTGAAGGAAACATGATTAATGAAGAATAGCAAACTCAAGATTAGTATCTCTCTGCATAATTTATTTCCCCACATATAAAATATTACTACACATATACATACACAAATATACTTTCAGCCAAATTCTGCCTTCAAATATGCACACTGAACTCTCAGAGACTCCAACTGAAGTCAGCATTTGACCTATTGTATGTGTTATATTTACATTTGGAAAGTTAATAAGAATTCAATAAATTGCTTTAAAACATTTTAAAATTTTAAATAGCCCTAACAGAAAGGACAATGGTATGTCTTTTAAACAACAAGATTGATAGCCATTTGGGAGAGTTTAAAGGAGGATTAATTGACATACAGTAAGCCTGAATTCTGCCAGTGTGGACTTCTTGCTGAAATGACATTCTCTTTGGTGGTCCCAGGACTGTAGGATTAGTTTACAAGAAAGGAAAGAAGGGCCTGAAACCAAACCCTAAGTGTCACTGATGAATTAGCAGATTAGAAACTCCTGTCTATATGAAACATTCTTGTCCAAATTCAAAGATTCAGAAGACAAAACAAAACAAAAAATTGGGCGAATCTGTAGCCGAGGCTGAATTACAGGTTAATGGAAAGAATGAAAGATCTAAGAAATTAAGAAAGGCCTTCTTTCATACAACTTTGCTCATAGACAGAACTTCATGTCAATGTATTATCAAGGCTGGGAATGTGAACCTCTAATAAGATCCAGGACAGGGAAATGAGCAGAACAATGATTTTACAGTAAAACAAAGCATTTCATCTATCAGTACAGATATACTACAGTAAAATTTCTGATAATGGCTAAGTATGAGATGGGATGAAAATGAGAATAGCTACCTAACCAACTATTTTCATTTGAAGTGTGACAACCTTTGGAAGGCTCTTAGACAATTCCCTTTTACACAAGGAAAACTAGATAAAATGATTAGAAATTGGAGTAACAGTCAGGATTCTTTAACAAGAGAATTGGTTTTGTTAAGTCTGATCACTGTAAAACTCTACTTGTACTTTTTTCTTGGATGGATCTACTAGGGACATCTCTGGCCCTAGTAGTTTTGAAATCCGTACACTCTGGACAATAAGTCATCTGAGAAACTAACACAAAGGCTAGAGACAGAAGTTATGCATAAACTGGTATAAGTGATCGGAAACCTGTTCAAATCTATAACACAACAGAAGTTCAGTGCGCATAAACCACTTTAAAAATGGCTGAAATTGATTGAAAA
>NW_017729025.1:74712539-74716792 GCF_001723915.1 Gavialis gangeticus
ATCTCTGGCCCTAGTAGTTTTGAAATCCGTACACTCTGGACAATAAGTCATCTGAGAAACTAACACAAAGGCTAGAGACAGAAGTTATGCATAAACTGGTATAAGTGATCGGAAACCTGTTCAAATCTATAACACAACAGAAGTTCAGTGCGCATAAACCACTTTAAAAATGGCTGAAATTGATTGAAAATAAACCTGGATGGATGTAGTATCAGAATTAACTGATTTAGGTTAAACTGGTTTATTGAACTTCTGTCCCAGATCCCCTCCAGATTCAAGCTAACTCACAGTCCCCCAGCATCCCAGGTTGCTTTGTACTTCTCTCACAACCTCCCCCCAACCCTTGCAGAGAGCGGGGCTAGCTTTGGCCCAAGCTGTCTGCTCCAGCCAAACGAAGAGGCATGCTCTAGCATCCCCCAGCTTCTGGCCTGAGCCACTGAAGGCATGTACTTACATTTCCAGAAACAAAAGTGAATGTCTGTAAGCAGTGGTCAAGTCTACTGCTGGTTTCATTCTTTTGTACTCTGTCTTTATCTGGCAGAAAATGTTCAAGGCATTTGTATACTGTTAGGATTTACCAGGAAAAAGATGATAAAGCTGGGAAGTGGGAAGCTGCTTCTAATCAAATTAACTTTGTTTCAGAAATATAGAAAATTAACTGTTTTTATTTGTAAAAATGAGATCAAATGTTTCACCAAAAATAAATTAATAGGATCTGAATACACAAAGGAAGACTTAACCTGTTTAGATTTCCAAGAATATGAAAGGCCTTCAGCCAATTTAAGGAACAATTAAGTTAAAACAAACAAACAAAGAGGAAAGGTGTTTGCAGTTTAGGATCAAAATGCAAATGTTGGCACAAAGCATGGAATAAGAAGGCAGTTATGATTTGAAGCCATTTTTGACAATGTTCACTAAGAACATTGACAAGAAAGAGCAAGCAAGCAGCAGGCAAAAACAATTAATGTTTTAGGACCTGATCCTTTAGTGGACTACTTGCATGGGAAGATATCTGCTCAAGTAAGTATTTGCGGATTAGGCTTTTAGTGAGCACAAAACTTTAACAAAAAATACCAAGAAGATTGACAAAGATCCATTAACTTGTTGATTGTGTTTGTTTTTTCAAATTGTTAAGCCATTCTTTTTGAGGCCTCCTTTTTTTCTCCAGTAGACTGCTATCATAGATGCATAGAACTTAAACCCAAAGGGATCATTAGATCATGTAGTCCAAATGATATATTTCAGGCCCTTAAATTTCACCCACTTACTGAGATAAATACCTTGTACGTCTTTCTCAGAAGTCTATAAATGCTGTTAAACAAAACCGAAAAAAACTGAGTGAAAAAAACTGAGAAAACCTACCCAAATTCAAATTTACGAGGTGATATCAGTCTCAAAATGATTCAAAGTGGACCCATTTCTAAATAATTTTGAAAAAAAAAAGTGTAGCAGGAAACTGCATTTCACAAAAAAAACTATGTTTTTTTTTTCCAGAATGAAATCTTGGTTATTAGTAAATTAAAAACCTTGGCAATAATTTGGAAAACTATTTCAATAAAATAGGCCAAAGCTATTTAAAATATTTTTAAAAACATGTAAAATGTTGACACTGGAAATGTTTACAAGGGAATTATTATTTGAGCAAAAGTCATTTTTGACAGGAGAAAAAAAATGTTTTTGTGCAAAAGCCGGATTGTTCCTACTGTTGTTAAATATTTAAAAATTACTCTGTACTCTACCATCCATAATCTATAACCAATACACTTGTAGAAGAGTCAGTACGTAAGGATATACTATAGTAATACTGAAATCAAAGTCTCTTTTCCCACACAGTTATTAGGAACAAGAACAGATATTCAATGTTCCTTCACTACTTAGGCCCTGATCAGCAAAAACTTAAGTGTTCTATTTTGCATATGATGGCAGTCTCTTTGCTTTCTACTGGAGTACTGGTAAAATATAAAGTTCAGCATGTGAAGAAACCCTTGCAGCACTGAGGTCCTACTTGGCTATTCATAACTACATCGGAACAGAGGAGGTATAGGGTGATGCACAAATAGGTTTATTTAATTTCAGACCACCTTTCAAGTAGTGCCATATTCCTTGTCATTTCTTGAAGAAAAATATTAGTCATCTCCAAAATGCAAATTATTACATTAAAGTCTTCAACTAGTGGTAAATCATAGTTCAGATTTCCATTTAACTCTGAGAAATTAAAATAAAAGATGACAATAAAGAAATAATAAAAAGGTGGTAGCCTTTTGATTGTATAGAAGACATGGGGTTTTAATGATTTTCTCAAGGCAGTGAACTGACAATGAAAGTTAGACTCATTAAATTTTACATGATCTGTGAACTAAGTACTTTTTTATGCAAAACAGGCTTCTTTATAGTTTGGTAGCAGAGAAATATGAAAATCAAGCGTTTTAAATTTGTCCTGATCTAGAAAGTGAAGGTTAGTTTTACTTTAGTCTTTCATTGGGATTCTTTTTCTTTATTAATATTCAAAAGATCTAACAAATGAGGCACTGTATCCACAATGCCAGTAAACTTTTCATGAGTTTGGATTCTTTTCTCAGCTGGATAGCTCTCCATTGCCACAAAGCACAGGTTGAGCCAAAATATTAGTAGTAGGAGTAGTAGTAGTAGCAGTAGTAGTATGAATAAAATACCTGAGAGTTTTCATCAAGAACATAAACCCCATTGTTCAAGAAGCTGTATAAGCATAGAACAAAAGAGCCCTAAAGAGCTCTACATTCATCTACCTGGTGCAAATCCACAATAACTATTGACCTCACTGGGGTTCCTTTGGATTTATACCAGCATAAGGGCCTCATCCAAAGCTTATGGAAGTCAGCTGAAGTCATCTGTTGATTTAACAGGCTTTGGATTAGGCCCTAAATAAGAATAGACTTTGGCTCAGTCAGAGGATTTCAATTAAGCTGTACACTTTTTCCAACAGCCAACAGAATCTAGGAGAGCACTTAGGTCCTGTTGGGTGAAAGGAGTTTCTGTTCTTTTTGAACAATCTTGTTTAGGAGATGCAGGCCTTGCCTACACTAGATGCTGAGTTGTTACTCTGTAGTCATTTAGTACTTGCATACACAAGTTACTGAACAGTAGTATCCCCACATGGCTTTTTGGCTGTGCAGTAGCTTGTTACTACTGAGCAGTAGCATTGCGTCATGTTTCGTGCCATGCGATTCTAACTGTACAGTAATAACAAGCTACTGTGCAGTCAGCATCTCATGTAGACATGGCCACATAGAGTGAAGACCTACGCTGACTAGAGAACTACCAGCAAGTGATGAACTTAAGGTTAGAGAAAAAGGTAAGCCTGAGCTCAAGCATTTCTATGTGCAACATTTCTGTGATATTTCATACTTTTTATTCAGGACTGTAAAACTGGACAGAGAATTCATGCAAATTTCTGAATATTATGCTCATATATAATTTAAAATGTTAAGGCCCAGTTCTATTCTACTTATTAGGTACTTAAATGGGATTAGGTACCCAAGTGTGATCCTACTTTACCCTGCTCTGGTCCCCAAAAAACAGGTAATGCAAAAGGTGGGTGGGTCCTTCTCTTGCTTGCTGCTTTTTGTGATTTACTTTTAAGACTAAGATGCTGGTATGTTACAAAAAGTGGGTGCACTTTCCAGGGACTTGAGCAAGAGGAACAGGATCTGGCCCTTAGTGTTCAATTCTACATTAATCCTACACACAAGCAATACATGTGTGTGCATATGTGCATGCACATGTGCGAGATCTCATTTCCAGTGATCTTTCTGCACATAAGACAGCTTTACAGCTGTGTATGTGTGTGTGCATGCAGAGATGCAGGGGAATTTAAGATTCATACAGTTACTTAAATAAGTGTAGCCAATAAACCTAGTAGGCATTAATGTAGATTTGTCAGAAAAATAAAGCTCCTTGCAAAGAATATGGACAGAAAAAATTATACAGAATTAAAAGGGGAGGGGGCAAAAAAGAGGCATCAGCTGATTTGTTATACTGGTTTCATGTGTCCATGCTATTAAATAGGGGGTAGACAGGAATAGATTACCCCTACATGACATAGTTGCTAAATCAGGTTAGTGCAGAATAGATCAGACATACAAAATAGTTGAAATGGATCAGTATCCATATCATGGTTTCATCTTTCTATACCTATATTAAAAAATTAATAAAGGGATTTTCAAAATGTCATAGTATGAGTCACATGTTAATATAGATCTTGCAAACCACCTGCA
>NW_017729025.1:74716803-74718100 GCF_001723915.1 Gavialis gangeticus
GAGGGGGCAAAAAAGAGGCATCAGCTGATTTGTTATACTGGTTTCATGTGTCCATGCTATTAAATAGGGGGTAGACAGGAATAGATTACCCCTACATGACATAGTTGCTAAATCAGGTTAGTGCAGAATAGATCAGACATACAAAATAGTTGAAATGGATCAGTATCCATATCATGGTTTCATCTTTCTATACCTATATTAAAAAATTAATAAAGGGATTTTCAAAATGTCATAGTATGAGTCACATGTTAATATAGATCTTGCAAACCACCTGCATTCGTATTTATGTTTGCATCCCATCCCACACCAAAGGGTGTGTCTACACATCATTGTACGGCAACATTGCAAGTCCTTTTGAAAGTACTAAAGCATGGTGCAGTAATTGTCCCTACTGTGCCGTGTGCGTGATGCATGGTTAGATTTCACCACTACATCACTGTAGTGGCGTGCTACATTGAAAGAATGTGCTGCTATGGCAACATAGCTGCTGATCACATTTAGACCCACATGATTGCTACATTGGTATATCATACCATATGGCAACCTAATGCATTGCTACATCGCTGTAGTGTGTACACATGCCCTAAGAGTAGCCAGAAATAAAATTACCTTGAACATCCCCAAGCCTGGAAGGACACTTATACACACGATGACTGTCACCATAAAACACGACAGAAATTTCTTGTGTGGCTTAATAGAGTCACACAATACATGTGTGTGAGGTTTGGGAGTTTCAAGTAAGTTTGCAAGGTTGCAAACTAAGCCACATCCTCAGGTAGTTTACTTTGCAACATTTCTACTTGTAATGTTGCAGCCTTTAATCTGACAGCTCACCCCTTGACCGTGGGAGAGGCAGGCTCCATTAAAAAAAAACAAAAAAACTCCCAAAGGATCAGGCTCCTCGCTGCTTCTCTCTTCGGCTCCTGAGAGCTGCAGGCACCTCCTGAGGGCAGAAGCTGTGAGGGCCCTGATCCTTTTTATTCTTGTGGAGCCTGCCCACCTCTCCCACAGCCAGGGGGAAAGTTGCCAGTGGGTATGAAATTTCTCCACAGTGGTGATACCCCCAGGGCTGCCCGGGTGGGCTGCTAGCAATATAGGTTCTGCCCCAGCTTGGAGGCAGCACCCAGTCAGATCCAACTCTTCCATGAGCCTGCTGGGGCTTCCAGAACCTTGTGCACTGTCCCCACCACCTTCCCACATCCTGGGACTGCCCAGGAACAGGTTGGCTTGCCCCTGGGACAGTGTGGGGAGGTGGCAGGAGGGTGGCTGGGTGTGCTGGCAGCTGGAGAAGGTGGTG
>NW_017729025.1:74718111-74736572 GCF_001723915.1 Gavialis gangeticus
AGTGGTCTGTGAGGATTGCCCCCTCCTGTATAATACTTTACAGAGTGCCTTGCTGATGACCCATTTGTCTGTCCTACCCTTCCTGGTTATTACTAGACATATACACAGCAAAAGCTATACATGTGACAGCAGTAACATGGGTAATTTTTCTGTTATCCTTCTTGGCCTTGATGCCCTTCCACATTAGTGATACGTCTTATTTAAATAGAGAGTGGCAAACAACAAGTGTAGCAGTACAGTGGGGAAGTGTTGCTTAGAATGCTTAAGACCCACATCGGGGAAGGGGGGAAGCATGGGACAAGGAGACCTGGGCTGGGGTGGGGAAACCCCCACCCACCCCCAGATGTGCAGCTCCACCCATGTGGGCAGACCCTGGCCCAGCCACAGGAGGGGGCAATCCTCACAGACCATTGGGGCTCCAGGCTCTGTTCCCCTGCCTCCCCGTCCATTGCCCCAGCATCCCCATGCACCATCCCTGCCACCATCTCCAGCCACCAGCACACCCAGCTGACCTCCTGCAGCCTCCCCATGCTGACCCAGGGGCAAGCCAGCCTGTTCTTGGGCAGTCCCAGGTGGCAGGAAGGTAGTGGGGATAGCACATGGGGTACTGGAAGTCCCAGCGGGCTCGGAGAAGAGTTGGATCCAGCTGGGTGCTGCCTCCAAGCTGGGCATGTTGCCACCACAGAGGGAAGGACCATGCCTCCCCCCACAACTTGGCCCACCAGCAGCTTGCCCCCCGGCCATGGGCATGCTCCACTAGGAGAGAAAAAAAAAAGGATCAGGCCCCTCGCTGTAACAGTGATAGAAGCCCCTAAATTGCAATGGTAGGTTTCAATTAAAAACCCATCATTTCAATTTAAGGGGCACAGAATAAAACCTTGAGGCCTAAATCCTTGTCATGTGTACAAGTGCCCAAAGCATGTAGTTGAGATGACTGAAACAGTTAGAGGACTGCTCAAATATAGATTTGAAAATGGCTTTAAAGGTCATATGGCAGCTGGAAATCAGGAGAACACCACATCCTCTGGCCTCTAGCTATGTCTTCTATGCTGGGTGCAGAAAGGGATAGGGACATTGCACCAGCTTCATGCTACCAGAAGTCCTAGTTTAGATTATCTCCTATATTGGGCTAGCTTTAACTATATAAAGTGACCCCAACATAGACAGTTATTAAAGCTAAATTACTGTTGTTATTAGCTGTCTGTAATGCAGCTGTACTTGTTTCCCCTTTGAGGGCCGTTAGTTACATTGTCCACTTATCTTTTTTTAGTTCGTCTCTCACTCCAGTGTATTTTCTTATTCTGTTTCTCTGTGCTCTCCAACACTACCTCTCCACCACCCACTTGGCTTCTCTTTTTCCTGCACATAGTCCTTTATTGCCTGCTCCTCTTCTTTTCCTGAACTTGCTACAATGCCTCTCAGGTACCTGCTCTCTTAGATATGCTGTTCTTTCCTCTTACTGCTTCCATAATTCATGACAAACTCATTCTCTCCTCCCTGTACCTTTCCCTCTGCTTCCATGGTCATTCTTCTCTCGTTGGTAGCTGACAACTTTGGTCCCACTGGATTCATGGCCAGGGCCAGTTTGGAACTGTTGGACTAATCACACACGCTCAAACAATTTTATTCAGCAGGTTCCAAGTGCAGTCCCCACCAGTCAGGCCTAAGTATTATTAACTGCCAGGAAAATACAGGGTTGAAGGAGTGGAATTATCCTCCTAGCTGCCAAGGGGGTGTTGGGGAATGTGCCTAGCTGCGCTTTAGCCACAGTTACTGAACATGGCGAGATGTAGCAGATGGAACCTGCTGCTCCCTTCCTGTGCAGTGTTTTCAGCCAAAAGATTCACACTGTGCACAGACCCATGTCTGGCCATGTCTCTCTTACTCCCCTACTTCCCTGACTTTAGGGAACTATGCAGGGTGATAATATGAGCAGCAGCATTACAGGGCTGCTCCATTGCCTGGCTTCCCCATCCAACAGAAAAAGTATAGCATTTCTTCTGTGCTTTTAGTTTCACATTTACAAGTGGGCTGTAGGTAGCTGTTAGACTTGCTCTGAAACAACATGTGGCATTTTATAAGCCCAACCATGAGGTTCATGAGGAAACATATTACCTAAGAAGCGTGGTTCCAGACTCTTATGTGTTGGCCCTACACACCCATTCCCTACAAAGAAACCCCTTTAGCTCCATGAGATTTTTGCTCCATGG
Source organism: Gavialis gangeticus (assembly GCF_001723915.1). NCBI lineage: Eukaryota > Metazoa > Chordata > Crocodylia > Gavialidae > Gavialis > Gavialis gangeticus. The sequence goes on from NW_017729025.1 coordinate 74,720,322, forward strand.
GCATTCCCTTTTCAATGCCCATATAAGGAATAATACCATATTGGAATACACTCCTACTGAAGCAGTGAAACTAGTGAAAGAGAAGTGTTCATTTAGTGTATCTCTAGTAAATTTTCATGCTGTCATGAAACAAATAAAATTAAGTGCACCTCAACTAATAATGTAACAAACAGGAAGCTAGAAAAAGAGCTAGTAATATCAGTAACATCACAAAGCAAGTTATTTCTATTTGTCTCTTAAAATATGACAAAATGCAATGAAAATTCCTTAAAATTAATTGCTTTAAAGTTTTGGAAAACATTAACATTTATTTGTACCTTTGGTCCGTTTGGCTTGAGATCCAGCATGCATTTTGAGAGCCTACTCGCAACGCTTATGAGAATCTCTCATAGGACATGAATAGCCATGTAAATTAAAGAGCTGTTATCATTTACATGGTTGCAATTGCCATTTGGCCCATGCCTTTTGTAAATGGACAGGGATTTGGACCCAACAGGCTTGTCTTGACGTCAAAATGTTGCTATTGACATCCATGAAAGTAGGAGCAGGCCTTTAGATAGTACCCCCTTCACTTGAAAGCATGTTCACTCCTTTGAACAGAAAAGATGCATTTTCCAGTTGACCCTGGCCCCGTTTCTGGGAAAGTACTTCTTTGAAGGCCCTGTGGAGAGTCTGTCATTGGTTCATGATCATAAGCATCATTTGTAACTAATAAAATCATGCAAAAGGCTGAGTAGAAACGCATGGAATGTGTCTCAGTTTTGGTGGATTCAAAAACATTGTTTTAAACATTGTCTTTGGAAATCTACAATACTAAAGCTAAATGGATAAATAAAACCAAAAAGAAAGGAAATGTGAATAATTAAATATATTTTGTGTAGTTTTACATTTTCCCTACAGCAAAGTGAATGCACTGCATTGTGATGTTTGGCAAAAAGAACCTCTAAAATATGAGCTAAACTATTTATGTTAGTGCTGCTAGCTTTGATGCCCTAAGCTTGCTTTCTGAGCCCACTATGCATGAGGTAACTAAGCACTTCAACCCATTCTGCAGCACTAGAGTATTAAAGGGAATCCTGCAAAAACAAAAAAAAAAGACATTTGTTCTGAACAAAATAAATAATGCCTTACTACTACTGGATATTGTGAGAGGCAAAAGAGTTCAAGTATGAACACAGAACAGGGCTTTCCTTGAATTGTTGGCATGAAATATGTTTGTTCAAGATTTTTTTTTAATAGAAAGACATGATACGTAATGACAAAGTAAAATCTGTTGCACATTGAAGACATTATTTAAAGCACTCTACCTATCTGCAGAGAATGCCCTTCTGATGGTGCCAAGTACATGTCATCCTTGTTTACTGACTTCATAAGGGCTACTTGCAATGTAAAAATGCAGGCTTTACCACTTCTAAAAACAGTCTACAATTTTAAGGCTATTTCATGTACCATTTTTTGTTATTGAAAGAATAGAACATTTCTAAACAACCTGCAAAATACATAGATACATACCTAGATCCTTCTTGCTTTGCTTACACTAAGCTTCATATGATGAATATAACAACAACATACCTAGCACTTTTACATAGCTATTTATATATGCATCTAAGGGATAGCAAACCACTTCACTGAAGTGACTGAGCCTCACAAAACACTTGTGTGGGAGAGAAATCCTATTGTCCCCATTTTACAGATAGGGAAGGTCATTAAAGAAACAGTACATAGCTTTTACAAGGTCCCACAGTCAGTGTTTAATTGTGCAATTCGGTGCACTCAGGCATTTGAATGTTTAAATGTAGGTGTGAACCAAAGCTTGCTTGAGCAAATTTGCAGGCACAATTGTAAAAATTGTTTTTAAGAATGTTATCCCAGACGTTAGCTAATAATACGATTGAAATAGTTAAACTCCTTAAATTAAACTAAAATGCTATGGACAAAAATCTCAGGCTGCTAAGGCCCAAATATGTGACACTTGTTTTCTTGCGTTAGAATGGACCTACACAAAGCATACAACATGAAAGCAGAGGCGGAAGCTTGAAAATATGTAAAATTGATTTTTGTGACATATGAAAAGCTCTTTGCAACCTCAGCTCCAAGATTAAGCCTCTGTAATATCAACTGCTTACAGGAATAAGACACCAGGTTTATGAGAGATGGAAATATATTTGGATCCCAAATGTAGCCTGTCATCAGATACAAAATCGAGAAGTAAGATTGGGGATTAAAAAGAAACACACACACATGCACACACACTCTCTCAATGATTTATAGCTATTTAAGATCAAATTTGTTTGAAAATGCAAAACGGTAAAAAAATATGTCAGACCACATTAACAGATGAGTAAAATATGGCTGTCAAACTCCTTTCACCCATTCTATTCTCCCCGAGTAGAAAATGCCCCCAGAAGCTTCAGAAAAAATAAAATCACAGAACGGCTATTGGACACTCTTACCAGGCAAAGTGAAGACAGTATGACAAGAAGCACATGGATTGCAATGCGTAGTACCATAATGCAGTGTTTGACGCTCTAGAGGACCTTCAACAAGTACTGTACAACCAAAAATCAATTGAAAATCAGCATGATAACAGAGCATGAGTTGCCCTGTAATAGCCTTTAGACCCTCAAGGCTATGTGGGTCCCTTTCATCTGCCACACTGTGATGACTCTAGGGGAGCCTCACTTCCCCTCCCTAAGCACTCTGGACACGTCTGTATCTTTTACCTATTGTTTTCACCTTACATAGTAAGGGAAGCTGACAGCCTGGGTAGATATTTTTAGTTTTTGAAGCAAAATGTGAATTATTTTGTTAGTGTTTTCTGTTTTGTTTTCATGCATTCCAACTTAATCAACCAAGCGATATTTTTATATAAACAACCTCAGTGCTAAAAGCCAGGTTACATCTACCTCTGACTATTACAGGAGTTAGTCCTATAACTTGGGTTAAGCAGCTTACAAGTCAAAAATGCTCTGTGCTACAATAGTTTTAAAATGGCTCTTTAAGTCCATGCAAATTGTTATGTATGAAACAACAAAGTAGTCCTGCAAATATTTCACTCATATGGTAGATTTCATTTCAATATTTCTTTAATTACTTTCCAACAATGTCTGGTTTCTGTTGAATTTACAGTACTACTTGGCATTTGGTGCAACCCCCAATAGATAAGATACATATGTCCCCTATTCACAGTCTTGGCATTTTTACCTTAACTCAGTCATCTAAGTGATTGGTTTGAAAATTACCTTGCTGATTATCTGGGTTTCCTGGTAATATATAGTGTTAATCCTTAAATTTTGAATATGACATAAGGTATACAAATGTTCTGTCTCACTCAAAAGCAACATATCACGGCTTAAGGAGGACATGTATGCTGATCTTTGTAAGCGAAGGAAGAGCTAATTGGGAGTTAGATTCAGTGTGATTATCAGCTTGTTTATGATAAGGGAGTACTCTTCTGAATAACACTGTAAATTCATCCCTTACTGTGGTGTTAAACCACAGCTCATGTCTCCACCCCCCCCCCAGCCTTTTTTTATTTGCTTATAAGGAACTTTATCCTATTTTCAGCATATGACAATGTCATGCTTTGATTTTCTTCAGTCCCTAGAAAATTAATCAATCACATGAGTCTGTTGTCAAATTTCACCTCTCATAGCAGAAAGTGCACATTTTTAATGTTTACTACAAGAATATATTTTAGTATTTTTTCCACTGTGTCATTATGAACATTAGACTGACCCAATTAATACGAAATGTTTCTATGCTGCTGGAACAGACCGTGTTACAGAAAGAGCCATTTGCACAACCTGTTCATGATTATGGGCCATAAGGACACAAAGATGGCATAGACATTTGTGGACCATCTGAATTCTTATAGAGAAAAGGGGAAAAAAAGGAGGGGTGGGGAGAATGATGTTAACTGACTGTTGTGGGTCATGTTTTTTAATCCAGAGTATTGGACATGTAACACAGCAACAAGAGCTGATCATTTTGTTTAATCACCTTTTGGATCTTTGCCAGATGGTCTCTATTGAGAGCGCTGCAAACAGAGAGAGATGAACTGCGTCTAACATGCCACTAGAGCTTTCCCGTAAATGTCTGAGAACTGAATCCAACAAGAATTTAGTCTCAGAGCAGAAAGGGATACATTTAAAAACTATGTGCATTAACTATACTTTTCCCCATAGAATCCTCACTTGGCATGAATAATTTACCCACTCTTATGCTAATGGGATCATGAAAGTATCCCTCTGTCTTTAGAACAGCTATTCTCAGCTTTCAGTAATTACCCCACCCAGTGAAAATAACATGGCTTCTGCATTCGAATGGCCTACTAGTACCTGACAATTAGAAAGATCATGGCTGACAGTGGAATGGTCCAGAAATGGACACAGAAGCTCCAGTAGCCTGAGGGATGGTTTGAAAAAAATGTTCCATTGTCAACATTTCTTTAGTTGCTTAGGATCAATAAAGCACTAAAAGGAATCTCTCTTTTTTAATGAAACAGAATATTCTAATTTATTGTGCAAGTCTCATTGTCATCTTCATAATAATCTTAGGTCACTGGTGATCAAATTAAAATTTTTAAATCAGTATAGCCTTGTTAAATGAGTGGGGTAACATTACAGAATCAATTACAAAATCAGTCTTTCAGTATCTCAGAGTTTAACCAGCTAGATGAAAAAAAAAAAATCTCACAGCATTTTTTTTTTAGAAGAAAGTTTAAAAAAAATTCTATTACAAAGAACTAGTCTTTGACCTCTGTCCACAGCACTCCATGCTAGGTAGTTCACTGTGTAAAAATTATCAGGCTAAAACATCTGGGAAAGAAAGCTATGAAACAGCAGGGAACGTGGCTGGTTTATTGTTTATCTTTTGTTTATGAGGCAGTATTCAAGTTTAATTACTACTCTAAATTAAACTCTAACAGGCATCAGGAGACATCCCTTTACATGACTAAGTTAAAAAAAATCTAGAGATTCCAACACTAGATCTTTCAAATAAGTTAACATATATAGGAAGAAATTAGTCAGACTGTAACAACACAGGAAGGCATTTAAACACTTGCACTTGCTACTACATGTTTGAGTGTTGCATTATGACAACAAAATATTGTAAAACAGTACTATAATTTGGCAAATAATTTCTAACATTTTCAGTGGGTGGAGTTAGATATGCTGGAAAAGGGTGGGGGTATGGCCTGAGGGAGAATTTTACTCTCTACATCTGGAAGAGAGAAAAAAATCAAATGATAAAGAGAAACATCCCACTAATAACAATCTCTTCAGTAACATTATTTAGGGGCTTTGTTTGGTTGGTTGGGGGGGTTGTGTTTTTATTTGTTTTTGAGCATTCATGTAGAGAAAGGAGAAAAAAAAGTTCACTATGTTTACCATAACAGTAAGTGACCAGTTTTGGATGAACTTAGCTGTAGGAAAAATAAAAGTTAAAAGCAACTAGCAAAAGATTATTCCAGATGGCATCTGTCATATTGTATTTAGGGTTATTTTAAAGAGATTCCTGCCACTATGAAAACATTCCATTGACAGAGTTTTTCCTAGGCTGCATCTGAAACCCCAGCACAACATATTTAGAATACATAGGAAATGTTTTCTAATAACTTGTATATTTGCATGAAAAAAACATTTTTATATAACTACGTGGGTTGGAAACTAATAGAGTAAGATGTAAGTCTTAAAATGTATTATAATATTTTAAGAGCTCACTCACCTCTAAGCTTTAAATTCAATAAAAGGTGGGTATCTGCAGTTTTCACCAGTATAATGACTAGAAAACTGTACAATAAATAAAAAAGATTTACTATGACATTCTAGCCCCATTGACTGGTTGATAGGTAGGGACAGAAATGGTAAAAATAAAAACAAAAGTACTTGTTCATACAATAGAATAAAATAAAAGAAAGCTGGGTGGATACTAAAATGTTAATATATTTAGCTATACTGGTTCTGGCAGCATTATAGTTAATGTGCATGTGGTGTGCAGTGTGAGCTCAGCAGTTACTGGGCCAACTGTCTCAGTATTTCTGGGAATTCTGCCTATTCACAGTGCAGGGATTGTTCAATTGCTGCAAAATGTACAAAATGAATTTTACAAAAATGAATTGTAAGGAAGGCCCCATTACAACGATTTTACAGCAAAGATGTCAACATCAATTTTTCTTTCATGCATAGCTAATGATTAAAACAGCATATTCCATTTGCCTAAGACAATTTATTTCATATTGGCACATCAAAATATTGAAATACAAAGTTATCTTTACCCTTCTTATTCATTGCTGCTGAACCCACACCATTGTTCAAGCCACGAAAAATAAAACAAACTTGGCAAGAAATACTTAAAACAAAGACTCATCAATATTCTCCAATTTGTCAACATCTCAATTACAGCAATGGAAAAAATGTAAATTTCATGTGCTCTAAAGGTTTATTCTTCTGTCAGGGCACATGCATAACTACCATCACCCATTAATGGGAATTACTCATACACATCAACACAGGGACAGGACAAGAAAACTTGAAAGGAAAAGATAAATTATAAAAGCTACTCTTTTTCTGGATCTTCCTCAGCTGAAAAATATCATTGTTCTTTAAGTGTTCATACTGCATACAATTTACCTCTAGGAAATCTGTAGTTTCTGAACTGATGCATCCTCAGTGGAGTGTTATTTATTAGGAAGTTTGATTTTTCACAATATAACCTGAGAAGTTTGGGCCTGTCTAGCAGGAGTTTACATTCTAACAACAGAATGATAGCTTTTCACCAATAAACTCTCTCAGTCCGAGAAGGTGTCAAATTGAGGTATTTTGAAGATATACAAAAGAGATACACATGCAGTCCAGACCATACATATCTACTCATGACATTAAAAAAAATCATGGAAAAACATTTGATATTGCACTCTATTTACGATATCAAATTTTGGGTATTAGACTCGAATTAAAAACAACTCTGTGTGAATACACTGCATTATTTAATACAACTCATCCCTCTCCTATTTTAATTTGCTTCAAAACCAATTCATTTCATATATGCCTATTGTGTTGGTATAGTCTAAATAATCAAGACAGGCCTTTTCTGAATTACCAGCTAGTTCCGTCTGCAAATTCATATACCATATTGCATTACATAGTGAACAAGAAACTCACACAGCCTAACTTTTCCAATATGCATCAACCCAAAGATGTAACCTAGGATAAGCATGTGTGATTTCAGTCAATATCTCTGTTGACTTTGCCCTGAAGCAGATAATTAATCTTTCCCACAGAAAGCTACTGTGGACAAATCAGTGGGGCCAAAACATCAAACTATCACAAAAAAATGTTTAAAAGACTATGTTAGATATTCTGTGAGAGCCTGGCATTCTTAATTCTTTCTGCAAGGGGCCACATTCTGCTCAAACTTACTTAGGGCCCCTTCAAAGCCAGTGGAACTATTCAGATAAGCTAATGATTCAGCTCAAACTGAATTATTAAATTTACTCTATAAATTCCAGAGCCGGGCCTTCTGCCTTTAGCTTCTTAATGTATGTTCACCCTGGGCCTGATCCTGAGAGATACTGAACAGTCACAAATCCCCTCTGACTTTAGCTGCTGCTGCTGCTCATCATGTCTCAGGATTAGGTTCTTGGCCTTATAAAACTAAGAATATGGTAAACCAGGAACATAGTCTTGTGTCATCAAAGATGAAAACTAAAACAATTCCCCAGTGGTTTCTTGTATACCACATGTCTTTAAACCTTAAAAAAGATTGATTTCCTACTTTCCAGGCAAAATCTGCCATATTCATTATGTGAAATATCCTATAAAGAGATTAAATAAGAATTAAAGTCTGTGTACTACATATCCATCACTATGGTAAAACTGATGCAGAATACCAGAAGTTGGTGGCATTTTAAAAGCAATCACTTGGACATTGCATGAGCAATGCAGAGGCACTTCTACTTTGTTTTGCACAGAACAAGGAAAAAGTAGTACCCCAAAAGGCTTCCAGATATTGTTTTTCCAAAGCAATGGCTGGATGATAAAACTGCACACACCTTTTAATGTGCTGTTTAGGGTTTTACACATATATTCCCTGGTAAAAACCCCAGGGTCTTCTGTCTCTCCTCCCCTTCTCTCAGCCCCTTTCCTGCTATCTCCCTTGCCATAACTCAACTAACCCAACAGAACCAGTCAGTTTTAAATTTCAGTTGGGACCCCAGTGACCTGTTAATGAATCTACAGAGAGGAGAAAAACTCACAGTGTTGAGTTATGCCTGGTGTTGCTAGCTGACTTGGAGTCAGAAATGCTTGAAGCGTTAACGTAATTGCAAGAATGTGAAAAATGAAGCGTTGGGCTCCTGAGCAAAGCGAAAGGTCAAAGCAAGCCTTACACAAAACAAGTCTCTGGAAGATGGCCTCATTAGACCATTAAATCAGCTTCTCCTTTTTTCCCCTTCTTTGTAAAATGTTTAGAGTGGGGTTTTTTTTATTATTGGATATATTTAACTTCTCCCTTTCAACAAGAAACAAGCTGATCAGATCTACTGCATATTTACTATTCACTACCATAATATTTTGTGACATTGATCTGTATCTGTGGATCTGAACCACATTAAAGTCAATAAATGCTTGGTAGATTACAGGTCACTAGTACTTATGTTTTTTTAGATGATCAATATAGAGTATAGCCTAGTTTTTCCTTGTACAAGAAAGGTGACATGCTAAAAACAACACAGATACTCACCGCTAATAAAATTAGGATAATCTTTCATCATTCATTGCCTGAAGGCCGTTTTCTTAACTCCTTCAGAGCTAGGATGTTTCAACTCAGTTCAAACTTTGACTGTTAACCCTTTCAGTGCTGAATATGCAGCCAACGTGCTGTGGCATTCTAATTCTGATACTGAATGCCCCGAACAGGCAAAATTCTCCTGCGTCCTGTTTCTTTCTAATCATAAGATCATGAAGGAAGCCCTATGTGTAGGGTCAACAACAACCATGGCACTATTCTCCCCTCTTCTCCAGCTCCCACTGAGCTACTGAGCTTCTCTGAAGTCAAGAACTGTATCTTAGAAACTCTGGGCTAGCAGGAAGGATGTTCTAGGAGAACCCATGAAAATGGAAGAAGGTCAATAGGCAGGATGAAGGAATGGTGCAATTCACTCATCTCTACCATAGGCACTAGTAAAAGAGCCAGTGGAACATTAATGCAATCTGAGACTGTAAGGACTCTTTCATGAGCTTCTCCAGTGCCGTAGCAAGGGGGAGGCAGGTGGGGGAGGCAGGTGAGTGGGGCGACTGCCCTGGGTCCAACAGGCACTGCCCAACCAAGCAGAGGACAGAACCATGAGCAGCTCATTTGGGGGGTTGTGGTGACAAGGGAAGGGTGGCACCTGCCACTGCGTGCACTCCTGGGCAAGTATGGGGGGGCATGTGTCCCCCAGATCTGTGTGCATGTGGGCTGCCACTGAGGGCTTTGCCCCAGGTGCCAAACTTCCTTGCTACAGTACTGAAGGGCTCCTTCACCTGGAGGGCTCCCTATTACAGTACAGTACTGGATTCAGCAATAGCTAGAAGCCTTGGCGGCACAATTTTAGTAGAGCCAAACCACTGGGAACCCACAAGGATAAAACAAGAGGGCATCTTGCTGATCCCAAGAATCTTTTGGGTTTGGAGACAGAACCTCTACTGTTCCTGAAGTTATGAAGAACCTTGCCCCTCTGGCAGGACAATTCAAGAAAAATGTAACAAGGAGATGCTTGCTGTTTTTTCCCCCATTAGATTCCTCTCACTGGTATTTTCTTGTATAGGGAGGGGAGTGTAATCCAAGCCATAGTATTCAGTGGGAACTTTGCCTAGTTTTACATTGCAGAAGTGTGCATCTTTCAGCTGCTAGAAGTCAGATGGAATGCTGACACTCCACTGGAAGATTGGCACTTCAAAAGGAAGTGTATTGGGTATATGAGGAAGCACATTACACTGGTTTGCTGAAGTACACCAGGCAGCATTCAGGTGATTAAACTGGCCTTTATGTAGGAGCTGACCTGATGCCAAAATAAGTGTAATATATTTATGAGCATATTGTGCGCATTACTACTGACCACAACTTTGAGTGACAGACCTTGTAGCTGACTATCTTTGGGCCCATCACCCCCATGCATCATATCAAATAATGAGATCAGTCTGGGAGTGTTTGCTGACAGCCCCCAGATTGATATGCCTGGAGATCAGAGTCACATTTTCAGGCACAGGACCCCTCTTCCCATGGCTGTGGAACTCACTAATGGCTACCCACCAGAGCTCAAATTTTCTGAACTTCAAGATGACAAGACATGTCCTTGTGGTCAAGTGCTGACTGAAGATGGACTGTCTCTAAATAATTTATGGTTGTTGGGGGACATGGGGATGAACACAACTATGGGGGTTATTTGTCCTGCCTGAGGGGGACAGTTCAGATTAATTCATCGATGTGTTTAAGTTGTGTCATGCTCCCAGATGTCTCAGGGATGGGCACTTATAAAAATATAACTGAGTAGATCTTCCCCTAATCATCCTTATTTCACCACCCCAAAAATACTGTACATATAAACAGTAAAGTGTGCCCATTAATTATTAGAGGTATGCTGACCTGCTGTTCTACAACTGAGGCCCTCCTCGCTAATAATCGCTGTGGCTGTTATAGTTCATTACAAATCTGATCCAACTCCAATTCATGTCAATGGAAACACTCCAAATGACTCCAAGGGAGCTGAATTGCACCCTATGTCACACCCTCTTCCACTACCAGAAAATTACAAATAATATATTGAAAGAGGAGATGGGTCCAGTTCAGCACACTAGAGAGAAACCATCACATGCCAACCTGAATTTTGGGGAGTTAAAAGTCAGTACCCAGATAAAAATCCAACCGTAGTGAATCCTACTTTTGCAAAGGATTGAATGAAAACCTTATTTTGGAATGTTTGATGCTGTATTCTTCCTCACCCTACATTGTATGCAGCCATTTACACCTGTAGCAAGCTAACAGACAGTGCTATTCTACCACAATGGTGGCATTTGACTGGAACTTGGTGCAGATATGAATGACCATGTGAGGTAGAAAAACTGGATCTCTTGCACTTTGGGTGGTGAGGCGGCTTTCAAAATCCATAGCCCAGGGCCATGACTAGGGCAGGGTGGCTAGGGAAGCTGTGCCAGGTGCTGACTTAAGGGAGGGTAGGATAAAAACAGCTGCTGTCACTGCCATGCGATTGTGCTGGTGGTGCAGCAGCAACTGCAAATTGCTGCGGTCCCTGTGTATGGCAGCTGCTCCGGGTGCCCAGCCTTGTTGTTACACCTCTGTCAGAGTCAGATGGAAATTCTGAGCTCTGGATTTGGAAAGCTCCCTCACCATATAAGTGCAGGAGATTCAGTTCTTGTACCTCATATGGGGGGGGGGTGTGCGTGTGTGCACGCGCGCGCACATACACACTATACACTACATGAGGCTTTCGCAGTCAGTCACAGTTAACTTTTGCTTTTTCTTGATATGATTTAAACAGCTTTATGGATCACTATAGCAATCCTTTTATGGCTAATATTGCAAGTTAAATTATCTGTTTACAGCCCAGTAGAAACTACTGCATCACAGCTGGAGAGTGTGTCTGTCATTATATTTACTTACACCACACAAAAATAAACTGTAGATAACCAAATTTGTAAAGGAATTGGCAGAACTAATCAATTGTTATTACAAAGCTTGTTTGAAGATTAGATATTTTGCTTTGAAATAATAATAAAATGCAGCTAAGTAGGTTAAGAAAAGGAAATACTGTCTCCCTAAGTTACAGCTGATTACACTGCAAGCCTGCCACTCCATGTTTACACTAAGGCAGATGTACTGATATAATAAAAAAAGCTGAAGTTATTTTAGTCATGCCTACTTTGCACAGGGAAAAAGTTTGACCTTTTACCTTGCTCACTGCTGTTGTCTCCACTCTGGGAAGCATGGCCCCCACTGGAGGGCCCCGGTGTGCCTGCTGAGTGCGTTGAGGTTGCATCATCGTGGTCTCGCCAAGATGAAGGGTTCTGGTGTCAGAATGCCAAGGAATTTTTTCCACAGTTCCCATTCCAATAGCAAATGAGGAACAGAAAGAAAACAGAGGGGGGGGGGAAAAGTATACACATTAGCATTTGTGAAATATGCCAAATACTGATACTGTCTGTGCAATGTAATATGTCTTCAGAAGTTAGAAGCAGGGGACATACAGAGATTTTTATTCTTCCAATAGTTATCTGGGTGTAATTTCATTAAAACTATGAGGAAAACATTGGTGACAAAAGTTTTAATGTTTCTTAATTAACTGGTTGCAATTTAATACAATACTGTGTGGTCAGATTGGAAGGGGCAGCAGCGGTTTGCCAGCCCATTGCCCGTTTTTTCCCCCTGCAGGAAAAAGGCAAAGAGAAAAACAGTAAAAGAACTGTTTCAAAAAGGAAAGGAAAAAATGGTTGGGAGGGGAGCATACCCTCAAACCCCTCTCTCTCTGCCACCAATTGAATGCTGGAAATACTTCAAGCAAATGCAGAGCTGTGGGAAAAATAAGTTTTCTTTGAAACATATTATATACCAGTAAGGAATTTTTTCTTCAGTATGACACATTTCTAAAGACTTTCTAGATGTATCACTCTTCAACAGTTCTTTTACAAGTACTGTCAAGAATAATCACAAGGTGATTATATGAAATAATATATATAGTGATTTTATGTAATCCTTTCTACATTAATACACATAAAATACAATAAAAGAGAATATACAAGGTAGACATATGAAGTTTGACAAAACTTGGCTAACTAAGACCTCTGCTACTGTACTTTAGTCATATAACTCATGGTAATGTTTAATTTATTGAGTATTGGTTTTCCTGGAGTGAAGAACTGCTATTTAAAAAGGATAAGTGAGGAAAACCGAAAGTTACAGCTTAGTGCTATTTTGCTGAGTGTATTCTCCTCCTGGTCCTCCTCCCCTTTCCTGATCATTCCCAATACCCTGCTGTTGCTTAAAGGAAAACAGGAATTCTACTGTACAGGAAGAGCTTTATCAGCACCACATGAAGGCAGGCAAGAGATGGAATTTCCTCTGGCAGAAAAGGAGAGCAAGAACACATGAAACAGATCAGACTAGGGGCTGGACCTGCATTGCGTGTCACCTGTATGTGACAACTTAAATTAAGAACATTGTAACACTTTTGCACAAGAAAAGTTGATGCTTTTTCTTCAATCATTGTTGAGAAAATAAAGGATGCCCCAAGCTATTACAAGATAAGCAAGAACTGCAACTGTGTATTGATAAATATACTCTCTGGGTCTAATTCTGACTTTCACACATGTGAATTAAAGTAAATCCAATCAAATCAGCAGTGTTCCCCAATGAAAGTCCCTAAAAATATATTACCACCTCAAGATAATCTCCCCAAACTGATTATTATCACAGGCATCATGGCAATGTAAAATAATGGATGTAAAGCAATGTAAATGGAACAGTCGGACAATAGCTTACTACAAACCCCAAGAATATAATCTTTATGGACCTGATCCAGTCCTATTGTGGTCGAAGTAAAGAGTCTCATTCACGTCACAAGTTTTGGATTAGGTCCTAAGTGACCAAGAATTAATAGGAAGGCAAACTCTTATCCTAAGTATGCAAATGGCCTCACTTCAAGCAATAGGAATGCATATACGAGCAAATCAAGCAGGATTTTCCCAGGATGTTACAGTCATAACTTGTCAGCACAACTAATAACATTTAGGACACAAATTCTATCTACCTATTCTGTTTCCCTAATATATAACTGCAACAAAGACTGTCAAAAATCACAAATTAGAGTGTGGTATTATGTATTTGTCGCAGCAACTAAAGACAGAGAATTAACATTAAATATCACCCTCCCAAAAATGAAATAAAAAAAATCTGTTACCATCATGTCACGAAGTCAGGTGGAAAGAAAAATGAAAGGAAAGATGAAAAATCTAATGGTCGAAGCTGCTCAGATGTTATTAAAAAATAGACTGTGACTGAAAATAAGGTTGGGGAAAAGTTCAGATGGAAATAAAATGCAAAGACTGAGCAAGTTTCTTTGCAGCCTGGATTAAAACAGTGTTGTGCCTATGAGCTTCTCTTTTTATCTCTGAGTTAGGAAACCACTCAAATAGCTTCAAGCTGAAGGCAAACAGCAGACAGGAGCTCTTCAGCCCTCTGCAGCCTCTTAGCGTCAGCTGTTTGCCGGATGGTAATCAGATAAAGAGCTAGAAAAAATACATGAAAAAGGAAAGAAACAATAGCATAGCATGAGTTTAGCCCTCCAACAACATGAGGCTGGAACCTTCTTTTAGAAAATATAATAATTGCAACATGTTCACCTAGGCTAAACTTTTCAGGAAACACAGCAAGTTATGTTAATTTTATGCACTGCAGCCTCTCTTAAGCTGGCTGCTGTTAAAGCTCCTTATCACACATATGAAAATTACAATAATTAACCAGTAACACCTCAGCTATGTTCTAAGGCAAATGTCATCCAAAACCTAGCATACAGTATTTCAAAAGCCAGACCAGTCTTTCTGTTTTGAAAATTCAGTGATTTGGAAAGGATCATTGAATAATACTTCCTGAAGCTGAAAACACTTGCTGTCTCTACCAGTCTGAGCTGTGCTTGACCTCAGTTTTCAGACCCAGTTTTAGAAAGGCAGACTGCATGGACTGGGAATTCAGTGTATTTCTTGTGACATAGTTTGCTTGAGGAAACAATTTGGCAGTCTTCTATTAAGAGATAAAAATAATAAAATGAGATATTTACATGATGCAATTGTAGAATACTAAAAGAATTAAAAATCCAGGGAAGGAACTACTCCTTTGAATTATAAAAACTGTGATCAATAACCATTAGGATGGGGCACAATGCCCTATCTCCAGTACTATATTTCCTTGAAGTAAGATCACTATAAGTCAACTTCTTCCTTTTTTCATAGACAGTTTCCAATTTTGCATCCCTCAAGAAAAATTTCTTGGCCATGAGCCCAATTATATGCAGTAGTTTTGTGAATACTGTAACAGAAAAGGCACCCAAATACAGATTTTAAGATCATTTTTCTTGATGGACCTAACTGATACAACTTTTATGTAGGTATGGAGCTTGATCCAAAGTACACTGAAATCAATGGCAATTTTAATATTGACTTCAGTGGGATTTGGATATGACCCATTGCTACAGAGAGAGCTATAGACGGATCTGGACTATTTACATATACTCATTACAATGTCTTCTCTTTTTGTAAGCTTTAAAAAGATACTTTGCATAAAAAGATCACATAACCTGGAGGATGGTATCTAACTATTAAAATGTATTTGCTGATCTTCTATATGTATATGCACTTACACATACATACATTACAAAATTTGAGCACATAGTGTATTTAATCATGACCTAAACTACTGCAGTATACCATGGAAGGCAAATAGTGCACATGTATCTATTCCCAGTAGTTTTAATAATTGGGAGTCAAATATGGTGCTCCTCTTGCTCTTACCTAATTGTGTTAAAGAGCAGTGTTACCAGGAGAAAATCAGTGAATACTGAGTGAAGCACAATAGAAAGAGATGGAAAATAGATACAAGAAGCTAGGTCTCCAGGGGCAGTATTTTCTATTTGCTGGGCTACAGACTCGCAGCTGATAATGCAAGTTGTAATTAATATAAAAGCAGGAGACAATATGGGGAAAGCTTGTACTAGCAGGGCCACAGGAGATCACTCTGCTGCTATCCACTGTTTCTCATTTACACACATAGCCTTCCCTAGAAAACACAATTTTGCCAGTGTTTTCTCCCTTGAAAGTTAAAAAAAATTGATTTAGCACCATCATTGAATTTTGCTAAATCTAGAAAAGAGCATGGAAAGGACAAGAGTCTCTAGGTATATGAAGCAAATCTGATGTGTTACTCTTTTGTCAATGCTGCAAATCTTGTGGAAACTGTAAGCGGTTTTAACTACTACAGTATTTCTTAAGAGATGTTCCAAGGCATATTTGATACAGGATAATCTTTCCTCGATCAGGATTGCATGCAGGCAGGCATCTGATAGTTTATATGATTCGTTACTGGTCTCTTGTCTTATATGGGACAAAGGTTGATGGGTTAACTAATACTAGACTTCCATGTAAATGCAAATGTAGGGGCAGATTATTGTATCTTCATTGTGGGCCCAAAACTTCCACTGGA
>NW_017729025.1:74741572-74750920 GCF_001723915.1 Gavialis gangeticus
AGTAGGGATGGGGGCCGCTGCCACCCCACTTGGCTTTGTGCCATGCCACTTTCTTATGGCTGGTTGTGGCTCTGCTGGCTGCTGACGGGCTTCACGCCTGGCCAATTGTGCACCATGGGGGGTGGGCACAAAACACACTTCCCCTCTCTGCCTCCCCCACCATTAAGACTGTTGCAGCTCTGCTGTAAGCAGGTAGCAGCCAGTCAGGAGAGTGAGATGGGGGCTGGAGTGGGGGCCAGGGAGGTGCCACAGTGCTGTGTGGGGCTGGCAGTGCCCACTGGGATTGAATTTGATCTCATAGTGGTTTTATTGTAGATATAACTCAATTAATCACAGGGAAGTTACTCCTGATTTACAGTATGATAGTAAAATCAAAATCAAGCCAAATGATTTCAAGTGATACCTGTGAGTAACGTAAGCAGGATTTGGCCCACAGGCTTAAATGAAATTCTAGATGTAGGTTGAAAATATGATCAGTATTGTATATTTTGTCTGTCACATAAAACTGTAGAAAATATAAGTCCAGAATAAATAATTCTTTAAGAAAAAATTAAAAGTTACATAGCTAGTTCTTTAGTAAGATAACTATGATAACTTAAAATTAATTTAATTAAAGATTTGAAGGTAATTCTTGCGAATCAGTTTTGCAGGTGAAAAATGGAACTTAACAATACAAGCGACATATGGTGGCTTATTTTCCCCAGACTATTGGCCAAATCCTGTTTACCTTACTTACACAAGCAACATCTTTGAAATCAACTGAGCTACTAACACAACAAAGTTAATAAGAATTTATCCCTGCACTGAGATAATATATTAAAACATGACATATTAAGTCAGCCAAAAATGTTGTACAAACCTACATTTGTGGGTGCATGTGTGCACACGTGTGTGTAATGTAATGCAGGATGAGGTTTTAGAGACTGCTGTGGTGAACGGCAATAATAAATATATATAAAGAAACTTTCAATAAGTAAATGGGGCATACAAAACACTAATCTGTTTTGATATATATGTTTACAACAAACACAAGGCTCTGTATTACACAGGTCTACTTTCTTAAAGGTACTTAATATGATGTTACTGACTATACTTAGAAGTAGTGTCCTGTGTTTTAATCACGATGAATTATTCATCAGCATCACAAAAGTAAACCAAAATGCAAGGCACATCAATCTACTGATAACATGCAATGTGCTTGCTTATACATATGCACAAGTTTTAAAAAGTCTAAATTTATTTAAACTTGACATTTTTGCTCCTTTAGCTTTCATTTGAGTAAAGTTCAAGAAGAAATTTTTACTCCTGAACTCTGGCACTGTTCTTAAAAGGGCTGTGGTCACCTTTTTCAACTGTATTTTTCAATTAAACTTTGATTCAAGCACGTAAGTCACCTGTCACTACAGAAGCAAGACCTGAAAAATCAGGATTTTTGTAAGTGTTCTTTCTATTTAATTCTACATGGCAACACTTCTTCTGGAGTGATACTATTAGTCTTAAACATTCAAGATTATTATTTTCATGCAACAGTGTAAAGTTTATGTCATTATAAAAGAAAACAGGCAATATCCAACACCACTGCAAGCTAAACAAAAATAGTAAATAAATTAATAGAAAATGTAACTTTCTAACTTAAGTTGGAATCAGATATGCAACATCTAACCTAACAGGAAACACTAACATCAGAGGGATAGTAAAGTACACTGTCATCTCAGAAGTCAGAAACTGAATTAAAAGTAATTAATAGTCAATTTTTATTTGTAATGAAATCATCAGAAAAGGCACCATAAAGGAAAAACTAGAAACATACACCGTTCCCTAGTGTATTAGAATCCCCTTGATGACACATGGCTGCAGAATACACAAGACCTACAGAAACGTTCCAAGTCCATCCAGTACGTAATTTGGTAAGAAAAAATATTCGCCTTATTATTGTTGTAGATACATAGTTCTCTTTTTGACATTTACAATACATAACTACACATTTAGGGTGCAAACCTGCATTCCTTTCCTTCACTGAAATCCATGGGAGTTTGGGGTGCACAGAAAATACAGCATCAGGCCATTAATAACATGATTACTACTTATTATCACTGAAATCTCACTACCAGGCTAGGTTTTATAACCTGAGACAGCTGCTTGTGACCCCATTTTTGGATTTTCTGATTTGCCAGGTATTGCTAATTTACTTAGAACAAACCTTTTAACAGGAATATTAGAAAAAAAAGACATGGTACTGTTCAAAAGGACAACGTAAACTAGCTATTACCATCTCATCTGACAATTGGAAGATTTTAACATTCAGACTAACATTTCTCTTCTACAGCTAAAGCAACAAATTTCTAATCTGTCAATAATTCCATTGTAAAATGTAGACACATGTATTTTTCCACCTTTATGTTTTACATATGATGATCTGTATATTAGTGCCTCTCAATTGTAAAGTAACTACAGCATGTAAACAAATGTAAAATAGACTGAGGCCCTGATCCTACTCCCCAGTGAAGTCTATTGGAGGTGGGGTCTCAACTTCAATGAGAGCAGCCTTAGGCACTCAATCAAATTTGGGCTCAGGGAAGAACTGTATGGCCTTAGTGAAAGCTACACACAAAAGAAAATGTAAATAAAGTAAAGGAAAGAAATGTTATAGAATGTTTGAAAAGTTTATAGATCTCCAAAGAGCATGAGCAATAGAGTTGCCAAACGGAGATGTTAAAAAAATGGTAATGGGAGTTTAGGCTGTGTCTGGAATTCAGGATTGGGCCCTACATGTTTATACTGAACAATGATAAATTTTCGCTGCTGGTGCTGGGAAATGCAACTTGAACTGCAGCTGGGACTGAAGGGGTTTTTTGGGTTTGTTTTTTTTAAAACTAATCTGGTGCAGCCAGGGCATGGCTGTAATTACCTTCTTCCCATCTATAGCTAATACCTCAGAGCAATAAAAAAATATGAGGGTGTTAAAAATTCAAATGCTAATTATGGGCTGTTATATTTACTAAACATAGCAGAGTAATAACAAAAGTTGCAGCTTCTCAGTAGCTGGCAATACACAATTTGATTTACGAAGTCCTTGGCCCTCTTACACTGACTGTATTACATAATAGTTAATAGTGCACTAAAATAAAATTCAATATATGTGTTTATCACTTAACAGATCTGGCACAACTGCATAAGGCTCCCTGCTTTTCCAGCATAGGTATTTTTTTTTGCAGAAAACAATACTTTTCAACTCCCCTCCCCAAAATTAAGTTATGCAAGTATAACAGCAGAAGGAGTCTAGAAAAGAAATATGCAGTATTTGAATATCCCATGTTCAGAAGTCATACTATAAATATTGGCTAATCCTATATTTCTTTCAGTTACTTTCCTTTAGCTCTATATTAAAACCTTGAAGTCAACAGGAATAATATTGAGACCTATGTTAGTACCTAATATACTGCTACCACCGCCACTGCTGTCACCACCCCCCACATACATATAAAACACATACATACTATGTAGCTTGATACCACTTAATAAGAATAGAGGTGTATGGATTTTGGGGGTGTCAAACAGCTGTCACAAACTGTCACCTCCACAAGAGAAACCTTGGCACACAACAAATTAAACTACACTTCTTTTTAGCTGTCATTATTCATAGCCAATCAGTTGAAATGCACCTAGTATTTCATGTGCAAATACTACCATGAAGAAGATCCATGGATCAGAATAGTGGGCCAACAGATAAAAAAGAGGAAACAACATGCTGTCTCTGTCCTTCTGAAGTGGCTCATCATCACCCCTGCACCAACTTTCACCAAATGAGATCTAGCCTGGGGCTATGTATTAAATATGCATATCAAAGAAAATGAAAAAATAAACCTGGAGAGTCAAATTGGACAAATTTGCATGCTTGAACTATTCCATTTCTCAGGTAGATGCTCACAAATGATAGTTCAATTTTTTCCTTGCATCTGTATACTAACAATTAGAAAAGGTTTTCCTTCTTTATAAATAAAAGTTAATTGCTCCTTATATACAGTGTGAATATAAATGCACAAGCACACATGCACACACACTTAAGCATGCACAAACATGTGTACACACACATACACACACATATATATATATAGATTGGACAAAGCCACTGAAAAGTGCAAAAGTTTTGTTGGTAAAACAAGCTAACATAAAAAAAATCCAATAAGGAGACACATTTCCCAAAACGCATGAATAAAATGTAACTATGTGATACAACTCTTCATTTCCCAGTTGGTGTTCTGGTTGCACAAATTATTGCTTCCTTTCAAAACAAATAGCAGGGGGCTAAAGTAAAAATGTTATAGCTCAAATCTCCAGGAAATAAAAGGCTTTAAATTATAATACCCAATGAAGTGGTAAACCCTAACGGGTGCAAGATAAATGGGTTGTCATATTTACTTGAGTTTGTTTTTTGAGTTACAAAGGCAAGAGAAGATTCTTTTTAGTGAAGATAATAGTTATCAAATTATCAAAATGCTAACCCCCTCCAACCTTGTCCTATCATTGTGTGTGAATTTAAATATTATAATGGAGCACTGCAAATTGGCTTGAGCATTTGCCATCTGCCAGAACCCTAAACAGGCTAGTTTATCTAATCTCCTCAATATAAACATAAGCATGCTCCATTTCTACACTTCTGCTTGAAACACACTCTTGTAAAGAAACTGTGCTGGAAAAAAGGTACAGGGTATTATAATTATTATAAGTATAATTATTATTATTATTAATATTTTCAGGATTATATACAATGAGTGTATATCTTTCAGGTTGTCACTCATTTAAATAGCTTTACTGGTAATGCTGTAATGCAGGTACACATGAATTTAGGGTTAGAAAATGCCATAAAACAAATATTTTTAAATCAGTCTCATGCCTCATAGAGTTTATTATCTACAGATGAGGTAACTGATAGAAGAGAAACTTTCAGTAACTGATGCATACGTTTTCACTTAAAAATGGTAAATCCAAAATGTATAATATCACAAAAATCTTGCCCTGAAATGTTTACCAAATGCAAGTGAAGAAATGAAATCTAAAGCCTTGAATAGAAAAACCACTATCAGTGTCCTAGAACTTAGCCACTCCAGGTTGACGATTTTTTTTTTAAATATATATATTATAATTTGATCACTTATAACCTGTTCCAGTTCAGCTCAAATGTAATTACTAAATGCCCAGATATATTTTCAAAGAGCAAATGCTCATAGAAAGCTGCTTCTCCCTGGATTTCAATCTACCCCTCTGAACACACAAGGAAATAAAGCTAAGCGCCTGTGCAAAGCATAGTTAACTACACACTGGGTGTTAAATTAATATTTCAGCGGCCAAAATATTAGACTGTATCATTTAGATTATGAGTTCAATGGAATCTAAACCTGTGTAAACCCTTTTCTCCCCAGGGATGCGTTCCTATAAATAAACTATAGTGCACACCCACTCTTTTTAACCATAGCAATTCGTTCCCTTTTCTGTGCTATCAGTTGCAATCTTTTCCTTCACATTTGTAAGTTTCTTCTCATATACATATTTTAAAAGACCCTGCTCCAGAGCAGTCTGCAAAACCCCAGAAAAACAAAAGACTGTCTTCTTAACATTCACTCCAACGTTTGGTCCTACACATATCACAGTAATTCACCGACTACTAAAGCATTAAAATCAACCGCTAACCTATGGTTGCTCAATCATAATTCTCTCCAGCTTTCTGTAATACATTGTTAATAATTGGTTCATCAAGGTTACTGTCTTTTATTATAAAGATGCTTCAGGCACTTGGCAATAAGTCCATATTCTGCAAATAAGTTGTTCTAAAGCAAAAGCATAGGAAACTTGAATGTGCTAACCCTTTTCTTAATGCAAAGTAAAATTGCCAGTAATGCTCAGCACTTGTCATCTGCATAAAGGACTTAGGGGGGAAATCACAAACTTTCTCCCTAACTTTCTCGCCTCTAGTTTCTTACATTGCTGCACTGATTACAGGGTTGGCAAAGCAGGAAAAAACCACCGATCACCACATCAAACAGACAATTTGCTAGCGTTTCAAGTAGCCCAGGTCAGGAAACTTTGTAAATCAGAGAAACTCCCTATACTACAGATAGGAAGAAACAAAACAAAAACCTACCCCCCCCCGACCAAGTAAGTGAAGAACTTTAAAATCGTCAGCAAATAGGGGGAGGGGAAAGGACGTCCAACAGGTTTAAAAGGGAGTCGGGGAGGTGGGGGAGAGACCCCTAAGCAGGTTAAAAAAACCCATCAAGGCATCTAGAGGACTTACATGGTCGGCTAAATTTGTGGAAGATCCTGAGAGCTCTTCGTGGTCAGACTTGGAGCTGCCATCCCTTTCGTCAATAACTAGATCTATTGGCATTTTTCCTTTCAAACAACTAATGTACCGATGGCAGAAGTTGTCGCACAACTCGTGGACCTGCAAATAAGAATAACATATTAAAAAGCAAGGCAGAATATCGGATTGCAACTCTTTTTTTTCCTTTTCTTTTTCTTTTGGTAGCAAGAGAAACACTGTGATCTATTCCACGAGTTACTCTAATTAAGGGGCACAATAGTTGAAGGCAAGGAAACAATAGAGAAATTGTTGCCGCACATATTATTCTCCAGAGACTTGCCGCAGCAACAAGTTAGTGAGAGAGGGAGAGAGAGGGAGAGAGATAGTGGGCTCAGTCTAGTCTGTAGAGGAAAATCCGATCTGATGATAACATCAAAACATTGGAAACTGGACCTATGCTCTGGAGCATACACTGCTCAGGCAGGTACAGCTAGGAACCAGCGATGGGACCTGTTTGAGCTGTATGTATTTTCCAGGACTTGGAGAAATGAATGAATTGGCTTCTTCCCTGCAAAGAACCTCTACTCATCCCAGGGTATAGCTACCCCCATAGGAAGCACAACCTCCTGCTTACTCAGAGCACTTCATGCTTGGCTGAGGTTAATGTGACTATCAGATCTGGATTAAAGCAAAGGAATTTAGGTTATTATTTTTTTAATAATATTTCTGACTCAGGGAAATCGCCTATATTTAGGGCAGGCTATAAAAGGGGTTCGAGAGGCATATTAAACCCCCCCCCCAAAAAAATCCTGACCTGGTTAAAATTGCACTGGGGTGGGCTGAGCGTGTCTGGTGTCACATGCTGTGATGCTCTGATGGCGCAGGTTAGACAGTCACACTGCGCTTCCCCTGTATTTTTGGCAATGTTTACAAGGAGTTGAAACAGTCCCGGAGGGAGGGGGGTGGGTCAGGAGGGAGGAAGGCAGCACTGCCCCCGGCTCCGCGGCTCTTACCTTTTCTAACTCCAAAAGATGAAACCGTAGGACTTGTATTGCTTGGATCATCTGCAAGAAAGTTTGGAGCGAGGAGTTATTCGGGAGGCGGCGGCCCCGGGGTCTGGGCAGCGCTGCGCGACCAAACGGGCAGCGCGAGGGGGATTGTCAGGGCGCGCACTCATTATCCGGGATTTGAGCTCATTGGTCACGCCTCAGCAGTTTTGATCAAGTTTAACTTAAGCACTTGATTTTTATCATATTTATTTTAGGAGCGGTGATTAGTGTTTTACTGCGAGCCGGAGGCCCCCTCCCGCCTGCTCGCCCCCCCCCACCCCTGGCCCTCATTTCGGAGGGGCTGCAGTGCAGGCAAGCACACACTCACCCCCACCGCCCTGAAAGAAAGAAAACGGGGGGGGTGGGGCTGGAGGTGAATAGTTTGGCATCTTCTTTACAAGCGGATTTAGGCACTTTTAATATTGAAATCATCCCCATTAGCAAAAGAATTACAGTAGCACTCTCCAGTTCCCTCCTCTTAAGCAGTTATTTCCTTCACTTCAGCTTCCCGTGGCTTTCAACCCAGTTTTGCAATGCACTGGCACTTCAGAGTTTGCCCCGGCTCACTTCAGAAGTGAAGGCTCTTTGAAGCAGTTTTCAATCGGACTGGTCCCCCCCCCTTCTCCCCTCCCCGATCCCCAAGCCTGCAGGTCTGAGCCCGGCTCCCAGCCTCCCCACTCGCTCACAATGATGCCTTCAGTCTGAGAGAGGTGCTTGTTATTAATATCACAAACTACAGCGCTGGGGGTGGGGGAGGGCAAAGGGTAAGGCCTTACCAAATTGTCCAACTCGGGGTTTGAAGAAAAAAGTGGCTTTTCAGCGCGGACCTACAAGGAGAAGGAAAAGCAGCGTAAATTGCAGCTCCCTTTCAAAGCCCCGGGACCGAATCACTTGGAGGGAAAGGATGAAACATGGACAGGTCACGCCGAGACGCTGCTGCGCCGCCTGCCCGAGCTGCAAGAGCCCCGGGCACCCGGCGCTGCCCCTCTCCCGCCCGAGCGCTTATTTCGGGGGTTTCCAAACTCCGCCGCACTTCGCGTCCCCCTCCACCCCAGAGGGAGGCCGAGGGTTACGGGCAGGAGGGGGAGGCCGAGGGCTGGCTGCCCAGTTTGGAGGGACTCCCTGAGAAGGCCAGTGGGAAGCAGTGCCAGAGCACATTTCCCAGCCCGGCCCTTGACTTGAGTCCAAAGGGGGGAGGGTGTTGGGGTGCCCCCCCATCTCTGGACGTGCGGGGCGTGTGCGAGGAGCCGGGGGGCAGGAGTGTTCACAAATGTCTTGGACCTGTTTGGCGAACACGGCGATGTCCTCGTTGAAGGAGTCCGAGGAGCAGACATCCCCGCCGGCCACACCAGGCTCCCGGGGAGTGCAGGTCGCCAGCTCGCACTTCTCAAAGACAAGAGCTAACAGGGGGAACAACGGGTGCCTACCGGGCAGACACACAAAGAAAGGGGGGGGGGGGGGGGAGAAGAGCTCTAATCAACAAGTATTTTTTTAAAAGCACGCACCACATACACACAGCAGCCCGCTCCGCAGCCCTGAACTGATCCTGCACAACGGGGCTGGGGCATGCACGCTATTTTCTCTCTTTCTATATATATAAAATACCCACAATACTCCAAATCCTCAAACCGCATCCAAACCTCCCAGACCAGGGACACAAACTGCCCTCCACCCTGCACGCAGCACAACACACACACGCACCCTTACAGCCGCTCAGCTGGGAATCTCTCACACTTTTAACCACAGTTGAAAATAATAGGAAAAAGCCTCCCTATAAACTGTAACCTGAAATGAGAAAAGCTGGTCCTCAAGCTCTTTACACTGCTTCATATTTTCTCCTTCTTTTTTTTTTTTCAAGGAGACTGCTACCAAAAATGTGGTGAAGTTTCCTGGCTTAGGAAGCCTACCCAAGTAAAATACCAGCTGTCTAGATGAGTGAGCTGGGGGCAAAACACTTCTAGAAATATTTTCCCATAGTTGGAGCAGCCGGGGGGGGGG
>NW_017729025.1:74755920-74757310 GCF_001723915.1 Gavialis gangeticus
TAGAGTGGGGGGGGGGGGGCAAAAACCTTCTAAAAAATTTTTCCCCAAGTGGGGGCGGTGGGGGGGGGGGGGGGAAATCTGTGTTAAGTAGCATGTGTGCGGTTGTCTGTTCTCCCTGTTTGTGTCTCCAGTCAGGGGCCTCACTATGTCAGGGAGGTGACTATCTCTTTTTAGAGTAATTTACAGTTTCCCACCGAAGTGCACTGAAGAGAATCGGTGTCATTCCCCCAAGCACTGCGCTGGTACAGCCTGGAGTTTTGTTTTCTTTCTTTCCTAAATGAGAACCTCAGCTCCCTCCCTCCTATTTTTTTCCCTTTGCAAAAAAAGGGAACCCCCTTCATCATCGCTCGGTCTCCCCAGATCTGGAGACCTCTTCATTGACAGGGTCCTTCTAGCACCCTGATGCACCCCAGCACTGCTTCAGCTCAAACCCAGGGCACTGCCAGCAACCCGCCTCTGCCTCAACTCCTAACTTGTGCCTATGCGAGGGGAGAGAAACAATCAATAAAAACTAAATTAAAAAAAAAATTCACTTGGAGGGGTGCATTTTCCGGCTGCCCATGTTTTAGGGGTGCTGATGTCTCCCCTGCAGAATCGGCCTACAATGTTACTTGGATTCAAAATAGCAATAACAGCAAGGGGTACGTTACACGCCTTCCTCCAGATCAGTGATCCAGGACTCTGTGCATGTAAATCTCCTGAAAGCTTTCCTAGTTGTGTCTAATGAAGGGCTCCTTTTTTTCTTTTCCTTTCTTTTCTGCGGGAGAGTTTAGACTAGGCGTCCCCAGTGCCCTCCTGCCCCCCGGCAGCCCCCATCCCCACCGGGAGGGAGCAGCTCTTTGGCTCCGGAGCCCTGCTTCTCCCCTGCCTCCCGCCCCACGCTGCACGCAGGGCTATGGCGCCCGGGCTGCCCTGGCTGTACTCACCCGTAGATCGCATCCTTGTCCCGCTTCAAGGCGTCGTTGACAGCGGATCCCATGCTGGCCGGCATGACATTGGGGTGCGGGGCGTGGGCTCCATAGTGCTGGCTGGCGTGTAGCGGCGGCCCGTGGTTCAGGTGGTGAACTGGGGGGATCGGCCGGGGGGCGTGAGGGTCTCCGTACATGGAAGCCGGCCCCCCTACTCCGTCCATCCCGCCGTAATGGGGCAGCTCATCGTACTGTCAAAAAAGGGGCCAAGAGAGAAGAAAGAAGGAGAGAAAGAGGAGGAAAGAGAGAGAAGGAGAGAAGGATAAAAAAAACAACAAACAACAACAACAACAAAAGTCAGAAGAGAGTAAAGCCCCCAGACAGACACAACAGAGCAAAACAAACCAGGAACAGCCACAACAGAGGGAGAATGACACAAAATGAAATAAATCCAGAGCAGAGTGTGGCAAGGGGCTGGGGGC
>NW_017729025.1:74762310-74764537 GCF_001723915.1 Gavialis gangeticus
TGAAAGACTGGATTTCATACCAGGGTTAGAAAGAAACTCTTTTCTTTTTTTGGGGGGGGGAGCTGATCAAGGAAGAAGAAACCCTAACAAGGAAACTGGGATGAAAAAGGAAGGAAACGAAGGAGAGACTGGAGTGGCTTTGGATCAGAATGGAAAGACCCGAAATAAAGGAGTAAACAAACAGGCTGGGAAGCAAATAAAGAAATAACTAAGCACAGGGAAGGATAGAGGAGAAGAAGGTGGGGCGAATCGCGGAGGGGAAGGGGTAAATAATCTGAAAGTTACCAGAAACATTATTTAGCAGCAATTCCCCTTGTCCTTGTCAAAGTCAGAGACAAATCAAAGAGCTCCAGATATGCACATATATACATACATACATACGTATATATGTATAGGCACACACAGAGAGCTTCCCTAGGCAGCAGCGGCAGCGGCAGAAGCAGCAGCAGCAAGCTGTGAAACCCGTGCTACTGAGCAGCGAGAGGAGCAGGGAAATCGCGCTGCTGGGGGAAAAGCTGGAGAGGAAAAAAGCGTGGAACAATCGCAGAGAGAGACACGCACACACAGACACACACACAAAAAGCTAGTGAATAATTTTTGCTGCTATTTTTTAATACTGGCCGCCATCATCATCAGCAACAGAGGAGAGCAAATCGGACAGGCCCCTCTTAAGAGAGGATTTATATATAGGTAAGTGTTGGAGATTTAAACCTACCCTTTGCGCCATCAGTCTGCGCTCCAATAAACTCCTGGATGTGTCGTATATTTAATATCCCAGTCCAGCAAAGAAAGTGATTTAGAGTGAAGAAGATTCCTTCTTTTTTTTTTTTTTGAAACCCACTTAGAGACTTCTCCTATTCTCCAGTATAGGTAAATAATAATAATAATAATAATAATAATAATAAAAAAAATCAGTCAAGAGCCACGATGAGTTTCTGTGTTTTTCTTCTTTTTTTTCTCTCTCTTTCTCTCTTTCCTTTTTTCCTCTTTCTCTCTCTCTTTTTCCTTTTTTCTTTCTCTACGCAAAAAAAAAAAAAAAAAAAAAATTGTCAAGCCCCCAAACTGAAGGTTACGATCGGCCCGTCAGCAACCCACATGTAACCAAACTGTCGTGTCTCATGGCTTTTTGCCACTCCAGCTGTCAATCAAAGCCAGGGAATGTCAAGGTAGTGAATGAATGATGGTTGATGATGATGAAGAAGAGAGGAGGAATCTTTTTAACCCGGGTTTCTTCTTCCAGTAACTCCGCGCTTGGGTTTTGCCTTTTAGGATCGCTATAGGGTTTTTTTAAGTACTGGGAAGGGGGGGTGGGGAGATGCGAAGAAAAATTGAATAGTTTGCAAAACCCGGACTTCCCCCTCTCCCTTTTTTTTTCCTGGTAGGTATTTTGTCTCCCTCTCTCTCTCTTTCTCTCTCTCTCCCTCTCTCTCTCTGAGATGAGTGAGTGTCAGTAAGTGTTGGCAGGTTGGCTGCTGGCTGGCTTATAGAAGAGGCTCAGTTTTGCAGCGCTGATCGGCGGGAGAATGAAATGACGGAACCCGGAAGTAGTGGTGGCCATAGCCAGTCCTACAACAGAGACACATAGAGGGAGAGGGGAGAGGGAGAGGGAGAGGGAGAGGGAGAGGAGAGCGCGCGAGCGAGCGAGCATAAAGCCTATGATATGCAGAGTATGCAATCAGGACTGCTGCAACTCCGCATGGGGGGAGCCACACAACAGATCATACCCATAGCAAATCAACGCCGCTTTCCATATAGGAAAGGGAGAGTGTGTGAGAAAGAGGGAGCCACAGGAGGAAGAGAGAGAGAGAGAGAATGTGTGAGAGAGGAGGGGAAGAGGGGAAACTGCAGAGAGCGTGAAGAAAAAAGTACGATAGGAGCCCAGACCCGGTTTGGTTTTCGCTAGCTTCTTTTACCAGCCAAAGCCTGCTTGTCTTTCACTGCGTTGCGTAGCCTGTGCTTAACGTGTTGTTTTGAACTGTGCAGCTAGGATCGCAGCCGCGACCGGGGTGCAAGGCTGAGGGCAGAGGCACGGAACATGAACATGTGCAGGGGGATCTAAAGTTGCTCTGCCTTGGGAAGCAAGCTTGCCTTAACAAAGTGCCGCGCCGCTGCCAGAGCCTTGCCTTTCCAAGTGCGGATGCTTTCCTGTGTGAATTCATTGTGCTTTTTTTTTTAAAATTAATTTTCCAGGGCATGAAGAGAACACCTCGTTGAAACCATATTTGGC
>NW_017729025.1:74769537-74772883 GCF_001723915.1 Gavialis gangeticus
GGGGCAGATTGAGGGCCCCATGGTGAGGGAGGGAAAAAGGGAGAGAGGGAGAAAAAGAGAGAGAGGGAATTCCCCTTCAGTGGTGTGATGAGACTGGCAGCCTTTTGAAACAAAGTCCTGCTCACTCTTTTGTATGCTAAGTCCAGCTGTTGGGCAGTTTGGTTTGGTTTGCATGTTCATTTGGAGGCGATCACTCGGTCTCGCGTGTGCACTGTCCGTATGTGGGTCTGTTTCTGGAGCTTGTTATGTATCTGCGTTGTGTTTGTGGGGTGTGTGCTCAAGTATTAACTCGGTAATGCCTTCTAATGGTAGTGCTAATTACAGTAGGGTTATTTAGCAAATTAAGTGAGACTGTGCACCCCCCTTGAGCACCAAATGAACTTTTCCAAACACACACGCGCGCACACACACACACTCACACACACACACACACACACACACACACACACACACACACACACACACACGTTAATTTTGGTATGTTTCTCTCGCCCAATCACTTTGCTGGAACTAAAACATGCCTTACCTCAGAGCAGTCAATTACCAAAGCTACCCGTGATCATCAATCATGGGGGATGCTTGAAGTTTGGGGGAGGAGCGATGGTCAAACTATCGATTGCTGCAGTTTTGTCCTGCCCCCCCCCTTCTCGTTCACGGTCCCCTGCACATAAAATCTAAAACAGACTATCCCGTTAATAGTGGGATTTATCAATGATTATGTACCCAGTTGTGAATGTGGCCTCATGCATAGATGCCTTTTAAACATACACCGCAAAAAAAAAAGTATTTGATTTAGCCAGGGCTTTTTATTATTACTATTTTAAGATTTTTGGAAATTGGAAAAAAAATGAATCAAAGGGTAGTTATAGAAATTTGGCCAGATTTTAATGGGCATACGGAATGAGCTCCAGAGGTCAATAAACCCCTCCAAAATGATGAATGATTGAGTACCTGTGATGATGATAGTGATTACCGGAGCAATTAAACAGTTTGATTAAATGAGCCATCATAACAATGATGTCTGCGGGAAATCAGCCCTCACATATAAAGAAAGATAGTGTGGAGGGCTGACAACGCCAGTGGGCATTCCTACGTGTTCCGATAGTGTTGAGCCCTGCAGAGCAGAGTGTATTTACAAATATGAGGGCAATATGGAGAAAAGTCACTCAGATACTTTTAGCCAGAGTTGCACCCTGCTTAAAAATCGTCAGAAGCCGAAGAGCAGACCCGTTTTTTTTCCTAGAGGATCTCCTCCAAGATTAAAGCTAGCCCTAAGAGCAACCGATATTCTGTGGCTGACTTTCACGGGACTGTAAAGAAAAGGTGAGTAAAAAGCCCTTAGTACGTAGATCTCTTTCAAGCAGTGATTAAGTTGATTCATTTTGCGAAGAAAAAGCCAGTCTTGTTGTGCAGTATTTTATACTCTGTCGTATAAATCGGTAACGCAATTCAAGATATTCATGGTAATGAATACATGGCTAATCCTTTGGGTGCACGGAGACCTACAGAGCAGTGGGTTATGCAAATCCTTCCCTACTTTTACATTTGTACTTTTCTAACAGATTTGTTTTAAAAGGTATCTAGTCGTCGGTAAATACGCCTTCCTCCCTCCCCCCCCATGCCAAATTCCTTAACTTCCCTAGAAGCTTTTAACTGTGATCCACCTAATACAGCCAGCTTTCTAGATCACATTTTGAACGTTTGTAGCATATAAACTTATTTTCTAACAGAGGCAATATAAATATAGGGCCATGTCGCCTGTGCTGTATGTCTGTCTTATTTCTTATAGCTTCAGTACCAATGAGAGCAGAGGCTTTCACTGTAATATAGCCGTAGAAAAGTAATCTGGTTCCACTGAAGATTTCACGTATTAGTTCAGATCCCAGTCTGGGAGTACGGTGATGAAAGTTTACCCGTTTCCATGTAAAAGGGAAGTTTCTCCCCCACTTGATTTACATACAAGAAGGCGCTGAGTTACTTACGACACTGCCTTATCTTTCTTTTTTTCCCCACATTGTTGATTTTATAGTATTTAGCATAGATCTCAGTTCTCTGCACTACAGAGTTGTTAGAGTGCAACATAAATGAAGCTGCAGAAAAACAGCAAAAGCTTTTTGCAGCAGCAAACGCTGTTCCTTTCACATTTTTCACTTTAAACTAAAGCCCCTGGAGTTGGCTAGCCCGACTGAGTGGTCCAGTCTGGAACCGGGACCAACTTTTCACCAGGCTTTTTAAATCGAGGGAAAGTGAAATTTCTTACGTTTAGTGCAAAGATGTTCCTGCTCCGGTCGAATCTTTTTTTCCCTATGCACAGGGCTGAAAAGAGAGGGAACCTTTTCCACCTCTCACTATCCCCGTGGATTGAAGCCCAGAACCTCAGGGACCGTAGCTTCAGGAGCTACATTTTAGCCATTTCATTGCCACGCTCTGAAACCCTGGGCACACTCAGCGGTAACTAGGGCGCAATGGAAGCTCAGCCTGTAAGAAACAGAAGCAAAGAGTGGGAATTTACAGCTTTAGCTCTATTTTCCCCCTCGAGCTTGGTGGGATTTTCTTTTTCTTTCTTTCTTTTTTTTTTTAAACACCACCAAAAACAACCCCCACCCCCAGTAATTCAGGGAGATTAAATTGGCTGATTTCCAGTTTCTCGTACACGCATCACAACAAAGACTGTTCCCAGGAAAAGTGGGAGAGAGGCGATTCATGTGCTTTTTTGCAGATCAGCCCGAAGTCCAAAGAGAAATTAGGTGTCCGGTATGGAAGTGCGTCTTCGTCAACAGCCAGTTCCTTTTGCCGAGGCTGGAAATGGTTTTAACAGGCGGTAAAATTTCATCTTGTGGTGTCAAATTGGGGTCAGTTTGGGGTTAGAGCTCTCAGTGTCCGAGAAGGAGCTGTCCAGCTGTGTGGGGATTCATTAAGGGCAAAAGATCAGTTTCAAGAAAAACAATACAAAGACAATCAGAGGGCTAAAGATCCTCTTCAAATCGCATTTTACAAGTGCACCAGAACAAATATGGACGCTGAAACCTATTCCCTTCAAACTCCCAAATCGGCTTCTTAGCACTTGGAGGGAGTGCGAGAGAAAATCCTCTAAAAGTTAAGAGTCTGTTTTCAATCAGCCTTTCTGAAGTGTGGCATTTTAGCCTTTTGCTGGCTTGAGATCTGCCTCTCCCCGCCCCCCCCCCCCCCCCCCCCCCCCAGAGTCCTACAAAAGCGGATTTGAACAACAGGTAACATTTTAGATTTCAAAAAGATATTCCATTGTTCGTGTTGATCCACTGTTGTTATGCTCAGTACAATAATTTTATGGCAAAAGGAAAGTTTATTTTATTTTGGGGGGGGGGGG
>NW_017729025.1:74777883-74780185 GCF_001723915.1 Gavialis gangeticus
ATAATTTTATGGCAAAAGGAAAGTTTATTTTATTTTGGGGGGGGGGGAGTTTTGGGGATGCTTACCCCAAATCCCCATTGCCCGTTTGGAAAACCTTTTCTTTTCCTATAGGAGGTGATCTGGTCTAATAGATTTTTTGGCTAAACTGACTTTGGGGTCCCTAGCAATGTCGAAAAGTACATATTGTTGATCTGGCTTATTAAATTCGCGTGGTTTAAATCCTCTTAGCTCTCCTACATTTGTTAGAACAATTGACGCTTTGCTGGAGGGACAAATAACTTGAACCTTAATCTTGTTTGTAACTTTATTCAACGTTTGTTTGTTTATGGGTTGAGTGCAAGTATTTCTGGATGATGCTATTGTATCCGGAAAGGTATCACGCCGTCCACATTTGCAAAAAACAAAACAAAAAAACCCTACGATGGACGGTCAGGGATGCTGCAAAACAGCTTGGGTTCCTTAGGCTATTATTTTTTTGTATTTACATTTTCTCTTGGAATAGGCGGCATGAAAAGTCGGATTTAAGGACGAAAGGAAGGATTCTGCTCAGACGGGCGTTAGGGTGAGGAGAGAACCATGACCTTGTCGCAAAATCCACGGGAAATTTTCTTTTTAAGGCTCTTCAGAAGACCAAGTGTGACATGTCAATATGCCACTCTTGGCTTTATCAGAAGGACTATTCCATGTTTTGATCTCCTTCATCCTCTCACCCCTACCCCCCCCCTTCTGACCCCCAAAATGTAGTTTGCTATCTTTTAACAGTGTCCTATACCGGGAGTGGGTTTCATTGTTAAGACCTGATCTGTTTTTACTCCTCTCAGCTTTATTCTTCTACTTGCATTTCCCTCCCTCACAAATTGCTCCCTGAACCTGTGAATGCTGGCAACTCTTTCTAGGTGCGGTCACTAGTACCGCCCCCCCCTTTCCTTTTGCAACGGTGTTTCTTTCAGTGGCTTTCTGATCCCTGGGTTCATTTGGCTATTCATCCCTCACCCCCCTTGCCAATAATGTGCTTTGCTTTTCAGCAATCTATTAGTTTTGGCGAATCTTTCCACTCCAGAAAGTCAATGGTTGCTCATCATTGTGAACTTTTCTTGACCCCCACGGCAGTGTGACTGGGATCTTTGGAAGTTGGATCAGGAGGAGGTTCATTTAGTTACCTGTTCACTCCCCCCCCCTTTTTTTTTTTTCCTTTCCCTCTTTCTTTTTTAAATCAGCAAGGAACCCAGAGACATCTCGGCCCCTGATCCCTTTGCAAGTCCCTATTATTCTTGCAACAAACTCCGCAGGTTTAAAAAAGCCCTGCTGGGGTGGATCCCCCGCGCCCCCCGCCCCCCCCCTCCATTCTTTATCTCTCCTGTTTATTCTGTAAAGATCCCACAGAAGAAAAGGAGCGATTCAATAAACAGCCCTCTAGCGCTATCTGGCGGGACTCCAACACTTCCAGAAACGCGCTTTTCCCCAGTCCCCCCAAGGTTGCTCCGGAGCCGCTGTGAGCAGCTCGGGGACACCCGTGCGCCCCCGCGGGCGCCAGCCTCCCGGGGCTCCGGGCCCCGGGCGGGGGTGGGGGCCGGGCCTGGGACCCCTCTCCCCTTTGCAGCCAGCTTCTTTCCCCAGCGAAAGGCGAGCGGGGGCAGGACGAGAGGAGACGTCCAGCACGGGCGGAACCGGGGACTCTGCAACCGCACACGGACAAGCGCCGAGGGGACAGGGGAGCAGCCCGGCCCCGCGCCTCCGCCGCCGGGCGGGGAGTCCCTGCAGTGCCCCTCCGGCGGGCAGCGCCGCTCTGCCCAGCGAGACAGGTGGTGCCAGCCGCACATCTGCCCCCAAATACACCCCTTCCGACGTGGCAGCCTCGCAAAGGGGAAACCGGGGATGTGAAAGGGGGTGGGGGGAGAAAAGAATGGGAAACAGCATCGATTTGCAGCAACACTGCAGAGCCCGAGAGCTTCCTCCTCTTGCTTACAATAGTCACTTTTGTCCTCTGTGGCTCCAGAGAGTGGGTGGCTTGGGGGAGGGGGGGAGCTCCCGTTTAATATTGGGGTTCTCAAAAAACAAGGAGCCAAGCCCTTTGGAAACGACTCAGACACAGGCATAAGCACCCGCACGGGGTAGAAGTGCCACTTCCCCTGGCCGCTCCATTGTCTCAAGTGGGTGCAGAGCTCAACTTTCCAATAGATGCACCTACAGCTGGGGGTGTTCATGGCTGGGGCAAGAGCTGACAAAATAATACAACGGGTTTCCTGGAAATATAAGGGGAGGGGCGCCTTTTCTTTTTCTTTCTTTCTTTTTTTTTTTTTTT